>NC_071582.1:11216459-11833298 GCF_024509145.1 Vidua macroura
CATGAAGGAACTCAGACTTCCCAGTGGGTTTTGAGGTCTCTTGCTGAGGGTACCAGTGTTACTAGCACTATAGCTGGACATAAACTTTAGGAAACAAAATTCAACAAAAAATAATGTCAACATGACATCACACAGCCCAGATCCTAGTGAGATTTTTTTTTTAATTGCATCTTTAATTTCTGTAAATTTTTCCAGAAAATCTTTCCCCTTGTTCTCTATTTTGCCGCTATTTTTATTTTTTGTTAGATTTAAGTGTTTATATTTATACAATATGTGGGAATTTTAGTTCAGCAGCAAAACTTTAGCTGCGTGTGGCTACTAAAGGAAGGAAAAAAAATGGCACCAGTGAACAGACTATTTCTGCTCGAGACTGTGTGCACTCATTAATAGCTGAGCCTCCAAGAGAGAGCAGAGATACTTTACTTGCTTACACTTTTCCTGTTTTCTTTCTGTAACAAACTACCTGTATTAAAGATTTTATCACTTAGCATTGCATATGAAGGGAGTGTGATTGCCTAAATCATATTTTATAGTGGTTTTGTTCATCATACTCATTCTAATTCAGTGAAACCCTGTTTTTGCTGAATTAGCTTTCCTGGAAACAATAAGTAATACTCCCTGTCAATCACCTGGCAGGAGGTGTTTCCGAGAGTGCTGATTAAGCAACACATGGAACTAGAGCCTGCAGGAATCACTTAAAACCAAAAAAAAAAAAAAAAACAAACAACAACTCAATAAGAACATTTTATGAAAATTCTTTTGGTGGGTTTGGGAACCTGAAGCGTGAACACCAAAGATGGTAATGCTTGAAAGCATAAAAGAAATAAGATAGGAATGGAGAGAGTAAATTTAATTTTTTCTCTTCAATTTACTCTTATCTTGCATAAGTCTTTTTGAGTCAAATGTTGAAGTTTCCTATTTCCTGTAGAAACTGTTATGGATTTATGTTGCTGCTTTTTTCTATTAACAATATTGTCATTTTCTAGAAGTCTGTTAGTCTATCCTGATGACATCACAGGTTGATGCCCTACCAGAAATCTATGATGTAGAATTTTTGTAACTTACTTTATTACATGCAAATATACAAGCCATGGAAAAGGAGGAAGCTTCAAATGCTACAGACACTCCAGTATTCCCAATATCCAGTTTCCAAGAATTGCTTCTAATTAGAATTGCTTCTCTGTTAGAGCATAACAGAGAAAACTTCTCTACCACCAATTTTACATTAATAATAATAATTAACAAAAAAAAACAAACAAGTAAATAAAAGCAGCCATTTGTCTTTGTAGAATCCAAAAACTCACACTGTTGGAGAACTCATTGACCTGTGCATAATTGCACATTTTTAATCCCTTAAGACCAAGATTGTGCTCACTGTGATATTAAATAAGGACAGCTGTATGGAGCCCTGCTAGAAAATTGTATCTAAATTATTCAGTGTTGTAGCCATGCTTATCTTCTTTCAAAGAGACAGGTAAGATCCTAATTATACAAATTTCTTAGTGCTTTGTGCCAGCTACCTTTACCTCTTTACCTTTAAAACATGTTTTTGTGTTGCCCTCAAATTACTCTGACGTAAACCCACACTGAAGTATTTTATCAGTCATATTTTGTCTCTGTGCCATTGCTGCTCAAAGAGTTTGAAGTGCTGCTCAGTGTTGGCAAGGGTCTCCAATCAAGAAAATAGTGGAAAGGAGCCCAAGCCAAGAATTCCCAGGGTGGGAGGGAGATCATGTCTGTGCCAGAAGCAGGGACAGGCCCTCCTTGTGGCAAACTCAGGTTGGTGCTGAAACCTCTCAGAGGAAGGCAGAGGTGTAGTTACCACAATTTGCAGCAGGCAAGGGCCACTGACACAGTAGGTAAGAGACAAAGCCTTTTCCACAATTTCTCTGTTGTCAGGAACCAGAAGAGCTTTATTTTATGAGCTGGGCAGCTGGAGCTGACAAGATTGAATTTCTTGGGAATAAGTAAGCCAAGAACTTGTCATAATCACAGAATGGTTTGGGTTGGAAGAGATCTTACAGAGTGCCTAGTTCAACCCCCTGCCATGAGCAGAGATACCTTTCACTGGAGCAGGTTCCTCAAAACCCCATCCCACCTAGTCTTCAACGTTTCCAGGGGTGGAACAGCCGCAATTCCTCTGGGTAATTTGTTCCAGTGCCTTACCACCCTCAGAGTAAATTGGAACTCCTAATACCTAATCTAAACCTGCCCTCTGTCGCTTTAAAGTCCCCCAGCTTGCTGGCCACACTCCTTGGGATGCAGTCCAGGACATGTTTGGCTCTCTGGCCTGTGGGTGCACATTGCCAGGTCGTGTTGAGCTTCTTATTCACTGCCACCCCCATGTCCTTCTCCTGAGGGCTGCCCTCAATCCATTCTCCCCAGACTGTAGCTGGGCTTGGGACTGCCCCAGCCCAGCTGCGTATATAATGTATACTAGATTGGTGTTTTCTTCAGCAGTTTAATGGAGCGTGTTTTCTCTCAGCATCACGCTGAAGTGGCATACTCTAGAAGTAAAAATGCTGGGGTCTTTGAGGCTTGTGAAATTGTATGGTGAGGGCTTTTTTTGAATCCCAAAAGTTTGGAAAATACCAAATTTCTGAAGGTTTTATTTGGACATCTGAAGCTCCTATGAAGTAGAGCCTTTGATAGCCAGGAGGGTCAGTGCTGTGGAACATGCTTGTGCTCAGCACACCTACACCTGACTGAGGAGGGGCTTGGTGTCTGTGGTGCTGAGAATCCCTGGGGTTTAAAATGCTCATTTGTCAAGCATAGTGTAGCAGAGCTCCAGACAATGCAAATCCACAGGCCACAACTGCACCTGCTATTCATTCAAGGTGTAATTAATGGGAGTTTGGAAAATCAGTCGTGTATCAGATTACAAAATTAAATTAATAATGGTGTATTACCTGTCTATGAAATCAGAGGAAACAAGGACCATCTTTTGATGAATAAACATCGGAGGCTTTCATTTTCTGCCCTTTTTACAAAGCTAATGCCTTTTCCAGGTTTAAAATCGCAATATCAAATAAGTTGCAATTGCTAGAAGTCCAGGCTATTTAAAAAGTATTCAATTAAATCTGATAAAATTATTAGAGTGAACAAGATTTATTTTTAAAGAAGTTTATGTGTAATGATTGCATTTCTTACTCTTGCACAGAGAGACTTACTCCCTGTGCAAGAGTATAGATCAATCATCTCTTTCTGCTTCCTTGGAGGAGAAGAATAATGGGTGCTTTGGGTTTTTTGTGGAAAAGTCAGAATGGTTTCTCACTCCTTGGGTAAAGAGCTGCTGCCAGCTTTGTGATAGATTTGGCCTTAAATGGATAAAGACCCTTGGCTTTTTATTGGGAACTGAGGGAACCCAGAATTAGCCTCCAAACCAGGTCCTGATACTGAGTGATAGATGATTCTGTCTGGAGTGCCTACAGTTTCTCCTATCCTTTCCCTGCAGTGACAGAGAGAACATTAATTTTCTGTAAGTGTGTTGCTGCAAATATGACTTTAATATAATTTTCAGATGTTTGACTAAAACCCTAATGTCTTCCAATAATTCTCTTCTATAATCCTGTGTCACTGATGATTGTAGACAGTGACAAATGCCAGATCATGCCTGATGGTTGTCTCCTGCCTCCAGTTACCTTACTGGTTTGGATAATGTAATATTCTTTGTTAGGCTGTTCTAAGTTCATTATCCTTCATAGAACAGCAGTACAGGGGCTTGATGGATGGGTGAGTGCACAAGCAGATCCAGAGAGCTGCAAACCACCAGGGAAGGAGGGACAAGAGCTGGAGGCAGTGCCCACTGCAGCTGAAGGTACAAATGAACGTGTGCTTGTGGCTTAAACGGGCATGGCTTTCCCCCTAAACATTACTTTGCAGAAGCCAATAGTTTGGGGCTTTTTCCCATTCCTTTCCTCTTTGCTTGCTTACTACACAGATATCTTGGTATTGCCCTTCTGCTGCAACATAGGCTCCATTTCCTTCACTTCCACTTCCCATCCCTGAAATCCAAGTCATGAACCCTGGGACTTTGTAGAGTCCTGATGTCCCCTCAGTATCCAAAGCTTCTTCTCTTTTCTGTGTTTCAACCTGTGCTTTGTCTGCCTTTTACTCAGTGTCTGTAGCTGGCAAAGTAAATGTACAGGAGGGCAGAATTACAGTGAGAAAGTTTATCTGCTGTGATTCTTCTACTTTGTTTAGAATCCCTGCTGAAGAAAAACACTCAGAAGTGCTACATTTGTGGCATTAAATGGTGTCCCAGATACCAAGAGAGTACTCGTGTAGTCTCTGATTAGTCTCTACCAGTATAATTGAATTTGGATTTGCAGGAAATTTTGAAGGTTTTCAGGAATTGTAGCTGGCATTAAATTGCTTTGAACATTAGGGGTACAAGCAAGTGCAGTGACCATTTGCCATTATAAAAAGCCTCTATAAGCAGTACAGCATCAGAGAGGCACTGCATCGTGAAGAAACATTAACGGGAATAGACTTTCAAATGCAATTGCCACTAATTTCTTAGCTAGTGGGCAGAAAAATCACTGGAACTAAATTTCTATGCGTTCATACTTGAATTTTGAAGTCAGCAGCCACTGTGATCTTATTCCTTCAGAGAATTTAATAGTAAATTCTGTTTTGATTTTTGACCGAAGAAAATGTACTTGAATTAGTAAGGAATGCTGTGCATTTCAATGTCTGTGAAGAGGAAAGAAACACTGTTTAGTTATTACTGGCTTGTGAAGATTTACTGTGTTTCTCTAATTATTGAAATGGTTTTGCTGTTGACCTTTATAAGTCTCTGACTCTTCTGTATGTAGACTGAGACATCTAAACCAAACTCTTAAAGTAGGTTGGGTTTTGGGATGTTTTCTGGTGTTTTTTTTTGTTTGGTTGCTGGTTGGTTTGGGGTGGATTTTTGTTTGTTTGTTGTTGTTTTTTTAATTTTTCTCTTTTTTTTTTTTTTTAATTTTGTTGGGGGGGTGTTGATTGGTTGATTGGTTTCATTTGTTGGTTGTTAGGGTTTGGTTTCTTTTTAAGAGTATGCCCTGACTGCCAAAGTCCATTCAACCTGATCTTAAATGGGTATTCTCAGAACACCCTTGTTCTTGGCTGGGTAGGCTTTTCACTTTGCATCCTCTCATAGCTGTGTGATAAGAGACAAGAGGGGGAAGTGTCTTGTCCAGTGGGCCAAAAGGCTTGTATGGTAGCAGGAAAAGTTGAGAAGAGGTGTTGCTGAACTCAGGAGTGGCTTCCTACTGAAACTGCTTTTAGCCTTTGCTGCACCCTTTTCCAGGGTTGCTTTTTATGCACTTCTCTTTAGACACATTAGATGTGAGAGAGGGGGTTCAGGCCAACATTGCCACCAAGGGCATGGCTGTGGTGCAAGAACAAGGGATAACAGAATATACAGAGGGCCAGATTCACTCTGAAGTTATTTAAAGCTGAGAATAGAGTTCATGTTGTTTGCAGACATATTTTCTGTCAATGGCAATTTCTCTGTCTCTCTCTTTCCCCTCCTCTCATCCCCAACCCTGGGGAGTCAAAAGGGGATTTTCTAGCCCTGGCCAGCAGAAGTCAGAGCAGCTCTGAGGATTGACAGGTGTCACAGTGCTTTGCACTGGGTCAGAATGCAGTAAAGATTGCAGTTCATTAACAAAACGAGTGATTAGAAAGAAGGAAACAGGTAATCAACTTTCTAGTAAGGAAGGAGTGTTTTCTTACTATAGCTAAGCACCAACAAAAGAGGATGATGGCATTATTTCCAAGAATTCCTATAATTATTTCAAGCTTTATGGCTTTGTACTTTAATGATTGGTGGGGGCTCTTTTCTAGCTATCATTGGCCTTTTTCATTTGGAATAGTAGAATTAAAACTGAGTTTGTTTTTATCTGAAAGTGCAATGTCTTTTTGTTTTGGTCTTGTGACATTTGTCTTGCCACTGCATTTGTTGTACCATGATGTCATGAGATTAAAGAAGTCCATCACCTTGATCTTTACTCTTATTCTAAAACTGGTCTTGATATCTCTGACTGCTTTATAGACATTGTTTTCTTGGCATAAGGCTGCTCCCAGAAAAATGGAACAATATGCCATGGCTGAATATGGGCTTCAATCCCATAATTTCCATGAGCTGGCAAATAATAGCCCCTTGCAGACTGAGATGCATAATTTAAATCAAAGCACATCTTCTGTAGAATTGGCACATACTGTGTTGAGGACTGCAGCTGGTAATCTTCCACAAGACAATCCTGGTGACTGTATGAATGTGTGTGCTAACTCTGACACTATTCTTCTGCTGAACACTGGCATTTTATTCATGGAGTCCTATTGCTTTTATTTGAATAGTTTGATGAATAAGGGAGGGAAAGAGCTTTCTTCAGAAGGACTAAGATGGCAGCATCAAGAATAAGGATTAAGCAATGCTGCTTCAGGGAGGAGCATTAGACCTTAATATTTTTGTGTTATTGCCACTGAGATATCTTAGGCTAAATTCTCAAAGGTTTGCAAAGGGTTTAACCACACATGCCATTCAAATCAAGGGAGTCATGGAGCTAAAACCCCATGTAATGTTCCATGAATGTATCTCATGGGTGTTAATTTCATCATCTAAAATATATAGCATAATGGATAGTTGCTGCATGAATACAAAGTTTTAAGTCCCTCTAGGGACTCTGCTAACAGCACAAACCATGAGAGTGTATCTGAGTTGTTTATGAACAGAAGCAGAGTCCCAAGAGTGAGACACGGCTATAAATTCACTGCAGTCTGTGCCTATCTATTGTTATTTGTAATAACTGAGAGAGCAGTTTTGCTCTAAAACTACTTCCTTTAAGAGCTTTAACTGAGAAGCTCTGCTTGAAAATCACTCCTGATAGTTGCAGAGCTTTGCTGGAGAAAAGACTCCATTTTCTCTATCACTGTTTGTGTATTGTATCACACTTTCATTTTGTACTCAACATGGTTATTTAGTCAATTCATGTGAGTGTGTCATTGCAAATGAGTTTAGGAATGCATTTTATTACTGGACCTTATTTGGTAATAGATAGTCTATTAAGACAATTACATGTTTCATTAAAATGTGGTATTAACACACAAGGTATATGCATGTGCTTAAGAGACTTTACACAACTCAAATGTGTTGGGTGTTTTTTTGCTAAGAAAGAAGAGATGAAATGTCTGATGAATTGTTGGAGTGTTCAATTCCTCCCTTTTTCTAACACCAAACACACGTTAGGCCCAGTCAAAGCAAAGGTATAGCACAATGGGGAGGAGAAATTTCATTTTCAACCTTGGAATTTACCACAGCATATTTCTGACAAGTGTTTTTATGAAAACAGAATTTTTATAAGGTCTGATTTTTATTAAAATGGCCAAATGGTGCTGTAGCTGTCACTAGAGTGACCTAAATAGTAGCATATTACTTTTGGTTGGTATATTTATATATTTTAAAAATATGTCTTTATTTAAACAGTATGCTTGTTTAAATTCTCATAATGCTGGCTGAGAGGCATACCTATGCAGATATGGTTTATTCTGGGGCTATGGGCAGAGAGTGGGCAACACTGACTTCCTCTGTGAAACATTAGATTGAAAAGTCAGGAAAACAAGGGCTCCTAGTAGCAAAGAAAGCTGATAATACTTGTGACAACACAAGTATTTTTGAGTCCCTCAGAGAAAAAACCAGGAAATTTCACACATTGCTTCTGTACTTGATAAGGAAAAGGCTCGGATCATTATTCTTGTCCTGTAATTTTTGGCTCCAACCTAAAAGAATTTACCACTTGCATTTGACAGAATTTTGGGGAGTTAAAGTACAGGTGGAAGGTTTTACTTGGTGCATATAGGACAGTCTTGTTCAGCATAATTCTGCTGATAAAACATTTGAACACTGGGGTGTGGTAAGCACATTTCTCTCTCTCTCAGGATTTTTCATAGAGGTGCACAGAGAGAAAGAAAGAGAAAACAATTTCTATTTCTGCTCCTTGTTTTTCCTATGTGGAATGTGTTTGGAGAATTGTTTACCTGGGGTGATTGCTTGATTGGATTCTGGTGAGGATTGTTGGAGGCTGGTGGCCAATCCAATCCACCTGTGGCTGGACTCCCGAGAAGAGGGCCACAAGTTGTTAGTAGTTAGATATAGTAGTTAGAAAAATAGGTATGTAGTTTTAGTATCTTCCTTTATATAGCATATTAATGGATTGTAGCATAGTTATAATAAAGAAATCATTCAGCCTTCTGAACTGATGTTGGAAGTCATCATTTCTTCCCATTGGGTTCATCTGCATTTTACAATACCAGGGCTTGTACTCTTGCTCGTTCTGGACCTGTTTTGTTTGGGTTTGCTTTGTTGTTTCCTTTGCTGCCAGAAGTCTGACAGCACTGCCTGCTCACTGCCCCTGCTGTTTCACCTGAGGGACCTGCAAAAGAAAATGGGCAGAGTAAATTCCCATAGTGTACTTAGTGAAACTAAAAGCAAACAAACAAAAAACCTTGGAAAATGTAAACAAGAAACCCAAACCTACCAAATCTGCAGAATTTTTTGAGTTTAAGTGGGATCATACTGGGTTTGTTTTTAACAAAGAAATATATAGTCATCACGACCCTGTTGTCAAAAGAGAGGAAGCTTTAAATTCATTCTAGGTCAGGAGCAATGGGAAATTTTTGTGGTTTAGAATAGATATGATTATATCTGGTCTTGAATTTCAAATTTTTTTTTGTAAAATGTATTTCTGCAGTAACTCTAGAAATTAAATTATGGCTCCATGAATTTGCTGGCTATCAAGACAAACTTTCTGTTCCTCAGAAGCAGCATTGTAAGAAAAAAATCATAAATGCTTCTGTTCTTGTTTCCTGGCAGTTGGTTTTGAAAACAATGGAATGCATTCCACTTCATCTCCCTGTTGTTTCTTAAATAAGAATTATTCTACTGAAATAAGCAAGTGGCCCTAAAACAGTGTCATTAAAAAACTTAATTTGGACTGCTATGTTTAGCTTGAGGGACAGGGATTTTCTAAAGAGGCTTCTGTGACAACATCAGAGTTGAGAAGATGATGTTGGTAGCAGCTCTTCTGAGCAATTTACTTGACTGCGCACACAGCAGTTCCTGTTTCGTCCTCCTGTGAAGAACAGGGTATAAAAAAAGTATAAAAACAGTGACTGATAAGGACATACATACACATTGCAGTCAAAAATACATGCAGCAGAGTTTCATATCTACAGAGAGTTTCAGACCGTATAGAAAATCAGTAAAGTAAAAAATGTGGCAGGTTTTTCCTTCAGTTTTTCAGGCCAGAATCCTCCTCTGCAAATCCAAGTGCCCAAGCAGCTAGGACAGGACTTGTTCTTTATATCTTGGCTCAGTCTTGCCTAGGATCTGACTTTTAGAAAATTTAGTTATTCAAAGGAGGCAGCTCAAACCATTCTAAAACTAAAGATGCAGTCAGGAAAAAAAAAACATTCAAGGCAACTGAAGGTTTCCCATTCACTCCAGAGCTTGTTAGCTTGGGCTGCATGCACTTGGCACATTGCCTTTATCAAACCCCAAAGGCAAGTAAATTTCCTCAACTTCTAGAAACCACATGATCTTTAAAAAGTATTGCTTCTTTTCAGCTATGCAGTATTTCTGCATTTTTAATGCTCTATTACTGTGTCCTTACCTGCTGGCTCTTGTACAGGAAGCCTTCAGTGAAGGCCACCATCATATTTTTAAAATATGCATGTCTTGAGAATCTCCTCCATTGAAGTCAAGCTCACTCATTCCTAGGAATGATATGTGATACTAGAAAACATTTGTGTGTAATGATGTGTTACAATACAAAATCTAGTCAAAAGGCCAAGTTAAGCTTGTTTTTCTCAGTAGCCCTATGTTTGGATGAAAGCTGAGCATTTCACAAGAGAGCCAGGAAGGGTGCAGTGTCTCTGATCCTGAAAAAGCAGCAGCAGTGGCTGCCAGGGCCCTCCCTGGCTGCAAGTGCCCACCCTGCAGCCACCACAAGATGAGTGACCCAGGGCTGCAGCAGGAGTTCCAAAGGAAGCACCACTTGCCCAGCCCATGCCTGGGCTGATCAGTATGGAATGAGGTTTAGTTGAGTTTTGTTCTTCTATGTAATCACAAAAAGCAGTTTTGTGTTTCTTTTCACAAACAAAATCCTTCAATATCTCTAGGATGTGAGGGAGGAAGTGTCTGCTCAGTTCTATGAACTTCTGCAAAGTTTGGAATCTGAGCAAAGCGAATAAATTGGATCCTTGGGTTGATGACTGTAAGATCTGTGAAACCAAACATATGCAAGTGATGTGTGACGCTAATTTCATCTCTAAACCATTGCACTCAGATTTACTTCTTTTAATTTAGGCCATTAGCACAGTGAGAAAGGTTAAGCTGACAATTCTGAATAACAGGTCTCAAGAACATGTGTTCCAAAGGCTATTTGAAAGTCCACAAAATGTGCCTTAAAGGAGCCAATTCATAAAATATTATTTGGTCTGTTTCCATGGGATTCTTGAAGTATTTCCCACTGATAACCATTCTTTGTTTACAGTTACTAAGACAGTTTTCACTCTCTTGGAGTTCTTCCACAGTCTTCTGTGCTTGTATTTTTAAATAAGTCCTGTCCCATTTCCCCTGCAGTTCCCTGCAGGGAAAGTTTGTATCTCTCAGCATACAACCTTAAAAAAAAAAAAAAAAAAATCAATCCTGATTATTTTGAATTGCCTTTAAAAAAAAAAAATGATTGCTGTTGCATAACCTTTCTTTTGCACAAACAATTTTGCACAAATTGTTGAGTAGGTTACTGAAAGCTTCAAATAGTATTCAGTACAATGACAGTACAGTGATCGGTGTGAAGCAGGAAATGAGATTGTACAGCAGAACTAAAGAGTGGTGGAGCATTTGCCAATATTCACTATTTTGGTTCATCACACTTGTAAAAAAATATTATCTGCTCTACTGCTCATTTCTTTCACATGACACTAAAATCTTAAAAGAGGTAAATAACTGTGGGGTTTGTTTTGTCTAAAACAGACAGCAGTGCACATCATTAATACTGTTAGCAAAGCTAGAACCTAAATGGATATATAGACAGATGACTGAAAGGGGATTTTTGGGAGCCATATCTGAGCCTGTGAACTCATTTCTGCAAGAGGAACTTGTTCTGGAAGTCTGAGGTATTTTTGTAGTTTTGTAACCAACTGAATAGGAAAGTTACATTTGAGGAAAACTATAGTTTTAGTCCAGCAGTATGTAAATAATGATTCATAGCATTCTGTGATCTCTCTGAAGTGATTTTTTTATCTCCTCTTATACGATCTTTTTTATGTAAAGAACATATCTAATATGCAATTATACCTTGAACATAAAATAAGCAAAAGAACACATATCTAAAAATTATGCTTTCTAAAGATGCCCCATGCATTTTTTTCTTAACTTTTACCAAAAGGACACAGAAAGATTTACCCCAAAATATGCTATTTTTTACCTAAGTATTGACTGTTAGCATAATGTTATTTACCCAGGAGATATTTTGTATGGTTGTCATCTGATATAAAAGCAGATAGCAGTTATAGTTAGAAATGGCTGCCTGCCATTCTGCTTAAAAGAAGAACTTGTGTTATTTTTCTAAAGGGCTTAAAATCCACATTGAACAAACCTCTAAGACTGGCACCAACAGTGTAGGAAAGAGAAACCAAGTAGCTTTATTTAAGAGTTTAATCTGCCTAAAATGTGTGTGTCCAATTGTCTATCCCCTTGGAATGAAAAGGCTCAGAAAGCAGGTTCTGAATTCATTCCCAGTTTACCATCAAGATTCTGCACATCCCTGAAAATCTATTTAAGCTAAGAAATAGCAGGAATGAAAGCAAAGTTTGAACTGATTAAAGATGGCAAAGTTTAGATTTTCCCATGTAGAGTACCTGAGTACTCTTCTTTCATGCAGAAATAATCTCAAATATGTGTAAGATGTGATAAAGAGTGAGTTTGTGATACAGCATACATTTGGAGAGAACAAAAATCTCAAGATTTCTAGCATTAATATGAGTAAAGAATTAAGTCTCCTTTGCAATATCTATTAATTTTAAGATTTACTGCATTCTCTTTTCTCTTCCCTAGTTATTCTGGAACAAAAGGAAAATAATGTTTTTTGTCAGCGATTATTTTCCCACATTGAACAGTATCTCACTCTGTGAAATTGTCATATTGAAATTAGAATCTAGGCTGAAAAATATGCAGTGTGAGCCAGCCTGGAAAAAAATCTATTTTTATACTTATTCTAATCAGTTAAAGAAGTATCACTTAATTGCTGGTCCATTGATCATAGACAGCCCAGTCCATGAGCAACAAATTCACTGTATGACTGTGCTTGCAAAAATTAATCCCATTTCTGCAAGCAGGGAAACTGTGGAAATGGAAGTAATCAATGGGAAGTCAAAGCTTAGGCTGATTGTTGCTTGGCTGTAAATGCAGGCCACTGTTTGAAATTATACAAAGTTTTTTGTTGCATAGACTAAAAAAAAACAATGACCTGAAGTATGCCTGCTATTGAAATGTCTACACATTGCAATATTATTTGAGAATGAAGAATAAAAGTCATAAGCTTAAAAAATTGCTCATGTCACAGGGGCACTATTTGACTAAATGCTGATGTTTATTTCTGGTAAATTATTTTTGACCCGTAAGTTCTGGTTCTGGTGGTGTATTTGTGTAGCAGTTTGGTGTCTCAGGATGCTCCATGAGCATTCCAGCCCAGAGCACACTTTGGATGTGGCTCTGCCAGCCCTTCTCCGTGTGCTTTCACTGCTGACAGGGCAGCTGTCAAGTGGAAAGTGAACACCTTGTGCCTGCGACCACTCAGAGGATGCGCTGCAGGTGGAGACCTTGTGCCTTCCAGCTGCTGGCTGCTCTGTGCTCCAGCAGACCAGGCTAGGACGACTCAAGTGAAACAACACAGAATAGATGATTTGTAGATATTTGGTTCTCACCCCAAATTGCAGTGCCTACAGCTCCAGTTTCTGTGGTTAGACTGTACGTTCTCTGATTGCACTTCCATGACTCCGGGTACACTCCAGGGTTGTTCCGGGGTTGTCTCCTCCTTGGAACACGCAGCCTCCCAGGAAGGCCATAATGGAAGAAAAAACAGGACTAAATCCCCATGGTCGTGTCTGTGAATTGAATACTTGAGGTTTCGTGTTTCTCTAGAGCTTAAGAAATAAAAAAGCAGAAATAAAGCTTTTATCAGAACAGATTTGGTTTGGATGAAAATTCAACTTGGTCATAATAAACAGTTTTGTTGGACCTTGTATAGCAATCCATCCAGTTACATGCCAAGGTAAATGATACTCAGATACTGTAGTTTCATACTGATTGCTCTCACAATTAAAAGAAGGCTGGAACTTGTATAGTGTTTCCTTTAACTATTTGAGTCTTACTAGGAAGACAGTGATTTGAATGAATTGCCCTGATTTAGGCAGTTCCCTGGTTTTCATAATGGGGGCATATTTAGTTGCTTGGTTACCCATTTGAGATGCCTGTATTTTAGATAATCGCTGATGGAAATGTAATCCAGAAAGTGAGTGAGCAGCATGATGCAGATTTTCAACAGGCCACAAATGTAAAAATAGATCTCTGCAAGCAGAAGAGAGATTGCAATAGATAGATGTAATTTACCTATTTCCCCACACTTGCTGGACACATTTGCACACCATTTGTATGTGCCACTTTGTTGTTGCTCTTGCATCTTTAGGCTGAAAGACAGTGGAAATCACAGAAGTGTGTGCTTTAGATCAGTGGGAATGGTGATAATGGATATCCCATATAATGTTGAGAGAAGAACCTGAGAAAGTGCATAGAGAAATTGAGCTCTTGTAGCTGATTAGACATCCATTTATTCTGAAGTCTGCAGCGGCTCAACCAATCTTTATTTTGTAAGGAAAAGTTAATTTGTTTATAAAACATGAGAAGTGCAATCTTGAGTATGTGAAATAAGATTCATTAAAATGTTGTTTCTGATGAGAGGTGCCAGCTGCTGACTTGACATGGGGCACCAGTCAAGATTAAGCCTGCCTAGAAGTGAAGCCATGCTGTACAATAGAGTGACATGGGGGGTTTAAATGTCTCTGTCTCACCTCTGTTTAATTATATTGATTCTTTAAAAAAAAAAAAAAAATCCAAACTTACAAAAAACAAGTGCTAATTTTGCTGTTCAAAAGGAGTTTCCACGGAGATGAATCAGAAGAGTTAAGGGCACAGATAGTGCAGGTGACAGTTTTCAACTGCTTCTACTCTGTTAAACCTCAGAACACACCAGTGTGGTCAGCACTTGTGACAGTGGCTTTTTTTTCCCCTGAGTCTCGTAGGTCTGAGTGGGTCTTCAACCAGCAAAGGAAACTTCCCTTTGATGGCTGAAAAGAAGTGCATAAAAAGGCAGAGGAAGAACAATTTAAAACAAACTCGGAAAAAATACAATTGTCTTAAAGACAAACTTAAAATTTTAGAGGTATCTTCAGATATCCATACCTTCTGTATCTCTCCCATTAAAAGTCCATTGATATTTAAATAGTTTAAACCTTGTGTTATTTTAATCTGAAACTGATTTAATTTATTTAAATTTTAAGCTGAGATGCAGATATCATTGCTTTTTGCCCAGAAATACTGCTCTTGAATAATTGAAGAGGCAGAAGAACAATTTCCAATGATTTCGTGAGGGCTGGCTGGTTGTAGGAGCAGCTCTTATGTTCTCCATACAGCTCCAAGTCTTACTGTGTCAACAGTGTCTTACTGTGACAACATCTCACATAAGATACTGTGCATTTGAAAGATTTTGCCATGTGATAAAGACTAAGAGCAATTTATAGGTAAACAAAAATGGATATAAAAGGGAAAGTAGGATAAGAATATTTGTAGTTGTTAGCATTTTAAATTTTTGCAAGGGAGGGTCACCAGAGTGTGGGGGATAACCCAGCCACAACTAAAGGTTAGTGTTCTGCAGTATTTTCAGAAGGGAAGGTTGGAAAAGGCTTATTTTCTTAAAGTTCTAATATACATTCTTCCCCAACTTATCAGAATTTTTCTGTTCTTTTCCTCCAAATATGAACTGTTTGCATTCTAGCATTTGAGCTTTTAGGGTATACTCTGTTTTTAAGCTCTTGCATCAAAGCTACAAGAGCTCATAATTCCATGCTTGGACTTTTTCTTGAGTAGTTTAGGATTTTATTTTTATTTTTAAGAAAGCAGAAGTTCTCATTTAGTCAGTTGCTTCCAGGATATTGCTATTTCAGGAAAGAACTAAGTACTCAGACTAGGCAGTCAGCAACTAGAAACTAGAATTTAACAATTTGAAGTCCAGTTATCCCAAAATCTGTGAAGAAGTATTCTGGAACAGGATGAAGCATCATCATTCCAAGGATGGTCTAATGTTATGTGATATATGAGGCAATAGTACTAGATCAAAAGTGGAGTGTAAATTCCTTTGAACATGAAGTTCTTGAACTGATTCAGGTGTGTCCAGCTGGACTGTGTCACCCACTGGGACTGAGTGGCAATGTTTGGATAGTTGATGTCCACGTTCCATTTCAGGAAGGGGTGAAAACTGAAGGTGATAAAAGCTGGAGCTGAACGCAGCCAGCACAGTTCAGGTGCCTGAATCTTTGTGATGTACCTCTCTGATGTTCATCTCTTTTTCTTTCTTGTTTAAAAGCATGTAATTATCCACTCTCCTCACTGACTTGTGATACCTAGTTTTCCTTTCAGCCTGTACCACGGTAGGAAGAGATTTCTACTAAAAACACATCTCTCTAGTCATTAGAAACCCTACTGCCATATAGCAGCTCTTTAGTGTTTTAACTGCAATAGTACTTCTGCCTTATGGGTCTTTGTATTGATTTTCCTTGTGGGAAATTTAACCCCATCATTCAAGAGTAAGTAGTGGAATCAGCTGTTTACAGAGTGAAACAACAACTTTTTCATCACTAGAAAGGGCAGCATATGTTGTGGCTGCTAGTTTTATTGATGGAGTTTTGGGGAGCTGTTATGTGCAGACATCAGGGCCAGAAACCCCAATGGCTTTGCAAGTGCATCTGATGTGCTCTGCATTCCCTGCGTGGCCTGCAGAACAGACCTCACTGGGTGGAGCTGCCTCTGGGGCAGGTGGCACCCTGCTCTTGGCAAACAGACTTTGTTACAACCCTGTGTGTCTGGACAAATGCACATGTTCATCTTTACTCTTATTTAGGATGCAAACTTCTGATGTGTAATTTTGAACCTGTTGTTTGTCTCTTAGTATCATTACATGACTAATTCAGCCCCACAAGTCAGATTCAGGACAAGGAGGTCCTGAAATTCTTAGGCCAGCAAATTCCCACTGATCATGGTAGAGCTGCACTTTTCTGGCCTTTCACAAAATTAGGTTGCTCTTGGTTTCATTCTTATTTATTGGAAGTTACCTATATACAAACTTTCAACTTCTAAATATTTTGCCTTTTTGTATTGTGACAGAACATTTAACAGATGTCATTTCTTCTTCACAGCAGTGTGGTAACAAACATATGCCATTGTTTCCTAGTAAAGGAATATTAGTATATTTATATATGTGTGGTATTAGATGGAGTGGTTTTGTTTTAGCAAAAGCACACTTCAGTTTTGCCTTAAACTCTTATCTGACTTTAAAGCCTGAATTTACCCATCATTCAAGTCATCATGGAAGAGACTTTACCTAGGATTTGAGTCCTTTGGGCTTTATAAAAATAGGATTATAGAACATCTGGCTGCACAGTAGGAATATTTCACTCTGAAGTACAAAAAATAAAACTACAAAAGATAAAGAGAAAAACATTCCTGGCAAGAAATTAACCTTTTCTTTATGTTTCTTGTATCCATCAAACACTGGCCCCTTACAGATGGAAAGCAAGGAGACAACGAAAGAAAAATTGAGAGAATTCAAGAGCCACATCATATCATTAATACTTTGGCAGTTTTGACAGCCATGAGTAGCAATGAAAAACACTGCTGTTTCAAAGCCTGAAACAAATAGGGAGCTTGGTACCTTCTCCAAGTCAGGTCCTCAGTTCAAACTCACAGAAAGTGAACACTCCACACCCTTACTTGATGATGATATACTTAAGAGCAGAAAATTAAAAAGATAAAGGGTGTTATGAAATAATACATGGAGAATGTATTTTTTTAAGTCTATGACTTCTATTAACTGAGAGGTTTTTAAATTAAAATTTTATATATATATATATATATATATATATATATATATATTTAAACAAAAAGCCTGACTTTCAGGGATCATTTGTTCACATCTTTAGTAATTTTTTGTGTCTCAGTTAAAAACCCAAAGGAAGCATATCCTGGGGTTGAACAAATGTTTTTACTCTCTTATTTCTGTCTTTTGGTAATCATAGAGATATAGCAAAAAATATGAGGTTTGCTTTATTTTCATTAACATCGTGTCAATACAAGAGTAACTTGTCGTGACAGTTGTTGCCTGCATAAAATAATAGCTATTGTTTGAGATATTACTTAAATATTAATTATGTGGCAATGGGGCCATGAAAGTAATTTAAAAAATAATTTCTTAATCCCAAGATAAAAAGCAATAGCTAGGTATATTAGTTCTACAAAAACTTGTCTAGATAATATATTTTATAATTAAAAAAAATATTTTATACCTCAGAGTTGCATTGCCTTATATCTGATCAAGAAAAATAAACTTGCAAATGAGATATTGTTAAGATAATATATCCTAAGAATATGATATAACAAATCCATTAAGTGTGCCATGATTTAATTTTTTTTTTTTTTTTGTAAAAAAGGGGCAATTCAGTTTAGGAAAAAAAAAAATCAAAGCAAACCAACCTCAAACAAACCAACCAAACCCCCAAACTTTAAGCACCCTTGTGCTCATATCTCTACAAAGCTGATCTCCACAGCCCAGTCTGAAGAGGTGTTGGCTTGAGAGAGAGCAATGCAGGCATTAGCTCCTTGGTACATTTTCCTTGCCCTCTGGGATGACAATCACGAGGTTTAACTGGTACATGTATTTAAATTCCCATTCTTTGCTTTGCTTGCAGGCAGGCCACTGGTTGTGCTATTTCCACCGTTGACTTTCAAGCCACTTCTGGCTGCTCGTGTAGCAAAGAGAGTGAAATGCTGTAACTCACTCTGATAACACAAGGCAGCTCCTCTTCTTGTAGAAGTCAGCATTTTCCATGTTAAAGCATGGCAAAAGTGCAGTATTAGATAAGCATTTGCTTTGAGTTGCTAGAGCTCCAGCGGCTATGATCAATTATTACTTCTGTTTTTAAAGCAGATTCCTCTGGAATCAGGTCCACCCCGCATTTGTGCCTGTGCAGTGCTGGCTGCTTTAATGATTGTCTTCTTGGGGTGAAGGGAGATTAGAAGCTCTCAGCAGGCATTTGTACAGTGTTCCCCAGTGCCTTCCCTTTTGTAAGCGGGATCTGAAGCTGGGATCTGTCACTTTCCCATGTTAATGTTTCACTGGCTTCAGGGGAGGAGGAATGTGTTTCTCAGTGTTGTGTTGACAGCACTAATATACATCAAACGTTTCAATCAAGTAAGTTAAAACAGTCTTGGGCCTTTGTCTCAGGGCTGATGACAAACTTTTGGCTCGTTACTGCTTCCGTTGAACACAACGAGACCTAGTACTTCCAGGAACAGGAATTTTGGGAAGCTTGATATCCAGCTTTCCTGCACTAGTGTGTTTGCTGCCCAACTGCTTGGGCATCATGCAGTGTAATAGGAAGATGGCAGAGGATCTCAGCAGAACGTGTGTTCCTCTTTGCAGAGTGAAGCTACAGTGGTACGGAGTGAGGCATAAGCAAAATGCCTTGATTGTTTTAAGCAAGCCACCATTATTCCTAGAATATATAGGATCTTTTGAAATTGTATGGAATTTTATATAATTTCTTTCAAATTATTTGATTATCTTTTCAATGTATTAAAGATTTGCTAAGGAAAGACTGAATAATTTGTAATAGGTGTAATACCTTCTTAATGAATTTCCTTGCCTTATGTTTTAATTTTCCATGATGGTTCACCCACACTACTTAAAGAGCAAATCAAAAACTGCTGTTGTGATTTTAAATTCTTTTCAATTGCAGTTGGGAAGGTAGATTTTTCCTTAATACTAAAAGATAGCAATTATCTTGAAATGAGGTTCAGACTGCATCTTGCTGATGATTACAGAGATCACGCTGCATTTTAATGCGAGCATAAAGTAAGCATATTAGAATTTTTTTTTTTTTCACTTATGTCTTAAACATACTAAATCTTTGGGTTTTTTTTAAGATGGGCAGTTTACGTTTTTAAGTTTTTTCTTGTTAGAGGCAGTAAAAAAATGTTAAATATTTATTGTACACATCGACCTGGATATGTGTGAGATACATATCACACCAGAAGGGTTTGTGATACATCAATACAGTGATGAAACAAAAAATACTGGGTTTTCATTATTCACTCTATAGTATTTATTTTCTACATTGAATATCATGATAGTCTTACCTATTCTAATATTTGTCTGCCAGGGAGGGCTTTGTGAAATAGGTGAGGGCACAGCCATTTCCCAGCTGAATGCTCTTGTACCTGCTGAGCTGCTGTGTGTGAAGGGGATTTACTGTACACAGGGATTGTCATGCAGGTTGGTAATTTACAGTTCATGAAAAAAATTATACATTCCCCATTACCTACTTAATAAAGCCATCCTTAGGACTGTTTTTAACTATTTATATTACAGCAGCTCATAGAAGTATGCAAATTACCCAGAAAATTGTGTAAGATTGTGGTAAAATACAACCTTTACTCATAATCCCATGGAGGGTAAATGAGTTGTAAATAGGCAGGACACAAAGACACCATATGAGTTGTTCACAGGTATATGGGAAGCATATGAAGTGTCCAGTAAAAGGATTTTGGTTTCCTGTAATACAGGAATGCAGTGCTGTGGGAAGGCTGCTCTTTGCACTCAATGCAGACAACGCAGCCTTGGCTTGTGTTGTTTACCCACAGTTCTTTCCACAGCCTTGTGAAAGCATCTGTCTGCATTTCTCTGTCTCTCCTTCTACCCTTGTGACCTATGAACCAATGGGCCAGTTGTGGGGACAAGAATCAAAAGAAGTGAAGCACTTTGGGGTAAGTTAGTTCTTCAGATGGGTAAAAGAGATACTCTGTGACAGAAAGTGAAAAGCTATGGAAGGAATTCCTACTCAAAGGACAGGTCTCTGTTTCATAAGATTCGTGCCCTGACTTATGGGAGGGATCAATCAGCAGTTGCACTTTACCAGGCAGCTAAAAGCTGAAGACATAAGTCTGCAGAAAACCAGATTGCCCTAGCTGAACTGCTCAAAACTTCTCTTCATTTTAAAGCAAACACTGTATGTGTGTATTATGGACTTGTTATTTCAGCCAGATCCTTATGTAGTACCTGAAAGGAAGCCTGGGCAAGATGTATTTCAGATGCAGGTCCAACTCTCCCTTTTCCTGGAAAAGTGACCAGGGCACAAGCTGTATCATAATGCTGCATGTAAGGAGAAGTGGAAGTTTCATCCTGTGGAGTTCGTGAGAACTCCAAGAAGAGAAACATGGAACTATGTAGCATGCAACAAAGAGGAAAAGGGCATATGAACTTACCTTAAAAAATTACTCAAAAGCCAGGTAATCCACCCAAAGTGACCTGTTCGGGAGTCCCTGTTTTAAAGAATATATAGCCTTCCAGAACAGAGCCACTGTTTCATGTTCCTACAGAGGAAAATATTCCAGTGATGAGGATATATTAAACATTGCTCAGTTCTGTGCTGGGACAAAATCTCACCACCATGCTGAAGTGCACTGGAGTCAAATGAACATTTTCCAGGAAAGTATCTGTCACATAATTTAGAGACCTATGAGTTAGAACTGCTCAGTAAAATAACCAAGGAGTCTCTTAATGCCCAACTTGTGTTCCTGCATTCATTTTTTCCAGTTTCTGTATTAATCTAGTTAAGTGAATATCCCAAAGAACTATTCTGCTCACTAACAGAATATTAATAGGGAAAATGGATGTGAATAAGCAGGTAATAAAAGCATGGACTCTAGAGAAGCTTCTTGCAGACAACCATCTAAATTATCATTAATTCCCCCACCATTTCTGTTTTAAGTATTTGTCAGGAAAGGCTTCATCATCATATAATTGTGTTCAAATTATTTATTTTTATCCTCTGCTGTTATTTGCAATTAAATTCTAAAGAGAACAGACGTTACTGTTCAAGGGCTGAGTGCTAATCTTGTACTTAAAAGGACTTTTTTCCTTGGCAATTGAGTAAGCTCAGCCAGACATAGGATGCTGTAAAATTTCCAGAGCATCCACTCTATGCCATAGTTTTTATATTACTCTGATTTTATGGGTTTCAAACTTTAAAATGATGGGTTTTACATCAAAGAAATTGCACAATGCAGAGGGATACAGAATGCTAGAAAGAACCTGCTGCAAAAAATACATGTTGCAGTGCTGATACCACAAGTTTGCTAAATATTGGAGAAAGATCTGTTTATATATCAGTTAGATATGTCAGTCCCTTGTAGTGTTCTTTCTAATCTCTTAATCAAAACTTTTAGTAGTCATAGCAGTGCAACATTTCCAGCCTGGCTGCAATAGGCATCGTGGTATATGTGTCTTCCACAGTCAGGTCAGAATCAATTTATGAATATATTACTTCACCCTTCTCTTTTGTCTCCTGTTGAGGCATTCTACTGTTGTATCTGTGGCCATCCATAATTATGTAGGCTGCTGTTTCTGGTTCAGTTGAAGTATCATTACCAGGTATTCTGGAAGTGCCTAAAAAGAAGCTCCAGTCTTTCCTGCAGCCTCTTTACAGTTACCAATTTTCATCTAACATGGACCTGAGCAAAAAATTTTGAGAGTAAATAAGTTGCTGCTAAGAAAGAATTTTTGTGATCCCTCTGTTTCTAACCGACTTAGATCTGCTATATTTAGAAGCATTCTGTGGTATTTGTGTCTGTCTTGAGGCTTTGGCTCTGCAGGGAGTTACTCAATAACAACAATTTCTGAGTGCTGATTGCAATCTAAACATTTTGGTTAACTTAGGACATCTCTGAAAGAGTAGTATTAGGCTATAGGTATCAGGGAAGAGGAGGAGACAGTAGTACCATCTTTTATTCTCTGCAGAAGAAAAAGGGTAGTCTTGTAGTTTAGAAGACAGAGTTTTTTTAGAACATCAGGACTCCAGCATCTAATTCTATGACTGTTTAAGTGTTTTGTACAAAAAACAAGTGCCTTTCAGAGAGCAGCTGGAGGGGGGAAAAGTTCATTCCTCTGTATTATCCTAACATGATGTTTCAGCTTGTCTCTAGCTCTGTCCCAAGTTAGGAAAGAAGGGATTTTTTGGATGGGTTTTCTCCATCAAGCATTATTGATGTGAGCACCAGCTTAAAAAAGTAATGCATCCAGTATTATGAAAGGCACTTCAGCTGTCATGGGAGGCTAAAAAAGCTGGCTTGAGAAGTCCCACTCTGCCCCGTAAGCAGTGAAAGACATTTTTCACCATTGCCAGAGCTGTGTTTTCAGTTCTCTGAACTGACCTGTACCGGGACAATCCCAGCACAAGTGGAACGCTCTGCAGGCTGTGTTAGTTGCTCTGAGCTTGCTTTTGCTCCTCGAAGTGCACACAGTCAGGCCTGCTGGCTGCCTGTGGGACCCTGAGAGCTGATGGCATGTTCACAGCTCGGAGCTGTGCTGACCTTCTGCTGTGCCTGCTCAGCCCAGCCGCAGGGCAGCGCTCTCTTTAGAAGGGGCGCATGAGTATTCTTGTTGAAACTCAGCTGCTGTCTCTCCTTGTTACAAATATTTATTGTTACTAATGTTGCCAGTATTTATTATGGATATTTTTGTTTCATTCATGAACATAACTGTAAGTTGCTAATGTAGAAATGTAAGCTGATAAAGCCCTCAGATGAACATGTTTAGGTTGCAAGCAAACTTTTTTTTCATTCTGAGGATGTGAGAGATGCACAAATCCTGTTGTTTCAGAAGTGATGCCAGATCCCCAGATAATGTCTGCCCGCAAGAAATGTGCGATACATCTGAGCAGGATAACAACAAAGTGCAGCAGAGATAAAGATTTGACGTTGTTTTAAAGGGATATCCAGTATCATTTTCTAAAAGACTAGATAACATTAGCTTCAAGCCAAACACAAAAGATAGCAATCTCTTTTAAAAGGGGTGACCATATGTTTAACAGCTGATCAATTTGCTACAATACAAAGAATTAGTAGGAGGAAATTAGGAAAAGTAGAGGAGCTTTGTTGGCTAATCCATATTCTTTTTGTGTGTCTTTCTAATTCAGATCTCCATTTTATATTACTCTTTATTTCCAATTTTTTGCTCCTTACTGCACTGTTACCTTTATTTCAATATCATTAATTCATTTTGATCTTGAGCACAGTTGGTTGCAAACTGCTGTCTCTCTGTTACAAATTGATTTGTCCTTTAAAAAAGGGAGACAGACAGAAATGTCAGACTTGTTTCACAACGGGAATGTTGAATGTAAGACTTGGCTCCAATACAGTGTCCACCCAGTGGTTCTATGAATAAGTGTTTATAGATTGTACTGAGCTTTCTAGCCAACTCCTAGTGTCTCCTATAATTGCTACTGTAGGAAACAAAAATGTTTGTCTGAAAAACCAAACTCTTCATTTAAGCTGTGCAGAACTATTATTCTGCTTTATGTGTAGTTTTCTAAAGGACTATAAACTTAATGTGTTTAAAGAATACAGGAATACAAGATTGACTCATTGCAGATTTTCTTTCAACTTCAGTGATGGTTGACAATATGGCTCTGGTTTACTTGACTTCTTTTAGGGCCTTTCTGGTTTTTAGTATTTTGATGGGGGTTGAAAGAAGTAGTCCATGTACTGATCTTGTTATTTTGTGAGTGTCTCCTCTTAATTGTTGCTTCTACTCCAAAACATTCTATCGTTGTGTCTACTTGCATTTTTTCCATTGTATTTCCTGTTGTTTAAAATTGTAGAGAAAATTAGTTTAGAAGAAATGGAAAAAAATAATCTGAGAAAAATCCTCACTATATTGACAAACGTAATGATTTGCAGCAGGCAAAGTAGCCAGGAACAGCTGTAAAAGGTCTCTCTAAAGGGCAGTGGAAGAATGTGCAGAAGTACATACTTGTGTCTGGCATATGGGATCATGCAAGTAATGAATGATGGGGGTTTTTGTTGTTATTTGCATTAAGCAAGTGCACATGAAATAGTCCATATAGCTTTAGCTTGGTTGATATTGGTAATTGCTCTCTGAATGTATTAATATGGGCCACATGCTAAATCTATCACTAGCTTAAAGTCATAATCTCTAAGTAAAACTTACTAGATGGTACAGTGACAAGAGTAATTAAAAACTCTGAGATACATGTTGTAGAAACTGTCATTGTTCTACAGTGCCACTCTGCTTTTTAAATAAGGTGGGTCCCATCTAAACACACAAAAAAGCTATACAGTAAAAAAAGAGGGAAAATAAGGAAAAATTGTATACCACCTGCTGATGTGTGAATTGGATAGCATTGCAGGAAACGACATGTGTTAAGTTACTCTGATGGTAGAAGGAAGAAAAGTTAGAAAGTAAAAGATTTATTTCAAAACACTGAATTAGAACATAGCATGTGTTCAATGTGAGACACAAAAGCTGAATTCAATATAGTATTGGCCACTGTCACTTAGTTTGAACAAATTCAATGGCTCTAAAATTTAGGTATGAAGTAATAGAACATATTGCTATAATGTGTGCAAAGAATTAAAGATTATACTTTATTATATTTATATTCCTTCTCTGAAAGCCTTTCAGCCTTAAAACCCATTTGTATAGGAGCATGTGTGCAATAATGTGTGTGTGCTTGTGCATGGAAATATAATCAGTTTTCAAAAGCTCCATGGACAATGCACTTGTGGCTTTATATGCAAGCGTCAGATACAGATTTTTGTACTGCTTATACATAGGAAGGTAATTTTTTAACTTTACCCTTTGTATGTGCTATTCAGCAAAAAATGGAGAATTCCAGAAGCTAATGTACTCATTTGTGTAATGCGAGTCCCTCTATATTTATGATCCTTTAATTGAGTCATATTGCTGTGTATCCAAAATGTCAAACTGCTATTTTATATTAGAAATATTAGTCGCAAATCTTGGCAGTTTGTGATATCACATCACTAAAGGAGGCAGCCTTGGTCATAGGAAAATGTCTTTCCAAAAGTCTGTTTTGCTAAGAATTTGTCAATGTGAAATTTTAGAGGGTGTGGGGGTGGTGGGATGACACAGGACAAAAACAGAAGTTTAAATCTGGATTTGCTCAGGAAGAATGCATTTAGTGTCCAAAAAGTTCCAAGTGTTCTTTCAAGAATGAGCAAAGAATTGGCTTAAAGGCTGCTCTAACTCGGGTCTGAACTGACAGCTGGAACTGATAAGAAATTAATAACAAATCTTGTAATAATGGAAAAAATTATAGTAATTCATATAAAGAATTCATGAAAGAGAAGATTGAAATGGAAAGGTAGAGTTATCAGGAGAAAAGATATAATTGATATGGCTATAAAAATGGGTCAATTAGGAAAAGGTTACATCTTAGCTGTAATTTTGCCTGTTAGTCAACAGGAGTTGCAAGATCACCAATCAAGTATTAAGAATGCAGTGTACTTTTACTGTTTATTTTCTGTCCTGGGATGGATGCAGGACAATGTACTCATTACATTAAGAATCGTTTAAAGTCATTTAGTAACCAGTAAAAATATTAACCATGATTTAGGTCTAGGTAATTTATATAACATCCATGGTTCTGCTATTTGAAGGCTCAAATTTATGTGCTGTGACAATTCAAAAAAGGTGCTGAAAAGAAAGATAAGATGGTCGTAGTGTTTCCTCTCCACAAGAAAGACTCTTTATTCTGTATAGTTATCTCATCCAGGAAGTAAAATCATAGCAAGAATCATCAGCTGGAAATTGAAACATAATAAATTCAAATGAGAAATCAAACAGAAGATAAATCAATCAATCAATCAGTGGTGCTGATTAACCTTGAACAAACCTAAGTGAGTGCAGAGGTTTTCCAGTTCTTGGCAAGCTGTGGTCAGGACTAGGTGCATTTTTGGAAAGTCACACAGAAGATTTTAAGCTCAATACTGGAGCAACTAATGACCTGTGGTATACAAGGCCTTATAAATGCCTCTGACTTAAAACATTGCCATTTATTAATCTTGGAGAGGGGGAAAGGAAGCTGAAAATCTGTTTTGGTCCCTGAAAGACAATAGGCAAAAGCCAAGATGTTTCTCTGCTGAAGGGAGGCAGCAGGTGAGGCTGGCACAGGGGCCTGGGGATGGCAGCCAAGGGGCCATGCCCAGCTGGCACTGCAAGGACAGTGAGCAGCTGGCTTTTCTTCAGGAGCTTTTCTCTTAGTGGCTGTTCCTCAGGGCTGTCCTGTTCACCTCTGGCTGCAGCTCTGGGCATACTGAGAGCACTGCTGCTCTTGTGCATAGTCAGAGTTGTGGAAAACTTTAAAACAAACATCTGCCAGCAACACATCATTTCCTGTGGTTGTCCTAGCCATGAATTTTTTACATTGCTCTGCCTTCCCTCATGCACATTGCTACACTCTGATCATGCTACTTCCCTCCCCTCTTATTCACTGGTGCAGGTTAGCTTTAATGTAGAGACCAGCTTGCACTGCTGATCACTGAGTCTTTTCTTTTTTTTTTTCCCTAAACTGTATGGAAAGATTAGGTCAAGTTTCTCCTCTTGTGCTGGCTAGTTGTGCTCAGTATGTGACATTCCTCCACAGTTGTTCTGATTATGCCACGTCCTACTTCATTCCTTAGACTCTGCAGAGCCAGATTTGCAATAGTCTCCTTTTCCTCTGCCTTGTTTCATTCAGACAAGCAGATCTGCCCATCATCCAGAGGGTAAGTATTGACATATTTAGAGCAGTGGTCATCAGGCTTTTTACTGCTGTCAGCAGCTCGGATCATCCAACACTCTTGTGCTGTGCACCCAGCAATGAGAAAATGGGGAAACCACAGAAATACAGCTGTGTTCCAAGTAACTCTTGTTTACCACTGTATATAAACATGCATGGCTTTTCTATTTAGATATGCTGTCTCACTCTCTCTCTCTCCAGTATTCTGGTAGTTTCTACAGCATATCACAGGAAAAGACTTTAAACTGTGCAACTAAAACTAATTTTTGAGTTCAAGCACATGAAATGATCCAAAGTGATGATTATTTGTTACAAATCAATATATATACAAATATATTTTTGCAGGGTTTTGTTTTGTTTTAACTCCAAATTAATTTTTTGAGGCATTTGCACTAAAAGGTTTGGGGAAAAAAAGAAGTCTCTGACTGAATTCTAGTTCTTCTGGCAAAGTGGCAAAGAAGATACTCTCCAGCCCATTGAGCTCAATGATTTCATGCTTAACCCACAAAATAGAATGAAAATATAGGCTAAGAGTCTGGGAAATGGAATTTACAGAGACTCTGTGAAGAAGTCTGGGATGGGTAGGGCAGGAGGGTTTGGTTTAGTTTGTTTTGGTTTTTTTTTCCTTCTCCTTGGGAGCTTGTATTTTGGAAGGAAAGATGGATGGAGAGAATGGTGTCATGGGGAATGCAGAGCCCTCTGAAGTATTGTACTCATAGCATGAGGGAGTGTAAAGGCTGCTCAATAAACAGAAGAATTTGGGAAACACCTAAAGAAATAAACAATTGAGCAGCAGGTATACCAGAACAATAACAACAGTGCTGTCCCTGGGAGATGGAAAAGCAAATTGTAATTTTGGCACCACAAAAATAATGAAATACTGACTCCAGAAATCCATGGGGCTTTGTGGCTGGTTGGGGTTTTGTGGGGTGAGAAGAGGAGGAGATGGAGTGGTGGTACAGAAAATATTAGACATTTGTGAATCATTCACAGGTTAATGTGAGTCCACCCATTTTATTGATGACTTGAAAAAGCTCTTGCATGTGGAGGCTTTTATTGAGAAGGTTACAAAATTATTGCATCCTACAAAATGTCCATATTTCCTTTTGTAACTGGCAGAACACATTGGGTCTTGCATGACAATACTCAGCTCAGGAGGGGGCCTGTGCATCTTAATTTTCTTTAGTACAGTAATGATCCAGTCTGAGATAAGAACTCGTGTTTAGCAATTCTGATTTAATTTACAACTCAGCTAGAATATAATTATTTTCTGATTATACGTAGAATTTTGTGATAAAAGATAGGTTTTGAAGATTGTAGGAAGAGGAAATACTCAAAACCTTTTGTAGTCAACATTTTTTTCTAGAAAACTGATTTTTCTTCTAATACAGAATAATTGATGATTTTTTTTGAGTTTTATTTATCTTAATGTCAGAATTTATTTCAAGCTGAAGGTAGGTAAGAGCTAATTACAAATTTTAAACCGCAATGCCCACACAAGAGTTTTGCTAATTTGTGCTGATGACTGAAAGATTTTCAAATTAGCTTGTAAATATTATTAGAAACAACACCAAATTATCATAAAAGGTCAATGCTTTCATTGCCAAAGACTGCATAGGATTTGGATATTTATTATGAAGCTAATGTATTAGCAAACATAGAAAATAAAGACTTATGAGACAACAGTTTAGCACCATGTTGCTGCTTCAAGCAGTTCTTACATTCCTGTACCTCTACTAGTGCATATTTCAGATGGCTTTTTCTCTTGTGTAGTTGCCAGCAGTATCTCTGAAGGGAGTCATACAGGAAATGTGGGAGACCAAGGATGGGGCTGGGGGGGCACAGAGGGGCTGTCACCAGGCTGGAGCGGAGAGCACGGAGCAGGGATCTGTCACAGGCATGGGGGAATTGTCAGAGCAGGGATCTGTCACAGGCGTGGGGGAATTGCCAGAGCAGGGATCTGTCACAGGCTTGGGGGAATTGCCAGAGCAGGGATCTGTCACAGGCGTGGGGGAATTGCCGTGTTTGGGTCTGGGGCTGCTCTGAGGGCTCGAAGCACGGAGCATGTGGAAGCAGAACCATCAGACAAGCGTTAAAGGCAGAGCTCGCCTTTGTCTGGTGGTTTGAAATGGAGTCAGGGACTCCCAGAGATAAAAGCAAAAGCTTTTGCATCTGACAAGCCACACTTAGGTGCGCTAACAACATATTTTGTGAAGTGGTGCTGAGGGAGGCTTGTGAGATGTGATAATGTTTCCTGCAGCCCTTTTCCCTCCTTGGTCCAACTGAGTGCACTGGCCACCCTGCAGTGCAATACCTCGTCGCAGAAACTCAGAGGTGACTTTAATCACAAGGATGAAATTCACCCTTGGGCATCACCAAGTGGAACTGGAGACCTTTCTTCACAGAAATGAACTTAACCCTGGAGGAATAGCAGCTTCACAGATGATGCCAAACTTTGTTTTTTTTCAGACCACACAGTTTTTCTGGGGAAGCAACATGGTTAGAAATGGAGGAGTGAAAGCAACAACCTATGGGCATGGTTACTGCATAAGAAAATAGTTAATAGTGTTGCTATTTACATGAAATACAACTTCCTGATGACTCAGTAACATATCCCCATAGCTAATTAATAAATATTTTGAAGATTATTACTATGTTGTCACTTACAGGCTTCTAACAGCTCCCTAGGGATAGGACAGCTAGTTAGATCAGCAGATCTTCCTCAATTAGGCCCCAATTTCACATCAGTATTAGAGCTTCTGTGTTGTAGATATTAAATATTAATTTTGATCCATGTAAGGGGTGAATGCCTAGTCTGCCTGTGCTTCCTGTTGATTTGCATGGAAAAATTGTAAGGATTAGAGAGAAATCTTGCAGAAATACTTACGTGTGCCATTCAGGCAAGCATCTCAAATGTCTTCATTTGTTTTCTTGTTAGAGAAACTTGATTAAAATTTTCAGTATAGAACTTTGAGTCATATAAAAAAGTTGATTTATTAAGTATGTCTTTACATATTTTAGTGAAATTAATGGGCAGAAAATATTACCTACGTTTGAATATGTTACTCTTTTAAAATAATGTTAATTTTCAGAAAAGAAGTGGAGTAGTAAGACACGTGGTGTTGGAATTTAGTAGATGCTAGAAGTACCTTTCATTTTGGTAATGCAAGCCTTTTCCTGTTCTTCCATTTAAAATGGTTGAATTAGATTACTAATGTCTCTCAAAGGATACTTAATCTAATTGGGAAAGAGCTTCTCTCCTCCCAAAAGGACCTGATAGGGTTGTCCCGTCTGCCATGTATTATTTGCATTAGCAAAGAGAGCTTCTGGTACTACTTAATGAGAAAGGATAATGGAATCATATATATTAATGGTCAAAGCCTGAGTAAGAGCTGATGCCCCCTGAAACAAGTTCTGAGTGCATCCTTTGGGAAGCATTTCCTGCACAGATGTTTCTATTAAATGTATGTGGAAAATGTACCAGGCAATAGCACTTCCAGCATTAACAGGTTCGTGTGTACTTGTCATGTAGTAAAGGCAAAATCCTCAGACCCATGGCATCCATAGCCTACAGCTTGCACCAGTTTCATTAAAGGCTAGATTGGATCTCCTTGTATATCATAAATCATAGCCTTCCACTTGGTTACAGCAACATGAGTTTTAATAGGTTTCTCTAACTAAAACAAGTTGCTAAGCCATACCCAATCCAATTTACTACTGAATGCACCGCGCCTCCTTAGAGTTTCTAATGGTTAATTTAAGAAAAAGGGAGTTGTATTTGTAACTTTAATTTGCTTTGTTTCAGCTTCTAGCAACTAGATCTTACTATCCTTTGCTTTTTGGTATTAAAGAACCTCTTTGTAACAAGTATTTTCTCAGTTATGGTCACCAATCTTCTTTTGCATATAGTTAACAGATAAAGCTCTTGAAATAGTGGAGGCCTAAAAACCTCTCCAGTCCTCAAAACATTTCCCTTGTTTTCTTTTGTGATTCTTGGTAAGTTAGAGTTTCTTAACAATTTATTGATTCCTCATCTTAAAGGGGAAAAAAGAATCTAATCCTTTAATATATGTGAGAGTGCCCCTGTGCAGAAAGTACTCTGATGACAAATATAGTTGTGAGGTTTGTCCAAAACCATACTACTGCTCTCAGTTCATGATTTGCAGTAGCTGCCAAGATTTCCTTTTCAGTTCATCCTTCAGCCCTTCAGAGATGAGGGCTGGGTGAAATGGGCACACCTTTTTTCTCCCCCCTATCTTTTTTTCCTAGTCCAACATGTGACACTTCATTTTCACTGCCTTGCAAATGCTGCATGCATCTGTTTCTTTGTGTAGCAAATCTCAAGATTTACATAAGTAAATAGCTTTCAGCACTCTTGAAGCCACAACAATGTACAAACACGTTTGAAATTGTTGAACTAAAAATTATATTTGACTGCCTGCTGGGAATAAAGATTTCAGGGACTGAAAATTTTATTAATGATTTCAGTGTAACATCATACCAAGATGATTAGGTTAACTGTGTATGTTGAAGTTTTGGGGCCCTGTTTTTAGTATGAGTGTCTCCTGAAAGAGTTGGAACCACACTGCACTGCCTTCATTCATCTGCAAAAATGGTGGAGAGCCAAGGTAATCTGTGAGCAGGAAATTGTGAGATATCCCAGACTCCTCCAATAGTTTATTTTCATAAAGGGATTATTAAAGACACTTGATTCTTACTCAAAACCTGGTGTGGTTTTATTTTGCAGTGTAAATACATCTTCATACTTGTACATAGGGAAAATATTCTAGAAACTATACATGTAAAAATACAATATCACTGCCATTGAAGTTTTCTTACTGGGGGAAATATCCACTGCTAATCTGATGATGGCACATGTCCATTTTCCTCCTTCCTTTCCACTATCTAGCTGTTGGTTTTTTTATCTGACACAGCTAATTTAAGAGATGATCCCTTTAATGGTGCTCAGAAGGCACCTGTCACATATGGGGCACTACAAGGTGTAACATAATGATGATAATCAGTCCCAGAACTGAACTGCTGTGATAGTAAACATGAAGCCTCTAGATTCCCACCTCCTCTAAAACCTGTCAGTTAACTTTAAGTAGAAGAGCTGGACTGTAAAAAGAACATAAAAAGAGCTTCATGTGATAGCTGCAAAATGGAAATAAATGCCTGGCTATTAAAAAGAATAGGTGCTTATTTTCCAAATTATTTCAAGGATATTAAAAAAAAGAATAAAACCTGTTTACAAGTCCACTTTAGCAAGACTCTAATTTAGACTCATGGCTTTTTATCAGTGCCATATGTATGTAAACACATGCAAATGTGACCCATATTATGATTTTGCTGGTAATTCTTTTCAGTTATTATTTAATTACACATAGTCCTTTACTTAAGCACTTGTAAAAAAAAATAGAAGGGTTTCAGAAGGAATAAATATTGTCCTGCGAGTTCAGCCTTTAACGTATTGTGCAAACCATTGAATTAAAAGCAGTGGATATCACAGGTCAACTGCACTCACTAATCACTGCCTCAGCAAAAGAGATTGACTTTGTTGCTAGCTGGCTGCAGTAAGAATAGTAAATCACTTCATAGTCTTTATATTTATTCAGTTCACAGCTTGATCACCACTGTTTCACCTTTCCTCTGAAAATCAGTAATGCTCTCTGCTTTGTCCAGGAAATAGAAATTGTTCATGGAATCTCCTCACTATTTGTTTTAAGTGAATGAGCAATATGGCTTATGCCCACTGGTTCCTGAAATGAAGCACTGTCATAGCATGAATATTTCTGTTGAAAATTGGAAGGAGGGATTTTTGCTTGGGTTTTTTTAGACAGCCTCTGACAGACAATTGTGCTGCTTTATGCATTACAGTTTCTGTACTTTGTTATCTGTGAAGTCTGCCATAATATAACTTTGCAGGTAGAGCTGCAGGCAGGCATCTTCTGAAGGATGAGCTTCCTGGGATACTGATTGCATTACCATGCTAAACAAAATTGCTGTAACAAAAATGTTTAGCCAAATCTATATAGAAAAGGGTAACGTTCATTCAAATGCATTTTCAAAGGGAATCTTTTGAAATGGACAAAGTACCTAAAAATGCCTTTGAAGTAACTATATATGCAGATGTAAGATGAAAAATAAGTGTTTGTTGACATACTGTTTCAAACTGTACAGTTTTAATTTTATTAAGAATGAAAGTGATGTGTTAAATACTTACACAAATGTGTGTTTGTGCCAAAAACACAAGTCTTTATGTCTAGAGCCAGGTTTGGAAAGATAGATTTGGAGAAAAAATTGAGTCTATAGCAAAGAACTGCTATGCTGAGGCTGTGGGACTGAATGTTTCTGTGGAAGATACATGCAGATGTGGGCATATCCTTCTGGAAGCAAATACCCTTCTCCATTTACTCATTGACCTAATGTCTTAAAAAAAAACAAAGGGCTGCATCGAATATGAGCTACATGCAGGTCTGCAACACCAAGCCATGTAGTAGGTAGTGTGTCCTTTTGTAGCAAATCACTAGATAAAAACAAGTAAATTTGCTGCTTTGATGGTGGGTGTTTCTTCTCTAACTGTTGACCTAATAAGTTCTACTTATAATTCAATGTGATTATCAACATGGAGTTATGTGAGCTGACTGCCTTGTAAAGAGGGAGAAATGGTTTCAGTTTAGAAGTATTCTAGTTCACAAAATGGGGTTTGGAAGATGCTGAATCCTTGCCCGAGTGCATATTTCAGATCCTGTTAACAGCAAAACATGCTGCTATTAAACTATGAAATCAAAGGGGTTTGCTAGTCCTTTGTAAATCAGTGGCAAGAAAAAATGAAAGTACAAAAAATTATTGTTAATTTAAGCTGGAGATCCAAAGCTATGTCACACATGCAGTTGCATTTAAATGAGTATGTTCTACATATGCAATTAAATTGGTTGGGGTGCAGCTAATGAAATACAAGCATTGCTTTTCACGTGTCCTCATGAGCATTCAGACTTTAATATATTATTGTGCTTAAGGCATGGTCTTCAAATATGGGAGTGATGTTACTGTCTGTTAGTCTCAAACATAGGAAAACATGACATTGCCATAAGATAAAGACATCTTAAATCAGATGTAATAAAAGAAAACTTTTCGATTAGCTATTATTTTAAATGATAAATTGTAGCATATCACTGTTACAAAATAAGTAATAGTCATTCATTAATCTGTCATGTGTCATTATTTGGGGGAGTTTGTGTTTTTTGATAAAATGTACCTTTACAGTAATTTTGCTTTGTAAAGAGGTTTCTCTGCCTTGATAATTTAGTGTATTTCCATCATTCTGAGTGATTGGGCTGGGAGTCACATTAAATTCATACATTTGCTAGTGAGAAGGTGTGAAGTTTGCATCCTTTTGGAACAGAGGCTAGGTAGCAATAGCAATGAAACAAGCTGCATTATGGTAGAAAGGGACCATTTTTGTAGAACTGGGGGCAGTTACATTTTGGAAAAGACTACTAATATTTGACTGGAAGAGAATACAGCTTCCAATAGGTCCAGGTGTGTCTGACCTGCGGTATCAGCTGCTTGATGCTGACTGAGATGATATAACAGAGAAAATGAGCATTTACCACATGCATCAGTAGTAGATGAATTATACGTGCCTTTATGGAGATAGAGAGATAGATATGCTTATAATTAAATGGTTTTTAAGAATTATGTGGGGCACATCATGCTATAATGCATATTCAGACTGGGATTCCTACACTTTCTTGGGGATCATGGATAACTCCAGCCTAATAAAAGCAAGTCCAAGGAGAAAGAGCTGTCCTTGCAGGACAGAGGCAGCCCTGCACATTCCTCTTTTCTGTGGTCCTGGGCTTCTCTCCTGCAGGGTGTAGGAGTGCTGAGGCAGAAAAGAGCTGTTGTGTGAAACCCTGCACCTCACCCATGTTCTGTCTTTATGGGGGAGTCCAGATATCCTTGCTTTAAGTCTGTCTCTGAAAGCCACTCCCTTTTCCTTGGGGCAGTGATAATAACAGCCAGTAACCAAAGGGAAATGGGGCACTCTGTACTCTTTGGGTGGGAGGGAAAACTAATCTATAAAATGCTTCCATGGTAGTGGTTTTCTATCTCTCTTCCAGACCCTCAGAATATTAGTTTAGTAATACTTATTATCTGCTTCTACTTCTTCTTTCTCCAACTAATGTGCATTACAAATGTTCACTTATCCACCTGGGCTCAATGGAGCTTTATATACCATTTGTACTTCTGTTAAAGTCTGAACCTATTTTTATATTACTTCAGGTTTTCAATTAACCTTGCTTCCACATATTTCACAGCATTAAAAGCAGTTTAGTGTTAAACAGAGCTCACATCTCCTCACACCTCCTCTCCTTCCCTCATAAGACATTAAAATGCAGCTTTTCTATACTGTATGAAATTTTGTGACAGCTGAGTTATGTAACCAATTTGATATTGGATTTACATTATTTTGAGGAAATAACACCAGTAGTGGTTTTCCAGTGTTTCACTCCACTGTCAGATGTACTAGCAGATGTTGCTACACTGAACTGCATTTCTTCTTAGTGAAGCATGAACATCATTTCAAGGTGGATAGATGCAGCTTTTTGATGTATGCATATACATCTAAAGAATTTAAAAATTATTATTACTATTTTGGAAAATTCCTTTAAGTTCAATGTGTTTACATGGAAATAGAGAAAGAGTAGATTCACGAAGCAGAGGAAAAATGGTGGAAAATCTCATTCTAAATTGTTATATTTGGTGCTACCGGATTTCTTCTGTTGTGTTGTGGAAATAGTTTGCACAGATTCATGATGTGTAAATTAATGAGTATTTTATGATAATCTATTCAGTCAAGTTAAAGTGTAAAATTAAGCATTGGGTTCCTGCAGAATTTTTCGGTCATTACCAGTTCAAGCATTAGTTTCTTATTAGTTTTGTAAGTGTCAATGTTTGCTTGCGAATAAAGTTCCTCTTGCTAAGGTCTTTCTCTTTGTTGTAGTGGATACCATCTGTGACACACTACTGAGCAAGCTGGAGTCATGACTGCCATCACAGATCCTTGTGATTTACAATATAAGCTTCATTTTTAGGGAAACATCAATTATGTCCTCTCAGCTGATCGCTTCCCTCTAAACATGCATTTGGATGTCACTTGAAGATGTCTTTTTTAAAGTTTTTTCACTTAAATTTTTTGACCATTTTTCTCATTGTCAGTCCTTTAGTCTCAACTCCTGACTTTGCCAAAACAGTGTAAAATTTCATCTGAATCCTTAATATGAAAATGTCTTCATTTTTAAAAAATATCTATTCTCAGTGTCTCAGTGTCTTACAAGCTTTCACTAAGCTTTCTGGACCACTTAGTACCACTGTTATCCCCAAGTTCTCTTTGCTTCCCAGGACTACAAATTTGCCTCATAGAAATCATAGCACTAGCTTTCTCAGACATTGTATCAGCCATTTGTTTGACAATATTTTGAGGGGTTCACTGCTGCCTCTGCTCAAAACTCTGTGCTGAAAACCATCTGCATTGCCAGAAATGTGATATGCATCTTTCTAGCCTTAGAATGGCTTGACCATGAAAAGTATGGAAATTGAACCCAAACCACCAACTCTTCAAGTTCTCACACTGAAATATGTACCTTGAATATGAAATATTTCATATGTTTTTCCTCAAAGTACAAATCATGGTATTTTTCTGAGATAAAAAGCATAGTGGAACAAATATGCCCTTGGTGTCATGTCTGAATATAAACCAGGTATTCAGAAACCTTTTGTGGATCTGCAGTCATTTTTGAAGTGCTGGAACTTCATGGTATATTAAATTCATCCACTTGTCAAGTTCTTATCAAGTTCTATTCACCTGTGACAGACACATGAGAGTTTTAAATAAAGACCCACTTACTACATGGTCTAGCAAGGGTGGACTATGACCAGCAACCTATTGTCTCTCCTCCTCCTTGCCCAAAAGCAAGTGATGTTCTTGAACTGATTGAGTTCAATTTCTGCCTTCTCTCTGAATCTCTCAAAGCCACCAAGACCACTGTTCCTATAGATATTTCCAGCAGAGAAACTCTGTGACCAAGCAGACTCCCTCCATGGCAAAGACACTCTTTTTTCTCAGTTCTATCAGTTGCCTACCTACTGTAACTGAAATCTTCACCACAGCCCTAATCTCCTCTTCAGCACTTTTGACTCATTCTTCAAAGCCTCTTCTCCCACCACAAATTCTTTATCTGAAGAGGATCTTGACAATTTTTTCCCTGTGAGAACTGATAAACAAATGATCTTCATAACTGCTCCCTTCATGGGCCGCTCTGTTTCTGAAACAGTCCTCTAGCCTGTCACAAGTTATAAAGTTTTCTAACTGCTGCTGTCCTCTGCTCACCCTCTTTATGCTTTTCCCCATCCGATCCCTTTTTTCCTTCAATCTGTCACTCTCTTCTTTCGCTTTTGTTACAAATTTTCAAGTTTGCCTTATAGACTTTCACTTATTCAAAATATCCCAGTGCTTACCCAGCCTGTTCTGAGAGGCTCTCATCCCTGAATGCATGGAGCATGCATGCTACAGTCATTTCCATTCAATTCCCACTTTTGTAGTCAATGGGAACTGCTCAAACCAGTCTGTAGTAACTAACTCCAGTCTAATCAGAGTGGGTACTCCACCTCTGACCCTGTGAATCAATCAGCTGTTTTAACTTCAGTAATCATACTGCAATGCTGTCCTCTTCTGGCTTCCATAGCACTCCTCTCTCCTCCACGTGCTCCTTGGTGAATTTGCCTTCTCACATCTCCAGTTGTGGAGGTTAGAGGGAAGCCAAAGATTACCTTACACAACTCAAATAATGATGTTAGAAAAGTTATTTTCTAGTTTCTTCTCTTTTTTTGGCCGTATTGTTTACTGACCATGGGAATCAGGTGATTCTCCCATTTTTTCAGCAGCTCATTTGTCCTTTCTCCACTCGGTGTCGATTTCCTCCTCAACTCTTGTTTTCAAGGCAGCACCTTTGTGCTTTCTCTGCAACACTTCAGATGCTTCTGCAAAGCTGGTTCTTCAAATTTCTCCTCAAAATGTGCCTTTATCAGGTTCCCTGAAGAAAGTCCTGCCTGTCATAATGGCTATTATCTTGGTTTTTTTCCCCTCTTACTTCCTACTGACCTATTGCCTTTTGTCCTCAATCCACTGTACAAATTCTGAGGAGTGTTTCCACTGTGCATTTAGCAAGGGCTGATGCTGTGGAGTCCTGCTCCATGGGTAGAACTCAGAGGTGCTGTGGTAAAGAGCAGTGGAGGAACAGTAAAGGCCAGGAGCAGTTGAAGTCATGGCTATATTCCTGCAGAATGGGCCTGGCACACTATTCTAACAGTTAATATTTTTGGCAAAAAATATAGATATGGAAACTATGTCCATGTCCAGATGTGCATACAGAGAGCTGCCAAAACAGAGTAATATGCACTGTAACACACTGTTTTCATATGTATGAAGAGATGCAAGAACTTACCTTGGAAAAAGTGAAATGCTGAATAAACTCTGGGATCAGCAGCTATGGTTCTGGGGTGTTTAACCAGCTAAGTCATTCCCTCCAGCACCCTTTCGTTGTAATCTCCCTCCAAAGATATTAAAAATACAGAAACCTTAGCCAGGTTGTGGTCAATCTAATTTATAAAACATTTTCTGGGTATTAAAAGCTAGGGCAATGCACTTTTAGCTTTTAAATTGTGTTAAATATACTGAAAACTCCCTGAAAGAATCTTTCATTGAAGATTATTGTATGAAGATTTGAAGATTAAAGTGTCTAGATTAAAGATTAATGTGAAATGCACTGGGATATTGTTTGATGTATAAGGAGCTATATAGTATATTTATACATTTTTCAAAACTGCCTGGGGGAATTAGACACCCAGTTCCCTACATGTCTTTGAAAGTCTCACTCTAAGGAATTTGTTGTTACATATGAAAATGGCAATATTTTCATTGGGAACTGGAGTCAAAGAGGAAAGGAGAGATGTGGAGACCCTCTGTGTTCATCTAGGGCTTGATGATGGCTCCTTAGAGTTTCTTTTTTATTGTTTTGAATTTGCTCTGTCATTGTAGAGACAACTTGGATTTGAGTGTTACAAGATCATAAAACTGGTCTGATCCAAGAACATTGCACCACCTGCCTACTTCTTGTTATCAATCCCATTTCTTCTTTGCTCTCACTTCAAGATAGTTTTCATGTTCTCCTAAACAGAAGTAATTTAAACCATGTATAACATAACCATACAAACATTAATGAAACAAATGTATACATGTACATATCTGTATTTACAGTAACATATGCAAATTTATGCAAAAATAATTATGTTACGCATGTATTTTTTTTTTTAAATAATCCTTTTGCTGGAGTTTTTCTCCATCTATTTTTTTTGTCAAGAAACAGAAATACTTTAATTAAAGAAATCTTCCACATATGGTAGAAATTACAAGTTTTCTTGTTCCTGAAGTGCTGTAATACAAATAAGCTGTTAAATGCCAACTCTGAATGTTATTTTTCAGATGTTAAGAGAGATAGTCCTGTACTAAAACTATTAGGAGGCAAATTTATTTGAACTTCAAAACCCCTTTGATCTGAAAGGAAAATGGACTGCATATGAGTTGTACACTTCGTTAATTTAGGGTTGGCCAATTGTGTGCATTTTTGTTTGTTTGCTTTTTTCCGGGAGACGTCCTTCTATTGAAGTTTATTAAAACTAATGCAATACAATGCTGTTTTTTTCTGGTAAAATATGTTTTCATGCTTTCATGAAAGGACAGTTTTTCTTCAGAAAGTACCCTCTGAGAATCAGTATTCAGGTTCACAGGCACTTGAAAAGCCAATGTGCAGGTGTGTTGCATTCAGAGCTATTGTAGTGGTCTTATCATTAAACCTGCAGTAGGCATTTATAAAGTAAGGCTTTCACGGGTACTGGCTAAGTGTGATTAAAAATAATCATCTGTCTGATGAATATTTTCCTCTGACTTTTGGCAGGCTAACCCATCTGAGGGTGTGCCAGAGTTTACAGGAACACTGATGCCAGCAATTTAAGGATCTTCACATTCGGTCTCAGTGGTAAGTTCTAAAAATGCCATAGAATTCCATGTTAGAATTTAATTCCTATGGAATATTCTATTCCATGTTAGAATATTACTGGTGTCTTTTATGTTACATTACAATTGAATCTGTGTGAAAAATGAAGCACTTCCCCTTGACCAATACAACAATAGAGAGATAATAAGAACATATATTGATCTGTGAGAGATTGAGCTCAGGAGCTCAGGACACAAGTTCTGAGCAATTTTCCTCAGTCTAAAATCAAAAGGGCTTTTTTATTGTCCTCTCTACTAATGTAACTGCTCTCAGAAGGTTTGACATTGTATATTTTGGAGAATGTAACCATTGGACAGACTCCAAAGAAAAAGTAAAATGCACAAAAAGGAAATCCAGTGGCTTCTTCTTGCTGAAAACAAAGCAATAAGTTGTAAAATTACAAATTATTTTTCTCTTGTAATGCACTCTCTGTTGTAATTAGTCTGATTCATTAAACCTTGAGTCAGATTTTCAAATACTGCTATGGAGAAATTTGTAGGAAGACATAATCTTTCTGCATCTTGAAGCACAGAAATCCTGCTGCAGAGATGGTTCCCCAGGTTTTGTAAAAGAAAGGGAAGAGAGGGTAGCTGCATCCTGCTGTACTTTTGTGTCATTTGGAATAGACCTTCTACAGTAGCTGGGTAGAGTGGAGTAATTCTTGAGCTGGAACTCCTGTTGGTGCCTAAGTGCTCAGCTTTTTCAGGAAGAAATGCCTAATTTTAGATTATATTATTTGTGATAATATTGTTGGTCAAAATGATTCTCCCTGTTATGTCATATACCTCGTGGAGTGTTTTGGGCCCTGGTGAGGTGGGAGGCGTGGGAAGTCACCCCACTCCATGTGGCACTCCTGCACACAGCAGCCACTCAGGGCCACTGCTGGAGGCAGGGCCTGGCCAGCCCTTGGACTCACCTTGGCCAGTCGTGCTCATGCTGCTTTTAGGTCACTGTAATACAGATGTCAAGTACCAGCACTTCCAAGTCCTTACAGTTACAGGCTATTGAAGTATATATTTTTTTAAATTAGATTACAAAAGCAAGAACTTTTCTGACATAGAAATATTCCTTTATCATTACCATTAACCAAATACTTCAATAAAATCACTGCTTCAGTTTAAAGATGAATTCAACAACAATAGCAGTCCTATTCAGTCATGCTCTATTCATATAAAAAATGAGCATAATGCTGTGTTATCATGAATCCTCAAGACAGATTACATTTCATTATTGCTGGGTGACTTTTATAATGTGGGAATGTGATTCTAATAAAGGACAGTATCTCCCTCAGAGCATACTGTTCTAGCAATGTTCTTTATTAGAAATAAAAGAATACAGCATTCATATCATGTTTCTTGATCACATAACCAGTGTGCAGAACAACAAATTATCAAGGCAGTTTTCTAAGGAAATTATATGATCCTAACAACACTATTCTTAACTTTTCAAATTGTTATTTGCCATTACTAAAATCTCTAAGCTCTGTGACTTAGAGAGTTGAAAGTCAATGCTGTTCTGACAGACAGAATTCATGAAAGCCAGAAGTGACTCGACTAAACTAGTAGATCTTTTTCCCCTGAAAAAAAGCAAGACAGTAATGACCTATCAAAGGAAATAAGAGAGCTGCATTTGTTGTCTCTTAGCTGAGGCAAATGAAAATCCATTAAAAGTCATCTGAATCCCAGCCCTGTGACAAAACTCCCATTCACTTCAGCAAGAGCCACTCGGGTAATGGACATTTAAGGACTAAGAACTATAACTGGGTTAGATAAAGTCCTTTAGGATCTAGGAGAAAAATTTGGCGGACTAGAAAGACATAGAGGGGGAGAGAGAGAGGAACTTGCATGTTCATGTTATCAGTAAATACACAGCATATGCCTCAGAAGGAGCAATGACCTTCAGGGCATACAGATGACCAGCTCGCTTGTTGAACTTTTATGGAGTTTAAAAATAGTTCAGTATTCTGTGCAATTAAAGGAAAGTGTGTATATGAACGTCTGTTAAATTAGAAAAGAACAGTGTTCCTTCTTCCTGCCTTTCTTTATTTGACCATCCCTTCACACTTCATTTCAGCCTTTGTATGGGTTTTGTGTTCATAGTTTATTATATTTTCTTGAGGCAAGAAAAATTTTCAATCAGAAGTTGATGAATGTCCATATTAAATTGGATCCCTTTTTTAATTAAGTTCATCTAAATTTAATTTTGCAATTTTACTTCAGTAAACTCGTCTGACTCCAGATGTTGAATGTGATTTTTCTATTCCTTCTCTCACATAAAAGATTTGTAAATCTTTTTTTGTAAAAGATTTATGACTTAGAGAGGCATTTCTGAACACTTTTGAGTGTTTTCAGCATATGTTTTATGATTGGCTGGTACACATGACCAATTAGCATCCAAAAAATACCACTCTGCACCTAGGCCTTCTTTCAGTAGAGTGTTACTTTTTATTACTTGTATTTTAAACAAATAATCCGTTTTTTAAAAAGTATTTCCAATGCATTTTAAATTATAAAGGGATATTGAGTTCTACAAATATTTCAAAAGTGAAAGAGTAATCTTCAAAAGCTACAGAATTCCATAAGAAAAAATGTAAGAATGACTCACTTTGATTAAAGGAAATTCCAAACAATCTGGAGGGAAGGGTTTGGACCCTTTTCTCTCATTACAACTGTAGTGGTAAATTGTTTGGAGCATGTTACTTGGACTTCATAAGCATGGGAAGCATATACTGAAGTGCCCATTGGTCTTGAATATTTAAGATTTACTATTTTTTTAAGATTTATTCATTTCACTAACAAGAGCAAAGGCATTGCAGATTTAACAGTCACTGCATACTTTTCATATTCTGTCATGGCTTCTGGATCAATGTGAATGGCTCTAATTTTAAGAATTACCCAGAATCTGCTCCTTAAATCTGGTCATATCTAATTGCTTTGTATGTCACACATACAAGGCATTGTATCATGAAGGCTCTGCTTCTCATCAAAGAAACTAATACCCCAATTAAACTTTCAGATAATACTAAAAAGAGAATAGTCCAATTGTAAACAAAAGGGTGGTTGTATTCTTTTTTTTTTTTCCTTCAAAATGAAATCGTTTTCCTTGAGATTTTTTCTGGTGTATGCTTCTTGATATATTAATTTGAGATGTTTATCCATGAAGTCAGTGAATCCAGTTTTGAACATTTGTGTCAGTTCAAGGCTCATGGGATGCAAACTGCTGGGGGTGTGATTGGCAATGTGCTGCTCCAGGTTTGTTTGGAGGCTTCCTCAGAACGAGTGGAGTTCCCAGAACCAAGCAGCAGCAATGCTAATATGAATCAACTTCTCCAGTTTCTCCTTTCATATTCCTCCAAGCCTCCATAATAGCACTTGGCAGTGACTAAAGGATTTGAGGAGGTGTTGTTATTGCTGTAGTCCGTGTGTTAGGGAAGGGAAAGGGTGAGTGACCAGCTGGGAGATGTCAGTGGCAAGTCTGTAGAGCTGTGTCTCTAATGATTTTCCATAGGAGTGGGGGAGGTCAGTTGCAGGGAGCTTCTCAGTCAGAGCAAGACCATAAACCCTGGAAATTTGACTCTTCTTTTGTACTCAGATCGTGTCTTTCTGGTGAAAAAAAAGGCCTTCTAGTGAAAATCTCACTTCTCTGAGTGTTAGGTTTCAGCATCTTTCTCATAATGCATTTTACTACCTTTATATTAATTCATCTGTGTTTCCTAAAAGGGCTGTTCTCCATTCATCAATAGCAGGTGTGATTTGCTCGTTTTCCTAGCAAGAGAAAGAAACATAACAATCTTCCATTGGGTGAAATGCTTCTGAGCTTGAAAGGCTTCATGTGTGAGTCTGGATGGAACCCAAAGAAGGAACCACTTAGAAATTACAAAATGACACATTTTATGTTATTGTTAAATTGTCGAGATTTTCTGTATATTTGCTGAGATTGTAACCATACAGGGTGTTTTCAAAGACACTACAGAAGGGGATGTAAAACCTCCATGGAGTTAAGAATTCCTAATGACTGCCTGCCAATACGGCTGAATCCCGCAGGGTAATGGGGGGAATGCCTACCATGTAAATATAAAGGGGGTTATTTAGGAGACCCAGTGAGCTGTGAATTATTGCCTAGGTTGTCACAAAAAAAAAAAAAAGGAAAATGAGTTGTGAAGAGGAAAGAACGTGTACTGAGTTCTGAATAGCTTCGTAAGACTTTTTCTGAGATAGATGGAGGAACTTATATACACTCTCTGCAAAAAGAGATATCTGTTCTGTCAGATTGCAGATGCATCAGCCAGCCAGATTACTGTGAAAAACCCATTAAAGAAACAAAACTGGGTTATTTTTATGCCTGAAAAATGCATGAATCAGAAGAAAATAATATTAGTTCAATAGTTGAATTTAAGGTCTTTGTGGATCTGGTTTCTGGTGAAGTCAGGGAGAATGTTTCCACTGCATTTAGTAGGGCCTGGCCTGGACCCTTGGAGATTAAAGAGTTAAGAGCTGGATTGACAGCAGAGGTAGTAGGGACCTTCCAAGCCTGGTTGTGTTGTGCATCATTAGCACAAAAGAATTGAAATTATAAATTTAGAATACTTCTAAAAAATTTCAGTTAATGTGCTGAAGCTCATAATCTGTATCCCAAATGGATAGTCTGAAAATCTACACTGTGCACTTGTATAATATTACATATCTGCAAATATTTAATTTTTTAATGGGAAGAATTTCATCTAAATTTTGAAACTCATCTTTCTGTTCACTTCAAGCACTTTGTCACAATTGAGGCAGAAGACCCTAGGGAAGTAAGAGCTAAAGAGGACATTGTATTTACTATACAAAACTCATACAATCTCTGTACTTTTTGCTCCATTATATTGTAACAGGAAGTTAATTACTCTCAGCATTGTATCTTTTTAAATGGAGCCTGTGGGTTTATAAGTATGGTGACAGAAAGAGCATATGAAATGAAAGAAACTTATGTCAGCTGTGTTAAGTTTTTGCAGCTAGTTTCTTTAGGCAGATCTGGTTAGGAATAATGCTTTGGTTTTCAAAATTTATACTTTCTTAATTTTTTTTTTTAAATCCCACTTTCAGTAGAATAAATAAAATTTTATGCAAACAAAGACTGAATAAAAGAGGAAGGCTAAGACCACAGAATGCTAAGGAAAGGGTATTTCTTAATGAGTTGATTTTTTTCAAGAGAAAGAGGTTTGATATTTTACTGCTGAAAATGAACAGCTGAAATTAACAGAAAAAGTAAATGTTTTTTTTATCTACATTTGAAGGTGGAGTAGAATTCTTCAGATCTCTCAGTAATTTTTGTTAAGAGCTTTCTCTTCTGAGCTGAGTGGTTCTAAATTAAATTATTTGTTTTTCAATATGAATAAGATTTTGTTATCAGTTAGCTTACATATAATCAACTTTAACACAGCTTTAGAATGAGATGAACCATGTCAGTGTATTTCCCAAGATGAGAAATGAATAGCTGATGAACTTCATTCTTCCAAGATAAAAAAGAATGCATTACTTTAACATTTATTCCTGGTGATTCTGTTAAGTAGTAGTTAGGGTGTTGGTTCTTGTTACATGTTCACCAACATACTGACACTTCTTGTAAGTCTATTAGTAGTGAAATATCCCCAAATATCTTAAAGACTTTTCCAACAGAGATTTTATCAACAGAACTGTTGGAGACCATCAAAATGTAATTAAAGGCAACAAATTACGCCAGCCAGAAAAGAAGATTTGGTTTTGAACAAAACCAATGGTTTTGGAACGTGAAGTATGCACATATATTTGAACCATTGCCTTATTTTTCCTAGGTTTCACCTGGCAAAAGTAAATGTGAAACTATAATCTGAAAGTAAACCCAGGCCCCAGGGAGGAGGGAGAGATTTTTGGTAGTGAGACAAAGTGAGGTATTGCAGGGGATTTGGCATCGAGCTGAGTTCTATTTTCTCCAAATAGACTGTGAGATGATAGCCCAAACTCCATGAGACATCTTGGAAGGGTCTGTAGGCAACTGTTTGGGTGCCTTCCATGAAGTGAGGGTTAGTCCTTTCTTGTTAAAAGAAATATAAAATAGGGTGTTTGGAAAAGAGTACAATATAAAGGCAGGTCACTAAGAATCTTGCATGACACTGGTGCTTTGTGACTATATGTTATTACACGTGCAGGTAAGATCACTTCAGAAACAATTTCCCTTTTTACCAAGGTCTGAGCTAATGGCTCATTGGATTTCCACATTATGGAGTGATGGGAGGATACTGTATTCCATAAAAATGGAGTCATTCTTCATTCATGAGAATTAACAGTATACAGTACAATCAACCCATTAATAAGTTTCTTTATTTTCTGTCTTACTAAATGTTCGTAGTCAAAGTGCAAACAATAAGTAGTAATTTAAAACAAACAAACAAAAAACCCCAAAGAAACAAACAAGAAAAAAACCCCACAAACACCCTACTGGTCCTTCAATTGTATCTGTTACATGCTAGTGCAGAATTACTAACGAGAACATGTTTAGGTATAAATAAATCTTCTATCCTCATTATAACGCCACTGTGTTCCTACAGTGAAGTCATCCACACAGATCTGATTATGTGTTGAAAGCCTCAATAGCCTCTTTTATTTATAATAAATATTGCATACTAATGTTAACAATGTCATTGTGCAGTGTCTCAATAGAGGATTATGACTTCATGTAATGATAGCTTGATGTCTCTCCTCTCCTGTAATGGAGTCAATTTTCTTTACAGAGGAGATGAGAAGCACTTTTTCACAAATCTTGTAACAAATATTCTGTGTACGTACTGTGTTAACCCAATATTAAGGTGGCACAATGAAGCTCAAAGACAGGAACCACAGAGTTGAAGTTCAGTGCTTAATTTTAATTTACCCCCGTTGTGTGCACTGATATGCACTTTAAAGTTAAAAGTCTCTATTTCCCCCTAGATACTTGAAATGTGAATTACTATGTTTTTAGGTGTAATTCCACAAATAGGTTTGTGGAATATTCCTAAAATGTGTGTGACTGTAAATAACAGAATCATAAACCTGATTTTGTGGCACACAGCTCATGCAAAGAGAGGATGAGATCTATTTATATTAATGAGCAAAGAGTAAGGCAATCTTCCATCAGCTACCAGAGACAAACAGCACATGGGGGAATAAGGACCCATCTCAGGCAGCACTTAGGCACATGCTCAACCTCGATTATGGCATCAAAAGGACTTCAGAAAAATCTTAAACTGTGGAGAAAAAGGAACTTATGCATTGGCATTAAAACTCATATAATAAAACAAAGTATTGAATAAACAATAGCACAGCCCTTTGATGCATGTATAGAGATATTGTGTAATATTAACATAACACAATTGGATGCTTAGCTCCTGAATGCCTTCAAAATAATTTATCTGAATGCTCGTGAGGGAAGTTCAGGCTGAGATGAAAAGCATAAATCCACCTAACAGCTAACAAATAATTCACATTAACTGAGGACATGTGCAGAATGCAGGATTTTATAATAACTAGAGGTCAGAATATTACAGCTCTTGTGAAAATAACAGCTCGTATTAGTGCAAGTCTGCAACTTAACATAAACAATAAAATTAAACAACAGCTAGCCTAAAACAAAATTCAGGTAGAAACAGAATCCTTTTTAGTGGAATTGGATACCTCTGGTAGAAACAATTTCAGAACCAATTCTATCATCCCAGTTTTTCACATCTGTACAAAAAATAGATGTCACACTGCACAGACCAGTGCAAGTACTGAAAATACAGAGGTATTTCATGCAGAGAAAAGAATGTTTGATATTTGAGAGACTTATTTCCCACTTAAACTAAACTCATGTCTATATTTTCATTAGAATATCACTTCAAACTGCAGTATAATCCTGTCTGGTTTGTCTGGAGATCTTGCAACATGTTGATATTTTTATCTATGTTACAAATATGTTTTTCAAGAGCTATTATTTCAACTATTTGTTTTAGGAACTGCTGGCTAGATTGTCTTCTTTCTGCCATTATAAATTTGGAGGTATTCCACCCATGTCAGAAGTCAACTTCACATTTACACCACTGTGTCTATAAAGGATTAAGCATTTACCCTCTGGCCTGTTTTCTAAGTTTTATTGCATGCTCATAACTTTATTTTGAGTTTTCTTTTATTTTCATATTAGTGTGTACTAATTAGGAATAATTTCAAACTAGAGAATTGTGTGAATCGTGGTGGAATGAACAAAAGAGGCAATATGTACATGACACCCTGTGGCTGGAAGAGATGATGGGCTCGTGTGTGCACAAAGGAAATTGGTTAGGAATTACCTGATATTTTTGCCTGTAGTCAGGGAAGTGACAAGAGCACAGGACTGAAATGAGTGTGAAAGGAGGGGAGCAGTGAACAGACGCAGTTCCAGCTCATCAACAAGGGAATGTTTCAGGGGAGGTGTTAGATGCTTTTGGTGCTCTGGTAGCACGGATGTGTTTACTGGTGGAATTCATTACCTCTGTGGTGTTAGCTCAGCTAAAAACAAAGGACTTCTTAAAATTAACTCCAAAAAGACATGCCTTTGACTTCATGCAGGGCTCTCTGTAGGATCCATGGAGTCCTAAACATTTGTATTACCTTTGATTCAATGTTGTGACCCTTTACTTGAGTGGGGACTGTTCAGCTGGTCAGTCCCAGCGCGTGATCACAGCGCTTCGGGGCTCTGCCTCGCTGCAGGAGGGCTCAGGCACAACAGTCCTGGAGTTTTGGCATGGGGTAAATAACCAGACAAACGAGAGGCTCGGCCATTTTCACAACATAAAAAAATTCCAGAGGGATTTTCCTTCAAACTTTACAAATACCTGCTGAATCATGCAACAGCCCAGCACAAAAGCTGCAGCTTTTGAGAATTTAAAAATGAGTGAAAACGGGGATTTTTGCTGAGATCGTATTTCCAGTTTATGGGATGCATTTCTAACTGGACTTCCACCTCTTATAACAAACAGGGGCCAAAAGCTCCCTCTGAGTGAGGGAGTTCCCCATTTCTGCAGGTTCCCTCTGGCCATGTTGGTAGACATGCATGGAGGAGCTTCGATGAAAAGGCCCAGAGCTCTGGCCACTGCTGGAGGCCACTGAAGGATGGTCATCCTCTCCCCTCTCCCACCCAGGAGTGATGCTAGGCACACATTACAGCCCCTGCAGTGAGAGCCACACATCAAAGGAGTCCTTGTAAACGATAATTGACTTCATGTTCAATTATATGCCCAAAAATTGCCTGGAAATCGATGTTCTAAAAAAACAAAACAAAACAAAACAAAACAAAACAAAAAAAAAACAAAAAAAAAAAAAAAAACAAAAAACTAATTCAAATTTTGCTCTCACTATACTCATTACAAAAATCCCCAAAAAATTGTCTCTTGAATAAATAAGCCTTTACTTACATGAATAAAGGAGCAATATTTAGATTCCAGTTCAATGTGTAGGAGAAATTTGGCAAATCTAATGTTTTCAAATCAGTTTGGTATGTGTTATGAGAATAATGCCAGTGGAAAGGTTGCTTTTTAATTTTTCTTCTTTAAAAATGTAAAGGAGAAAGAACAAAGTTGGCTTTGATAAACAGAAAAACAGTGCTTTAAATAGCTTGAGCAGTGATAAGGCAAAGAGCTTCTAAATAAATGAGGCGTGAAAGGGTTTTTTTTTTAAACTCCAAATGAAAGTTCTGTATTCATCAGAACAGCTTTAAATTTTGTGAAACAGGACAGCAATATATTTTACAGTTTTGAGCAAAGAAGCTCAGTCTTGTCATATTAGAATATGTACAACATCTTGGCAAAGACAAATATCAATATCTAAAGCACTTTCACCTTGACTATAGAAATTTTATAAGATAGGAGTAATTTTGATTTTGCCAGAATAAAAGGACACTGGAATCTGGAGTTTGATAGAACTGTTCTGTTGGCTGGGAGGTTTCCCTTTCAGTTGTGTTTGATGTGATATTCAATTCATTTTGCCAAAATATTTTATGCCAAGTTTAATTGCTATTAAATCTTTTATATTGCAGAGATTTTTGTCAACAGACGCACAAGGATTGGGTTTTAAGTGGAGTTAATCATTGTACTCAGAGAAGGAAAACACTAGGGGAGTTCTCTTGTACAAACAAACCACCATGCAAGCTTCAGCCATTTCTATAATTATTACCCTGTTTTCAGAATAGTGTAGGTAAAATATCAAATCTGTCTCTCCCTCTGATCTCTATTCATATATGTCTTGTAAAACCTATTAGAAGAAACAGATAATTAAAATAGAAAAAGCCATGTATTTGCTACAGCTGCTTGTGTATTGAGTCTTTTGAAGTTTGCTTTAAGCAATTATATCTGAGCTCTTCTTTCGGAAGCCTAAGAAATAACATAGGATTTTCTAAGATATTTTTGTTTTCTGACTCTTTCAATTCTTTGTAAATACTATATAACATTATAATGAGAGATTAAATGTTAATTCATGTAGCCTTTGAAAAACTAATTTTAAAAGGAAAAAGGATTTCCACAGAAAAAAAAGTAGTGTCCTGCCTTTTTCCCTGTAGCCTCCAGCATGTCCAAAACAGACTTTTTAAAATAGTATTTTTAATTGGTGTTTGTGGTTTCATTTTACTATTTGATTTGCATTGTAAATGTGGGCATCTCTTAAATGGTAAATATATATATTGCATCTCTTCAAAGGTAAATATATATTGCAGAGGTGTGGTTCAGTGTTTTTGTTATTACTGTGCACTCAGGAGTGTGTAATCCCTGAGCACAGATTAGCCTTGTAATGGGAGCTCCTGATATTTGCAGCCATTTGGCAAGTGATCCCTTCCCATACTAGAGAGGAGAAGTAAGGGCAAAGCTGCACATGGGTTGTACTGAGTAATGTTTAGCAGATTTTCCTGTGGTATTACTGAAACTCTAGCTTATAATTCTTAAAGCAAGATCTACGCTCCATCACCAAAAGCAGTGAGGTGTGGTAGTCAATTGTGGTTGGGATGTGGGAGAGAAAATCTGTGGCCCAGTCCAAGATAAGAAATAGATCATAGCCTGACAGGAGGGCAGCTCTTGCTACCTAATGAAGCTACAGTTCCTAATGAGCTTGTCCTCCTGAACCATTGAGGATAATGGATCTATGCAATTCTGGAGTCCTTTCCCCATTTCACAGAGCCCAGGCCCAACTGGGAGGCACTATGACATTTAAGGATGACTGCCATTTTCCATTGCTGACACTTCAGTTGAAATGATTTGTCCTTGTGTTTCTTATTTTCCATAGTAATCACTGCCATAACTCTGTGTCCAGTGGCATTTGACTGTGAAAGTGACACCCACACCAGGGAATATGTCTGGGAAAGGAGCAGACAACATGGCAACTGTTGCTAAAGTAGCATCATCCCTGGTGGGTCTCTAGCCCTCTACCCCAAACATGGAAAAAAACTTACTGAGTAATAAACTGGTCTGGACCAGCATGGACCAAAAATTCAACCTGCTCAGGCCCTGCAGCTCACCAGGCCACTGCTGGTGTAGATTTGATATGAATAAATTGTTAGGTAGTGGTCCTGTCTTCCTTAACACCCGTCTGATCAGGAGTGCCAGGTGGGATCTCAGGTATCCTTGAGGACCTGGCAGTAGGGTACAGCAGCACATGCTGTTGTTCATTGCCTTTCTTTGGGTAGGCTGATGGCTCCTTGATACAATTGGCTTGGCAGCACAGCACAAAAATCACAGTATGAATGCCACAGGTCTTACAGGAACTGCTCTTTGGATGCTATGTAAGAGTTTTACAGGAGCTCTAATCTGGCAGCACCCAAAAATATTAGTTTTCCCCAGTACTCGCTTTGGCTGCTGCTCTTCCTGCTGTGACTATAACCAGCACCAAAACCTGACAGAGCCTGCACCTGCCAGCTCACCATGCAGCACAGAGGAAGGTCAGGCAAGGAGTAATCCCAGTAAGACATTGTTTAAAAAAATTCTGTGCCACTTGTGCAGCTCCCTGGATATGACAGAAAACAATTAACAGTGAGTCTTCAAAAAAAAAAAAAAAAAAAAAAAAACAATTTCATGTTATTTTAAGGAAGATGATGAGACTACCTTAAACTTTTGGAATATCTATAAAAGAGTATAAATAACAGCTCTCTGAGCTGTTTTAAACCTTTTAAATTTGTATTAATCACACAGATTTCTGTAACAAACAAACAAAAAATCCTTCCAGCAGAGAAACTTCTGTTGCAAGTACTCAAAAATAGATCCCTGCACTGAAATTTCTAAATTAGAAATTTTATTTCCATCACACTTTTTTTTTTTTTTTTTTCTCTCAGAGGAAACTTAATAATTAGACTCTGTGCTAACCTGTAAGTGCAGTACATGGTGTGGGAAGGTGGCTCTTCCAATGCAGTGCGTGACTCCAGGAGATGGAGCTGAAGAGCAGCAGGATGAAGGAGAACACCGTGACTCATCAGCCCACCCACAGACAGGAGCGGTGCCTTGCCTCAGCCCTGGGGCTTTAGTTTAAATTTAAAGTATTTCTTCTGAGGGAGCTCCCCATGGAACCCCACATCCTAGATCGCTTTGTTGTGCACAGAACCACTGCTTGTGTGGCCCATGGTGAAGAGCAGAACCTGTGTATTTTTAAGATAAAGGAGAAACACAGACCAGTTTATTACTCAGTCCAACTAGCAGCTGTTTTGGGGACAGTACAAGGACAGACATAAGGAGGATGATGTTGAAAATATGGTCAGTTTTATCCAGGGACACTTAATTTCCAGGAACATGATGTGGTCTTCAAACACTTGCTTTAGTCCAGCTGCTGAGAATCCTGGGGTACAGAGACTTCATGTAGCCAAGGCTTCTTCACCTGTCATTGGTGTGGAAGGAGACATTTGTGAATGTCAGTCCCTGGATTCAAGTTTTGAGAAGCCTAAACAATCCAGGAGTGACTGGGTCTTGCACCCTTGTGAGTTCCCAGAAATTAAGACTTGAGTCTATCACCAGGAGTTCTTACTGTTCTTTTAATTTTTGCCTGTATCATGACATCCAGATGTCCAGCAGATACAGTAGTGCCGTGCTGGCTTCGATAGGTAAGGAATATTTTTTTCTGAACAGAAGTGGAAACAGCTGCTCTGTAATGGTTCTGAGTTACCTTGAAACATGAGCAGAGAAAATGCAATGTGTCTCTTGCCTACAAAGTCCCTCTGAGGCTTTATTTTCAATCAAAAGGCTTTGCTCTCCAAAAATTACTCGTCACTTAAAAAGAGGAAGGATGCCCTTTGCTGCTTTTGCCTAGAGCCCAATATCTTCTGACATTCCATGGCAGCTGTAGCAATGCTCTTCTTAATGCAAAGAACATCTGGGCTGCCTGCAATTCTGGGAGAGAAGTGTCAAAAGTGTCACAGACATCCTTGAGCAAAGAAGGATCTTCACTTTTATTACACAGAAGTGTCAGAAACAGCATTATTGAACATCAGGTTGCAATTTGGCAAGCAGAATGTTAGTCTGAATAGATGTGACAAAACCCCTTCTACAAAATTGCTACTTAGTGTTATTTTTTCATCGTTTAAAATTAGCATTTAAAGGAAAAGCACAAATGGGGGCCCTCTAGGTAACCCTGACAATGACAGATCCCAGCATTCCTTTTTTTGTGCTTACTTCACAACCTCATTGCTGTCCATTGAGTGACTGAAATTGATTAGATCATTGTCATCATCAGTGAAATGCACTGCATTGATCCAGCCTCACTCACAAAGCCAGCTCATGTGACACAGCTAATTTGACATAATTGAAAGTTCCAGCTCCAGAAGGTCACCAAGCTGGACTCAAGACACTAGTTATCATTTTATCCTTGGAACAGGGTCACCCCTCCTGAGAAATACGATGGCTTTTTGTCACACTCTTAATTGTTTCTCCACAGTTTGTATAGGGTAAACTCAAGCTTTCATACTTTGATTGAATTTTTATGGTGGACAGAAGATAATTATCACCTCTTAATGCTAAATATTTTTTTAAGTCAGATTGAGCTCTTTGTTTCTTAGTCAAGTACAATTCTCCTAAGAAAAGCTTTAGATAAGGACAAAAAATGTCTTTCGATAGGGATGGCAGTGTGAGACACATCATGAAGTACTTAGCTTCCAGAGGAAAATATGGCACTAGTTAAAAGTTTGTTGGAACAGTGTTGCATGTAATGTTCTTTTCTTTGTTACCACATCCCTCTTTCCCACCTTCCCCTCTTTTCCCATTTTCTGCTGTTCTCTTCTGGAATTTGATTGCTGCAGTCGAGATGTTGGGCTGAACCGAGTTTGAGGCTGTGGAGTTGAGTAAACTCAGAGGTCACGCACAGTCAGAGAACAGAGGAGTTGCAGAAGGACCTGCAGACAGGCATCGAGCCTGGCTTGTCAGCGTCTGAGCACTGCCAAGTGGTGCAGCAAAACTCCTCTGAACAGGCTCCACGTTCTTGGTGAAAGGTTGTGCCTTCAGGAAAACGGCCATCGGGCCACTTGCTTCATGCTTTAAGATGCACACCAAAATCCCACACCACTTTCAAAGATGTATGGTTTATGTAAGCAGTGCAGTAAGAAAATGCTTGTGTAAAAATTCTTTCTCTTAAAGAGAAACACTGAATGTTTGGAAAAAATTGTTTCTTTTTAGTCAACAGAATTCAGCGGGCAAAGCTAGGAATTTAAGTAGGTCTTACAATCTGTGTCATTGCTTTGTTGGCCCTTTGCTCAGAATCAAATTAGCAACTTATCCTTTATTTCTTTCCTTGTATTTGCTGTGAAAAAATTGGCATATCCCCATAGCTCCCATTGCTTCCCATTCCAAATGCAGGTCAAAATGCCAGCTTTCTAACAGTGAATGTCATGCATAATTTCTCATAGAAAAGAAAGTGCTTGATAAAATCTCTGCAACTGTTTCTTCTTGTTTAGCTATTCATATTAGGGTTTTATGTGTTCTCAAGCTTTGTTGGTTCCTCAGGTTTTTGGTAGTGTTTGTTTGGTGGATTGAGTTTTTTTAATGGAAGCTTGCCTCTGGTCATCTGTAAAGCAAGCAGAAAAGTAGAGGCAGCAAGGTGCTAAAATATGAATAAATAAAGGGAAAGACAACTGTGGTACTGTTGTGGGACAGAGGCTTGACACAACTTTTTGTGATGAATTATTGTACCATAATTTCTGAGTTGTTTAAAGTTGATTTTTGGGGGAAGATTTTCACAAACCTAGCAACAAAAAATTAATACAAGTTTGGCAATACAACATTTTTTATGATGATTAACAGAACAGTGAGTTAAGATACCTGGTTTATAGAAAGACATAGAAAGTAAATAAATCTTTTTAGAATTTTTCTTCTAAAAATCTTGTATTTTGACGTGTGCATAGAAACAGGACGTACATCCATATTAAATACATAACTCTCCAAAAATACAGGTCTAATGCCGGCCAAAGGTAAATGACAAGCAATAATTGTTTTATCTTTTGTAAGTCTTTCAAAAGTTTCATTCTAGCAGCTTTTAAAACATAACTTGCAATTGACAAATCCCACTGGGCTGCTATTTATAGTATCTTAATTTTCAAAGAAAGCAAATCAGGCAACTGTTTTTAACATGAATAATATTGCTCCCAGCACTCTGTCTCCAGCCCACACATTGTGTTTTTTGGCATGATCGTGGCAATTAAAAAAAATAAACAGCTCCTTTTAATTTTTTATACAGCCAATGCTGACACAGCTGGCAGAGAAACTCAGTGAAAGGTAAACATTCTGCTCAAAATGTAATCTGACATATTGTTGTATTTAGTTGTTAAAATGTAATTTTCCTGAAAGAATATTTTTAAAGCAAGTTTTGGGGTTTTTTTTAATAGAATTTTTAGTATATTGAAATCTGATTACAAGAAAGATTATTAGTCTTTTAAAGCAATAGCACTTGTGACACTGGATATGGCTTATTGAATTTTTAAAAATATTCTTAACAAAAATCAAGAACAAAAATTAGGTATGATGCTTCATCCTTCAGCAGAATATAATAGTCTGAGCTAGTAAAATCAATTTCTTTTAATAAAATTCTGTCAAAGGAGGAAGTTGAATAATAAATGTCTTCAACTATTTAAAGGGAAGAAAAATTCTAACAGAATTAAGAATAGTTTCTGATTTGCTTCAACAACAACAGAAGATTGTCTATGGTTCCTTATAGTGTCATGCTTATAATCTGACCTGATTACTATGAGCATGTATGAAGTGAGATTATGGAATGATAAATATTTCACTAGAGAAAACATACAAACATATTTCTTTTAGGCAAGGGTCATAGGTAAGTAATTATCTGTCATACATGCCCAGAAGTTCTCAATGTACTTTTATTTTTGTGTGATTCCTTATGATTAGGATGTGTAGTTCAACATTTTAGTCCCTGTTGGAGGCCAATGCAGAGGCAGCCCAGCACAGCTCGGGGGACTCGTGTGCTCTGCAAGGCTCAGGAGGATTCTGAGCAAGAGCTGGGTGGTGCCTGTGTATTGCAAAAGCCACCTCTGCCCCAAAGCCTGACCTGCTGCTCTTGGGACAGCCCTGTGGGAGGGGTGCATAAACAAACAAGTGCAGGAAGCACCCAGGGTGAGTGTGGGGAAACTCGAGGGTTTGTTGTGGCTGCGTGCACAGCAGCTCAGCACTTACTGAAACTCCTGGTTTGCTCACCTGAGGAGTAAGAACAGGAGGTGTGCTTTGTGTACCTGGGCAGTGGGACTGTGTCTCTCCCAAGCCAACAGAGTGGCCACCATTATCTGGTGTTCCTGTCAGCTTGCCTTCAATTGTTTTTAAAAGGAATTTTTTTAAAGGTCCACCTTTTCCTCTCACTGATTACCAGTATATCCTTGGTATCAGGATCTTCTAACTCCCAGTTGTTTCTCCTTCTCTCAGACTGAATGGTAAAACGAGCAGGTGTGCTGCAAAAGAGGTATCTGCTTTTTATAATCTGTAAATTGCCTTCTGGGTACAAAGTTGGAGTATATGGATTTAAGTTTATAAGAGCAACTGAACAGTCATTTGTAATGTGTATAACATGAGGTGAAGAGAAGCATTTAAAGTTTAGAGCGACCTTCAGTAGAGAAGAAAATTGTCTAGTGACTGCTATTGTTGATCTTGGAATGTGTTTCAGATGTTAGGTGTGGACTTTATATCACCCTCGGGGCACTTAATAACAACTAAACGAGCATTAACTGCTGAAGTCAGTGGAGTTTTATCAGTGTGAATCCAGGGGCATTGTTGTCTTTGTCTTGTCTCAAAATAAGTTCAAAATAATGGTGCAGAAAAAGAAGTGGAAGAGAAACGTTCTGAGGTGTGCTTGTCCAGTTATTCCATCCTGTTACACCAGCACATTTGTGACCATGACAATTGTGAACTAAACTTGTCCTGACTAGGAAAAATGTAATGCAAAACACTTCAATTCAATAAAAATTCTTTGTAGTGAAAATACAATTAGAAGAGGAAGAGAACTTTTACACTGTTGGTGCTAATCCTGGAATACTTGTCTAACTAGGCTTTCAGCAACCTGCATGTTCTGCGTTCGTGGAGAACATCATACCTGGCTTAGTACCATATAAATAACAAAAGCCCAGGAACACGATGCATTTGTTTCATAGGAAGACTCAGCTGCCCTGATCTGATTCTCTTAAAAGAAAAGATATTTCAATACAACCAAACTGTTTGAATGTGGCTATCTAGGGGCACCCCCACATCAGGTTTTCTATTGATTCCTAATCTGAGTAGATATGTCCCACACAGCTGTCCCAGTGCTGATGCTGGTGCATTTGAGAAGAGTTGCTGTTCAAAACCCAAACACGAGGACTAAGAAAGTGAACTGTGTTGTATGAATCCAATATGCTACAGACCCTCCAGGAGCAGAAGTTTGATGTGCCCCTGTCTGCTGGCAACAGCCCCTTTGGCCAGGCTTTCAGAGCCATTGATACCTGTTTGTCTGCTCTCTGCTGATGTTCTTAGCAGCACAACAGGCTGCACACTGGGAAAGGTCGCCTGTGCTGGGTATAGTCCTGTGAGCAGATCAGCAGCTCTACCTCCTCCCTGATACTTCCCTGTGAGCAGGCTGGAGCTCCCTGCAGGGCTGCCCATGATGGAGAGCAGGCTGTGCTTTTCAAGTCTAGCCCAAAACCATTAGGAAAGGGTGTCTTATGCAACGAAAAAAATGAAGTCTTTTGTAATATACAGCAGTATGATGATGATTATTATGGACTCTGTATCAGACCCATGAGAAATGAAGTTGTTGATGTTAAACACAAAAATATCTGAGATAATTTTACATCCATTCAAAACAAAAGGGGAGGGGGGAACAAAAAAGGGAAAAAGCAAGGGATCGATATTTGTTTAATAGAAAAAGACAGCATCTGTAGGGAAAAAAATTGTAATTCTAGGGTTTTTTTAAGACTATTAAAAAGAATAAAGAATAAAAATAGAGAGAACTGGAAAAAGCAATAAAATCTATAAACATTAATTCATGGCCAGTTTTTTTGAAGTATATGACATTTTTTTCTACAAATCCACTAACAGGGTTCTAAATATGAGTGAAAATAGCAAATTGCTTTTCCCATCTCTTGGATCTATAGCTTCACCTCTACACTTGAATGAAAACATTAACCATCAGGCAGATACTTATTTCGTTTGTTTATGCTCAGCCTCAGGAATTTTTCAGCTGAAATCAATAATTAAAATGTTTAATAGCCATGATAAGTGTTATAAATGCAACTTTGTTAAACATAGATGATACATACATACACACATATATATTTTCATATATATATATATCTTGGATAACTGAGATATTTATGGCCTGATTTTTTTAGCTAAGTAATAGAATTTCAGAGGAGAGTCAATGTTTAACTTCATATTTGCTCAGTATATGCTGTATTCACTGAGGATATTCAAACAGTGTGGTATCTTTTTAGTTTCTTTCCATAATAGAAAGCAATAATTTGTTCTTAAGAAAAACAGATTCACATGGGTTTTATTTCAGGTGCTACAGAAAGCATGGGATTTAGTGTACAAGTTTGTAAAAGATCATAGAAGAAATTATTGCAGGAAGTAGAACTCCTGATGCAATGAGAATTTTGAATATCCATCTCTGATTAGTAAAATATAACACAATACCTGTCTGAGATTACCTATGTAGTTTTAGAGATGCATGTGGGGCAAGATTTGGGTGTATATTTGAAAAGAGAGAATGAGAGTTTGAGTCCATGTTTTGGATGAAAGAGGGATCATGGGCCCCCGCACAGTCCTCTGCCACAGAGGGGCAAAGGTTCAATAGACCCCCACCTCTGTTCCTATTCTTCCCATGGCTCTCTGCCCAGGAGCAGTTCTATTGGTAAAGAATGAAAAGATGGTTCTTAATTGTCAAGCTCTTGGCATTGTAACACTGAATAGAGTGAAGTAGGCCTAAAGCTTTTGGAAGCTGGAATACCTGTATTTTTAGACATCCAAAGAAATATTGATCTGGGATTTGATTTTTTCAGCTTTCCCTTAACAATTCCATGATATCAATTACTTTTTCCTGATGAAACAAAAAGCAGTTTCCTCTTGTGGCTTTCTCTGAGGGTGTCTGTCTCTGAAGTGGAGCTGCACATCCAGCTGCTGAGGTGCTGGCCCAGGGTGCCACTGCTCCAGCTGCCTGCTGCTCTCCTTTGTGTCCAGCAGCAGTCTCTCAGTGAGAGTCAGTGAACTCTGCTGGGTTCTCCCTCCCAGCCACAGGACCTCATTCACAAAGCAAAATCGTTCCAAATGCTGTGTTGCCCCCTTGCTCTTCTCCTTACACCAGCTGTGTTAGCACGGGGTTCTTTATCCTCATATGACCACTATTTTCACTCTATAGCTTTTCAAGTAAAATGCCTTAGTTTAATGAACATATGAAAAGCTCTTCTTCTCTGCATATCTCCTTAAAGAAATGTCTGCTGTGATACCATGAGAAGTCACACACAGGGACAGCAGGGGTTCTGTGATAGCCAAAATCAAAGATGGAGATTTTTGTTAAAACCTTTCAGATTATTTTAGAATCATTAAACTGTGAAATAGCTATTTTGTTAGCTTACAATTTCTTCTGTATATAACATTTATTCCTCTTCATCATTCCTTGTATTTGCTCCTCATAGCTATTTGTTGCATCTTGCTTCCGATGAAAGTGCAAACGCTGAATAAGCCTCAAATCTTCTTGCTCACTGACCTAGCACAGTAAAGCCAACACAACATCCCCATCACTGCAAACAGTATTCAGCACTCCCAAAGAAGGCATAGGTAAGCAATGCCCTTCTCAGTGTGAGCAGTCACCAGGGTGTGGTTTGTGCTGTCATGCAACATATTTCTTAGGAATCACATTCCTAGAACTAGACTTTACTATGCATTTCTTAGAATAAAGCAATTAGCCTGTAAACCAAATTAATGTATCCACATTTTAAAAGGGAACTATTTATTTGAGTTTAAACACTCTACTTTTTGTTTCCAAGAGTGGAGAAAATCAAGTCTAATAGGAAAGCCATTATTATATATCTGGTATAATAAACACTAGCAACAAATTTCTAAAGGCCCTCCAGAACTAGCAGCTATGTGCCCTGCATTTTGTTCTCATTTCTGGCACTGATAGTACCAACAAAATCCTTACAGTTCTTTGAGTCTGATTCCTCCAAGTTATGATCAGAGCTGGGCTTTTTGTTATTATTGATACTAACCTGACCTTACTAACCAAGGTTTCTGACTTACAAGGGGTTCTTCCAAGTTTTGCAAAGGACTGAAGAACTGGAAGTCCACTGTACTTCTGCACTCCAAGGCACACTCTAGTTGTAGAGCAACAAAATTAGGATTTTTGTGTGTTTTTTCACTTAATTGTTAAAATATTTATCCAGAATGAAGAAAACATATTCATACTGTATGGAAACTGCGAGATGAGTGCAATTTTAGATACTTATCCCCTCCTCTTTTATGTCAGCTATGTCAGGGTTAGTGTAGCAAAGGGAAGTGCAAGGCTGATAGACTCAGCTGTATTTCCAGAATACTGGATACATTGTATGCAGCCTGGCATACAAGCAAAAACATTGCAAAAACAAACAAAAGCAAAATTCTAACAATAATTAATAATTCTATGCTAAAGGACAAAGGCTGGTGTCTGGTGAAACTACAAGATAAGAAGGATACTGAGCTCCTGCTCTGCCAGATGGAGAGAAGATGGGTTTTGAATATGCCATGGCTTTCCTCACTTGGCTTGGAAAGTGCAATTCTGTGTGTGAAACAGCCAGCTTGCCTGTGCCTTCCCATGCCAGAGTCTCTTTTGACCCTGCTCAAAAAGGAAAACATTTATTAAATGAGAAATAGAAGATAGAACCTCAAAAATATGGCCAAATATATGTTAGTCTAAGTATATAATGAGTATGAGAGGAACTCATCAGCATAAAAGAGATCCTTTTTTTGTTTTCCGGACTCAGTACAGACCCTGGAAAAGGGAAGGTTAATCCTTAACATGGATGCCTGGTTTTGAGATACTGTGGTAGGAAGTAGCTCCTTCCAGCCTAATTTCATCTAGGTTAGCCCACAGGGACCTCTGTGCCCATAGAGCTGGACTATTTCTCATCCAGCAAAACTCAGTAAAGGGGAAGGTGTTCCATACAGGGCACTGGTCAGGGCTGGGACTTTTTATTACTACAGTAATACAATTAATCCATTATATGAAGTCTTTGAAAGAAAAATGTTTGACTGTATGGAGCGAATAATGGTGTTTGATGTACCTCCAAAGGGGTAGTCAGCGGGTGAGCCTTGCAAAACTCAGCTGCTTTTCTCAGCAAGTTTCTGCCTTGTAAATTGTGCCTTTGTTTTTTGTCTATGTGGGCTCTGATGCCTTCGATTTCCCTTTGATGTATGAATGAATCCAGGGCTTCACAACAAAACTCAAACTGGACCTGGAAAAGCACAGAGGGATAGAAGAAAGAAGGGAAATGGAAGAGGTAGTTTTAAATATCCACACCACAAAAGCTGGTGTAAAGCAGGATGATTGTGTATTTGCTCTTTGTGGCCATTTGGGGTGGTTGAGGCTTGTGGGTGTACTTGAGGTTGGATGGGTGGGGTTTTTTTTTTGTTTACTAGCACCTATGTGTATGAGCAGTGGCAACACAAAACAGTAAAAATTATGACCAGAGACTCACTGACCAGAAATGTCTGATCTGTACTGTCTGAAGCTGTGCAGATACAGAGCATGAGTGAAAACAGAGAACTGTAAGAGATCAGAGGCAGAATTTATGTGCTTGCATCTGCCAAGTCACTCAATGCAGCAGCTAATTCAGGTGATTACAGTAACCTAATCTTGGATGAACTGCAAGAGAAATGGGCTGAAGACCAGGCTGCCGTGGCCTTTGTATGGCAGGAGCAATCTGTCCTCTCCTGATGGGGAAGAAGGATGCTTCTTTCCTTGCACCTGTGCATCCCCTGGCTCCTAATCTCTGAGGGTCTTTTAACTCTCTGGTTGTCCCATACAGAAATGGAAAAGAGGGGCTATGTCCTGTCTTGTCTGTGTGAGGGAGGTAGGGCTGTTCCCTGGGCTCGGTCTGGCAAGGCCACACAGGACAGTGTTCAGGACAAGCTGCACTTCTCCCTTAGGTTTCAGAATTGTGAAACAGAGCCCAGCTGTACTGGCCTTCAGTCTAATAAAGTTGTGTACTATAAATGGATTGGCCAGTTGTGACTGGAGCCACAATCCTCAGAGAACCTTTCAACAAATCTGGTTTGAGTTTCAAGTTGCAGTGAAATATGAAACGAGCTGGGTTTCATGGGGTTTCAGGTTTTGTTGAAAACGTTTCAACCAGCTCTAGTCAGTAGCTGTTACTTTTTCAGTTTCCTCCCTCTAACATGTCTCTGGTATTTCTAGTTGAATATTCCTCAGATTAAGTGTTAACAGGAAAAGGGTTGGAAATACAGCCCCTAAATATGACTCAACTCACAGGCAACTCAGAAAGGGTGAAGAGGATGCCCTTTCCTTATTAAATTCCTCTTTTGGTCCCCCTTCTTGTGAAACCTTACCAAAATTTCATTTTTGTGTGGAGATTTTTGGCCTGTTTCACTAGCTGTGGTAATAGCACTATAGATCACTCCTAACTGGCTGGGGCAAGTGGAAAAGGAGCCCTGCAGATTCAGTTTGGCAAGTGCACAGGAGACCTGGAGAAGCAGTCAGATTCCCAGCTGGCTCCCGGCGCGCACAGCCGGGAGCGCGGTCTGCGTGCTGCCTGCCGCGGAGCCGCGAGCAGGGAGGCGCTCGCTGCCCAGCTGGCAGGGCCTGCAGGAGTGCCTGCTTTCCGTTTGGCTGCCCAGGTTGAGCGAGAGGCCAAGAAATGAGGTTCAGTTCCCATTAGCCTGTCTGGTTCTTGATTTGCTTCCTTTAGTTAAAAGAGGCAGAGAATACTGATGATGTTTTGCCAGGCACAGGATTGAAGCTGAGTGGCATGGAAGAATAGGGACTTAAATAAGCACAGCTCGCTGTCTCCACTTGCTTTTGTCAGTTCGTGTAACAACCTTGCTGCCAGCAACCTTCCTTGCAAAAGAGAGGAAAAATCCAGGGTCACTGGGAGGTGATTGTGCAGTTCTACGTTTGGTACTTAAGCTTGTTTTAAATTATTACAGAACCATTTAAATTGGTAGAAATACATTGTTAGCCTAAGCAGTGATGTTTTAAATATTTAGAAAAAGATCGCTAATTTAGTGATTCCTTCCCAGGTATATTGGAAAATATATTTAGTAGTTCATGTGTTAAAAGGTTATTTAAATACATCACAGACAATTGAAGTTTCATCTCCTCTGAAGGCATATTTGTATTATATGAATTCTTTTTCATACACAGCAATTATGAGAGGGACAACAAGAGATCTTTTGTTAAAGTCTGGCTAGCACCATTGTAAAACCTGATTTTTAATTTTTTCCCCTCATTGACTTTAGTTATTCCTTTGGAATTTGTGGTCTGTTTTTTAAAATCATTCCTGATTTCTGTGCCAGCCTTCACTGGAGTTTGTAATAACATTCTGTAATTTAGGCAGCTCTGAGAAGGTCCTATGTGTAAAGTTATCTGTGTAGCGCCTGCATGATCAGAATCCAAGACAGCCCCAATTTCACTGAGTGCAAGATATTAATATTTTAAAATTACTTCAGATCCATGATTCAGTAAAAGCCAGCAGAACCTGGACTTCAGGGCTCCCTGCGCTGCAGACTGTAGCACATCTGTTGCCTCACTTGAAACAGTGCTAATAGCCAAGACTCTGGCAGCACGTACTTCATCTGAGAAGCTCCCAAAGCCTTTGGAAGGTATGAATGAGCAGCCTGGGCTGAAGTTTGTGCTCGTGCAGTTCCCTCTTGATACCTGAATTGGTCACTGTGTTTCATCCAAGACGTTCACAGGTGCAGCTTCACATTTACATCTGGTCCCAGTGTAGAGACACTATGAGATGCTTTACTGTCGATTTTTTCAGATAACACTCATCCACACACATAGCCAGTGATCTTTTTTTGTTTGAATCCCCTTTATAGTCAGCATACTTTGAAAGCAGTCTCCCAGCCTCATCACACCCCAGCCAAATCCAGGGCCATGAATGGACTCACAGATGTAGTGACTTAGTGGGGAACTATCACCAAGTCTGTCTAGGGAAATGTGTGTATCTAAGGATGTCTCCAAGGTGCAACACAGAATTCCAGGAAGATGGAATCCAAGCTGGTTCAAATACTGCAAGCAGTATGACCAGCTTTCTCTGGCAGTCCCTCTAGATTCCATGTTATTCCAGGCCTGTGGGTCCTGAGTTGCCTTCTGGGCCCTCATTCTGAGGGATGAGTCACTGGTGAGAAGCTGAGAGTGTTCTTCAAACCCCAGTGTCTTGAAGCAGCTGATCAAGGAAAGCTGGTCCTGGTCCAAGTAGGAGGAGTATTGCAGAGAGCCTCAAAACACAGTGCTGGATGTGACTAAGCAGACCCAACAGATAGGCAATGTTCTCTCATTCTCTCTCTCTCTCTACTATGTGTAGAAGGGCAAGTAATGAGGGTAAACGACAGTCTAAAACACGCACTCTCAAGCCTTCATGGACCCTCATCAGTATGATTTTATTAAAACACACAAGATACATGAGGAGCATGAGCAACCTGCCCTTTGAAAGCACTTGAAAACCCTTTTTCAGGAAGCCAGCTCCAATGACATTTGAGAAGAATACATTACCCTGTGCTCTCTCACTGGGAACCAAACACAAACACAACACAAACACGGCCCAAGAAATTCGTTCCAGGTTCACACTTTGCATCCCAAGCTGGACTCCCCCACTGCCTTGGGGAAAGCTCAGCACGTTCTCAGTGTACAGCTCACTCACAGAAGAAAACATATATTTGCCTTTACTGTTGAAAAGTTCCACTTTTTCCATAATCAGTTTTAATCATAGTACTTATAAGTTGTTTCATTTTACTTTTTTTTAATAACAGTTGATTGCCACGTTATATAGGCAATAACCTATAAACTGGAATTGCTTTACACTCATAAAGGCTTAAAATAGCAAGTCTAATTTGTTTATTAAAAAGTGATAAAAAAACAGACAATGCCCCATGCTGAGACTTTGCACACCACCTTTCAATTCGATAGTACATCTTTATAGCTGTGTTATAAACCCCTCATAAATGGGTTTTGTAGTAAAAGTGCTGACACAACTTTAACTATAGAATCTTGAACAGCAGCAATGTAATAAAAGATCAAACTGTAATGCTAGATTATAAAGAAAGAATCATGATATGCAAAACAGAGCAAAAGGTTTACAGTAGTAATGGATTCTAATGCAAAGATACTAAATACTGATGAAAGAAATAATCTGAAAAAGTTTTAAACCAGCCTTTGGAACATTTCTCATTTGACTTTGGGGCTGTTGGTGTGCATTTTTTGGGTCCAGAGAATGGCTGAAACTCATTTCACTCTGGTGGGTTTGTATTGCCCCATTTTGGCATGAACAGCTGACTGTGCATGAAGGACGCTCGGATTGCACTGCAGAAGGAATCAGTAAATTGGTGACCTGAGAGAAATGTGCTTCTTTGAGGGGTCTTTAGTGGGACAAATCAGGTGTAAGACATTCCTGCAGCAATACAAGGTGGTTGCTGTCTATCCATGTTCTTGACAGCAGCTAAAACAGCATCCAAGTCAATAGCAGTTGTTTGTGTTTCAAGAGAATCCTTCTGGGGTAGCATATGCCAAACAAATTTTTACTACTCCTTATTTGTCAGATTAAAGGTCTGTGAATTAGTGGGATTCATGAGGAAAATTATTACTTCAGCCAAAGGAAGATATCTAGCAATTGTGTATTGTAATGGAAATGGTTGGAGGGCACTTTGTGGAAGCGTTCAGACTATGTCAAGTCACTTTGTTGTTGTTCAGCTTGGATGTACCTGTAACATAGTTTACCTCATGCAACTGAAAATCAATTTGTTCTCTTCAATTCTAAGCTACCTCTCAAATTAAGCGCTATAAAACATTTCAAATAGAACAAAGAAAGCTGGCTGAAATAGTATTTCATCTTCTGAAATAAGGGTTTGTCAAAGCCAGTCGCTTTACACGTGGCCAAGGAGAGCAGTGCTCATTTGAAAGGCTATTGAGAATCTGAGAGCTCATAAGTTCAAGTCCATCTGCTGCAGACTTCATGCACTGCTAGCTATTACAGTAGCTTGACAATAATCTCAGCATCATCTTTTATTCCAGTCACAAAGGGCTGTCAAAAACCAAATAGTAAGAATTACTATAAACAGCAATGATTCAGTCTCAATGGCAATGGCTCTCTATATTCTAGCAGTGTAATCTACTGCTCTACCCTTAAATTGGATATAGCATATGAAGTCCGTCAGCCATGCAGAAAGTGGAAATGTATATTGTCAAGGCCTTTGCTGTCTGTGAAACTGCTGATGACGAGTCACAAAAGGAGTTTTAAATGCCCTAGAAGAAATTTCAAGTAACATTAAAGTCACAAATAGCAAATTTGACAACTCCCCCTGGACTAAGAAACCGCCTTCAAAAGTTTTATATTAGCTTCATGCATCATTGTTATAATTTATTAATGTACAGTTTTTAGTTTTTCAGAGTGCATAGCTGGGGAATGGTAACTGTAACTTCTTTTTCATGATAAACAGCTGTTGAAAGATTTGCCAATATTCTCTCCTCTTATAATTCAAAAATGCATGCATTGCTTTTCATATTTCTGCTTCCCCAAAAGCATAATAAGATACTATATTTATGATTTAATCGATGATATCTGTTCTCTGTGGATATTACTACATTGTTTAGTTTGCTAATGTGCATAGTTGCACCTAATCTATTAAAAATCAGATATCATGGCTGCATTAGGGCATAAACTGTGTGAATGCCATCTTTAAGGCTTTGGCTTTTTCAGTATTCAGTAATTCTCTGGCAATTCCTATTCATCTTTGATTACAATCTCAGGAGCCTGGAAGAAAGAAACAAAATTGATAGGCAGTAAAAATACAGAATTTTGAAAAGGTCACCTGCTAGCAGGATTAAAACTTTGAATCCACCTGCTCATTATAAAGAATGTACCAAACTCAAAATGGCATAACTTGAATCTGTTCCTGCAGCAGCAATTGGTTTATGTGACTACCAAATGTCATTTACCATTCTTATGGTAGTCTGTGTGCAGAGAAATTTCTGCCCTGGCTGGGTATTGATTATGCCAACAGCTGATGCATGTGCTGTTCTAAGGAAGGACATTTTAGATTGTCCAGCCCCTGTAGCTGCTGGAATTCTTAATTCAGGTCTGTTCCTGCCCCTCCAAGTGCAGTGTCTGTCTTGCTGGTTTGCATCCAGGTTTCTCCACGACCCATATGACTCTTATTTCCAGAGCTCATAGTCTGTCCTTGATCTTTTGTTCATCTCTGTGTATCATGACAACTAAAAGACCATGGTGTTGTTTCTATGAAATATGTTAGAATTATGGGTTCCTTAATTTAACCGTGCAACAAAACTCAGCTCTGGTGATATTTGCCATATTCCTTCAAAAGGAAAGTCTTGTTCAGTTAGAGGCCTGACTGAAGTACTTTAGATGTTAATTAAATGTAATGATTTTCTTAATATTTATTATAGTCAAATTTTTCATTTTACCTTAAGCAACTCTCAGGATAGATTCAGGTAAATGGCAAGGGGGAGACCTACAATTTTCTATTAAATTCCACCCACAGTATTGCAAAGGCAAGATAGCACATGTGCTAGATTATTCCTTCTAAACTCAATGACAAATTCTTGATTTTATTTCATCTTTTGTGTCCCAGTTATTATGAACAATCTGGTTTTTGGTAATAGTTATTTGAAATCCTTATCTCTGTTGCTGAAATAGAGTGCTATAACTGGCGACAGTTGATCCATGGTACAGTGTGATTTAGCTACTGATACAGAAATGTAACACTTTTCTGCTTCCTTGCATCACTGCACATAACGCTTTCTGCTTCCTCTTGTGCCTCCCTCAAGGATGGATTCTTGTACTCTTGTAACCCTTTACTACTGTAAGGAAGTTCAGGAGGTAGCCCTGAGGATTCTGCATTACAAACCCTGGGTTTTGTCTACAAGCTCACATTGCCCTAAAGATGGAGTGAAATTTATCTGTATCAGAGAAGGGTTAGAGAATAAGTCTTCAAAAGATAATTGAAGGAGAAGTGGAGTCGCTGTGCAGGGAAAGGTGAAGTGGGAATGTGTATGAAATACAAAGAGTGACAAATACTTTTCATTCTTTATGGTCTTGTTTTAAATACCTTTCATTTCATGATACCATGACAAAAAAAGGAAGGTGGAACAACCCCCACTTTTGGGCTTTGACGTTAAGTCATTGTTCTGTAAAAGCAGTTATCTAATATTCCTGGCCCCAGGCTGTTCCAACACATATCATTACACTGATAGTGGAGAACAAGGATAGAAATAATTTTGGCTTCCCTTCTGCCATAAATGAAGCCATTCTAAATGTTTCAAAATGTTTGCCCAGTACCTTAGATCAGCACAGTAACCACAGCTATCTTAATAATTACCCAGGGACAGACAAACTAAGAACACAAGGTAATGTTTGCTGTGTAGGCATTTAGGCAATGGTAAGTTATGATAAAATAAAGTAATACTGTATTTTGTTTTCATGGCACTGGCCTCAGGAATTGCTGTGCACCCTGCAAATCCATCCTCTACCTTTTCCCTCATCCTGGTGGACCACATCTACTCATTAGGAATATACAGTCAAGACATGCTGGCATTTCTAGCCAGAGTTCATGTTCTGTTTACACTGGCCCAGTTTTGAGGTAATCCCGTTGATTTCAGTGGAGCAACTGTGATTTAAACTGGATGGATCTTCCAGGAGCTTTTCTTCACATCAGGGATTGGAAACGTGGCAAATATCCTTTAGATCTGCCTGGATGTTGCATCCATTAACACTCTCTAACACAGCAAGTTTTGAGTTTACTGAAAGATTCAAGTGAGACAGTGGGAGAAAGATGCCACTTGAACTTTATAATGACTTCTTTGGGACTGTGTCTTGGTTGGTTACAACTCAATCTGAACATAGCCTAAAGGTCATAAAGGCTTTTAATTACGTTTCTGTAAAGCATCCTCCTCTGAAGGGGTTTCTCCTGAAACTCCAGCTGTGTAAGAAATTCTCTTTGTTTTCTTGAGGATATGGGTTGATCACAGAGAAGCCAGTAGAGGTACACAACTGAATTAGGACTGTTTGGTATTTTGCTTTCCATGTGTTCTGTCTGTTTATTTTCTTGGACCTCATCACTTTCTTTCTAGCCTGTGTCACTATTTTAGAGGGACAGGAAGCACAGTCTGCATTGATTTGAGCTCCATTCTGCCTCTATTTTAGAAATTGCTACATAACAATGGATACAAAAGAAATTAGGGCCATAATCTGTCCACAGTTGCAAATTAAGTAAAATTACTGAAATTTTTCATATAAAAGAAAAGTGGCTTTGACCCTATTGTGAAGTAGTAAAAAATGACAGGAAGTGATGAGGAAGTTCACATATTTAGATGGATACCTTGACCTTTTACCTGTAAGAGTCAAAAAAAAAAAAAAGTTGCATAAAATCTATTTTATTGAAAACAGAATGACAATCTGGACTCAATTGGCATGATTCTGTGATCTATAAACTGAATTATTCCTTTACTGCTGAAGGAGCACCTGACCCTGTCTCCTTATTTCACCTCCCACCACCCTCCACCCACTTGCCAAGGCAGACAATGCATAGCTCACACCTCCATGTAACTGGAGATAGAGAAGATGCCAGGAATGCCCTTAGTGAATTTCTGAAACCACTTTGTGTCTGCCACTTTCTAATCTGTGTATCCTTGTCTTATGATTGCAGAACAAATAATTAAGTGCACTACTTGGTATTGTGATAGTGCTTTGAATTTAAGTATTTTAAAAAATAATAACTAGTGCTCTGAAGTTCTCCTGTGGTTCACTCCATGTTTTGTTTTGCCCTCCCATTAAAATCACCTTTGCTGATTATTTGGCATTAATTTTCTTCTCATCTGCAGTGCTCTCTCTGTTTTCTTGCTGCTGTTCTCATTGTTTGTCCTGTTCACTGTGGTGGCTCCTCTGTGGGGCTGCCCCAGGTGGTCAGAGCTGCTGTATTCTGGCAGAGTGAGTGTGCAGATGGACAGAGAGTTCCTTGGGAGGCTGGGATGAACTGTGTGATGTCACAGGCAGATCTGGGCACCTTTTGATCCAAGGTTACCTGGTGTCCAGGCTTAGGGCATTGGAAAGCAGAGTAAAGATTTACATCTTTATGTAAATATGTGCAAGCACTCTCAAAATAATGATAGTTCTAGGGGAGATGAGCTTTCTCAAATAATTCCTTTATCCATTCAGCTTCTCAGTCCTGCCTGGTTGAAGTCCAGCCACTCATATGGTATGAATATGTCTGGCCAGGAATAGTTGCACACAGCTGGAAATTGGTTCATTTTTTCTCACCTACTTTCTAAAAGTTTCATGCTGATAAAGAATAACCTAGGGAGAATCCTGGGCCAGGTGAGGGCTTTGAAGGTCAAGAAACAGATGCTTGGGAAGAACCCTCATTAAATACAAATGGAGCAAAACTTTTCAGTGAATCAAATCAAAAGCCCATAGAAACATCAGGGACAAATTAATGGTGCAACATATACAATAACTGCCTCTTTACACATGTGGCGCACAGTTCACAGCACAACAGCCAGCATCCTGTTCAATGAACCCAGTGTTCAGTAAGAAGCCTTAGAATAGCCCTGGTCTTAGCTTTCCACATTAAGAATTTTGTTTGGAGTGGGCAGCTGAATCCATATGCATATTTATGCCCTTTTTTTAGCTTTGTATCAACACTACAGACAAGATGGAGACTGACCATGCCACTTGAAGGAGGTTTGCAGAGTGACTCACTGTTTTATTTCTAATTTGGTAGTGTATCATTTTCCCTCCACCTGCACTAGGGTGCCATTGTAAGCAGCTGAAATGATTGCTTGAATAAGCAGGATAATGTCAGATTTCCCAGGCTAATTCATTGAAATCTGCAGTGCAGTCTTGATTCTGGAGCATGAATCATGCAACAGAAAATATAATCTCTCCTAACTAAATTATTTTTCCAAGAATAAGAAATAATTTTTCTAAGTGATCCAGAAGAGCATTAGGATTACCCAATTACCCGACCATAGGCCTTCTGTGGTTACATCTCATGGCCTCACCACCATGTAGGCAAAAAGCTGAGCCAGTAAGTGTGGTTTCAAAAGCTGTGTGATTTTAGAGTGCATTGTTCCTTTCCTGTGGTTTCATTCTAGGTGAGTGCATATGAGCAATTACAATTCTTTCAGTAGATAATTGGCTTTAATGGTGTTCTTAGTTGTAATTATGAAGCAGCACTTTGACTGCTCGTACAATGGCTGTAGGTGCAGTAGTGTCAAGAATCCCCTAATCTGGCTGTAAAGCAATTCTTTCAAGATAAGCTTTAATGCTCACCATGCCTGTACATCATTTTCCCATCTTCTACCATGTGAAAGAAAATCAAAACTATTTGTTCATCTTAAACGAATGTAGTTCTCATGTTGGTTTACAGTATACAGTACTGTGCCTGTTACTGATTTACTACATTTCAAATGCCTGGTTTGATAGGTGTGAATCACAGAAAGTACTGACAGCTCGTTAGAACTGGGCCTATAAACAATGCTTTGGGTTTACCAGGCCTTTGCAGGAGAAGATACAAATAATACAAAGTGAAAACACTTATTTTTTGTCTTATCCTGAATAATGCCCAAACTGATATCCCTTCTTAATATTTCCAGTTGTTTTACACAAAGGCTGTTATATTTAAGGCCAGAATATGTGCAGCATATGTTAAGCTATTTATAGATTTACAATTACCTCATCAGACAGAATCAGGCAGATGGTAAACATTACTACCAGGCATAAGTACATTTAGAATCAGACATTTAAATAAATTCAGATCTGTCTCAAGCTTATTTAAAGGGTTTTATCTCTTAAGCCATTTGAGGTGTCTGGTTTTGCTGAGTATATTTGTATCACATTCAGATATCAGGCTGTATGACAAACAGCCTATAGATAGCCATAGCAATCAGATTATATTAATTCTTGTTATTTGAATGTGACATGGCCAATTGAACTAGTAAGCTAAATTAATTTGAAAATAAAGAGAATAAAATGTTTAGATCGAAAATGATAATGGCTGACTTCTTTTATGGTGTTGAAAGAATATGCATGCTTCAGGGAACATCAATTGGTGTCTCTCTAAAGCTGAAAGATGGCATATAGAGATTAAAAAACTGAGAAAGATACATGCCAGAAGGCCAAATTATAATCTTTCAACTTCAAAACCCCAGGCTATAGTTGTTTTTCACATAAATCTTGCAGAAGAACAAAAATAAGAGTTCAAACTAGATCTGAGAATTGAGTGAGCATTTTAGTTGAATGTGATTAAAGTTCCCCCAGATTGCTTAAAAATGCTTACATTCTTCAAGGTTGATTTTTTTAAAATATATTTGCAGTTAAATTTTGTTGACAGACGAAACCAGGAGAAGTCAGAAAAGCAGATTTTGTCATTTGAATTGAGCTATCTGGGTTTGGGCGTTCTTTTTTTATCTGTCAGGGCTCTGTGTTTCTTCAGAACTCCTCATCTGATGCACTGTGATGCAGATCTGTTAACCTGCTTTTTCTTTGGATGGCAGGGAAAGAATGCAATGATCCAAATTCTACCCTTTATTAGTACAGTGCTAATCCAGAACACTGCAGTGAAAGTCAAAGCAATTCCTTCAGAACAGCTGCATTGTAGCTGAAAACAGAATTTGGCCTGAGGTCTCTTCAAGACACAGTCTGGGCCAGGGGCCCAATAATACAATACAAACCAGAGGAAATACAAAATGATGTATCCAGAAATCAGCTCACTTAAGGTAGATAGCATCCCCCCAGATGCTGCCTGCAGGAAGGGGATGTGTGGCTTCCATGTCAGCACTGGGATAACATCCTCACATCTGAGCAGCTCGTGAGACAGCAGGAGTAAAGTCCTGGCCAGTGGGAAATTGCTGCTGCCGTGGGGCACACTCACAGGCTGCAGGGAGGGAGCCCTTCCAGCAGGGACAAGCTCTCAAAGCTTGTCCAAGGTGCCTGTTCCAGCCCTAGCCCTGGCCAGACCGGTGAGCCGCTGACAGCTACTGGCATTTTCTAAAGCATCAACTGGATTAATCTACAAAGTGCCCTGAAGCACTGCCCCTGGGCACCAGTAACAGGGCAGGGCCGTGGGAGCCTGCACAGAGCCCACAGTGCTCCTCCAGGCTGCCAGTGCTGGGAGCAGGGAAAAAGGTGAGCACAACCTTCACCTCTGTGGAAGAGTTCATGCAGTTAATTCTGTCTGTGCTATCACACACAGCCCTCTTCATCAGCCTTAGGTAAGTGTTTCTTACTGAGAGCTGATCTGTAAAATGAAAATCCACTAGGACATGCCCACAGGCTGGAGCTATACCTCACTGATCAGTCAAATCAACCAGCCTTTTGAGATACCCTCTGGATTTTTTCAGTTCTCAACTTCACTGTTAAGTTCAGGATGCACTCCACTCTCTACTTGGAGGGTAATTGTTTGTACATGTCTGTCTTCAAGTATTTTCTGAGGCTGTAGGTACTCTTTGAAAGGTCTCATCACTATCCCAGAATTACAAGGCTCAGAGTAGTTTTGCACACCTAGAAGAAAAGAGGCAGTGATGTATTTGCAAGCATTTCTAAGATGATTATGGTAATTTGCCATTCCATCTACCACATAACTGCTAGGGTGTTGGATTTTTTTTCCAATTTGCCCTGTAACTTTGTTCCAGAACCTAAGCTTTTTCTATAACTCTAAAGCTTCAGCTTTTACAATGTAAAAAGAAATCTTTGAAACACTAAATTTAATCTAAATGTGTAAGGGGATAGTGAGCATTGTTGTGATAGCACAGGGGTTCAGAAGGGTGATGAGGAAGACAAGCATGAGTGGGGACACTGCTCTGTGACAGCAGCCTCTGCACCTTACTGTGGATACCTGCAGAAAATTGTCATTATCACTGAGAGCCACAGAACAGCTCACATTGGAGGGGACCTGAAGAGATCATCTGGTCCAACCTTTTGTGGCAAAGGGAACCTAAAAGAAATTTTCTGGCACCCTGTCCAATCACATCTTAAAATTCTCCAGTGACAGGAACTCTACCCGTCCTGGGGAGGTTGTTTCCATGAAAGATTGCTCTCACTGTAAAAAAATTTATTTCTTACATCAAGATTAAATAGCTTTGTATTATATATTGATAGAGACTGCACAGGACACACAGCCATCCTAGACAGCCTGTGTACATTGAATAGCAGATACACATTACCATCCCTCTTCCTGCATATTATGAGATAACTCACAAGATACCTTTATTTGGACCATGAGTGTGTTAAATCCTAGACAGAACTGAGTCTGAATACAAATAATCTTCATACTGCAGCAAGTGATAAATATGAATTGTTTGTTCAGCACTGTCTTATCTATCAAACTCTATTGTTAAAAGTACAAAGTAGAGCTAGTGTGGGGCTCACTAAAGTGTTTAAATGTTATACTTGATTTCATTAAATATACTTGCAGGTCTGTCTTTGAATATATAGAATTGTCTGGAGGCTTTAGACCTTTTTATTCCATATAGCATTAACATGCTAACCCTAATCTCTCCTGCCAAAAAATGAAGAATGAATATTCTTTTGGAGAAATTACCTGCTTGTGGCTTGGATGATGTACTGTTCACTGTGTACAAAAGACCTGTAGATGTGGCACTTGGGGACATGGTTTAGTGGTGGATTTGGCAATGCTAGGCTAACAGTTGGACTCTGTGATCTTAAAGGTCTTTTCCAACCTGAATAATTCCATGATTCCTTAACTCTTATTGTAGGCATCTCAATCCTCATTTCTTGTTGTTTGAAATTCATTCAGGTCTTGTTTTGCTGTACTTTAAAACTTTATCTTCAGCTTCCATTGCCTTTTTAATAACTGAAACCATATGGGGGGGAGAAGTAAAAAATAATTGAACTTGGAGATAAAAGAAGCTTACCTCTAAAATCTCCTTGATAGTAGAGATAAACCATGGTGAAATAGAAAGCTTAGTGTAGTCTTGCTAATTTTAATGAATTAATACTGCATGTAGTCAAACCCTGAACATTTGGGTTTGTGGTCACACTGTAGTATGATCAATAGTATCACCATACTGATATGCAGAAAACATAATTTACAGAGTTGTGTTTTTTCATGGTCAATTTATTTCTGATAAGAATTCTGCTTTTTCTTTGCTGGTAAGGAAGTTCTTGCTAAATAACCAAACCATCATTTCTTACTTCATGTAAATATAATACACCTTACTTTAGAAAAAGCTGGTCAGTATTATTCAGTCTTGCTTTAGTAAGTTGTCAAAATAATTGCTAAATGTAAGTTAATAATTTTGGTCCTTGATATGTTTAGCCTGTGTCTCACTAGTTGCTCTAATTTCTTTTTATGTAGTTAAGAGCAGGCTGCTTTGATCTGAGATTGCTCTATTTCATTCAGTATCTTTAACTTCTAATGAGTGTAATTTCAGTGATAAAAATGGTCCCTAGCAGAAGTGTTGTTTCAAAGTCTTTAAAAGGGAATTAAGGAATTTACTGTTTGTGAAGAGAGCTAATTGTAGGGTCGTTTTGAATCTGGAAGAGAAAGGGTGGAAGTTACTGAGTTATCAGCAAACCAGCAAGGGCCCTTTTATCTGAGCTTTTAAATAAGAACTCTGAAGAGAAAGGAAACTTTCTGCTTATAGATCCAGAAGTTTTCTGAGGAATACAAAAAAACTATGTATGGAGAAACTGAAGGAAACATTTGTGTTTTGTCAAATAATTATGAATACTTCAAGTAGTGTAGCCTCTGGATTGCATTCAATACAATATAGATTTGAAATGTTCAAAACCAATAACTGTTTTCAAAGGAGTTTAGCTTATTTCTAGGTCCTTAAGTGAGTGGAAAGTTTGGAAATCTGGCCAGTGGTGTCACACTGAGAACTTCAAGTGGTTAAGTGCTTTGAAAGTCTGTCCTTAAACTTGTGCCAAATGGGAGGTGAGCCCTTTTGATAATTTGGCCCGGAGTTTTGTGGTAAGAAGATTGGTTGCAAATCCATTTGGAAAAATGGCCTTTAATGAATTTCCTAAACTTTATTCCCATCTTTTCTCTGTTACCAAATGCAGTGGTAGGAACAGAAAGCCTTCTCTAATGCTAAGATTCATAACTAGTCTGTTGAAAAAAGTTCTGGGGTTTCTTTCAGGTTTTTTTACAAGATATACAGTGGAAATGAACTGTTCTAGTGAGGGTAGCAGTAAGAAGCTGTGGATTCTTTTTCAAACAGTGTACATTACTTTCTGAAATTCAAGGAAAACTACTTTTTGGTCTTTTTTTTTTTTTTTTTCCACAATTATACAGGCTCCATGCAGAGCATAAAACATAAATCAGGAGAAGAGTTTGCATATTTTGTATGTCAGCTGCAGACATGTGCAAGAACAATTTACAGAAATTCTAGGACATGAAGCCAGAAAATATACCTTTTGTCTCCAGCAAAAGTGTTTGATTTTAAATGAAAATTGGTGAGAAGAGATGAAAGAACAAAAGAGCTGTGAGCAATCTCTTTGCACTCTGTCTGCCACAGAATCTAGGGAAAGTCCCTGGGGATACAAAAAGATATGAAATGTCTTCTGCACTATGCACAGTTGCTGCTGAAATTCTTGGTGCTATCTTTCTGCCAAAAAGATCTCGTACGATGAAAGTGACTTATTTGCTCTATTCACCAAAGGTAAGGTTGCTTGACACTGGCAGGAGAAGGCTGGTGCTGTGCCACAGAGGAGCCTCACAGATGAGCTACATTGTGCCAATGGGATAGAACAGGGATGTCTCAGCTCTGTGCTGACAAATGGAACATGGCATGCACATCAGTTTGGAGTGAAAAAAGCCTGTTGCCATTTTGTTTTCAGATGTAATAACTCATTGTGCTGGTACAAACCAAATGTCTTCAGTGATAAGCCAACATGCCCTACTTTTCAAGGCTGGATGGTAACAGCAGGGCTATCTCCTGAATATATTCCTGTTTATCTAGATATCACTGATGATGCCAGAGTCATCAAAAAAAAGGGAAATATTCAGCCTGCCATAAGGAAAAGTATGTGACAGGAACATATCTTGCAACAGCAAGATTTCACAGCTGGGAAAAGCTGAGCACTGTTCCCAGAGGCAGGGCTCCTTGCAGAGGCCTGGAGATGGCAAGGCTGCTGCTCCATGTCCCAGTAAGCTGCACATGCAGCAATAAATTGTGCCCTAGGATGGCTGATTCTGTTAATTGGGATTGGCAGGCACAATGGGGCTATGATCACAGTCACACTGAAATGATGCATACTGACTGGGCTGAAAAAACAACCACATCAGGACATGCCCCTAGTGACATTCCTCATTTTTAAGGATATCTGAGAGGACACCACTAAATGTTTCCTGTGTTTCTTTCATGATTACTAAATAAGCTAATTAGAAATGTTAGATGTAGGCTATTTTATTGCTAGGGATTTAACAGCACCTGCAAATAATTGTGTGAATAGAGGCATGTGTTGGCCTGCCATATGTGTACAGTAAACAGAACCTTTGCAGAAATGTACAATTACCGAATTCTAAATTGCTAAGGAATTAATGGCTATATTTGAAATGGTCATCAAGGAAAACATAGGTTGGTTTTGGGACCCAGTGTTTATGTACTTTATTCTGGGAGGAAAGCTGAAATGTCATGATGGTTAGAAGAGGTTTTCCAATGCATTTTTTTAGTTAAAACTCGAGCTAGTGGGTGACACCATAAGCAGATGTATCTGTAGAATTTCTGAAAGTGTGGAAATTACAGCACCAAGGTCATGACTGCATGGTGGTTCAGGAGAGGGGAAGTTGGACCTAGCCTTGCCTGTGGAAACACTGTCACATAGGGCCCACTCTGAGGCTCAAGCAAAATGCAGTTTGACATTTGAAAAATGCACATTCCACTAAACAGAAATCCAAACTCTCTACTAATGCATCTTGCTCAAAAGAATACAATTCACATAGATAAAACCAGTATCATTACAGATCATTTATTTGCACTGTAAGGTAAAAACAGCTGATATATCTTGATATTTAGGTAAGTATCATCTAGCTAGTTACCTGTGGGTCCACACTTTGTTACAGGCTTCCTCCACAGGAAAAAAGTAATTTTATTAATAGATCAGTGCCATTTCATTATTGTTTCATGACAAGTGCAGAAATGTGCAAGTTCTTCAGTGGTGGCAGGTTCTGCCACAGCCCCTCACTGCATGGTCACACAGTGACTCAAACTACACAACACTTGTGCTTACTCTTACTCCACTCTTTAGAGAAATGTCAGCACCTGCTGGAACTTTCAGTTATCCCTAAAATTAGTCTTTGATGACTACGGCAGCACCCAGGCTTCACAAAGAAGCACCACTGCACACAGACTGCTCACAGCACACGATGAGTTGGACACAAGATGGGCTCCAATGGCAGCTGGTACTTGCAAGTCACCACAGACCTTTGGACCCAGCTCCATTCTCACAGCCAAGATCCAAGTGTCATTCTGGGCATAAAGGTGCCCAAAGATGGGTCAGCATTACAGGGCTGGCACCTGAGGGTGTGGAGTGTCTGTGGTCTCAGAGGCCATCTGTCAGCCAAGCTGTGGAATCTGGGATCCTTCAACAGGTCCTCAGTTGAGCCCCAGCACATACAGTTCTTCCAGTTCACACTCAGAATATTCTGAGTTGGAAGGGATCCACAAGGATCATCAAGTCCAACTCTTCAGTGAATGGCCCATGTAGGGATCAAGGCCACTGCCTTGGCATCATTAGCACTCTGTCCAACCAGCTGAGCTAATCCCAGGGTCCAACATGGCCACAAGAAAGGGAGAATCTGGGCTTCTGTAACACAACATTAATGTGCTAATGTTCATTCAAGGATTGCAGTTGCACCACAGAATAAATTAGACTACATTGTGAACCAATCTCATACCTAATTTCAAGCACATGAGTAATGCCGGTGAAGATATCAGTGTTTTACAGAAAGGGAGGCTTGAAAAAGTTTGGATTGCTGGGAAAGTTTCTGCTGTTTTTTTCTGCATAGTTAGCTAGATTCACTGAGGCAAGAGCAGTGGAGCAAGTGTAACTTATCCCAAGTAAGGACAGCAGTGTACAGTGCACAGTCACAATGTGATTTTTAAACACCAGAACAATCAAGTCACGGCTAAAAATCAAGATGTTCCCATCTCTCCCCCTTCCAAAGTAGATAATTCAAAAGAAGGCAAATGGTTTTGCTTCTGCCTTTCTCCAGGCTATGGCCAAGCATAGAAAATTTTAGCATAAAAGGACTTTTGAAGGTCTTTTAGAATGTGTGAAGTGACAAGGTAGAATGAAAGTGTTGCCTCAGCCGTAGCTTTCAAGTCTTTATTAAGTTACATCTTGAATTTCTTTTTAATTTCTGTTAACTGTAAAGTGTCAACGTTGAAGTTTTAAATTATAAATAAAATGTTTGGTTTGACATATTTAATACGATCTCATATCAACAGCCTGTCTGAATTGTTAATTGTTACCATAGCAACTTCAAAATTTTTTCTCAGCTATTATTTTCAGCCTTTGGTCACATCATTTTAAGTTTGGTTTCTGTGATAGCATAGCTTAGTTGCAAATTTATTCATACCATTCTTTTTTTTTAAAGGGCTACCCATTTCCTGCAGAACTGTCAAAGTTTCTAGCAGTTGAAAGCAAATTTGCTGTTGCTTTTACAGAACTACACAGGCAGTGGCTAAAATAATGGTTTGGGACTAAGGAAGAAGTGAGCTGAGTCTGTGGTTGATAAACTGGCTGGTGGTTAACTCTTGATAACCTTGAAAATGTTCCAAGTCTCAACTGTGAGATTATCAGGTTTAGCCTTTAATGTCTGTAGATTCCAATTTTCCATCTATAAATACTTAAGGAAACATAAATCCTTGTATTTATAACTGCTTCCCCCCCTATGCCTGCTCACTGCTTTGTATATTAAACAGAATATTTCAGAGAAAGTATCACACACCCACTTCATGTGGTCCTTACTTCAACCACCTCTCTGGGTTCCTCTTTATGTTTCCATCAATCCAAGCTCCAGCTACCCAAGATATATTTTTCTTTTCTCTCCTTGACATTTCAAGGCAGTTGAGATACTTTTTGAAATTCAGGAGTAATTGTCGCAGTTCAACAGAGGAGATTTTGCAGTAGCAAAAAACCATATTTGAAATGGTTTTGCTAAACTCCATTTGTCTCAGAGTATTTGCTTCATGCTATTTGAGAAACATCCAATTAGTAGCCTCTAAGGGATGTGTCATAGTCAAGATTTCTTTTTCTGAGAATTGGGGTATTTTTGAAGGGTTGGGGTTGGGATTTTGTTTAGATTTTTTTTTAATGTAGTAGGTGAAGGCAGTGGTTCTTTTGATAATTGTTTTTGGTGGAATATTATTGGCAATTATGCTGCATTGATTGAATAAGGAAAGGTTTAATTATTAATCTGTGAGATTCACAAATTTTTCTTTGGAGACATGCCAGCTATGAATGGATGTCTGTAACTAAAAGTGAATATGTGAAGCAAATAAATGGCACAGTCAGTGAGCTTTACTTGCTGTTTCACCTCAGATGATCCTTTGGCTCTGTTCCACTCCTTGGGGTGACAGCACACTTCATCCCTTTTGTCCTGCTATTTTTCAAATCTCACACACCCCCAAATGTTTTAGTACTTACATCTAACTAAGACATTCTTTATGCATACTGCTTCTGGCATGTCCCACTAGTTCCCTTTGTATTAATTTTACTTTTGTCTTTGATTTGGTGTCCTTGTCTCTGTGCCTGTTGTCTTCCAGTAATGACCAACATCCATCCACCACTCAACTACCCCATCCACTTTCCCAAATATTTTTTTGCTTATAGACAAAATTATTACAATGTGGATATATAAAATCTTCAACTCAGCCACATGGACAATTTTATTCTAATGATCCCAGGTTCTTTAAGTCTTTGACCTAGCAATGTTTAATTATTTTTATGTTGTAATGTATGGAGTCCACAAATAGCTAGAAATACATCGTATTTTCTTCATATTTTTTTCTCTGCATATTTATCTACACAGTGGTCTCTTTGTGAGTCTTAAACTAGGATTCAATCTCCTAATAAGCAGCAATTGCCTGCACATTGTGCCTTCCCTAAGACACAGAAATAGTAAGAAATATAAATGCTTTCAATGCACCTTCTCTGCTATATACAATAGCCAACATTTTCATACTTTTTTAAATGCTCCTAGAAGCGTGTGAAGGCAACTCAAATGTTGGGCATTGAGTGCTGGACCTGTTAGCACATGTTGCAGTAAACTTTGATTGGTTAGCTGGATTTTACTGGCATCCCACTGACACAACAGATAAAACAAAAAGCAGAATGGGCCCCACTTCACCCAGATTATCAGGACTGAAAGAACTCTCAGGTGCTGCTTCTTAGAAGGGTTGGGTGCTGGAGGGGAAAAGCCCAGAATGACCTTGAACTGCATTGCTTGTTGCTTGCTGATTCTGTTCCTTCCCTGGCACAAATCCATCTCAGCATCATTGCAGTCCTCCAGAGGGTGCTGCTATGAATACAGGCAGAAAAGAGCCAAGCGTGAGGTACAGAAAAGGCAAAGACAGAAAAAAGGAAACCTTTGACCAAAACAAAGAGCAAAAATGGGATGGGTGCTATGGGTACTACTGGAACTGCTCTACAATTTCAGTTTAAGTCCTGCCACAAACACGATTTTCTACTGCACTTCCAAAAGTGTTGGGGAAAAAAAACAAAAAACACTGGTCTTTAAATAGCTAAATGTTACATCTGCAAATCATCTGTGGAAATAATCTGTCTGTATTTTAAAATGGAGAAGTATTACCCACGTCTGTTTCAAGAGCTCAGGCTTTAAACTGTTTTACTCTGCAGCTGTATTCTCCTAGTCCCCCAGAAGAAGAGCCAAGTGTGAAATGAGACAAATGAATGGAGTTAGGTTTGCATGTATTCTGCAAAGTGCTGCTTTGAGTATAGACATGGAAGGGTATCTGAGTATTTTAACAGAACTGATCTTCTTCCTGAATATCTTCACTCTTACAGCTGCTTTCCCTTTAAAATCCTCACATAAGAAATACTTTCCATGTCTGTTGAAATCTGTTTCTTTCTGCACCCTCACAAGCCCTTTAAGGGCTTTGTTGGTTAAAAGACTATGCAGTAATTACTTTTGTTGCTACAATACTGTGATAGGTGAGACTAGGTGTAGCTCCCATACAGATTCACCACAGAAAGGTACTGTTCATATTCAAGGACATTTTCAAGATTGTTTTCAAGTGTAAAATCCCACAGAGCTCTATGTATCAAGTCTTGTAATTTTGTGTCTTAAAATAGCTTTGACCAAAAAAAAAAAAAAAAAAATTAACATAGATCAGCTGGCCTGCACCACGCAGGAAAGGACTATCAGCAGGCTGCTCTCCCCTGCCCCTTGTAAAATAAAAACACAGGGCAGGGTAGCAAGAACAGCCTCAGCTGCAGACCCAGCCATAGAAATGTCTGAGCAAAGACAGAGTGCTGGGGAGCCACCAGTTAGTTCCTTCTGCTGTCCTGGCCCAGGAGGGGTGTGACAGCCCTGGCCTGCTGCCCTTTCCCAAGAGCTTCTGTGCCACATGAGCCCTGCTGCTCTGTATAGTGTCACTGGCCAGACGTGACATCCTGCACACGAGGTCACCACAAAGTGCTTGGGAGCCTAAAGGCAGTGGGATGGTTTGTGTGCTTGGGTGGGAGGGATGAGGGCAGCCTGCAGGCTGGCTCTTGTTCAGATCTGCCTGCATTGCAGTCATTTCTTTGAGCGATAAAGAGAAGTTCACATGTTGCAATTCCAACTCATCCATAAATACTCTCAGGCCAGTGCCACTCAGCATCCGTGGCTTCCCAAAGGTGAATTTGCACGCAGCAGACATTTAAGCACTAACACATTGCTGACATTGCTGTGGTGCTGTGCTGCCTTTGGGCTTCTCTCCCTTCTCCCCAGGGGACAAACCCAGTGCACAGCTGGTGCTGGGTCTCGGGAGCTCAGGCACGGGATGAAGCTGTGTGTGCAGGTGTGCACGTCCCACCTGCGGGCTGCATGGTGGCACAGCCTGGCACAGCTCCAGGGGCCTCCTGGCTGTGCCCAGGACAGCTCCCACAGAACTGTAAAGTTGTAAAGTTTCCAGTGTGCAGGTGGGGCTGGCAGATCCCCCTGTGCATCAGTTTATTTTGATCTGAAATTGATTAGTGGGATTTAAAAAAAAAAAAAAAAAAAAAAAAAAAAAAAAAAGAGGTGTAGGAAATTGATTTGCAAATTAAGGTAAATCAATCTGGCTTGCTACACTATCTATCATTTTTGTGAATAAAGTGGACATGTATTGATTTACATTATATCTTCTGAAAGCTCTTCACCACTCAAAACTCTGTACGTGACTGGATAGTCAGTGTCCTGTTCTTGACATAAGTTCTTCTTCAGACTTTTCATATCTTGTTGAGTTGTTGATTGCCTTCTGTCATATCCCTTCATGTTACATCAATTCCTGTGCCAGTGTGGCTGAAGGTCAACAAAATAACATTACATAGTGGTAAAACCAGAAGGCAAATAGGCCTGTCTTTGGATGAAATATTGTACCTTCTATCAGCTCAGATAGCGCACAGTCAATCCCAGTTTAAGGCAGATAGTTAGGATTCTGTTATCTGCTAAAAGTGGGTAATTTTCTCTAACCTTGAACCATCCATGGGGACTGAATACCTGTCCTTTCTATCTCTAATTGGTACACTGCAGATGTGGCCAGTAGTTTTGTACATTTTTTCCCCCACCACGAAAAATAAAGGAAAAACAGTTATTGTGTAACAATCATCATTGCATCTCCTCAGCTCCCCAGGAAGGGACTGAGCACGTGTGCAGTACAGCCCAGGCAGCATGAAGAAACCTTGGTGTAAGGGAGAGAGACTCTGTCCCTTTCTGCCAGCAAAGAACAGGAAATTGGACAAAATGGTTATCATAAATGCATGCTGACAATGGAAAGCAGTTTGCAATGATGCCTCCACCATTAGGCCTCATTCAAGAGCAGTCTGTAACACAAAAGTAATTTTGGATGATTGCTTACTTATTTTTCTGCTCTGTGTACATTAGCCAGAATTTTTAATATGTATGTGGTGTGTTCTTTGGAGTTGGGTTGCTTTTGCTTAGTTTGAGGTGGGTTTTTTGGGGAGAAAAGGGAGTTTTGCAATTTTTCTACTGAGGATGATCCTTGTGGGTCCCTTCCAACTCAGCATGTTCTGTGATTTTGTAAAATAATGCAAACAAGTCCAATGGACTTGTTGAAGGTACACATAGGACCCTATAGTTAAGAGCCCCCAGCCCAACAACGTTGAACACCACACCTTCAGGAGTCAGATTATTTTCAAACTTAGTAAAATATAATTTCTTTTCCCCTCAGCCAAAACAGACTTCACAGAAACCTCCCACTCCACATGCAGTCCCTCAGCCTTTGTAGGAACCACCTGATCTCTTCCCACCTGGGCATGATAATTGAAGAGAGCTGGCTGGCCCCAAGCCCTGTGGCTCTTTATGAGGGAGACCACCCTCAATACTCATACTTTTTTTCAAAACAACTTACATTTTTTGGAAAAGGAAGAAACTCTTAAATGAAAGATGGCAAACACTGTAAAAATACCAAGTTCCAGAAACATGTCTGTATTTTTAGGAGCTGTAAGATATTCACAGATGGTTTTTTGGAAAGTAGACATGCACAGCACCTGTGCATATTCACGTAGATGCAGGCACAACTGCTCGATGGTACTGGTGGGATTCCCGTGAGGAGACATCAGGTGAAAGCCACAGGAGTTGGATAATCCTCCTGGTGTTTCAGACATATAAATGCAGACCTACTCACCTCTTTCCATTTTGTACTGCTCTAATAACAATGTCATGAAAGGTTTCAGAGAGATGGAGTCCAAATTAAGAAAATTTGATGGCCTGTCCCCCTACCTTTCTGACTCTTCTTAGCACTGTCTTTCATGGCACCAAAATGAATTGGAAATGTTGCTTTTAGCTACTAAGGGCACAATATCACCTTTGTTTTCTAACCTAGTGATTTTCCCATTCCAACCTTGGCACTCTCCTTCTTTTATGGAAATTCATTCCTATGAAGGAAAAAGGCACCAAAGTATTCTGCAAGTTATATAGAGAAATCATAGAAACAATTGTAGTTAAAAAACTCTCAAGAGGGGTTCTGATCCTGGTAATACTCTGTTAAGACACCCAGGAATCCAAGAAAAAGACAGGTTTAACAAGGCCACTTGTTAAGTCTAAGAGAAAAAGAAAAGACAACTAAAAGAGAGCATCCAAAAGTCAGTTGAAATCACTTCCAAAGTTCAAAGAAGACAGGAGGTCAGTAGTCAAAAAATGACATTTTGGCTGTAAAAAGTCTTTATTGCACCTTGCTTCTGTATCACATGAGGAATGATAAAGGTTCCTTTCAATGGGAATGTCAGGTTTGCTTCTCTCTCTCCTTTTTTCACCTTGCTTTAAGTGTATCTCTGCTGATTCTTCCATGGAGGGGCCTTGAGTTGTCCCTGATTACTAAGAGATATAACTTTGCCTCACATCATTTCTTTTCTGGACTGTGAATCCAGAAGACCTTGAGGGTATGTGTGAAGATGAAAAGATTTATCCCATCCTTGCTCCCCTTTTCCTTAAGGCCTTAGGAAGGTGTCAGAGCACACTTCATCGGGGTGTCTGCCACAGCAGCATTTGCTAACAACAAACCAGAGACAGAGATCCCCAGATAACCCACACTGGAATATCTTGGTTCTTTTTACTGGCAAAGTCAACAACAGCCAGTTGTTCCTTTTCCTTTTTTTCTTTTTCTTTTCTAAAGGAAATTAAATGTAAAAGATATGTTAGCACGGCCTTAAAGCTGAGATTTAGACATGTTTTCCAGTGTTATGATTCCCACAGCAGTTGTAATTCAACTTCACTGCACATTCTACTGCAAGGCATAAAAATTAACATCACACTGTACACAGCAGAATATATTACCACAGCACTCAGAAATACTGTAGCAATTTGAGAACAGCATTAAGTTCTGTCCTCCAAGCTCTTGAATGAGTGTGTGACTTTCAGCATTAATACAGAAGTTACTTGGTTTTGGCTTGTGCTTACAGTCCATAGTCCCAGGTTAGGAAGATTTTGTACTTACATGTAACTTGCAGCACGTGATTCTTGACTGGGTTTTTTTTTTGTTTCTTAGGGATTACTCAAGTGCCTAAAATCACATGCCAGCTAAAATACCAACCTTCTGAGACCAAGACTATTTCCACTCAGGGGTTATTTGAGCAGCTGTTTATATCTTTTGGATCTCTTGCTTTTCAAGCAAAAATTTCCCATCCTTGATGACTCTTTTTTAGTTACATTTAAAAATTAATTATAATAAAGTTTCAGGAAAAATATTTTATTGTTTTTGAGAATGAGGTGAAGCATAAAGGACACTTTCCCCATTATAAAAATTGCATGTGACTGTTAATGAACAACACAAAAGCCACAGCAGTTGGGCTAGGAAGCTTAAATTTGGCAGGTGTTTGGGGGAAGAGGTGCCTTCAACTGTGCTGGTAAAAGTTTATTTTGCTTTGCTGAGCACTTGGAAACCATTGCTCAGTCACACTTGTAAGTCCTTTAGCAGCAGCCTTCTCTCTCTGCTGATGTTCCTAAAGCAAATTGGCTCTGTGGTCAGTGAAAAACAAGTCCATTAATGGCTTAAAGAAAGTATGATAAATTTATGTACTGGAAGAAGTAGAGATGCGTGTCATTGCACCCACTTTTACTGCTTCTTCAGCTCTCCCTCTCTTAATCTACTGTGGAATCAGACCTTATGCTAAGTATGATTTCATACAGCCACGCCTGGCATGTTTCTCTTACTAAAGGGCATAAAATATTGGCAAGTCAAAGTTTCTTGAGATTTGAGCCACTACTGTACTGCTCTAGCAGACAGAACTTGAAAGTTCTGGTTTATTCTGTATCAATTGTGTGGTAACTCAGAAGCCTACAACTACAACTATAGTTGTAGGCAGTTTGTAGACCATTACTGATTTTGTATTTGACACACAGAATATGGAAGGCCAGGTTTTTCGAGCAGAGCTTATTATTGCAGCATGTGGAGACAGCTGGTGCTCCGCTGAGAGGACTGCTGGTTTCTGCATCTTTTATTAGCACAGAATACATACTGTAGCCAGAAACACCTCTGCCTGGACTAACTTCATTTGTTTTTCTGGCCTCTTCCTCCTTGAAGTGTATGAATATCCTGGGGAATGTGCACACATGGCAGCGAGGACAGCTGTACGAGTGAGGAGCACTTGGTTGTTTGTCCTGCTGTCTGTCCCAGCAGTGCTGCTGGTGACGGAGCCGTGCGGGGCCGGAGCCTCACTGACCCTCTGAGGGCTTCTGCTCTGCCTCAGACATGGATCAGCCTCCTGGGGCAGCACCTCAGAGCCTGGCTGGGACAGGGACTGTGAGCACAACCCCTGAGAAACCACCTCCACACCAAACCAGGAAGGAGCACAAGCCATTCCACAGAGATTCTTATTACAGTAGATCCAGGACCCTGGAAACACAAAGTGTGGGAATTGTTAGATCTTAGTACAAGATGACATGAACCCTTTCCCATTTGGAATAGTCGCTTCCTCTGCCACAGTCATCTGCAAGCAAATAATTCAGATATTTCTTCATGCATTGTTAGTAATTAGAGCATTTAATAATAAAATAGTGAAGTGAAAAAACCCCAGTTTTCCATGATATTTCTCTGCAAAAATGAGGAGGAAAAGGCAAAGGATTTCAGCAGTATTTTAGTCTCCCAGTGAACCTACAGATTGCAGAGTTCATGAACAGATGAACGAATAGTACTTTTCCACAGTGGAATACGGTGTTTTTGGAATTACAATAGCATATGAATTTGATATCTCTAAGAATAACACACTTTCATTACTGTTTGGACACAGAGAATCAGAAATTTTCAGAAAAGGGTGAGAATGTGACAGTAAAAAAAGAACAGGCTCACAAGGAGCTCCTCACAAGGAGTTTGTAGAGCCACAGGCAGTTTCCTCTGGAGACTCCTCAGAGCTTGCTCCTGACAATAGTAAATATGATATGATTAAATAGATGCCAGTTTGAACCCTGTTGAGGCTAATAAAGGTAAATAATTATTGTGATTTGGGTTTTCCAGGCTTATCTGCAGCAGGCAACCCCCAGCCTCCTGTGCCAAACATCTGTTTCAAGAGCCAGGTGCTCGGAGACCTCCAAGTGCTCATTGCTGGGGAAGCTCTCACTGAAGCATTCCCAGTGCAAAGACAGGAAGGATCTGGGTTTCATTCAGCTTTCCAGGGGGCAAAATCAGAATGGATAATTACAGTCAGGCGAAATATTTGTGGGTCCAGGTCAGAATAGTTTACATCTTAAAACTTACTTTTTTTCTAATTCTTCTGCTATCTCTCATACCTGCCTTGAATGAAAGAAAAATGTTCAATCACTGCATCCCAGATTTGGTAAGAAATCCAGTTCTGGAGGTTTTTGAGCAAGGAATTGCTAAATCATCTAAGAAAAAAATTGTAATAGTTATACTTTTGTCATGAATTTTTTTCACATTTCTGATATTCAAATTATTGTCTCCATTATTGTTCCCCTCTCCAAACTAGTATCAGGAAATAACATTGTCCAAAAAGTGACATGGAGTTAAATTTGCATCTCCACAGTGTCTCAAGGAAAGCTGATGAACCAGTATGTCATGTGTTTTGGTGCTGTTAGAAGTCAGGTACTCACAGGCATCTACTCTTAATATACTTCTGTAGGTTAGGCATTAAATTCTACTTGTACCTCTGTGTTGTGGATTTGAGTCGTTTACTTAGAAGCTTTTCTGACATCATTTCCAGTTTGAAGGGATTCCATCTGAAAGATTTCTTCTAGCAGCATTTATACTGTAAGTCAGTGTTTATTCTGTGGTGCTCTAAAATGCATTGGTATATACAGATTTTTCAAATTTGTATTTCTTATTACTGTTGAAAGTGAAGTAAGTGGGGCAGACTCAGACTCATTAGATTTAGGGAGTTTTCAATATTCAGAAAAAACAGCTGAATTCTTCAGCAGATTATTATAATCATAAATTCAGTTTTACGGAACATCTGTGCCCAAAGGCCTCTTCAAAAGCACATTTAAAATGTTAGCATATTGCAATCTCTTCTGCTTCTCATCACATTGCTTTGAATTGGGAAAGAACTGCCCACAAAATACTCCTGCAAAAATGTCACAACAGTCAGTTTACTGGAAAAAAATAATAAGGTAAAATACTAATGGATGAAATATATATGATTACAGAAGATTCTTGGTTTCCATATAAACAACACACTATCAATGTAAACTGCCCAAAAGTATTGCTAATGTAGGCTCAAGGTTGTGATGTAATGCTCTTGCCCTGTGAGAGCAGGACATCTGGCTGGAGAGCAAGTAGGACAAGAGAACTGATCTTTCCCTTCTGTTTGGCATTTCTGAGACTGCATCTGGAACATTGCAGCTGGTTTGGGTGCCTGAGGACAGCCAGAGTCCAGTGGGGAGCCAGGATAGGATAGTCAGGGGCTGAGTATGCAATGAATGGAGGAGCTTGGTTTGTTTGACCTGGAGAAGGCTGAGGAGGGGGTGTAATCAGTCTTACACTGCCTAAAGAAAGGGCTACAAAACACAGGGAACCAGAAACCACCCAAAGTGCACAGTGAAAAGACAAGAAGCTGTAAACACAAGTTGCAGCAAGAGAAATTTTAGTTTGGCATAAGGAAATAATTGTCACTGTGAGAGCAGGGAGCAGGCTGCCCAGAGAGGCTGTAGGATCTCTTGTTTGGAGGTTTTTAAAACACAGCTGGGCAAATCCTTGAGAAACACGATACAACTTTGAAGTTATACTTGCTTTGAACAAGAGTTTGGACTTGATTATGATCTTCAGTGGCCCCTTCTAACCTCATTTTTTTCTTTTCTGTGGTTCAATTCAGCTAAGGTACAAAGTGACCCCCATAGCTGTTTACCTATAGATGTAAGCCCAAAAGAGGCTCCAAACTCAGCCAGGAATTTATTCCACTGCTAAATACCCACCTAAGCTGCCACAGCACTACTGTTGGAGATGCCTGTGCCCTAAGTGATCTCATACTTGCGTTGTTACGTTTAAGACAAGTTTATACAGTTTCTGTCAGGAAAAAATTGAGATAAATATTCTATGATAGTGCCTCTACATTGCCAACATTTCTAATTGAGTGGGTGATGTTGGCTTTAATCAAAATAGGATTTGTGGAGTCTTTGGGATAAAAAGGGTAATTAAGGCTTGATGGGTCTCATAGATTGACTTACAAATCCCAACTCATCTTACCAGTATATCTTGTCATCCTATAGAAATAAACATGTAGGGCTCTCATTCTGATCTGGCAGCTTTCGACACTGGCCTTGCAATAGGGTAAATAGCTGCAGTGGCAGGGGGTTATGAGTTAGACTCCCAGTATTTTTTGATGGACTGGAGTTATATACAGCCATTAAATAAATTATCTCAAGAGATTCTAATTCACTGAAACATCCTTTATGTTAGAATACAGCTAGGTGAAACTATTGCTTCAAATTTTTTAGTGTTCACTTAGCTACTTCTTCCAGTAAATCCCTAATAAAGTAATCACAATGTGATATGCACAAGGAGATAAAACACTGCCATCATAAGCACAGCAAAGAACCAAGATGTCTGAAACTATTACTCTAAAACTATTATTCAGTAGAAGGCAGGAAGGGAGTGGGGATTTGTACTGTTGTGGGCTTTTTTTAAAAAAAAATAACACATGTGGCAGCCTTTTATGAGGCAATATTTTACCTTCCGCTGCAGGACACAATGTTTTCAAACATCCAGATGAAAGCAAACAGGGCCTGAGGATCTGCTGCCTCACTTACGAAATCAGTTATAGACATGTAGATAAGCTCTTTCTTGCAAAGAAAGGCACGCCTGCTGCCTCATTAAATATAGCTGGGATAAGCTCTGCATTCACTGACTAATGCACAGCAGAATGTCAAATGGAGTCTAATCACAGTGCGTTCCAATTTATAGAAGAGATGAGCCAGTGACTTGAGGTTGCCCTCATCAAAGAGTGCTGATATTGTTGTTAAATCATATTTACTTAGCTCTGACATTAAATTATAATCTGAAAAATGTTTTTTTCTGTTTTTTTTGTGAAGGGAATCAGATATGGTTTGAACGTCCTTACCAGTTTTAATTGTGCTTCCTAGCTGAAAATTGAGCCCATGAGCCTCTGATTATAAACCAAAAGCAGTGGCTCTGGGAACTAGGAAAGGGTTCTGCTTTAACTGCACAGTTATTCACTATGTTTAGCTAACACAAGGCATGTGTATGTGTGCACACCATGTACATACATTGAAGGATATGAATGAAAGTGTCTATAAGCAAAGTGCTGGTAAGGACCAGAAATGTGACACCCATCTCTCACTTTTTTTTTTGTCCTGGTGTGGTATTACCAGTCACCTAAATTTGTCAGTTCATAGATGGTCCCTGTAGCCACAGATATTGAGAGCACAGAATACCTCCTGATGGGTCGTGACAGGCTGTCAGTTTTCCTGTAAGAAAACTTGATTAATCTATTTTTACATGGCACATTATGTTTGCATTAGCATGAGCTATTAGGCAGGCTATGTTGTTACTGCCCTCTTGAGCTATTACTCAACCATATATTTAGTGCATTTTACATGCAAACTTTTACAACTTGAGCTTTACCTTTCGTTTAAAAGGTCATGAGTTCATTTCCCAGTGAGAATGACTTTTCAACCCACTTACCTGAAATACAGTGTTGCCATTTTTAGCAGCACTGCAATGTTCATTCCACCCTAGAGGAAATCGTCTTGGAAAAGCACCTAGGAGTAAAACAAAGAGCTGACCTTACCATATTCAGCTTTGTAGGAGCTTACCTGGTATCTGTGTAAATGGTCCCTATAGCCACAGCTATTGAGAGCACCGAATACCTCCTAATGGGTCACGACAGGCTGTCAGGCTTCCAGTAGGATGCTAATTGATTATCCAGCTTTCAGACTCACAATATGTTCATCCAAACCCCAGCATTCTACCTTTTCGCGTGGAACACTTTTCAGTCGCACCGTGCTGGCTTTTATGGCTTCAGAGCCAGAAAACAGACCAAGGTGCATTTCAGGGTTTTTAAAAAGTATATATTATTTCAACCTAAATTACGTGTTTTTGCAGTCAGCTGCTGTGAAACTAATTATAAGGAGTCTATATGCATTCAGTTCTGCTTCTTTAAACATGCAAATAGCTCTCTTGTCATTATTATGGTTCAGTGAATAGGAACAGAGGCAAGGAGGGAGTTTAGCTATTGATTTTTGCGGGGCAGGAACTTCACTACAGAGCTCTCACTTTTCTGACTTGGGTGAAAATTGTGTAAGACCATCATAGTAATTATTCTCATCTCTGCTATTTCAGCAATGTTTAAACCTGGGCTTCAGGTTCCCTAATTGCAAAATGGGGATGGTGATCTGTGCCTTGTGCTGAAGAGGGTTTAGGACCAATGGGTGATTTTTGCATATGTGCCAGTGGTTACTGCTTAGGTGAACAAGGTGAGCAGGATCTTAATTACTCAGTGTGAAATACCAGATTGTTGTATTCTCTGACTTGCTAATTCAAAGTAGTGTAGTACTAAGGCTATCTTTTACCATATACAATCAAAAGAAGCTGCAAATTACAGTCATCATAGTAGCCACAATTAACTGAAATCAATTTGCATGTTTTTCTGAGAATTTCTTCTTGGGATTTTTCTTTTCAGCAGCACCCAGCTTTATCATTAATTTCACCGACCTGGCAGGGACCAGAGTGCACACAGAATTATTACTGGTCTCTAAATAGGGAAGCAGCCAGTGGGAACTAAAACCTATCCCTGGCTGAATCCTGCACTGTGGGTCTGCTTCCTCAGCTGACCCCTTGCACTTTTCAAGTGTTGGATTTTCCAGTGTGAATTTACTCAAGTGAGAATTACTGGCCCAGTAATACCCATTATTGGAAGTGAATTGAGAACCTTCAGTCATGCTAGAGAGAGAACTGGCATACCAAAATGCCCTTGTTTGTCTGCCTGGAAAAAGTATTTCATAAAAAAAGACATACATTTGAAAATATGTCTTGTAAACTATGTATTTGTAGTGTTGACCCTCACTTTTCTTGTAGTACAAAAGGATGTAGCTCTGTTTCTCCATCAGGGGGTAAAGAGCCTTTCCTGCCCCTTTGTGCAGGGAGGCAGAGAGCAGTGAGCCCTCCCTGGTTCCTTCGGACCAGGACTGGCTGCTGGAGCACAGGGAAGCTGTCTGGAGTATCTGCCTGCAGGCCCAGGGCAGAGCAGGCCATGCTGGCAATTAGAGCTTTGTAACAGGCTGAGTACCAAAGTGCACAAGCACGGGACAAGTGCTGATTTGAAACAGGGTAGAAATGTTAAATTACACACACCCTTAAGGACTGAGAGTTCTGAGGGACCATTTTTTTTCCTGAGCATCAGGCTAAAGGAAAGTGGAAGCTTTGTGATAAATATACAATAAAGAACTATAGTTAAACCTGAATAATAAGGTCACGTGGCCATTCTTTGTATCTATATTACTAAATGTTCTCATCTTAGTCTTTTGCATCTGTTTATGTCAGCTCTGAGCGATTGCCTGAAGAAAGCCTGATGTGGCATGACACCTGTTCATGTCACCTGGTAATGCACTCTGAAAGGGACCCTGATTTTTTTAATGTGTTAAACTTGGAGATTATTAATTGCAAAGCTTTACTGGTGTATTATTTTGCTGCTAGTTGCAGCTGTAACAAAAGCATCCAAGATTTTATGGCTAGTACAGTTCAGCTTTAAATTTATACAACCTATAAATGCCATAATATTGTTATTTTAATCTGTAAATCAGGTTTGTCGTGGACTACATATTAAAAATGGCTCCTGTGTCCAATATAACTCCTAGCAGCCCGAATTTTGGTGGATAAGTGTTGATTTTAAAAGGACTCTTATGCCCTGAGCTCATCATACTCCTGACTGACACATAGCAGCCATATTATGGAAGATCAAGAGGGAAAAATAATTCTGTTAGTGAAATATTTATTCTTGGCAGGCATTGAAAGTTTGCTGGATTTTCAGTTCTATCATTCCCCAGAACCAAGATATCAGTCTTCTTTTTTAAAGCTGGAACAAGTGAGAGTGATGGGACCAACCCAGGCAGTTCTGTGCTGTTTGATGAAACTCCTCCACAAGGAGCTGTGAGCCTGGGGGTGTGCCACAAGCACTGCCCATGCTGGCCAGTTGCAGCCCAGCTGCACTCTGAAAGGTCAAAGCAGAGCTCTAGGCCCAGAGAAATTAGCTTTATTCTGAGGCTGGCTGCTATCTCAGCATTGTGCTAACACTGGTGTGAAGCCTCGAGAGCAGAGCTGGCCTGAGTGCAGCCAGCCTGCAGTGTGGAGAGTGCTAGGCTGAGCAGAGTGGAGTTCCACAGAAAGATGGAAAAAACAGCCTTGGTAATTTCATATGATCCTGGGTCAGTGAAGGGTCAAAAACTGCAGAGCAGGAGCCACACGACACAGGGACCTCCTGTGGCAGAGCTCATAGGCAGAGTGTGAAAATTCACCCTCTACTTGCAGGAACAAGGCCCAGGTGAAGACATTTGGATACCAAAAGCTGGGAAGGATCTAGGGAACAGAGGTTACCTCAGATATTACAAGCTGCCTCTAAGCAGTGGCTCCCACAGTGGGTGACTATGTTGGCCATGTGTTGGGAGATGGCACCCAACAAAGTGTGACACTGGAGACCTGAGAGAGAGGAGGCTGCAGGAAAGGGGCAGGTGCAGTGGGGATGTGTGTTTGCTGCTATTTAATTTGACTTGCCTGTCCTGGAGAGTGTGACATCCAGGAGCTGCTGGATAAGATGTCATCTTACCTAACAAAAGCAACAGAAAAATCACAGCCTGCAACAAGGGGTCAGTACTGCTGGAGCAGAGCAAATGTGTTTGTTTTTGCCATCAGATCTAGGTGAATATATCAACAGTTGTTAAGTGTCTTTTAGTTGTTTCCATGAGTATTCAAAGATTCTCCTGAATTAATTTTGCATAGTATCTGTTCAGAAGAGGAGGTTACTTAGAGGAACAGGCTGGTTCCTGGTGAGTTGGAGTGAATTAAAAGAAATATTGCTGCTCACAGCTATGAGCTGATCATGTGCTTTCAAAACTTTCAGGGAGTCATGAATTTTGGAAAACTTTAACCTATCTTTTCATGTTATTTTCCAATCTCCTTACTAAACACCAATCCCACCCAGTCAGACAAGGAGCTTTACATTTTTGGGGTTTTTCAAATGAAAAGAAAAAATTACTTTCTAGCCAATATTTTTTTGGATAAGATTTATGGAAATGGAAATGCTCTCATTCCCCTGCAAAGGGGGATACTGGAGAACAAAAAGTAGTGTAACTTTCCCTTGATTTCCCAAGTTGTGCATGGCCTTAGTTACCAAGGAAAAGTTCCACTTGGTCTGACCGTTTCCTTCCCTAGAAGGACAAAGAAGGTGTTTTGCAGTTGCTGATGAATGTTGCTCTGGTCACAGCTGAATAGAGCACGACACCATTCATTTGAGTAGCGAAGCTAATCCTGTTATTCAGGACAAGGCTCCTTCATCACTTGGGCTCAAGGAAGATTCCCCAGACCTTGGTTCCTCTCCCACACATACTCACAGAACTGGGGCAGCAGCAGCAGCCCTGGCACCTGACCTGAGCCAGGTGCTGCTGCCTTTGCCTATAAGTGATTCAGTGAGAAGCAGTGGGCATGAGACCACCTTCCCCTCTGCAGGTCTTATTAGTTATTTTCCATTCAGGCACTAAAGGAAAAAAAAATATTTCTTCTGATATAATTTCACTGATTTTCCAGTTCAGATACAATTTCAGCAGTATTGAATGCAAAATAGTAGCACCTTTGGAATAGCCTGTTAGTGGGAAGGAAACAAAACCCCTGTTCCTAATGTAGGACAGGTTTTAGATGTTTCAAACTAGAAAAGAACTTGAGTTACCTCTTTGTAACACATTGAAGAATAAAAATCTGTGCATTTCCAGTAGCCTGCTTTTGCAAAGGTTCTGATCATACGGTGTGGTGGCAATAAAACAGATTGTGCCCTGCCTGTGCACCCAAATCTCAAATGCTTAATGATTGTTTTGCATTCTGATGCCAGCATTCCTTAACGCAGAAATTCTTCTCCTGCATCCAGATTTCAGAGCAGGATGTAGGACATGATAGATATGCTATTAAGTATTTATACAGTAATTTCCCCTTGAACATCTGAGTGAGAAACATGCAGATCTATCGTGTGGTAGTTAGTGAAAAATTTGAATGGGGACATGTGGTGCTTGGCCAGAGAAGAGAGCGAGAGGGAGCGTGAGTGCCAAACCCCAAATGTGTGCCTGCTGGCTCTCAGTGTGAGGAGCATGTAACCTGCACTGCTCTGCTCTGCAGGCAGCACGGTCACATCCTGCTCCCTTTGACTTAAGTATGATTAACAAGGGCAAGGTTTGCCCTCTGAACTGCAGAAACCCATATGCAGTAGTCTTTTTAAAAGTCTTCTCGTATCTGTATTTGTGGATAATTTTGGTATTTTAACACTGTAAATTTCTGTGCTCCATTACTGGAAGATGTGTCTGACCTTAGCCCTCTAATTGTGCAGTAATTAGCATCTAAATGCCATGCAGAACTCCCTGCAAATCAACCAATTGAAATATTAATTCTTTATCTAAATATATCCTTTAAAAAAAAAGGAATTGGAGAAGTGCAAACTTAGTCAGTAGAAAACTGTTTGCTCTGCATCTGGCATTTCTGTGCAGTGAGGGTGTTTGTATTTCAAGTGTATCCATAGACACAAGAAAGTGTCTCTGAAAGTGAGTGGATCTCGTGCCTCTCTCCAGTGTCATGGGTTTAGGCCTAGAGCCCCAAATACTTTTATTCCATATATACTGACTCCAAGCAAGAAAATTAAAATGTGAATCAAGTCAGATCTTAGATTCCATTATTATTGGCCATAACCACGTGGCACATCACAAGTCTTCTGAACGTAGTAGAACATGTATGGTGGCACCACACTTTGTGACAGGTTACAGTCACAAGTACTAATCTCCCAGGACATATCCAGGTGATGAGTAATGAAACCAGGATCCCCTCATCTCACAGCTCATGGAAACGCAGCCAAGGTAGTCCTTCCTACACCCTATCCATGAGCTAGAGGAGCTCTCACCTGGTGCGTGGCCTGGCCCTTCACAAGGTCCAGATTCAAAGAACACCATGGCTGTGATGTTTTAGTACTGAAATAATGTTATGAGCAGAGAATTTAAATTTTTGCCTTTTAGTTTTTTATTTTTAAAAAGACAAACTTTTCAACTGTCCACTAAAACTATCAAAGATGTTCAAAAGGCATGGACATGGGGAAAAAAAATTAACCATCAAGGGGAGTCAGCCTCAGAACAGATAGTGCCTAAGGGAATTTTCCTCACTGAGTGCAAGGTTAATTCTAAAAATCTAGACTTGGAAATTGAGAGAAAAACCCACAAATGTCAACCTGTAAATAAGAATATTCTTTCCTATTTTGGGCTATTTTATCAGGAGGCACGCCTAATATTCATTACTACTTATGTAACACGCAAACACGCACACCCCACTCCAAAGCTGTGCCAGTTGATCTGTATGTACATGATGATAATCAGCAAGGTTTGGGAACTCTGGTCACTTTAATAATGTGATTTTATTTAATATATGCAAGAATGAAAGCTTTATGTTGTCAGTAGCAAAACATGAAATACTATATGAATTAGGAAAAATCCAATAACAAACAGCAGGATGCTCCATGCATACATATCACTGTTGTGGTTATGAGCAAATACAAGACTGTACATGATTAACCACAATTTATTCTTACTATAAACTCAGCAGACAGATGTAGAAGACATACTATAATTGCATACACATTTCCTCCCAGAGCTTAAAACCAATAAAAATATGGTAATTTTGTATAACTTAAGACACATTCTTTACCGCTTTTAAATAAATAATAGGGTTTTAGCATGCTTCCATTGTTTTACTTTTGCAGTTTTTGAAATAGACTGTGTTTTGAATGCTGGTATGTGATGAATTAGAAACAATATTACCTACAGGAGACTGATATTTCTGTAAAGATTTTCTCAGTTAAATTTAGCAACATATAAGGGGTTTATTCTACATAGTCCCAGCTATTTTAACACTTCATAGTTTCTCTAGTATTCAGAATTTTGACTGAGATGGTGTTTTTGCATCATATTTTGCCATCTCTGGATAGGGTATTTTCAATTGCACAAAGTGTCTTTGAATAAAGGCAAAACAAATGTCCAAGCCAAAATCAGCCTCCTGATCCTAGAAAGTGGATACAAATTTTGACAGTAATTAAAACTATGGAAGTATCAATTGTTTCAGTGTTATTTTAAACTAAACATTTCTACACAGACTCCAGAAGTGTAATAAAAGTATATCTAAATATACTGTTAATTGCATCAAAATAGTGCATCCATCTGTGAGTTTTGTTCTAAGCTTGCTGAGCGAGTTGAAAATATAGAATGTGATCTGCAAACCAAGCAAGTTACTAAGTAGCTGTGGAAAACTTATCTAAAGTTGGTTTGCTAAAGTTTCCCATTGCAGCTCTGACTGTAGCCAAATGAAACTCTTCCAGGACAGTCTCAACAAATTCACTGTTTACAAGACAAGTGATTATAAGAACTTGACCATCTTGCCTCTCTTTTCCCCCTTCCAATTTCTCTGAAGATTTCTTTCCCTGGGTAAGGTAAGCACCTCTTGAATATTCGTTGCCTCGGGCAAGTGCAGATGAGAAACTTTCCTCCGCCATCCATGTCTTTCTGCTGTGCCAAAAAGGATCTCTTCACAGGACGTCAGTAGGAGGCTTCTGGAGTCCACAAAGTTACTCCATTTGTTTGTGTTTGTGGACTGGGGGATCCAAACAAATAAAATGGAATGTAGTTGCTGGATACTCAGATCTTTAGCTGGAGAAAGCCAGTTTTTGTCTTTAGTTTTCCAGTCTGATTAATCCTTTTATAAAAGTGAAAGCTGCTAACCTCTGTAGCTGGATCACATGGCAGTGCTCCTTTGTCTGCCCCTCTAATGCCGCAGTGCACCTTCAGGAAAGCCAGTTCTTCGGGGAGGGTTCAAGCAGGTTGCCTCCACAGATCACTGTAATGGTGTGTTTTAATTATGGTTTGCCATGCGCTTCAGACACTCCAGCAGGACTGCCTAATTAACAAGGTTGTTCAGCTTTCACATAGTATCAATCAACTAGTTGCTGAAAATGTCTTGATCTCATTTTCTGAGATTAAAGTATAAAAGAAGGACACTTTGCTCTATTGTTACTAAACTAAGGCACTACCATCTGGTTTGCAAATGTGGTATTAAAATCTCTGGAAATGTCTGAGGCCCCAGCTCAACGAAGCAGTAAGCACATGCTTACCTTTGAAAATGCAAGTAGAGCCATTTATTTCAATGGAATCGCATGCTTAAGGTTGAATGTATGCTTAAGCATTTTCTTTTAATCAGGATTTCATAGACTCATTTTGAAATAACAAACTTTTCAAAATAGACAGCAGTGAATTAACCTATGTGTATCATTTGGGAAATCATAGCTTAAATAAATTAAATATCCCCAATAGTTTGTATCATATAAGGCTCAGTAACAGTGCCTGATAAGATAACGTTAAGTTTAATTCAAAAATCTTCCACTGTGTTTTGTAGTTTCAGTCAAACTGTTAAAAAGGTAATTGCAAATCATACATAAAAAATGAGAGTGAAATAAAATGGTCATGATAAGAAATAATTTTTATCCAGAATACATGAGATCCAAACATTTACTTTTAATATCTATTTGGAGCAGTAAAATGCTGCTGAGGATTGTTATTATACTAGCAATTGATTGATGGTTTAAGTAGATTCAAACTAGGTTTTAGCTGAACTATAAAACTTACCTCTCCCTTTTCCCCTCCCAATTTGCTGCATTATTTGGAAAGTTCTGACTTGTGAAATAGTCACAGATGATTTCCCCCAAAATTTGGGGATAGTGTGTGCATTTGCCACCAGCCCCAAGAGGCAGCACGGTGGATCCAGGGGAGTGTGATGATGCAGGTAATGAGTGCAGCTCTCACCACTCAGCTGTGGTGCTGTAATGTGCCCCTGCCCTTTCCCTGGCACAGCTCCCCTTCCTCAGTGGTCCTTGCTGGGCACGTGGAGCGCTCCTGTGATCCCAGTGCTGCTCTGGGCCAGCACAGGAGCAGCAGAGGCGCAGCAGGAGCAGCAGCCTCTGCACGGACCACCCTCCCTTCCCACGGCAAAGCAGCCCAAGGAGGGCACGTGCAGTGGAGACAGATGGTGCTCCTCTCGCTGCAGTGCCATCCCTTGGCTCTTGCAGAGGAGAGTGTGATGGAAACCTGGATTTCAGTGCTAGGAGCTCCAGTCCACCTCTCTGCGAAGAGCAGGAGCAGGACCTCTCCCCCACGAATGAGCCACTTCAGTTCTGTTGTGGTGGCCTATGTGTGAGCTTAAGTGGTGCTGAGGGACAGATTTTACTCATAAAATCATAAATGGATTTCATTAAACCTACATGGTCTTTAATATATCAGACATAGTTGAGCCTCAGGAGTTTAAAAAAAAAAAGGAAGGAAAATAAGAGAAAAAGTTATATTACTTCATTCCCCTCAGTCGTCTCTCCCCCAAACATGAATCATAGATGTTTCTATGCACTGAAAAATAAACAAGATTAGAATAAGAGCTGCATAAAAAACAAGGTAAAGTGGCCTTCCTGGGAAAGAGATGTTGTTAATACGTGTATGTAGATGTAGTTTGAAATCAGCAATAACATTTTTAAACCTAATTAAAGAAATATATAATCCTTCCTCAAGGAAAGCGAAAACAAGAATCCACAACCAGAGAAGGCTGAGTATTCAGTAAAGCACAACAGAATATTGTCTTTAATAGTTTTGCTGGCTTTGAAAATAAGTGTTTCAGCATCCTCTTACCTTCAGACACACTTTTCCCCTTTAGTTACATTCATTTTTGATGTCTTCAAACCTAAATCAAAGGTCAAATGCATACAATTTCCTCATTCTTAGTCCTTGCTCTTTGAACTAGTTTTTACAGACACAGCATGTGTTTCCATATTACACTGGCTTTTAAAAAATTAAAGAATTATTCCTACATTTAATGCGTGGTTTGAAAGGACAACTTTTTTTGTAGTAGACACTGATACGTTATTGATGTTCTGCACGTGAATATTGGAGCATGTACTGGCAAATGTAATGTGCTGTATAGTTAGTAACTGTTTATGTTAAAACACCCCTTCTCTTTCTATAGTGTGGCTATCTTGAAAACCCGCATAGCTGAAAAGCTTTGTGGAGTAATGCCTTTGACTCAGCAAAACTGCTTCAGATTAACAATTCTTTTAGCAGGTGCCATTTTTTTTTATTCTATATAATAAGAAACATGATTACACGGAAGTACCATGCTCTCCATACCCTGTTTGTAATTGGGAGAATCTGCAGTGTGTGTCCTACAGTCCATCTCACGCTGAAGACTGAGGTGTAATTACAGTGCAGGCAATCTCATCTCTACTAATTACAGCTGTCACCATTGATCCAGTTAACCAGGATAACAAACTGCTGAGCCAGAGCTGACAGAGCTTTCTGCCTAAACCCAGATTGCTGTTTAAGAGGGGGTTTTCTGGTTTTTGAGAATTTCTGATTGTCAAAACACTGGTGCTTGAAAAAGTAGATGAAAAAGATTGTGGATTATGGATTAGAAAACAGAAAGTACAATCCAATTTCACTTCATCCTCAGGACTGGGGACTCTCACCTTGCAAGGCAAACTACAAAAAATGAAGGCAACCCCTTACATAAATGAGTTGGATGTAGCAAGGGGCAGGACTGCTTCCTGCTGTTGAGCTCAGGGATGTGCCTGGTCCCCACAAGGGCAGTGCAGTGCAGAGAAGGAGGCACTGCCTGCCAGAGGGCACATCTGCAGTGTGTGGAGAGGGGGTGCAGGGAGCCCCAAGCCTCTCAGGCCTGCAGCCTGGGGTCCCCTGCAGCTAAGGTCTTTCCCAGTGCAGCTGCAGTGCAGATAGTACCTCTCTCTTTTCCCTCTCTGCAGACTGATTTCTTAAAGTTGATTTTAAGTACTCATCAGTACACCACAGTCTAAATTGTTTAAAGAGGAAGAAAAACCTCAGCCTGTAAGTCTGTAAGTCAGAGTCCTAAAGTATTAAGCTTGGTGGAAAATAAAACCCAGAAGTCTTCTCAGTTATGACCAAGAAAGGAAATAGATGCCTTTTCAAAAAGATATTAATATTTTTCAGAAGTTTAATAACAAGAGTACAACTTCCTCCACTATACTGCAGTACAATTGTTTCCCTTCTGTGCTGTAACTCAAAGGCAGCTGAAAACTTCCCTATAGGCAGCTACTGCTGCAGATCCCACAGTATCCCAACAGGGATCCCACAGTATCCCAACAGTTTGTATTACAAACTGTTGCCTTGCACCATGTTGGTTGTTATGCTCCAGATTTAGGATGACAAGTTTTGTGTAACCAGGTAACAGTTCTATCACAGGGGCCCATAGTGAATTCACTGGGGCCACTTGAGGAGTAAAGCACTCTTCAGTGGGTTTAGACTAAATTTTTCTTAACAGAGAAGAATTTTGCATTCATTGTATCAGGCACTTTTCCAATCCCAACTTGGACTGTTAGAATATAACATGCTTAGGCTGCCTGACTTAGTGTAAAAACAAGTCATGAAGATGTAAGTGAGCAAAATATTTGATACTTGCTTTTTTCAGAAGACTCTAAAGTATTGCTATGGTCGGCTAAAGGCTGCAGTTTTGTGTTTCCATGTCTCTGGCTTTTTAGGAAAAAATACAGGGTTTGAGGAGGTTTTCTCTTTCAAGAATTTTTCCTAGTTTCCAAAACTACATCTTGAGAGACGTTTGGAATAATTTAATCTTTTCCTCACACAGATTTATCTAGATCTTACTAGACCTAGCACCACTCTAAGATATAGAGAATGGGCGTTATACCAGTGTTAGCAATGAGAGTGGCAACTGTAAACTGAAGCCAGAAAGTTACAAAATAGTTCATCATCAGGCTTACCACATACTAGGAAACTTCTTTTCAAAATGTCATCAGAAGAAAACAGAAGAAAGTGGTAGATCCAAAATTTTTCTTAACAGCATCCCTGACCATAGTGATAGCAAGACAAAAAATACCATAGGTAGATGGTTGCCTTAGAGAATGCCTCAGAAAAACAAATTTTGGAACACATTGGCTATGGAGAAATTTACCTTTCCATGAACAAAGATATCAATTTATTCGGCATGCTGTAAGACAGAACGAATCCACACAACCAAAGTCCCCAGCATCTTTCACTCCTCACTAAAGCAATATATAGGCACCTTATGTGCAGTACTTTGCCTTTACTTGTATTTATAGCCCCATTGAAGAAAAAAGTCTATTGGATGTACTCACCGTGGGACCATATATACTCCAGCATCTGAGCAGGATATAAAATTATCCACCAGATGCAGTGACTGGCTGTGCACTATGCAGTCATCTCTGTGTAATACAAAAAAAATATATATATAAAAAAAGAATTGTGAAGCCATGTCCCATCAATAATACAAGGTATTGTAAAAGGGCTGTAAACTGAGAGAACAGCTTGTTGGTTTGGGCTTTGGTTCTGTTTTGTTTCTTCAGTGAATGTGTTTGTCCAAGAAAAACCTTGCAGTGAATCAGTGTTGTGGTGGTAGCTGTATTTTAAGAAATGTTTCCTAGCTTTTCAATGAGCAGCAAAACTGAGCAGTTGCTTTTAATAAAGAGGTGTTTTAACATCCGTTCAAATTGTTTTGGTTTTCTACATTTGTATACAGAAGATTTGTAATAAGGACACCTTAGAGGTGTGACTGCTGTAAACTGTGCAGCCTTTCCTTGCCCTGTTTGACCCTTTGCCGTGCTGCTGTAGCATCAATCAGAGGGTCTTGAAGCCTTTGGGGAACACTGATTAATTTTGCCAGAGGAGAAGGATGGCAGCTGGTAAGAGCTAGTTCTGCTTCTATTCATGTCAACAGTAGAACTCCCATTGACTTCAGCAGAAATGGAGGCATGCTTATCGGGAGAGAATTCTTCTTCCAAAGAGAAGAAAACAGATGCATGAACTTGCTCCCTTTCTCAAACATCCGTAGACAGCACAATGACAGATAGGGTCAAAAAATCACATGTGAAGGATGCGACAACCAAGGGCTGAGCCTGTGCTAGTGTTGCAGTTTAACCACCATCTCTTGGAGGTGCCCAGCACAGGACACTTCTAGCTGGCTTTATTTCTTCTGCTTTAGATTCTCTTTCTTTTAACTGGGCCAACCCAGTTAAGTGATACATTTGTCTTGTGCTTGAGTATTTACAAATGCACCTGCAGCTTGGACTTTTTCAGGTACATTCAGTGTTCTACATAATGTTTGTGGAGCACAGCTACCACTTTAAATTGCCTCTGCAATGCCATGCTCCACTGTGCATGTTTTCTGGCTGTATGGCTTAGTGTGCATGTTTTATTGATATTCAGGATGAGATCTGTAAACATCTTAACAAATTCTAGAGGGTGGGGGGGGGGGGGGGGGGGAAGGGGATATGGTCCAGTATCTCTTTGTTTAGTTTTTCATTTGAAAAAGAAATCTACAACTTTCCTTTCTCCCAAAATATAAATCCATATCCTCTGTAAAAAAATACTGTCTTTCCCTGTTCTGCACAGCTCATTAGCACTTCCCTCCATACACTTATTTCTGGTGCCATTTATTTCTTCTGATATCATATTATGCAAATGTAATACACAGCCTTGGTGTATAAATAAGAAGCCTTCCTTAGCACTTATTTCTTTTTTCAAGCTCTACAAAGTGCATTTCACAAGCACAGTTGCTCTAAAACAATTGAACAAATTGGATAACAGATTAAAAATATGTGTGGGAAAAAAATCCCCAAACAGTTAATCTTAAAGGTCACAGACTAAAGTAGTTTAACTTCATAAAATGGGATCCTGAGTCCTGAAGGCTGGCCAGGAGAACCTTGGAATGTCTTCTGTGAGGAGAGGTGAAAATCTTTGCATGTCTAATGGCATATTTATGACTAGACAAGCTCTAAGGATGTCTGTGGTTGGTTTTTTGTAATCCTAAACACATCTGTTTTGTTAATTGGAAAGAGCTTTTAATGAAACTGAATGGTGGGTGCTTTTTAAGTAACCCAATTCAGTAACTACATCCTTGCTTGAAAGCTGAAGCAAAAACTGCTGCTTTTCCCAATAGTGTACATATTTGGAAACAATTGTTCAGTTTTATACATTTATCAGGACGTGTCAAAATTAGAGATGGATTTTTCTGCTTGTGTCTAGCCTGGAAAGAATATATTTAAATGTCAGTCTCAGCTGACACAAAACATTTTGCCTGACCTAAGAGAAAGAACTTGATTTTCTAAGAGAGTTGTTTATGGCTTTTTCATCCCAAAAACCAAATGGGTCTGTCAGTTTCAAAATGCAGTGTTATTTTGGAACAAAAAGTCAAAATATTTCACCTAGAAAATGTCAATGAATAACATTTATACTTCTCTGAATTTACTCTTTTGGCCAAACTGTTTTACAACATGATCTGACTTTCTGAATAGTTTCATTCCCTCTGAGACTGCATATCTGTAAATTTTATGTACCCTGAAAATATTTTCAACCCCCTCGACTTAACATGCAGGTACTGCTAAGATCTGTATTAGCTTCAGTATCACTCTGCAAAGGTGGTATCACATCTTCAGGTGGTGAGGTCTGCCCCAGGCTATGACCAAGGGCAGTCCCTGGGACAGGTTGTCTGCAGCTAGGCAGGATCAGGCCAGGTTAGGGTCTCTTGCTCTCAGAATTCATGTGCCAGCTTGCTCTGTGACTCTGATCCTCTTATCTTCCCACAAAGTTTTGTTTTCCCTCATATCTACACATATCTAGGGCCTTATCCTGGAAGTTCTTGCTTGTGCCAGTAAATTCCATTGCCAGGAGATTCCTCTGATGGCAAGGCAACTGTTCCCAATGTGACCAGGAGTGGGTTCCCAATGTGGCCAGGAGTGGACGTGGGCAGGAGCAGACCTACAACCCATGCACAAACACCTGTGCACTGTATTTGTATATGTCATCTTTTACAGTGCTAAGGAAGCTGTGCTGGTAAAGCCCATTTTCCTTGAAGATTGTCAGTCTTAATAAGAACTAAGCAACTAGAACAAAGCCATCGTGAATTCTAATGTATTTGAACATATGGCCCTAGGACCTGTTATTACCATATCAGTCAGATAAAGGAGTGGGAGAGTGGTTGCAACAGCACAGAAGGAAAAATGTTAACACAGCAAAAGGACTCTTTTAATTTTAAGGAAATATTCAGTCTGTGAATTTAGTTTCCAACTTTAAAAAGTCTTGTGGATAGTATCAATTTCTTTCAATTCTTACTCAAATACTGTTTTTTCATTATTGTTGAAGTATTTCTTTTCTGTTTAAAATTGAGCTTTTTTTGTAAATCTGCCTTTAGAGGGAAGGGTGTTTGAAATACTGTATTTACTCATTGTTCATGGTAGGCTAGGGAGGTAAGTAAAATAATCTCAAGCAAAAAGTAAATTCAGGTCAGAGTCCATTTCCAAGGCACATCTAAATAGCTAATCAGTTCTTTTCGTCTCTGTCCTCCAGCTCTGAAATGTATATCAGCAGCAAATGTGCAGCTCCCAGGGCTCCAAACAGCAATCAGCTGATCCTGCCAGTTGCATATGTGTGAGAGAGAGAGGGAAATTTATGAAACCATTTAATTATATGTATCTGGAGCAAGAACTGGACCCAGGGTTGCCACGAGCTTAATGAGAGGTTTAATCAAGTTTGGCTGTAACTCAAGATCCTCTAGAATTCCCAACAATATCAGACATGGATAATGTGACATTTTCATGTTAATCTATTGTAGGCATAATAGTATTTACAGAATTCTTTGAGGAAGCAAAAAGTGCATTTAATAGATTTATACAACTTGCTGTAGGCATGGATGCCTGGCAGCAGGTTAGGGAGTCAGGATGAAAGGTCTGGTTGAGTTTCCTGAATGCAGATGGTACAGAGCCAGGATGGATGGTAGTGTCTTGTGATGAACTACTACCACCATGTTCCAAAGCATTGCACCATCTGGGTTGTGATAATTTCAAAATTTCATGGTTTATATGTCATTAAAACATTTCTAAAGCTTTACTTGGGTTTTATACCAATCTTTCTGCTAAGTTTACAGCTGAGCAAATAAAGAAACATTTGGATAATTGCTTTTAATACTTGCATTAGCCTGCATCAGCTTTCTTTAAAAGGATTTCTCTTTGAAAATGTTCCAGTGTCTTCTGTCCTTCTTTACACAGATACCCACATAAATCAGTTTGCTCAAGATAGATTTATCCTGTATAGAGGACCATCACAAAGTCTGCATCATTTAAGTATTGTGTTTGTGTTCGAAATAGACCTGAAGTGACATCTAAATGCAGCTTAAGAGATGTGCAGGCTTTGAGATGAACATCCCCACAAGGGGAAGTGGAAGGGCAGGTACCAATCTCTTCTCTCTGGTGACCATTGACAGGACTCAAGGAAACAACACAAAGCTGAGTCAGGAGAGGTTTAGGTTAGATCAGGAGAAGGTTTTTCACCCAGCAAGTGGCTGAGCACTGGAACAGCCTCCCTGAGGAAGTGGTCACAGCACCAAGCCTGAGAGAGTTTAAAAAACATTTGGACAACACTCTCAGACATGTGATGTGACTTTTGGGGCTGTCCTACATAGGGGCAGGAGTTGGATTCAATGATCCTGATTGTTCCCTTACAACTCAGTATATTCTGTGATTCTATGCCCAGCTGTGTTTTATCCAGTTTGATGTTTAAGAATTCAGGTAGAGCAAAGCAGAAAGTAGATTATTCTCTGATTCACTGGTAAAATTGAGAAACTTGGGGTAGTCATTTTGACCAATGACAGACTCTTTATATGAAGGCTACAGTAGCAATCCAGGAATGTTTAAGGGTCTGTGCCCATTTGGAAGGATGCATTTAGGGCATTAATATTAATAAAATTGAGTGATAAGGAAATTTCTGCATTGTACAACCAAGAGCAAAGAGCAAGCTGTGTGGTTTTATTTGTTTTATATTATTTCTAAGTTCTAAGTCTATTTTAGCTTCTGCTAAAGGAGAGGATGAGAAAGGAGCCTGGGAAGAGCTGAAGTAGTTCTTGCATTAGATCTGTTTTCCAACAGCTCCAGCATGAAGGAGAGTTGATGGTGGATTCTGGTTCTGGGTTTGCCATGCTCACTGGGGACTGGCATCACCCTGCCTTGTGCAGCATGGCCACGTGTCATTAGGAAATGTAACTTTTGCACTGAAATGTACTCACTCAGCCCAAGCTTTTGTCAATAGCATTTTCAGTCCTACCTTTTGTCAATAGGATTTAGGTTTACACAGTAAGGAATATGATTTTAGCTTGGAAAGGAAAGAATAAGAGAGTTTTTTCTACTAGATTCAGGGTTAGACTGAACATCTAAGCACTTTCTTCTGTTAAGGTTTAGTCAAAGAGGTTTCACAACAGGCTAAACCTCACTCTAGGAATGACCTTAAGGCTACAAGCCTGATTTTTTGCTTCTGACTCAATTTTGCAGTTAAATCTTACTGCAATGGCCACTGGTTTTGTTGGGCTTTTTTTTTTTTTTCCTTTGACATCTCCTTTTGTAATGTATGTTTGTGTCTTTATGATGTTTTAAGGAAACATTTCTCATTACCCACAAAAAAGGCAGGCAGAAAGTACTGTGTAATGCTGAATATGAGCAAGCTTAATACTAACTGACACCTAGTAAAAAGAAAGGGATGAACACCTTCATGAAAATTTGTCAACACCTTGAGATGGGAATATCCCAAAGACTTGCTAAAAACTCACCACATACAAGTGTAGAATTACTTGCCAAAAGCTTCTGAATAAAGCAAAACAAGCCATAAAATATTCACTGACAGATCACAAACAGAATGAGAGGCTAAATTTGTGCACTATAAATTCACTATAATTTGTTTACTCAGCTTCAGCCAGTTTATAGGTTATGCTGGAAATCTGCCAGGTCCTGGTACAGCTGAGGCTCAGTAATTCAAGAAGAAATCTTGTTACTGCTTATGATAAGAGGTTCTCAGTGCCCCTCATGATGGAAAGTCAAATGAAATGAAAGTAGATGTTGATGTGCTCCACACTAAATTTCAGTTCTGCTTGTGGCAGTCAGGTCAGAACATGTCACTGGATGTGTGCCACCAGTAGGGCCTGGGGGCCAGGCTGAGGGGTGGTGCCCTGTGCCAAACACCAGTGTCCAGGAAAGAACAGTGATACCCACACTGAAAACACAGAAACAAGGAATGGCCTAGGATGTTTCCAAGAGGATTATTACAGGGCCTCATGGCCTGAGAGAGCTATGGCCACCAACTGCTGAGAAATTTCTCTTTAGGAATCATGCCCAGCTTCTGCACGTGCTGGAGAACAGATTGTTGGTAATGCAGCAGAGGGCACAATGGAAAATGACCCTTGGAGATTCCATGCTCTGTGTATTTTGCAAACAATAAATAGGCACAGGGTAAATAAAACATAAAAAGACCAGAGCAGAACAAACCCTAAATAGATCCTCTAGGAGTAATCCTCCAAAAACAGAACATTCAGGCAATGGTACAACTTAGAAATTACCAGTGTAAATATTCTTTTCTTCTTATCCTCAGCTTTAAGCAAATCTTCTGCTAAAAGAGCAGGGGCCACAAATCAAACTGCCTCTGGGGCACTTGGAAGCCCAGTGGTTCAGTATCATGCTACTGAATGAGAAATACTGTGTGGAAAAGATTGTTCACTTTCCATTGTCTATGCAAGAAATATGAAGAGAGCATATTCATAGTAGTGAGAAACAGAAATTCAGTATTTAACATCTGTGCACAGTAATAATGGAAAAGGATGTTAACACAGTTGACCAGTTGATGCAGCCTCTGTCCTTCTGATGGGTTTAGTTGCCACTTGCTGAGGAGCAACGTCAGCATTGTTGCCATGCCCTTAAAAATCCAATATTTTTCAATGAGACAATGTCCCTTGGTTATTGAAAATAAATTAAGTTTATTCTATCAATCTGATACATTTTAATCCAATAAAATTTTAAAATCACTTCTGTGACTATGCCCCAGGTTTTTAGGGTTAAACAATTTTCAGTGAGTCAGCTAAGAGTAATCTACTACAATCAGAGCTCTGGATAATGACTATATTTCAGACATACATTATGTGCACTTTAAGTAAATAAGTGTTAAAAAACAAAGTTGAAATAGCCTTCTTGTGAACTGTGCTAATACAGAATGGGAAGGATAGCCTAACTGTGAAACTTGAACAAAGGAGGAAAAGAGATCATTGAAAAAACTTAATTCTGAAATGGTGAGTGTGCGTGAGGAACACAGGAAGACAGAATTATTACTGTGTCCGAGCTCTTCGTGCCCTGCAGAAGCAAAGAGGGTAATTTAGATCCATTTTCATTTACCAATCATGCCTTTTGAAGTGATGGATTTTGGCAAGGGTGTTTACGACTTGTTTAACAATTACTAAATAAGCCTTTCTGTTAAAAAATCAAGCTGACTGTGACTCAGTAACATTTCAGGTGCTACTGCTGGTTGATTGTATTAGATTGAATGATGTCTTGAGACTTGCATGGCCCTCACAGAATTGTCATTTACAGTATTTAATGTTTATTCAATGAACAAAGATTATGCTGAGCTAGAAAACAGTAAGCAAAAAAAAAAAAAAAAAAAAAAAAATCCTGGGTGATTATAAAGACAAGTGTGTCAGTATTTGATTTGGAGAGCTCTGATCTGTCTGCTCAGACATGCAGTGGAGATTTACACTTCCTTCCCAAATGTTCTTTTGGAGATATTTACTGTACCTACAGCAGACTTTGCTGAAATCACATTCTGGAGGATACATGTAATGTGATTTGAAATCAATAAGATAACTCCAGTGCTTCATTTTAAAGATGAAACTGTGAATTTTAAACAAATTCTAAGTAAGCACTTACACTGCAAATATTTCATAAATCATTCCCCAATTTTATCTTGACTGAATGGCAACTTGTTAGCCCCAGTATTTCTCAACACATTTGTTTCATAACCATATGAATGACAGAGGCAAACGATGCTTGTTAAATATACATTGATATTTTTTACTTTCTTTTGCTACTTGAGGTAATCTTAAAATACATGCTTCACCTTCAAACGTGACAGCTGTTGTGTTTTGTTTTTCTTTGAGAGCTTCAACCCATATTAGATTAGTCAGTCTTTGGTGTTCTGCAGAAGCTGTCTGTATTCCAGGCTGCTAAAACAAAGAATATTTTGTATCTGGCATATTAAAGCCAGCACATTATAGAATCAAGCACAGTATCATCTTTACAATATAAAACGCGTGAATCATTTATACATTTTTGCTGTCAAATGTTGTTTGACAATCATCGCACGATAATGAAATGTATAATTAATAATAAAAATGCCAACATCTGTTAGATTGCTATTACAGACTGATTCTAAGTGTACTACTTGGAATATGTCATCATTAACTTAATTAATATTAAAATCCTTTAAATACAATTTGTTTTCATTAGTTGCTAATTTAGGAAGATACAAGGCATACAGAGTAGGTTCTGTTTTTTCACTTTGTCAATAACCAAACTTCACAAATGCTTTTCAAACTGTTTAATTAATGTAAATGTCCTATTAGCAGATGAATCCAGTTAGATGAATGTTGTGTGATTGACTCAGCCTTTGCCTTAGCCAGGCTTGTCTTTTTATTGGGACCCTCTCTCTGGAGGTTGTTGTTTGGTCTGATGTCCTGCCCAGTAACCTCTTTAATTGTTCTTTTTGCTGCCAAAACCAGACATGTTTAGGTGCTCATTCCACTCCTACTGCAATATGCAGGCCCTTGAGCTAATATTATGCAGTTATACAATGCATGTTTATAGCCCTGAGACATTCTCCTGCTCATTGAAGAGAAAAGGTTCTGAGGTCAGGCTCCCCTGGAGGTCTGATCAGCAACTGAATGAAAAAAAAATCCCCATGAATTTATGCGTGTGTATATATATATATATATATATATATATATATATATATATATATGCACTTACCTGTCTATTTACTACATTAACACTTGCAAGGAGAATTACTGGGCACTTGGAAGATTGTGTGGTGAACAAACAGAGGCTGTTCTAGAGAAGAAATTCCCATTTCTTCTATCTTGCCATCTGCGGGGAAGGTCTTATCTGTGGGACAAACTGTGAGGGACTGCAGAAAAACAACCTATAAAGCAAGACTGCCTATCTCTTAACATGCAAATTAAAGTCATCCTCCAGTAGTCTGAGGGCAATCTAGGGATTTGCTGAGGCCATCTGAAAGCTGCAAAGCTGCTCAGTAATGGGGGTGAAAACATCTGGCCATGGAAGAAGATCTCCCTGAAACATCCCATTCTTCTGGTCACAGCTGAATTGGGAGGCATTTTGTAATTTTTGTGCTTGGAGTCTGCTGGTTGTGTGTGTCACTACCATCTTTCTCTGAAAAGCTACTAAGGCTATTGAAAGCAGTAGATCTGCATAGACAGGTTTAATTTTGATTTAGGAAACTGATATTTAAATGTTTGTGATGATTGATAATTATGTTTAAATAATCCCTACATTTTTGCAACAGTGGATGTTGCAAATGTTCATAGGAACAATGCATAAAGCAGAGACTGACCACATTGACCACTTGACATGCAATTAAAGCTGTCCACAAAAAGTGCCCAGATCTCCATTTTCTACCTCGGAAGAGATCAAGCTGGAATAAGTGAGAAACTACTTTTTTTTCCACTTTTTTTTCCTTTTCCTCTTCATTGAGTTCTCCATCCACCACTTTGTAGTGAATGCAATAGAAAGCCACTATTACTGGTTTTGTGGAGTTACAATAAATAATTCATGAGTTGGAATTAACAGATTGTGAAAATACACTAGTTAGGTAAATGAAAAAAGGAAAACCAGCATTTATGCTGACCACAAGGATAAGACAGCTTTCTTCAGTTCACAGTGATGTTAAGGAAATTAAAATCATCAGTGAGGCTTTGTACATAATTTAACAAGAGCAATGCCATATTTCAATATGAGCTGTAGTACTTCAGCCTCCTGTAGTACCTTTACTTTTGTAGCACCCTTCCATTGGCAGGAGAAAGAGGCAGGCACTTTCTCAAATGAAACTTTCCAATCTAAGTTGGTTCACTTTGATTGGCATAAATTTGGGGAGCTCCCAGGTGCAGCTGAGCTGGGTGACCTGAAGAAGCCTCCAGGAGAGGGAAAGGAGTGACCTTTGTGATATGTGCTGAGGGCACCCATCTCTTCCACCAGGACTGGGCTTTATGTCTGTAAAACCCCTTCAGCTAGATGGATCAGTCCAATGCCTATGGCTGAAGTTGGGTAAGTCACACCTTTTGTCTTCATCACTCATGGGAAGAGTGACTAATTTCTCCTAACCACACTTGGGAGCCAAGAGAAGTTTAAGACACAAGTAATTTGTTACAGCTTTAGTGAACAATAAAGCAAGCAAAAATAAGCCAACACTAAAAGCAAACAATAGAAAGGGATGCGGGCAGGAGGTTGCTCCGAGGCTCTGTTTTCATGTGAACAGTTTCCCTGTTGTATGATCTGTGTGGAGCAGTAGGATGGAATATTATTTTCAGGCAGGCTATTAGCAGTGGGTCAGAGATTTGGGGTTGGTTCCACTCCAGAAATTTTTAATAGTGAATTGTAATTCAGCTCTGGATATAAAGACTGCCTGAGTCAATGATTATTGAAGCTATTTACTTTAATGAACTTCGGACTGGATTTTTATGTGAAAATCTGGAGAAGAAAAAAAAAGTTCTTTGCATTTAGTTAGATTTTTCCATCCTGATTTTTAAAAAGTCACAGTTCTGGGCTCACATCCTCTATGGACTCCAGCCTTCTGTTCCAACCCAACTGCAAGAAGTGCCCCAGTGTGCCTGCGGAGCTGCTGTGACAGTGCCTCCCTCCTTCCTCTCAGGCAAAGCAAATCCTTGCTGTGCAAAATGTGCAGACTTGGGGGGTTAGAGGTGTGGGTTGACTGTTGAAGAAGCTTAGCTGGTTGATCAGAGTAAGCCATTACCTCTGGAACCAGGAGTGGAAGCTTATCCATGTCTAAGTGACCAGACCAGAAGCAGGCTGAGGATGTGTGAGGATGTGTGATTCCCCCTGTGCCTAACCCTGTTAGTCCCTTTTCCCTCAGCCTCCCCTTCCATCAGTTTATTCATCAGGAGCAGCTTGGTATGCAGCAGTTGATGTTGGCATTGCTGCTGTTACAGTATATGTGTGCTTTCATTTAAAAAAATGAGAAACTAAGAAATTTGTAAAATCTCTGATCTCGCTAAACACATTTTTGACATATTTGAATATATTACCCTTTAAATAGTTCAGCCAATAAGTAAGCTCATTTCTAAATAAAGATGAGCACCCTTTAGCTGGCCACATGTTTTATGCAGAGGAGATCAATAGTATTTACTAGTCTGCAAAAACTAGATAAATACAGTGTTCTGCAAATAGAGTGTGCTGGGTCTGCACACTGATACCACTGAAACCAAAATTAAAATGTACTGATTTTAATGGGAACAAATTTCAACTTTGATAAACAGAAATAAGGACAAAGCCAAATCAGTTAGGTATTTGTCAAAGAATGTTATAACACTTACTGTAAAGGAAAAAAATAAATAATATTCCTGACACAACTGGTCTATAGTAAGCGTAATATACTAATGCAAATATAATATTTGCATTGGCTCATGTATCCACTTTGTTTCACACATACAAGAATTGCATATGCCTAATAATCTGTGCCTTTAGCATGAGAGAAGCTGGGTGTGGTCTGGCTTCTTTCTTGCAGAAGTGAATCTCTCCACTGCACTTCTGCCACTGTCATTATTTGTCTGTCTAATTCCCATCATAAAAAATGCAAGCAAAAGGGCCTCTGATTTCTGCATTCTGTGTACAGAACTATGTGCCCTCTACCCTTTCCCTAGTCCAGGTAAGATTGTTATCTTAGATAGTATTGTTTAATCAGTGATTGAAATGTAAACAAATCCCATTTTCCCTTTGTGCTGGTAATGGTTATAATGCATCTTTGCAGCCTGCCTGGGCTTTAGAAGACAATGAATAGCTTCTGTGCAGAGGGTGAAGTCTTGCACTTTGTGCATGTACCATTAGCAGAGTGAGGGTATTTTATAAAGCATCCACAAGGTCTGAAGGAGAGAGCCCATCACATGGGGGAGTGTAACCAATCAGGTTTCATTTCTGGGTGTTTCACAAACCTCCTCAAATCCTCAGATTTCAGTTTCGTGGCAGTTCCAGAGTACTTGTATTATCATTTTATTGAATATAAAATAAAACAGTAATACAAGCACTCATTCAGTTCTATGATTTGATATTCTTTCCATACATTCTCAAATAACAGAAAAACTTCAGTGTTCAGATGTAATCAAATGAAAGCATGCATTTACTAAGAACTCTCCAGCTGTCAGAAGTTTTGCTAAGGAAATAAACATTCAGGTGAGAAGGGCAAAGTGGACAACCATGCTATTTACATACCTGAATTGCTTATTGAGACCAGATTTGATCAGTGCTTGTGAAATACAAACCATTGTAGCTCTTTAGCTCTTCCCTGATCATAGCAATTCCCAACCAATGGTGTAGAATAAAACATACCAATGGGCTGGCAGCTAAAATTCGTAATTTTGAGAGTTGCTTCACCCTGTAGATAATTTCTGTAAGATTTTCAGATCTGTCTCCCTTGGAGGCAGGTTTGTATCATGACTTTGGTTCTCCAGCTAAAAGCTATACAATATTAAAATAAAAGGACCCTAGGTGACCCATTCCCACTCTTGGAATGCCCCATCACCCTATTCCCTTCTTTCCCTCACAAAGTAGATGTAGCTCATATATTTCTAATGCTGAATATATTCAAAACTATGAGAGCAGTTTTCTAGGGCTTTTAGGATTACCTCTGCTCTGAAAGGAATCAGATCACATGCTTAAAGTGGCAAAGGTTCAGCTGTTTTGGGAGATGACACCAACCTACAGAGAGGTGAATATGAACACAGTCAAGCAAAGAATAGGTACCTCCGTGAGATACACCAGTGCCAAAGTTTCTGTCTGGCATCAGCAACATGTTTTGCTCCTCAGTATCTGGACTCAATGAATGAATCTTCATTCATCTGGTAACTGAAAGAAGCCTCTGATCAAATTTTGAAAACCACAAGCCAGTAACAGCTGTGTGGGTAGATGAGAGGTCGGATGTGCATCAGAATAAGACTTCCTGGGTGTTTTGATACTTCATAACAAAAGCAGCAAGTGTAGCAAACCACATCAAACTCGTACTGTTGAACCAATTAAAAACACCAGCAAGTCATCTGTGCACTGAAGTCCATAAAGGTTAGTGAGATGAATTATTTCCTCCTTAAGGACCACCACGAAGTAGGGGAAACTGGTCAATCTTCCTAAACAGACACATAGTATTTTCTGCATGTCTGAGTTGGCATGGCAGCATGGAGCTGAAAGCAGAGGCAGGAAAAAAGGAGTAAAGAGTGTCAGTATTCATCACTGTGGATTTATTTATATCTTTGTTAGGCCAGTGCACACCTTTCACTTGAAGGTGGTATTAACTGAGGGGCGTATTCATCATCTCCTTTGTTTGACATAAATTATAAATCTGGTCTAAAGACTGCTTAAAGGAAATTATTTTTGAGGATTGTGTAAAAACCATATTGGTTTGGTTTTCATCAAGGCTGCAGTTCTGGCCACAAATAGCTTAGCAGAACACCATTTAATTGGGCTGTAACTGGCAGCACGTTACACTGCCCTTGCTCCAAAGCTGCGTCTCGGGCCACTCGCTCCCGATTCTGTCACACACATTTAGCTCGTGATGCCTGCTCAAAGAGCAGATAAAGCAGTTAGCACCACTGTATTTATTTTTTGAGTCTAAACTTTGTGCTTACAGTTTTCCTTGAGAGAGTAATATTTTCTATGTAAAGTATACTTTACAATGTATTGGAATTTAACTACAGAGATATATACCTTCATAAGTACAGGCTATTAAAACAATTTACTAGTATGTCAACAAGTACCGATATGTACATAAAACCAGAATAATTTGGTTTGTTTTAATGCACTGAGCCAATCCAGCAGTGTGCTGTCAAGTGCTATTGAGAATCACTTTGCACTAACAGGATGACATGACTGGAATCACATTCACTGCACATCTTAGTTCTAATGAATGATGCAGAGCTGAAATGAATGACTGACACTTTGTGAATAAAAGAATAAAGCAATTGTGCCATTCACACTGCATTAAGGGTGAAAATTTACTTTCATTATATTGGGTGTTAAGATTCACTATGTTAGAGTTCATTAAAGTAAATGGGAGAATGGGACTCAGTGAATAATTAACAATAAGTCATTTATCAAGGAAATCTAGTTTTTCCTTCTGTTTGTAGAAAATCCATAAATAAATCACAGCTGCTTAAGAAGTGTTTGCTATGCAAACTTATTTTTTAAAAAAAATATTTTTTCCCCAATTCTTAGCTGTTTGGATTGATTGCAATTTCTTTGTGAGGCTATAAGGCACTTGCTAGTCACAGAGCATTGATTAGCTAGTTTGTCAGAAAGGTACATGATTAGCTGTCTCCCTCCTCCTCGGATGTGTTTGCCTACTTCTCTAGAGCAAATACCAGCACATGCACATGCAAATGCAAATTTTTTTCTTCATCACAATCTCAACAATGACACTTTGAAGGCTATTTGCCATGAATGCTTGTGCCAAAAAAGTGACATTTCTTGAATTTCTGTGAAATGTAAACAAAAAATCTGATGTACAAATAAATAAATTTGACATAATGTCAATATTTGCAAAGTACTTCTACAATATTTCACTTTCTTTACAAAGTTGTATCTCTGCATGTTCAAATTTGAAAGAAATTAGACAGACAAATAAGCAAAGAGTCAAAAATAATTAGTCTGACATACCAAATAAGCATCAAATAGCAAACATCTGCATTACGGTGTGCGGTGCTTTGTTACAAAAGGCGTATTTTGAATACAGAGACCGTGACAATGTTTTTGCCAAAGCTTTTTTGTGTTTATGGCTCCACTGAAGTAATTTTGCCATTAAGTGCAGTGAGATCAGCATGTTACCCAAAACAATTGACCATTGTCCTTTCTAACAGCCCAGTGCACATTGTTCTGCAGGCTTCCTCCTTCAAATGATAGGATCCCTCATGCCACAAATTTAACTTTCCTCTAGAAGTAAGTGCCAGTATCTGGTTGAGATCAGTGGATTAAAAGCTTTACAGGAGTGCTGAGAATTATTATTATCTTAGTTATCACTACTTTTCAGAAGTATTCCCCAGGACTGGAGACCTGGGGCCTCTAGATTGCAGGGCCAGACAATGCTGAGTGCCTGACACTACAATAACAAGAGAATTCATTCAAATACAAATGGTGGTTTTCTCCCACTAGTTCTGACAGCTGTCAGGTAAAGGAAGGATGTCAAAGGATGCGTGTGGGAGATCTATCTACAGCCCAAAGCCATCCATGAAGTCAATAAAATTAATTTCTCATTCATAGCATATAGAGAAAAAGGTGCATTTACAGTAAAATATAGGTACTGAATCCCATTAGCAAAATAGCACATCTCTTACACTTAAGTATATATAAAGCCCTCTTTGAAGCCCTTTTCAGAGCTCATGTTGCCAGCAGTTATGCCTCAAGTCTTTCATGTGACAAACTTGCCTGCACACCTGGCAGGCAGCGGGCTGTGCTCCCTGATGGGGGCGGATTGGGTTACGGGGGGGCAGTGCCGGGAAAGTCTCGGGGGGGTGGCAGAATTATTTTTTAAGAAGAAAAGCTTCAAATGGAAAGTGTAACCCAATGCTTTCTAAATGTGGAGACATGCTTAAAGAGCAGTGCTATTTAGTTTCTCTCTACTTTGGAGAAATTTAAATCCTCAGTAAATAAATCTTGCTCTTCAAGTACTGAACAAATGAAATTGCCTGATTAAAATTTAGGAGAGCTCCTGCTGCATGTTCCAAAAGCAGGAGGGATGACAAGAGAGTCAGACTTGCTAAAAGAGAACAAAAGCTTAGCCTCTAGCCCACAGAGCTAAATTCTGTCCTTGGGTCAATTCAGTGGAGCTGGGATAGCCTGGGTGTAAGCTGAGAGCAGAGCCTCACCTTCCTGGAGGAAGATCACAGCCAAAGTGAAGGCACTCCTGTATAGAAACAGCTGCTTTCAGAATAAAAGTCTTCCTCAGTTTGAAGCCTACAGGCATGACAAGCACAGGCTTAGCAAAACTAGACAAGGGGAGAAAGACTGGAAAACAGAATATTATAGGAATTTCTTTAAAGCACCTAATGTACGTAGAAAAATTCTTTCATGTTGGTGTGCAGTTGTGATCTCTAGGCACAGGTGTGAGCACAAACACATTCCCCCGCAGGGGAGGCTGCCAGCACGCGAGAGCAGCTCCAACTGTTCATGCTGCTGAAATGCTCTGCGAAAGCACGTGGCTGGGACATGCTCTCATAATATTTGTGCATGAGTATGATCAGGTCTGTGGCCAGAGAAGCAGCGGGGATGTGGTAGGGCTCATCTGCCCTCTTTCAAAAAACAGTTTGGTTTAGGGTTTCCTTTTCTCAAAGAAAAATGTCAATCAAGCAAAAGCAATCCCCATCCAGCAATTCAGCTGTGCCTGTTCACTCTGATGAGTCACTGGAGCAGAGACTCAAACCTGCATCATCGACACCAAAGGCTAATGCTCAAACTTGCTGGATTGTAGGATCCATCTATCATTAAATTGAATAATACTTAATTGTTCCTAAAAGTTGGAACAGCTCAAGAGTAACAGAAAAATCTCCTTTCAAGTGACCAGCTGCTAGTAGTTAGAACAGGTTTGTGGGATGTAAGAAGTTCATGTTTTGAGTCCTTGCTTTGACCCATCCTGAGCAGATTTGAGACCATGAGGTGAAAGATCCTAACCATGAACTTACTGGGTAACTCATTGTCAGGACTTCTCTCAACACTTCTAAAATTGAGAGAATATGTAGTTCCTCCTCATATAGCAGAGAATAATTGGGAATCTCCCTCCAAAATACTTGATAGAAAACCTTTTATGCTCCCCTTGCTCTAGGTAGGAGCACAAGTACATATTTGTATGAGGTGCAAGGAGGTCCTTCAGGTGCAGGGTAGCTTGGACAAACACAAGGTCCCATCTTGCAGAAACCACATTTACACATCTGTGAGGAACCCAGCCTTGTGTGGGAAGCTCAGAAAATGGCTTCTATAGTATTTGTTTCAACTTTTAAGCCAAGTAGGGCGTTACCTTTTCACAGTAAGATCTTTTCACCCCATTCCATGTCCCATTCTACCTTCAGTAGCAATTTTCTTCATTATTTTATCTGCTGTCATTGTTCAAGGTGAGAGTAGTTGGGTATTAAAGCCAGGGAAGAAGATGCAGATGTATGTAACAGTGGTACAAGACACATGCAAACTAAACCCATTCTGCATCCTCTTATGGCCCTTAAAGACTATTGAAAAAGGGCCAAGAGAGGTCCCACAAGACTGAGGGGCCTTCAGTGTATTGTTCATGTTTTTCCCACAGATAATTTGGAAGAAATACAGTGTATTTTGCATGCTCCCTAAAGTAAAATTACAACCAGCTGATAGAACTATCTCAGCAGCAATGAGAGTCAACTCAGAAAGGCAGGTTTTGTTGCCAAATAACACAGATTGTTTATAATGAATATAAACAATTACACTGCTGACCAGATTCCCAGTACACTTCCATCTACAGAATATACAAAATACTGCTCTGGCACTGGTCTCTCAAATATTTGCCATATATTGAGCACTTTCAATGAATGAAATTCAGTGGAAATGACAAAGAGGGAATTCCACACCACACTGTTCTCATTCCCCAGCATTTTTCATTCCACATATTTATTTTTGCCTTTCATATTATAATCCTCCAAAACAAAATGCTTCCCTAATTCTTTGATCCCACATTGATTTTCCTTGTCTTCTCATGTAACAGGTTTAACATTTGGCACAGACTAGAAGACAAGGGGAATTGTTGTGGTAACTCTTGCAGGTTTTTTTCTTACCTCTTTCTGTGTCACATCTCAGTGCAGATCTTGACAATATGACTTGTCTTTCCAAAGCTGAGACCAAATGTATATTGGTGATGGTATAGAAAAAAGGCTTTCCATTGTAGCATCTGTACAGGTGGACTGAGCCTGGACACTGCCAAGCATTTATCTGAAAGCAGAAACTTCAGAGGTTTTTAGTGCACTGTAAAATTTTAAACCCTCCTACGGGACAGTATTGAGGGAACTAAAGTATTCCCAACAAACAAGAAAAATCTTGCAAAAGAAAACTCTTTCCAAAGGTTAAGTGATAGAAATACATTACATATGATGTTAACACAGGTAATTTGCAAGAAAGTTCCATAAATCATAATTTCAATGGGTCATGAACTTCAAACTGTGCATTCAACTCAGCAATTTCATTAGAGCAGAATAACCTTATTTCCATACAAAAAGCAGTCATGGTGCTAATTCTAAAGTAACAAATTGTCCTTTTGTTTCAAAACTTATTAGTATTGTCACTGACAGATACAGGGAAGAAAAAGGAACCAAAACAACTGAGAAAAGCTGGCATTTTCAATGTTGTCCACAGAGGGGAAGTTGGAGAATGATGAAGACCACAGCACACTCATTGCAGTTTTCTGTTGGAAAGAAATGTGTTTTTCTGGCAGAAGATAACTTGTTTTAGTTATTACTGGAGTCAAAAGCAAACTCTGTGTATACCAGTCTGAAGAACAACTTCTAGCAACTGCTTACAGATCTCAGTACTGTAGTCCCACATCTTTGGGGCTTTTTTTACCGTAGAAAGCCACTGGTCCCCACAATGTTTTTCTTGTAAGAAACAAGAATTACTGTTACACATTGAAAAAAAGGTGGTTTTCTCAAACCACTCCCACCAACTTTATCACGAGTGTTAGGAAGACATCTGGATTGAAGCTGCATCTGTCTTTCCAGAAAGCTGCACGTGTGATGCTGCCCCATCACCTCATTGCTACCCCTCTCCTTGCCCATTCCCACCTGGCACCCCACTGGGGTCAGGCACTCAGCAGCAGGCTTTGAATTTCTGACTCTCATCTCAGCTAAACTCACTCTTAATACTGAACTCACTCTTAAAATTCTCAGTTTTACTGAGTTCAGTTGTGAACTTACTAAAGCTCATGACATTGACTATCAAAAACAGCGCTGGGCATGTGATGCTGTGATTAAAGTTTCGGGTGAAAATACAAACTCTCTTGAAAACAATGAACTGCCATATAATATTAAGTGCCAACCAACCAGACAAGTTATTTTCTTGGCTTCCTATAAAACTGCAGGGCCCTGAGTATAGCAAATATGAGAAAAATAATGATAGAGTATGATACATTTGAGTCTGGCCTTGAAAATCTGCAGTTACTGCAGCTGTGGGTGCCTTACACTAACTACATCCTGTTTATAAACAGCCAGCACAAAAATGTCACTTTTCTGATTTGAAGCCATTTGCTGTAGCCAAATATGCATTTCATGATAACAAAAGTGTCTCAGCCAGTTAGAACTCATTTCTCTCCCCTCAAATAAACAGCAATCAACTTGCCCATTGGCGGTGGTGGCTCAGTTTGTGTGTGCAGCTCCTGCTCTGAATATGCAGATCTCCCCACTCTCATTAGTTCCTGAAGTGCCTCTGTTCACCCTTCCTGCTGGAGTTGGTATTTCTGAGCTGTTTGGATGACAATACCACAGCTAAAGACAAAGATAACTTTAAAATGTATATAAAAGCATTAAAACATACTATGTCACAAATCAAACTGACTGTTGAAAACTACTGAGAAATACTAAGAAAGAGTGGTAGGAAAACAGCTCTTGCAAATGGAGGGACCTTATCTGTGAGGATTGGATCAGGCAGGATCTTGTCCCATGCCAGTAAACCTGGTGGGAGTGTGTTTGCAGGGCTAGGTCTGAGTATGGCATGTCTCAGAAATGAAGTTTTTTCAGTGTATATGCTCTTGTTCTCAATATAATAGTCTGCCTTCCCAGAACCAGCTGGTGCTATACTTTCGATGTTGTTCTAGTTTATTTTTTAATAAAAGAGAGTTTAGCATCGTGTTAAAAAATTAAATTCCAAAAAATATGTTTTTGTTATTAAGAAAACCCTGAATCAGCAACTCCTTGTAGGCTTATACGCAGGCTGCATGAGCAGGTTTGCGAAGGGTGTGTACATGCTGATCTTGCAGAGATTTACATCTGAGTGTAACCCATCTCTCTCTTCCCCCCCTTGCCCAGTAGTCTCAGAAAAGCAGTTGTGAAACCACAATATCAGTTAACAAATCTTTACTATGGTTAAGACATCACTGCTTTACTTTTCCCAGCTACCAATCGAGTGTCAGAAATTTCCCCACATTTATTCAGCAGAATGATCTCCAAGACTTCTCCCTGTTTTTCTGCTAGGCTGTTATGGCTTCAAAACTACATGAGGTTTAAATAGTTTAGCAGGTGGTTAAGCTGCCTGCCTGCTTTTGCCCAGAGAGCACAGGGAAGAGGCACGTGCTGTGTTCTGCCAGCAGTTAAGGGGAGCAATTGCTTGGCAGAGGGGCAGTAAAAAGCAGCTGGGCCTGGAGATGAGCAGCAGCACGTGGGAAGGAATGTGTGTGCCCAGCCTGAGCCTGGGCCTGCCCTGGTGCTGGCAGACTCCTCTGCCCCAGCAGAACCTCAGTGCTGCCCAGCACACTTTGGAAAGTCTTCTGGTTCATCTCATCACAGGACTGGAAGCTCTGGTCTCAATCAGGAAAACTGCTCAGTCTGTGTCGTGGTCCTTGAGTGCATGTTCATGGCTTAGCCACCTGCAGATGGAAGGGAACATCCAGGGAACTCAGCTAAGCCACAGGACTTGGCACTGAAGCAGCTGCCAAAGGCTCACACACCCTGCTCCATCCATGCCTTGGTGGGACACAGTGTCTGACAAGCAGGTGGTAACAAACAGCTCGAGGAAATCACTGCATCTGCTTTGTTAAGTGAGCATGTGTCTGAGCCCTGAATCCATCTTTCAATCAAGTCTTTAACAGGCAAATGTAATCCTGAAAATTATATTTCTGAATAGGACCCAGTAAGGAATAGATGGACATTTAGGTATGATTTAGAGTGAAATCAAACCAAAATATTGAAAGTGATGTTAAAAGGTCCCATGGTGCTGAAAGCAATTACAGTTACACCAATCAATTATGAAGTTTGAAACTGGCCAGTCTTCTTGGCTAGTTTGACTTGCAAGGTTGAGTCTATCCTGAACAAAGAAAATCAACAGTAAACCAAAGAAAAATTATGGGGAAACATGTATCCAGTGTTTACATTTCCATCCCTTGCACTGGGCTGTGATAAGGGAGAGACTAGAAAAATAGGGATTGTAAAATACAATCTTATCTTGCTACTCCCCTTTTAAGATTGATGAGTTATAAAAGCAATTATCCAGAAATGTTTTTAAAACTTGTCAAATGCATTATTTGACAAATATATTAATAAATCATGTATCTAGTAACAAACTGCATGAGCTCTGAAAACTACCTTATCATTTTAAAACAACTTGAAAATCTCATTTCATCCATTGATGAATCACCTGCCCACATTAGCAATAAACTGGCACAAGTAGGATAGAGACATTTTTATCTTTCAAATCATATGAAGTGCATTTCAGGACACTTTGCTAAATTTAAGCAAAGGCAAAAAAAGGCACATGTGTGTGTGTTTTGAGATAGTGGAGGCACACACATAGATTTGGGGCAATTCTCTACACCTGTGCAAACTGCCACTCTGGTTTCTCTGCAGGGCCTCTCATCTGCACAGGGAGTGGTGAAGGTCCAAAGCTGAATCTCTCTCAAATGATCCCCAGCCCACCTGCAGCTTCTGAACTGGGAAAAAAACCATTTAATCCATTAGACACCCAGAAAAAGAAGTCACTATAGGTCAAAGTTTACATTCTTATCAGAAACTTCAGTCTCAAGCAGTCAGGTAGCTCCATGCAGACCGCTCATGCAAAGAATCTGTGTCATCTCCAGTATAACCCAATGTATGTCCTTTAGGAAAGGGCCCTTCCTCCTCCCATCCAGGTGGCACACCTTGAGGTTGAGAAGCTCATTGCCCTGTCACTCCCCTTCTTCCCTCTGGCTGAGGTCTTGTCAACAGATGAATTTGATAAAAATGAGAAATTTAAAATCTGTATTTATTTAACCGTTTGTGTAATTGCAAAAGTGCTTTCCCTGCACATTTAACTGGCAGTGGCTTTCAGACCTGGTGGATGCTTCATCTGGCAACTCTTTTTTTGCCTCATACACTGCTCACGATGCATTGTCCCTAAATTGAGTTGAAATAAAATGAACAGAACCAGTCCAATTCTCCAAGGTTATGGACTCCTGTCTGTGTACGGGACTGTAGCACCAGGTTGCTTTGCACTGCCAGGGGATGTACATTGTGTGCTTGGTTTGGTGCCTGTGCAGCGTGTACTGAGCTCCTGCTGGCTTCTCAGGGAGCTCCTAAGCTGTGGCCAAAGCCAGCTTCACCAGGTACTTCTCCAAAAGAAAAGTTAAATTCTCGGTTCCTTGCAATCTGAAATGTAGCCATTCATGGCACATCTCCAAATCATGGTCAGTTCGTGCTGCTCCTGTTATCCACCATGAGAAAGCTCATCATATGTTGTGCTTTTTTTCTGCCATGTACTCACTGACATCTGCAGATGAGATGGCTGCAAGTATGGTGTCTTGGTGAGGGAGAAACAGTTCAGAGGGCCACAGTGGTTATCACAGAAGTTTCATCTGGAAAAGATTTGGACTAGTAAGAAGGAAAAGAAAAAAAGAAAAAGTCCTTTATTTAAAATTAAATACCCAAAAGCGTGGCTTTTGGTGAAGAGATGAGTGGGAATCCACTACTTAGTTTCTCAGACATTTCTGCAAAATAGAAGTGTTGCCTGCTGGATCATTTTCTCCATTTCACAGACAGAATGTCAGGTCTTAGCTGAAAAAGGAACACAAATCTTCACATCTTGAAGAACTGGTACACATTCTCTTGCTTTTTCCTGAGCATTGTTCCAGCTCATCTCTAGTCATTCACAGGAATCCATACTATATATTAATAGACAACTTGGCCTTGGAATTTATTTTGCAGGTTGTGTTATTGCCTCATAAACACAGAGATTCTTTAAATTGTCATAAAAATACATCACCATAAAATTACTGAAGCAATAGAAGAAAAAACTTACAGTACTGCTACACCAAATTCTATTTCAAGTATTGTGCTGCTCTTCTGTGAAATTCAGTGTTCTTGCAGAGATCTAACAGCTTTGCCATATTCTTTCACTGATGTAGGTAGTCCAAAAGAAGCAATCACACCTTTAGAAAAAGCTGATTTAATTTCCATGGGACTGTGGGCTCCAATCTGCTAGGACCATCTTAACTCTTTTTAGTGCAGCCAGCACTAACTGCTGTTCTCTGCTACTTTTCACCTTAGACAGACATTTATGGCTGAGTAAAGTGGCTGTAATTTATATCTGAGCAAAGCAGGTCTCTTGATTTGGAGCATTTTCCATGGGTGTAAATGACAAGCCCAAGGCAGCAGCAAATCCAGCCCAGGAGATACAGTTAGTCCTTTTCAGGGAGCTGAAACTCTGGTTATTGTGATCTGTACTGGGTAGATGTTGCAGGCTGTGTGACACTTTGCTGGAGAGGAGAAGTTTGGTTTTGCTGAGCCAGAGCCTCATTTCCCACACGTGGCATGTGAAGGGAACACCAGGCAGGGATCCCTGTGCTGCCCCAGGTGGGAGCATTTCCACAAGACTTCCTGCACCTCACTTTGAGAAGGGCTTTGGGAACCTCCCAGATGGGCAGACACAGATGATGTTAGGATAGGATCACTGTGATTCTCGGTAAATAAACTCTTGGGAAATGGCAGTACCCAATTAGATGGCAATAAAGATTTTGTTGTTTCAGTTTTATGCATATTTTAAGACAAAATCTGTGATGAACTGCATTGTGTATGCTTGCACCAAAATAAAGAGGATAGCACAGCATATAAATAAGTTTAGCATTGGACCAGTATGTTTTTCAAATTATGACTCACTAACAGAATTTTACAGCAATTTGATTACAATTTTACTGCATGGAGGACTCTTTTGCATCTGTTTCACTGATATCCACCTTATAAATTTTATTTAATTTGTACTGATTTTTCCTGCACTTTCATAAGCAGGCATCACACATCTGAGCACACACAAAAATGATTACTTAAGTGATGATTTTAAAAAATGGATGTACATTAGCACATAAATGATTAATTCTTTTTTGTGAGTACAAGCATCCAGGCTATGGTTGAGTAAAATATTGATGGTACAAAGGAAATGAGCTGTTTCTTAATTTAGTTTTGTTCTGGTAATGTGTAACTAATGTTGTTCCCTTCTAGCAGTATGCATTTAGTGACCCTTTTAAATTTTAATACCTAGTGATAGCTAAACTAATAGTTTCATGGGACATATAAGACGAAATTTTGAAAAGATGTAGGTAGAGTTTACATGCTTTAATTTGAGACTCTGTAAGACATATAACACAAACAGGCACTACAGAAGAACCTAGATAAAGTGTCCACACACAGGCTGGCATTTCACTAGAGAGAAGAGGCTTTTTTTGTACAAGACACATTGAAAGGTAGAGACTTCATTGTCATATTGGTCTCACGAGGCTGTGGCATATGAATCCCAGTTCATCGAGGCCTGATGCTCTTGTGAGGCACTTGAGAGTGTGGGGATTTCTGAGGCTGGAACAGAATGAGACTGCAGAACTGCTCTTTCCTGTTTACTCTAAACGCAGGGGGACTTGAGCACTGAGATTAACCTCTGCTGGACTCCTGCAGCTCCACTCAGAGGTACCTACATTGTGGTTTTTCACTGGTACACAGCTCTTGAGGTCTTTCTGGAAGCTTTTGCCTTGACTACAGCACCCTGAGGTGTTTTCCCACATATTTGCTACTAAATGCCACAGTGGGGAGAAAGGCACTGAAAGCCAAGTGCTGCTCACATGGTCCTGCCCACACCTTCATTGCAGAGCATGGCAGGCCAGGCTCACCCATCCCAAACTTAAACCTGGTGCCAGTAGAGCAGAGCAGGATGGGCTGCAAATCAAATAGAAACCTTTCAAATACTGCATAGATGTGTGTGAGCAGCAAGGTGTGTAAGGACACAGGTTAAGGTAGAGCACAGCTCCAGGCTTTGACATCCTCAGATGGGAATACAACCTTGTTACTCAAGGTTGATATCCAGACTGGATTGCTGGCACTGCCTACCCCCTGCCCATCTGCTGGAATGGCACTTTGCCCACAGCGTGGTGACATGCCAGGTTTCATCTCAAGTAGGTGTCTTCTAACAATGGGTTTAGAAAGCAGCCTGTTGAAGACAGCAACTGACACTTCTTTCTTCAGTAGGCTATTTTTGGAGTGGGAACACTTGCTGGCAGCAAGTGCAAAGGGCCTAAATCAGTTTCTACTAGTCAGCTGCAAGAAAGAAAAATCACATTTGCTACAGAAGGTTTGGGCTAAAAAGTAAAGTGATTGCTTCCATTTGCTCTCCCCGGCTTCACATGAGAGTGTTTATTGTGGATACTTAATCCTGCTTTACCAAACTGCATGGCAATTTGCAGGTGAGAAGGGAAAAAGAGGAAGAGGAATAATGTATTGCTTTTCAGACAAGAAAGGGTGCTGCTTTGTTTAATTTTAAGCCATGATCCTTTGATATTTTCCACTGCTGCAATGGATATTATATGGTAATCCTGCCAGGACATTTTATATGTGAGGAAGAGTTTGAGGGTTGGCTCCCCAGGATGACATTTGAAAAGTACAGTTCACATTTTTTTTTCTTTTGGCATCTGAAAGAACAGAGGGATCTTCACTCAGTCCCAACAAAAAATCAACAGGCTCTCTGTCATCAGGCCTGTTTGAGAGGTTTTTGAAGATCCTAGGGAAAACACAGACTTAGTCACTGTCAAAAGTTCATGAAGGGGTGTAGATCAGAGAGCAAGTTAATGCACGCAGTTCTCCCGAGTGCCATTCTGGATACAGGATGCCTGAAACGTGGGCAGGGTGTAAAACCACATGGCTTCAAGAGCAGCCCAGATGGCCAGCAACCCCAGGAACACATGCACACGTGCTATCCTGATCCTTCTAGGAAGGATTTTGAATCTAAATTGTCAGCCTGACATCAGTGCCATGACATTACTGATGGGCAGGACTGATAGATGATTCGCTTTGCAGAGAGCTCCTCAATTGGGTCTGTAGTAAGAAGTCATATGGCCTCTTCTGACACGTTCAAAGCTCATCTGAGCTTGAGTCCTGGCAGTGTGATGTGATGGGAGTCCAAAGCTGACCACAGCCCTAATCTGCTCTCCAAATCCCCAGTCAGCTGGCTGAGCAGTGGGCAGTCTGCTTTCTCCCCCTTTACTGTCTCCCCCAACTCTGACTCCACTCCATTCCTCCCCTGGCAGTGCAGGGGACTGGCCAGGTGGCAGGGAGCCTGCTAAGCCTGTGCCTTATGCAGCTGGTCTCCACACATGCAGAGTGTTTCTGCATGGTCTGGCTACACCACAGGTGGAGACCTTTCCCTCCCTCTCTGGTTTGGTGCTGAGCTCTTGGCCTGGTGCACATATGTGGGTAATAATGGCAGGGAGAGGGATTACCAACTAGGCATTCTCTGCAGCATGCAAAGTGCATGCACAAAATAAACAATCACTGAGATTCTTCTGAACGTGGGAAGCTATTCAGGCAGCATCTGAAGTACTCAGATAAAATATCCAAGTCTGAAACAGCTTTTGATAAGAAAGCTGAGAATAACCTGTAGTTATCTTTGGCCACTGGACAGTAGAGACTTTGTTATAAAATTATGTATTTGCTATAGCATGACTGCTAAAATCCTGGCACCCTATTATGCAACTAATTTTTTAAAAAGTCAAATCTATAAAAGGAGCTGGAAAACTTTGACTGGAACCACAAATACTGTTTCTTCCATTGCTTCCCAAGTAGTGAACCACTTTTCATGCCCTCCTCTTCCCCACAAAGACAGAGAAGAGAGGAGATCTGTAGCTAACAGCGACAGCAGCTACGACTGCATCACTCCAAGCAGCAGAGGGAACAGAGTGCCTGCAGCAGTCTCTGTGATTTGCCAAGAATGGAGATGTCACAGCTTACTCTTTTTTCCAGCTATGTCAGAGAATAGTGTTGGCATTCCTACCTGAGCCTGTTTTTCTAAGTCAAGCACCATCCAGAGTATTTAGTTATAACTTGATTATTACTGGCTGTTGCTTTGTTGTATGTTTTTGCAATGTTAATTCTTCCAGTATGTGATGCAAATAGGAGATTTTGTAGGATAGACTAGGTGCCATGGCTAATTTATATTGCCTTGGATCCAAAGTGCTTTCTACACTTTTGACCCCACACACCCCCCTCTCCTAGACCAAGCCTCCTCCCTTGACAGCTCCTTTGCATGACTGTTTCCTGCATGAGTTGTCACAGACAATGGTATTTCCCCAGACTCTGTGGAGCTTTGCATCACTCAAGATTAGTGGGCTGACATGCACAGTCATACAAGCAGCTGGCATACTGTGATCAGTGAGACAATGTGGGGCTGAAATGGGCCACCTATCTCATTGTCACCTACTGTCACCTCAAAGGTGAAAATGTGTCATCTTGCATTCTCCAAAGGAAAGCAGTAGGATATGTCCCTGGATCAGTGACTTCTAGACACTGTGCACATTTCAAATGTTGATGGGGGAAGGAGCAACAGTAACTCCAAAGGATCAAACAATCTGCACTCACTTCTGCCTCTTACTGTAGAGAATAGTAGAATAGAGAACATACAGAGAAAATATATAATATATAGAGAATAGTAACAGTGTGTGCTCACCTTCCATAAGTGGAAATTTTTCTTCTGCACAAACATGCAAAGCACAGAACAGAGGAAAGGAAACATTTCATGGATGGCTCTGTTACAGCTGCTCAACAGAAAGGATTTTGCAGCCCACAGCCAGCACACAAGAAGGAACTCTGAGGTACGTCAAAGCTAGAAGTCATTTTTTTCCAAACAAACAGTACTGTTAGATAAGGCCATAAGTGTTGAAAGACTAATTAAAGGTAATCACCTGTGTCTCAAGAACAGAATATCCTAGGCTGAAGTCAGATACTGAGATGTCAAGGGGCACACACTGAGCAGAAACTCAAGGTAATATGCCAAAGGCAGCAGCTCCTGTCATTACTGACTGTGTGTGGGTCATGGACTTTATTGTGTGTGTCACAGAGGTAAAAGTAGAGTTTGATCATCTTTCTTCTAACCTAGGATAAGAGTCTACCCTCTTGCTGGAAAGGAATGCCATATGGTAAGGCTTTATTTCAGAATTCATTCAGATACAAATTTGCAAGCAGTTTGTTTACCTTTCTATTCTTAGTAAGTAATGGTATTAGCTATTTTCTAAGCACCCTCCCTACCTCATCCAAGGATAATGTCTGTCTGATCCTTTACAACTGTTTCACTGTCACCCAAATGAGGCAGGCTTTTGGCTCCTGAGTCAGTGTTAGGCTGGACAGCTGCTGAGCTGTGACAGCCCAAGGAGCTACCTCAGGCTTGCCCAAGGGGGATTCAGACTGTACTAAATTACATTCTTAGAGACTTATTTAAAGCCTTAATCCGTGGAGTTATATTTGGTGGGCCAGCGAAGGAGCAAGGTTTATGTGTGTCTGTGTGTGTCTGTCTGCACATGCACACATGTCCAATTACTTGTTTTCTGTAATACTAAAACCTCCATGACTATAAAATGTCATCAGCTGCTACCTGTGGACTCACCTTTGTGTAGGATGTGATTGTTTGTGTACAAAGTCAAGCCGATTCATGTTGGATTTTATGGACTCTGGAATGAGTAACACGATACAGATCGCTAGATAAACTGATCTGCTGGTATTTATAACCAGTGAGCAATTGCTTCATCCCTTTGCAAGTTTTCAGATGTGACAGTTACAGTAGAAAGTAGCTTTACTGTAGCTCTGAGCTGTTTGAGAATGTGTATGATTGGCTACATTTCTATGGGAATATTTGATTTACCTTAAAGAAAACATCCATCATGTCTTTGGTCATTCTTACTGATAGGGAGTAATTCTTCTTCTTCTTCTTCTTGGTCAAGTCATAAAACACTTAGAATTCTGAGCCCAGTGAAGTAAATAGACAGATAAAATCATCTGCTCTCATCCTACATTATCTTGTAATTTACACATAAAAAAAGAGTGAAATAATGGAATGTTTTCAGGCCTGTTCCTGTTATGAAGGTCAATGGGTCTCCACAGGACAACAGGGACTCATCACACAGAATCAATTACAGGATTAGGTAATCCCCTAAAATGGGACTGAAAAGTGATTTTGTGTAACAGAAGTTGCTATACATAATATATAAATAGGTAACATTAAGTGTCTTGTCATCTTGTGATTATATGCCATAAACACAGATTTGTTACTAATACATCTTTTCATCTGTCTATGCCTGGAAAAGGCAGCACATTTTACTACGAGTGAAGAAAAGTGTAGGTTAACACTGTGATGGTGAATCTGTACTGAGTAGCAGTATGACAAATGAAATTTTGGAAATTAAAATTGTAGGCTGTGAGGAAGATCACCTATTAATCTTGGAAGTGTGCCATTAAATCTAATTACAGTATTTTGATGATATTACCTTAGATGTTTTGAATTCATTTCTCATCAAAAGATGGGTGCTGTAATACACCAAACTGAAAAGCTAATAATTGTACAGAAAATGGAGTTTGTTTTGCTTTCAGTCATTCCTGCAGACATTTAGAGTGCTGAGGGGAGTGAGCAATACCAGGGCTCTGTACCCAGACCCAAAGGGCACCATGGCAGTGCCTTCAGCTCGGCTTTGGTGTTGCCAGCTCTCTGCCCTGTCCCTCACTGGGATTATTTTACAAGATGATTCTTTTGCAAGGACCAGGAACTAATCATGTTTTACTATTGCAGTGATCTTTGTGTGAAAGTGCCATGGCCAGAACCACTGGCCTGAAAGAGTTGGTTTTCCAAAGTTAAGCCTGATGGGGAGCTTACAGGCAGGAAAGACCAGTTTTACAGGACTGTGCCCAGTTATGTTTATTGCTTGAATCCCTTTTAGTGGCTTTGACATACAGTCATCCGGATTTCACTCCAAGCACATTTCATCCAGATTTCACTCTAGGCACATTTCAAGTTGTAAAATACACGGGACAACACATTGCAAACATTGTGTCTGTGTCTCTTCTGTCTTTGCTGACATGGGGTTCTCGCCACAGCCTCAGCAGAGGAGGAATTTCTGGCTTTCCACTGTCTCAGGTTCTTCTGCACAGACAGGATCCTGCAGGATCCCTGCTGGCTGACCCATGCAGTATACTGACAAAGCTTTAAAAAACTGTTTTCCAATTATTTTTATTCATTACTGGCACATCTCCTCTGCCTCCTCAGAGTACAGATGGGGGAGTGGGAGAGCCAACACATGGAATTTCAGCTGGACCTTTGCCTGAGAGCAGCTATTAGATTTATCACTTAAATATTCAATATAGAGATTGTTCTGTGGGCTTCTCAAGGCAAACTGATGTCAGATGATGGTGGGTGGTCATGAATAACAGTGTGAACCCATTTCTTACATCAGCCAGAAAGCTAAATCACAGGAATGAAAGCACATGCACATGCTGGTCCTTTACAGAGACAGGACAAAGTTGCCAAGTTGGGGTGCACAGCCCAGCATCAGTATTGGCAAAAAAATTATCACTACACCTTCAAGTGACAGGCATACAGCATGAGATTTCTGCACATCCCTCTAAATGAGAAGGAAGATTAGAAAAATATTAAAAAAGGAACAATGATGTTACTAATGGTTGGACTCGATGATCTTAAAGGTCTTTTCTAACCTAAATGATTCTATGTTAAAGTGAATTCTTGACAGTCAGAAATACTTTAAATATGACTCTCAATACAGCACCCAAGAAGATGCTATAAAAAGTGTTGGAATTGTTTTCTCTCCTCCCTGTATTTTACAAAATTTTAATTGCTTAAAAGCACCTCCCATAATTTTCTGACAGCTGTCAAGGGTGAAAAGAGGGGTCTTCCATCATTTGGAAAATATGAGAAAATTATCTTCTCTCTTTTAAGCATTATAAAGATCTACCCTCATGTGATACTTTGGATACTGTTTACAAGGTAAATTCATTACATCTTTTCTTAAACTTACCCCTCTTTAAATAATACTTGACTTATGAACAATTATTTGTCTGTATCAACACAGCACAGGCTTGTTATATTAGCAATTTGCTATTTTTAGCCACTTGGTGTAAATCATGAGCAACAATGTTCTGAAATGTCTTACTTCTGACTTGCATTGATACTACAAGCTCAGGACTCAAACAAGGGAAATGGTTGGCTCAGCTTTATTGCTTTGCCAGCCAAACACTGGGATTTTCACCGATATTTCCCCTGGCAACGTTTAGGATGATTGAACAGGGATATGATTTGAATGCACTCAAGGCAGATTAAAGACCCATCTTCTCAGGATCTAAATCATGGGGAACGGGGAAGAATAGGGCAACACCTAAAAAAATGCCCTAAAAAAAGGGCAATACCTTCAGAAGGGATTCATGGAGATGGGGTGCTGAAGCCAGGAATGGTCGGCGTCCCTCTAACAGAGGTAAGCATTAGGAAACATGGAATTCTGCATTGTGCAGGCTGACACCATAATGAGTTATCAGTTTCAGCTTATGTGGCTTTAACCCTGTTCTGCTCATGAGCTGTGAGGCATTACAGCTTGATCTTCCTATTTTCTACATTTATGTTCTTAAAAGTCCAAAGGAGAGAATTCTTCACCAATCGATAGAGATAAAAAGCCTGTTTTTCTTGGAAATTGTCCTACATTTATTCACGTATTATACATGCCTGCCCTGCCCTGTGCAATGGCTCCCAGGATATTGAGAAGACAAGAAGACACATAAAACCAGAGCTGCATGAAAATAACTTTTCTAGGTTGTTAATACGAACAACTATTATCAGGCAGACAAATGTTTACCCTTTCTATGGGAGCATTACTCATTGAATAGCACCTTAAATTGTCCAACTAATTTTATTCACTCATAATAAATAAATTCTATTCTCTTTTACTATTAAACTTAATTACAGTAAAGGTAAGTCATAACATTGCACTTTGCAATTTAGATTTAAGGATAGTGAATATAAAAACTGCATGTGTACTTCATCAGGAATTACGTATCGATCCATATTAAATTACCTACCATTCTTCTATGCAATGCCTTGCACTAGGCAGATGTCTGTAAGCACTGGCAGAAAGAAGGGAGGAAGAAAACATTTAGCTAAAACAAAATGACTCTTAGGGTATAACATCATCACTTCTTGGCACTGCTGTGATTTGACCATCCCCCTGTAAATGACATTTGCTGTTTTTATTGGAAATGACACAGCTTAAATGAACATGTCCTCAAAATATAAGTTTGATGTTTCATTCAGAAGCCATTGTGTCCGTGCATTTGCATGCTGAGTCACTGATGGAGCTCTGGCTCAGCCAAGGGGCTCAGCCAAGGGGAAACCATCAATTCCATTTCCCTCGGTACTTGGTATTTCCTAGGGATGAGCTAACTTTTCCTGAGCTACCATGATCTGAAGGTGGTTTCCCAAACTTGCAAACTGCCCTGCACTTCCTCACCAAATCACCATGTGGCTGAAGTGGTGATGTCAATCAACACACCTACTTGCTGAAATCAGTTCAGCTTTGGTTGTAAACCTGGTGGAGGCATTCAAACAGAATGAAATGTCTGGTTTAAAAACAGTTTAATATTATCTATACTTTAATGAATAAAAAAATCACTGTTATTCTAACAGAGGGTGCTTCTGTTACCAGTATGAAAACACTTTGCTTGTATTTTCAAATTCATGAACAAATGTTGCTCAAGTCTGTAATGCACTTAGAGGGTGAAAAGTCCTTTGGACAGTAGGAATCACCCGTACACCCTACCCATGAGACCAGGTGGGTCTGTTACCACCTGGGACACAGGGACAGTCTCACTGAAGCCAAAGGTGGTCCTCGGGCATTCCTAGCTCTTGGGCTGACACTCAGTCCATTTTATTCTGCCTCTGTACTTTCAGATTCTGTTGATGTGTTTCTTTGGCAAATCAATCATTCTAGGGGTAATTAACATTTAAAAGCCAGGTTTCTTTTAATTCCATTAGTATATTTGTGACAAGAAATGTGTTGGCAGAATCCAAAGGTTAAGAGTTACAATGAAGAACAAGTTTTAGGATAAATGAAAGTTAAGGCCTAAAATAGCCTGACAATACCCCATTAATCTGCACACTATTGACACAATAGTGGTCTGTTGTGTCAGTGAGGATTTAAGAAGCTTTGCAGCACATGTTACTGATAGTTTATCATATCAATAGGAGCCTGCATATATTTGTGTTTAAAAACCTGTGGCTGTGTAATTCCCTGACTGCACACATATTGTAAATGCACATACTTTAAATCCTTCCATAAAGTGGTTTCTAGCCATGCAGCAAATTTTGAAATGATAATAAACTACCATATTTAAGTGTAGACACAAGATATTAGTCTTGGCTGTACCAAAATCCTCTAAAATGCTGTACTTCCAGCTGAAACCCTTTGCCCTACGGGAATGCGATCTGATTCTCAACATTGTGTCACCTGCCTAATTGAAGCAGAAGGAGATTTAAACCATATTAATCTTTCATCCTGATATATGGAAACCTTGAGTCAGCTTGTGGCTCGGAGGTATGGCAGGGAAGAAAGGTCCCTTCCCACAGGCTGCCCTTCTCAGAGCAGAGGAGAGCACGCAGCCACAGCCCAAGCAGTGCCAAGGGCTGGGCATCTGACACCCCCACAGCAGGGACAGCAGAACAACATTGAGGAGTAACTTCTACATGGCAGTCACAAAAGGGGTGTATTGAATGAAAATATGAGTGGCTCTTCCAGTGCTGCAGTCTTCCTGGCTGGCGCTACCATCAGGAGTTTCAAAAGCCAAGGAGCAAATCCCACATTTTTAATGCCCTGGTGTGGGTAGCCTGCACCTAGGCACCCATCCGTACCCACCACAAATCCCCACCACAGTGGGTCTGCTCCGGGTGTCTCACTTCCAGTGCAAAGGCCACAGAGCTATTCTGTGAAACAAATCCTTCTTTGGGAAGCACTTTCAGCTTTGTTCTCCTGAGGTTGTGATTCGATTCCTAACCAAGCAAGTAGTCTCTGTCGCAGCATTTTCATGTGCCGTGCAAATTTTGATGCTTTTCAGATTAGGGCTGTTCATGAAAAAGAGAAAATAATGTCTTTACACCTTTAACCAGGCAGCAGCTCCTGGGGTGCCACATAGCTGTGCTGTGTTCGCTGTGAGGAAGCCCATAATGATCTTGCCTTTAGCCTGTCACCACTAGGAAACATCAGAGAGAGACAGCCAAGGGGGACTGAGTTGCCAAAAACGTCCTATTCCCATGGCTGGGAGATTTTGTTGGCACCATCTCTAAAGAGAATTTACTATGGGCCAAATCCTGGCGCCCTTACTTAGATGAATCAGTTCTCAAGAGGCAACGCTCCCGCTGTGAGTGGTGCGTGCGTAAAAACCTGCCAGATCAGCCCAAAATACTGCTTGGGAGTATCAAGCACTTCTCTTCCAGAGGGGTAGGAGCGCTGTGGGAAGCAACCAGCCCAAGGCTTTGCTGTGGAGACAGTGCTCAGCTAAGGGGCAGGAATCTGGGAACTGCGCATGAAGGAAGGATATATTCCCCAGCAAAAATCTCTGAATTACTTTTACTTGGAGTTTTTCTTATTTCCCATAAAACAAACACAGATGAAACAGTTTGGCAAGTAATCCTTTAATTTTTTTCCCTGTACAGGGGCATCCAAAATACTCCATGGTACTTTAAGCCTTAATTAATTTATCTTTCATGTGAAGAAAAATGAATTAGTGACAGCTATTTCCTGGACTTCATTTCTGGGATTAAACCCTTTGTTTCTGGAATATCTGAAGGGATTTTGGACAGGCATTTAAAAAGATGTCATTTCAAGGACATCCCCCCCAGCACCACACGCGAAGTACTCGTCTGCAAAATCGAGTCTCGTTAGCCCGCAAAATTGCATTGCTCGCAATGACTTTTTCTTCCCAAATAGAAATGAAAATTTCTGTCTTAAGAAGCGAAGGTGGCGTCGACGATGAACAAAACAAATTCTCGATTGCTTCGCCCCAGCTGTTTACCTCCGCGGCCTCGGGGCGGGAGGGGCGGGGGCAGGTTTGCCGAGGTGGGCTGGGAGGGGTACAACTACGGGCGAAGTTTGCCGGAGCTCCGCGCAGCCGGCCGGGGCCGGGGCCGGGGCCGGAGCCGGGGCCGGGGCCGGGGCCGGTGTCGGTGTCGGGGCGGCGCCCGGCGCTGCCCGCGGCGGGGGAGGCGGAGGCGGGGGGGCAGCGCCGGGGCGGTGCCGGTCCGCCCCCGCCCCGCCATGGCGCGACTCGCCGAGCTCCGCCGGCGGCCGCGGGCCGCGCTCCCGCTGCGGTGAGACCGAAAAGTTGTCCGCGGTAGCGGCGGGGCGCGGGCCGGGGGCCGCCGCGGTGCTGGCGGAGGGACGGGCGAGAATAAATCCATTCGCGGGAGGTGGAGGCAGGGGTGGGCTCTGCCGGGCGCGCCTCCCCCGCGCCGCCCCGGCTCCCAGCGCAGCGCCGGGATGGGGCGCCCGGCGGGGGACGGCGGGCGGAGCGGGCCCCGCCGGCGGGCGGCGGCCGCGGGCAGCGGCGCGGCGGCTGCAGGTACCGGGGAGAGCGGCGGGAGCGCGGCGGCGCTGCCGAGCGGAGCGGGCGGGAGCCGCCGCCGGCCGCAGACGGGGCAGCCGGAGCGGAGCTGTCGGGTTTGTCCCCGGCGAAGTCGCCCCGGGGCGCTTGGGGTGAGTTGGGGCTGGCGCCGCGTCGGGGGCCGAGCCGGCCCGGGGCTCGGCGCTGCCGGCGGGGCGGGGAGCCTGGCGAGGCGTGATTTACGGGCTCCCCGGCAGCAGCCGGGCGCTGGGAGGCAGAGGGAGCCGCGTTTCCAGCTCCCCATCAATAATGGATGGAAACAAATACTGGAGTCAGTTCTGAATTATCCCCGTGCCGCGGCAGGGGCAGCTCCCCGCCCGCCCTCCTGCCGAAAACAATGCTCAGGTGCGGAGCGGGGAAACTTTTTCTTTTTTTTTTTCTGGGGGGGTGGGGGCGTTTCATCACTGCAGAAACCGATACAGCTGCTTTCAAGGAGTAATTAGAAAGGGTTTAAAGCCTTCTTTATTATTTATAAGGATGGATGGAAATGAAAGGTCACACAGATATATCTGGGTGGCTATTACGCCTGTGTTTTAAAGGGTTGTGGGGTGGTTGTGGAAGGTTTTTTTTATGGTTGTTGTGTTTTAGCTTGTGAGTTGAAAAATGCGATTAACTGCTTTAGGTTTATGTTTTGAAAAAATTGTAGTTCCGGTGGAAATCCCACTTGTTAGCATGAATATGGCTAGTCTTAAATTAGTGGGTTTCTGCCAATCTCTCAGTTATTTCTTACTTCTGGTCAAGATTATGTCTGTAGCACAGGCATTAGCCTGTGAGTAATTTGAGCCAAATTCAGCCCTCAGTGTGTAAAGTCATTTGTATTTGTGTGTGGCTTAGAATACATTTACTTTTGAGCATAGCAGCAGCAATGATGGTTCATAATGCTCACATATGTGGCACTTGCTGTACAGATGGTATTGTAGCTTATCCATGTACACACACACACACGCTTCACACATAATGTGCAGGAATTACAGCAAACTTCCTCCAGAATACTGTTCAGTGCTCTGTAAATATGTGGCATTTTTTCCCCCCTGGTTATTTCCTTTGGAGAAAAAAAAAAAGCATGCATCTTTATTGGGATACCTTTGTGCTTGAAGTTGTTGGTCTTACTAATGTTCCCTAAATATTATTTGAAGAAACAGCTTCCTGCTGTCTTAGAGGCGTTTACTGGTGGTCTGTTGCTCTCACATACAAATACTTTCACAGAGAATTTTCTGAGGTTCTCTCCTTTTTCCAAGTCCAACAGGAAGCTCATTGTAAAGCTTTGCAATTACTTTTGTGGCAAAAGAGAATAGACGTTTTTTTCCTGCTTTATTCACGGTATAAAATTCGGTGTACCTCTAAAGTCTATTTCAGTTCCTTTCAGTAAATTAAGCTGTATGGAATCATGTTTAATGTTGTAAGTGACAGGCATATTTTGTTATGTTGGCAGATATTGTATAAACATTTACTCTGGCTTAGATAAAAACAAATTGCCAGCTTAGTGCTCTGATTTCTTCTCTATATAATTATAAACTTCAGCAGTTTTTGTGTTAACTAATATAAAGCTCAGGGTTTTTTTAAATCAGGAAGGAAAAGTTTGTAGTAAGAATTTATTAGGATTCTGAATTATGTAGCTCAGATTTGTTTTCAGAAAGGCAGCCAAAAAAGTATAACCCAGAGGCTGTACATTGGTTTATTTAACCAGCTTCTCACTTTCATCTGCACCTTTAGTTACAGTGAACCTTCCTCCCCCATATCCTGCAGTCTGTCACTACCTGTTCTCCTTTATGGTGAGATGCAACAGAGATAACATCATTTTCTAAATGTGCTTTGTGTGATGCAGGAGTGTGTGCCAGGAATACAGTGATGGCCCTGTCAGAGCTCCACAAACCAGCTGTGTGGCTGCGGGTTTTCCCCCCAGCCTCTCGCGCCCTTTGAGCTGGACCATCTGAACGTTTCTGGGAATGGCTGAGCTGAGCTGACTGTTAGAGCAGATATTTTAGCCCTTGGAGCCGCCATAACTTTGCTGTCTATTTATGAAGAGCACATTTGGATAGAATGCTTAATTATAGATGCAATTCACTCGAGGTTGATCTTTGATCCAGTCAGTCCCGTCATGAGAGGAGTGTGAAGGAAAAGTCCACCATGGAAGTTCAGTTCAAAGTGTATGTTAGGCATTTGTAATAATGTATCTTCTGGTCTTACTACAGCTGATCACAGTCAGGTTTCAGTTCTGGTTTTTATGGGTATTAAATTCTTTCAAAACATTAGTGCACTTAACAGAGGACTCAGTATCCCCTGAAGTCAGGTGTAGCCAGTTAGACAGACAGAACCTGCATGGAAATGTTGAAATGCCATGTTTGTTTGTCCTTCTGAAAAACAAAAAGCAATTTGAAATCTGAAATCAAGTGGAGATCAGGGGTGAATATGGTCACTTTTCATCAGGTGTAGAAAAGTGATATGACTGAGACTGTTTCAGTTCTGGTTTTTTTTGGTAAAACAAAGGAAACCTTTACAATAGCTTCCGTGCCTGTATGAGCTTATGTGGAGGTTACTTACGTTGCAGTCTCTGATATTTTTCAAGGCTTAGACTGTGTGTTTGCTAACTGAACAGAGGAGATGATGGTTGATTACATACTCATATGTTAAATATACCTCTAACTCCAGATTGATAAAATCAGATACCTTTCCACTTGATAAAGTAACAATTTGCTCCACAAGTAATTAAGAAAAGATGGAATAAGGCATATTACTGGCATTGGGTAGTACAAGTTATTTTCAGTCTTAGCAACTCTGTATGTAATTAAAACAGTTCAAATGTTGCTTTCGTCAAAACTGCTGCTCGAACAGATGATCCCTTCTTATGCATCCGATAAGCTACTGCAGTTACTGTTAAAATCCATCTAAGCCATTTTATTAAGCTGTTATTTGTTCTGTGAATAGCTGCCAGCCCTGAGTTCAAAAGAAAGTGGGTTCTGATTTGTTCCCGTGTCACATGGAAGAGGTGTGCAGCGAGAACAGTGTTACTGCTCTTTCGATGCTGTTTGTGGAGCTCTGTGTGTTGTCTGCCATAGCCTGCTTTCCCTCGTCGTGGCTTGACAGTAATTACAGTACAGCTAATATCAGAATTTGGTTCCGTTTATTCAGACAGGACAACTGTTAAATTGTCCCACTTCCAAAGTCAAATGTTTGTGTTAACCACAGAGATCAAATCTGTAGTGCATATATACAGCATATGAGTAGTATTGATTTCCCTAACTTCTCTTTTCCATTCGGCTTTTGTTAACTAACCCAGATTAGCATTTTAACAACCCTGAAGTGAACTTCTGCCATTCTCCCTGCTTGGACAGTGTGTGTAGACCATCCATCATCCTGTCCTTGGCCACAACAGGCTACTGGCTCCATAACCATTTGGAGCTACACAGAAACCACCCGACTGTGAACAGCACAGCTGGCTACAGCAATTTTTTCTTCCACGCCACTGGCAGCATTGTCTGGCTATGGTAACTAAAGTTAACATCCAGAACGTGAAGTTTCTTTCATTCTGGCACCCCTGCCCAGCCCCACTGCAGCTCGGTGTGCACACCTGCAGAAGGAAGGGCTGCAAAATAGCTGGGAGGAGTGAGGCAACCGCTGGACTCTTGCTTTTCAAGGCTCCAGTTTGGAGACAGCAACCTGTTGTTTGGAGTGGGATGACATTAACTCTGTCCATAATCGAGAGGGAGCTTCTGGCTGCATCCTGTGTGTGCTCAGTGTGCAGATCGGGGTGAGCTTGGGAAGCGCCAGCTACAGAAACAGAACTTGCCACTTTAACTTAGCCACACAAACTGCCAAGGAGCACAGAAAGAAATGGAGAATTTCGGCTGTGTATTTCACACATTCTTGTAGAAGCCTTTTTAGTTCCACAACGGAAACCATGTGATTTCACAGGATCTGTGCCCAGACTCTAATACTTGCTACAGATGCTTTCCTTGGTTTGTTTTGCAGATCTATGAATGCAATAGGAAAGAAGTTACAGGATTTGTTGTTTTAATTCTGATGTGTACTTTGAATGGCAGGTAACCAGCAGGTGAATGTACTTGTGACTCTACGCTAATTTTACTTGCTGAGATTTTTGCATAATTTAAATAAATTGGCTAAGCATGGCTGTCTGTCATGTGTGAGACACTGCTTTCTTGCTAGAAGAGAACTTTTGCTTTCAAGAGCAAAGGAGGTCAAGAAGTATTAGTGGGAAGGGAGGGGTTTGGTGGGAGTGGAGGAGCAAAGAAGTGGTGGTAGAAGAGGAGGAGCAAGGATCTCAGGCAAGCAAGTGACATTTGTTCTGTCCAGAATGGTTACAAACCTTGTAAATGAAATCAGTCCCTGGACAGCTTTGATTTATATTCTCACACAGCAGATTGGCCTTGGTCTACCTGACCTTGGTAACATAACAGAGGTCGTATTTGCACACAGAGACTCTCCGTGCAAAAAGGTTTGTTGTTGCCGTTACTTTTTTTTTAAAACTGTTACATCTAAGAGCCAAATTGCAGCCCAGTTTCTAATTGGATAGGCACTGTGAAAACACAGAATGAAAGGGATGGCTCCTGTTCCCACAGTGGATGGTTTAAAGAAGAGATGGCAGATGGGTACAGTCGGGCAGTGGCCTCTAGAAGCAGGAGAGCCGTGTTGACCTGCATAATCAGCAGCTGTGCTGGTGCACAAGCCACCTAAACATAGCTGAGCTGCGTGTGTCAGGGACGGGGGCACGCACGCTTTGGCATCAGAGGCAAAGGGGAGCTTTGAAGAGGGCCTGGGATGAGAATGAGGAGTTAATTGGCAGGTGCCTGCTGGGGGGCTCTTCAAGTGTGTGAGGGACAGCAGGGAGGCAAGCACAGAGTTGCTCATCTAGAAAGGTAACGAGTGAGTGGTGGGGAGCAGCATCACAGACTGGCTGCCCACCAGCGCTGGGAGTGAAACCTCAGAAGAGAAGAGAGCTGATCAGCTGGTCACTCAGCTCAGCTATTACTGCAACAATAGGCTTTTCTTAATGTGAGCTACATAGTTCATCTTTATTTTATCAAATGGTCGTGGCAGCTGCGACTGCTTTCTCAAGCAGTGGTAAAGTACCAGCTCACACCTATGTTGGGTAGGGCCTTCCTCAGAGCTTTACTGTGGTGTGAAACAAAAGGTATTTCCCTCAAGTGCTGCTGCCTGGCTTCCCAGGCGTGTGTAGGGGTGCTGCTGGTGGGCAGGGACTGCAGCACCAGCACAAAGTGTTGCTGCTATTTCTGTGTCTGTCATGACAGATGCACTTTGGGGTTGAAAGAAAGTCTTCACACTTGTATGTCAAGCCCTTATTTATGCTGTGCCTCCATTTAGGTGCCCCCTTCCTATGTTGTGTGAGCCCCTACGTGTCCCATCGGGCTGTGTAACCGCTGTGTTTTGGGAGACCACAGAGAAGAAAACTGCATATTTAATTTTAAAAAAAGCTCCATGTATAGTTACAGCTGCAGTATTGAAATTTCAGATGGCACCTGAATGTAGCCCAGCGTGAGGGAGCGTGGCTATGCCTCTTGGTGTGATGGTAGCCAAAGCAAGAAAGGGCTGTGTAGGCAATGTGTGTTTCCTGAGCAGTGCAGTCTCAGGAGTGAAACACCAGAGCACTGCCTGGTGGGTCAGGGCCCTGTGGAAACAACTTGACCCAGCCAGCCTGGAAGGCAGGAGAGGGCCCTCTGGCTCTTCAATAGCTGCCCAAGAGCCAGCTTTGGCACCCCTTGCAAATATAGCTCGTTTGTGTATTGCCACCTGGGGACGAGTGCTGAAGAGAAGGGAACAGATAACAGAGGAAAAGCAGTAGTGGGAAAGCTGTCAACAGTGTGTGAACAATGTCCCCAGGTGCCTCATGAAAGGAGTAATAAGGGAGGGGGAAATAATCTTGCAGAGTTGAATGGTTTCCTTCAATTTGCAAACTTCTCTCTGTGACAGTTTCTTTAACCCAGCACGTGTTTATCAAAGATTAACACCGAAAAGCCAGTAATTTGTTTTTGCTCAGTAAATCATATTTTCTTCATAAAGTAAATGTCGTGTGGATATTTTTAGCATTATGTAGTTTTTTTTTCCCTTGATGATAACCTCAGACAAAAATAATCAAATCTCATGCTTTGGGGATTAATCTGATTTCCTGCAAGGGTATGGATAGAATTTTTTTTTTTTTTTTTTTGTGTTGCATAGCACTATACAGGTTTTACTGTGAGAGTGGATTATGGCTTTTCCTCCCCCTAAAGCATCAGGTTTTCATCCTCACCAAAAACATAACAAACACTGCTCATGGCTGAACAGTGGTCTTCAGCAGCAAGCTGTGCCAGCACAAACCTAAATATTTGGTGCAGATGGGTAAGAAAAATAGACCTGCAGATGAAAATAGTGTGGGGGGTAGGTATGATTATCTTGTCATGTTGTTACACTGGCTAATATTACTAGTGACAACCCAAGGATTTAAGGAAACATTGTAATTGTACTGGGGATCTGGGGAGGCCAACGTGGAAGAGGGAATGGGACAGGCTGTAATAGAAAGCTTTAAAGCCTTAAGTCTCATTCCCTGATTTGGCACAGATTTCCTTCTGACCTTGATTCAAGCACTTGCAGTCCATGTGTTACTGATTTGAATTTTTTTTTATTTTATTTTACTCTGAAAGGTCTGATCTGTGACTTCTCTGTGGCTCACAAGTCAAAATGCCAAAGTATTGTGATGCAAATATTTCCCTGTCTTGCAGAGTGAATGTTATCATGAGGCAGTGGAGCCCAAGTAAAACAGAGAGGAGGGAGAGCTGGTGCCCAGCATGGCTGCATCCAGTTGCAAACACTGCCATGGATATGGCACTGCCTACTTTGCTCTGTGGAAAGTGGGCAGTCCTATGGTGCAGAGTTCCCCAAATCAACACAAGGATGTGCCCAAGCTTGGGACCCAGAGCAGGGAGAGCCATGGCTACACATTTCACCAGTCCTGTCTCCAGCTCCAGACTGGCAACAAATAGGTGTAGTTTACCTGAGTGCATTTATATCAGTTTAATAACGTCAGCAGACTGCAGGGCCAGGAATCAGCCAGATCAAATGCTGCTCTAATACATCTGATTTCTAAATAAATAAAAACAAAATTTTCACCATTACTCTGTGCTTCTGGTAAGCCAGGTCGCTCCAAGAGACCCTCAGCACAGGCACCTCTCAAAGTGTGTCTCTGTCCCTCTGACCATCCCCCGGGTCTCACAGCATGAGCACCGGTGTTCCCCCCTCCCCTGTGAATATGTATATACATACTTTTACAAATACACACTTGGAGACTACAAAGGCAGCAAATGTGATAATGTGATCCAACTGTTCAGTGCTAGGCTAGAAAGAAGTATTTTTCTGCCATTATGTGAAAATTTAGCGTGACTGGAACAGAGTCTGCATTTGATTAGGCAATTTAAGAAATGGAAGAGACTTCATACTGTAGGGCAGTGCTGCAAAACAATTGCTCGGAACATGTTCTAAAATTGGTTTGCTTTCACCAGATTTCCATGTGTTTCTGCACGACATCTCAAATGAAAGTATGAGCAGTCACGTGACAAGTGACAACATTTTGGTATTATGGTAAATAAAAGCAGCAGTTTAAACAATTACTCCAAATCCTGAGGAGACTTTGAGATAAAGGAAAAAAAAAAAAAAAACACAAACTAAAACCAAGAAAACAAAACTCTCTATTTACTGTAAGCCTGGGAAAGACATTTCATAACACATCCTTTTACTGGCATAGTTAATCTTTAATCCTAACAAGATAATAGTAATTGTTAACTTCGAGCTCAAGGTTCCTCCAGGTTTTCATGCCTGTGTTTTGTACATGTAATTGATGGTGCCCAGGAAAGGGGCAGAGCACATGCTTTGCATATACAAGTAGGTAACTGGGTGGCCAGCTACCAGATTTGTCTGTGCAGAAAAAGCAAGGCTAGTTAAAAACACGTTGTTCCCCAGGCTCTGTAGGCTGTGTTCCTGCAGGCAAGGCTGGCTGACCGTTCCAGCCCTGAGAACGGCACACAGAGAATCCCAGCACAGTGTTTATGATCTTTCACGTGCTTCTTGCCTGTTGAGTCCTCTCCTGTCTGTCCCTTTGCATTTTCCGCAGCCATTTACCTTCTCTCTGAAGTGAGAGCAGTGGCATGCAGCAGCCTTTTCCCCAGCAGCAGCAACTCAAGCCAGCAATGCTCCAGCAAAGCACAGTGATGAGATGCTGGAGGGATGTTTGTAGCAGGGGAGAGTGGTGGGTGGAAAGAAGTGATGCTTTCTGGAGTGAGCTTGACAGCAGCATTGTCTGAGGCACAGCCTGTTGAACAGCAGATGTGCCCTTTCCACAGTGCAAATCCCTTTTCTCTCCCTCTGCCCTGCTTGTTGGTGCATACTCCTTCCCCCAAACCTCTCTTCCATTTCAAAACATCCCATTGACTTCATCCAGTAGGCAAACCCTGACCTCCTGGGCTCCAGCCAGGACTCAAACGGGCAGCACTTATCTCAGGATCGGGGCTGCAGCCCTGCTCAGAGGGAAGGCTGCTTAGACTGCTCTCTGCAGGGCTGGCAGACAGCAGGCCCGGGGTGCTGCCAGCAACTCCCTTGGCTGTGGCGTCGGCTGGACTTGTGCAAGTTGTGCCTGAGACCTTCATTACTCCTCACCTGCAAGTACTGGTTTCTACCTGTCTCAGAGTTACCTTATCAGATGATGCCTAATCATGCTGAAATGAGTGGCAGTTTTGCTATGTAAATCATGTTCTGCAGGCTTCCAGGAAGAACACTGACTTCCTTCACTTACAGCACTGACCCACACTTGTAGCCAACCCTCCTAGAGGGAGGAAGAGTGATACTTTGGTCTAGGTTTTAGGCTTTTGTTCCAGGCCAAGGAGGCCAGTTTGGGTGTTACTGAACCTGCATCCAAGCCTGTGTGTACTTCAGGAGCTAATTAGGTCTTTGCCATTATGGTTTAAGGGTTCTTCCTAGTTTTCAGGATAAAGTATTTTGGTCTAAAACACATTTATCAAAAGCATCAGACACCTCTGACACAATTGGGAGCTGGAGGTGCTCAGAACTTTACCCTGATGAGCCGCAGCTGCTCTCCCCAGCTTTGCTTTTCTGGGGCTGGGGTCAGGGCAGGGGTAGGAGTTCCTGCTACCAGAGCTGCTCATGGCCAGGAATTAATGGAGGATCAGTGCCCAGAGTATGGAACAAAGGTCACTGTACTGACATTCTCTGCACCAGTCCGTGGACACCTCCACAAATAAATTCAGTATATCCTAGGGCAGTCCCAGTTGGGCATGAGCAGTTTGAATTAATGAAATGCAGCTCTGCTAAAATGGTGGATCCAGAGCACTGCTTAAGTTAAAGCACCTTGCATTCCATCACTGATAGCCCAGCCCTGGCAAGCTTGCAAGGAAAGCATGTCCTGCAGGAGGTTTGCAGAAACAGAACAGATTTGACCATAGATGTGAGCTGAATCAGGTGCAGGACTTTCATGTCACCCTTGTAAGAGAAGGTAGTTAACATTCAGTCTCAAAAATTAACTTAAAATAACTATAATTGAGGCAATCACTTACAGTTTGCTTAGCATTTTATTTCCTTTCCTGCTGAAACTATCTGGTGTTCAAGTAAATTTCTGATCACAGGAGAATTTAGCCCTCAAAGTGCTTCTAATCAACCACTAAACACTTGCATCATTAAAAGTCACCCCAGCCATTTTGCAAGTTCTGTCAACTCGTTCTAGAGCAAGAGGGGTGCGCTTGCTGCAACGTTCAAAGCCTGCAAACAACTGAAGTGTAGCTGGCAGTGCCATAAGCCAATTAAGATGAAAGCTGTGATACTCACTGGTAGGGTTTCATCACTTTAATATTAAACTATCTTTTTTTACTTAGGCATAGATCAAGAGGTGTTAATGCAGAATCCTTAAAAGAAGTCAAGTATTATCTTAAAATAACAGACCTGTTATTTGCACTTTCATGCTCAATTAATATCTCAGCTCTAAATATCCTATTTTTTTTTTCCTCAGCGCTGCAGACTTTAAAGTTGTTATAAAAAGTAAGGATGGCTGCATACTGCAAGTCTACATTTGGGTGTATGTTTATAGGAGAGAAAGTTTTTATTACCTATCCATTCATACAAAATCATGTCTTATGTTTCTGAAAGGGACTACAAGAATTAAGTACCTTTCTTTTATTATAGCCACAAATATTTTCCTGTGTTATTTGATAATTAGCTGAAACAATCTATCACCAAATTCCACAACATGGATTTATCACATCATAAAGAATCTCTAAGATTTGAATGTACTGTAAACCTTTCTGTCAGGCATTGCCTTCAGGAACTTCATTGAAGTCAGACTTCATTAGAAGAAACATGTACTGGAATGACATTTAAAAGAATTATAAATAAAATCACACTTGCATTGATGCTGGCTGTTGTATCCCTGTTTTGGGAGAACTTACCACGCTATAATGCAATTGCATCATTGGAAAACCTATGTATAGATATGACCTAAAATGGGAATCTAATCCCCTGCCTTTCATATCATAAATACTGATACAGATTTTTAAGGCAAATGTTGCATTCTATGTGGAATACTTTCTGGCTTGTAAGCAAATGACTCATCATACACATTTCACACAGTAAGACATTGAAAAAAAAGACCAAGACAAAAAAATAGAGATAGGAAAAAGAATTGTTGGCTCCTCCTTTAGAGTTTGAAACCCCTGGGCCATGCTGGTCTTATATTTTGACTCAGATGGTACAAAAAGGCTCCATTTTCATATTTTGATTACTAAAACACCCTTTTGCCTGGTTCCCCCAGAGTGTGGCTCTGCTCTGGAGTTATTTTATTCTAATCACAGCAGGGATTAGGTGCTATTCTGGGTGAATGTTCTGGTGCATCTGTGGTTGCCAATGTGTACATTTCTACAAGTCTAGGGCGCCCCTGAAGGCAGCCTGTACCACCTTCATATGTTTTCTTTTGAATGTTTTATCTTCTGAAAGGATTGACCTGGTTGACAAAGCTAAACTGAGCAACACTCTCCCTTTCTGTACTCAGCACTCACTGGTGAGCTGTATTCTCTCTGCAGCTGGCTCAAGAAGTTGAACTTCTCCCACCTGGCAGCAGTTACCATCAGCAAGTAAACTCAGGTGCAAATCCTTAACCCCCTTAAGCAGAGTCACTGCCAGCAGGCTTTTTACTTCATGAAGCCCAGAACTTGAACCCTTTTTAGGTAGTGTTTTTTAACTGCTGTTAAAACTGCTGTAGACCACAAGTGATTTGTACATCAAAAAATAATCCCTGAGGCTTCAGTAAACAAGATTTTTAACCTTTCTACGCTGGTCCTTTGCATCCAAAAGAAGGGGGAGAGGTGCTGAACACAAGTAAGCTCCCATTCAGCCTTTATTTGGGTGCAGGTGGAATCTGTGACTTGCTCTAGCCTGGCCAGTAGATCTTTGTTGCTTGAGTGTTCTTCTGGCTGAAGAGCTTCAAGGCACTGCTTTGGCCAAGGGCTCAGTGCCTGAAGCCACAGGGGTGCCCTGTGCCCCTCAGCAGGACTTGTCTCAGGGCTCACTGGAGGTTGCTGGGTTTTGCACAAGATCAGCTTTGCTCTGCATCAGGGACTGAAGTCTCAGCTGTAGGCCCTGAGAAACTTGTTGAACATCTGTGAACAAGCAGCAGTAAAATATTTTTTGTTCTGGCTTAACTTTTATTATTAGAGTGTTTCATGCTCAAAATTTCAGAAGGTACCATCTGAGAGACACTGGTCAGTGCCTTTGCACTAATTAGTGCCCTCAGGGAGCCATTTGCATGCAGGAAGAAACAGAGGACAGCAGGGATTTCCTGATTTGCCCAAGTCCAGTCAGCTGGGATTGTGGGAAACCGCATCAACATAAATTGACTAGGCTCAGCATATTATTAATCAATTCTGCCTGGCCCCCCATAACATTATGTCCAACTTGTACTTCCAAGCACAGAGGGGATCCTTGGTCTCACCTAACAGCCCAAGTCTGGTGGAGGAGGAAGGTGATGCAGTCATTTACTCAGCTTTTACTATTGCAACCCTTTCCTCCATTCCTTGCCAAACTCTCCACAAGTGAGCTAACTTTTAGGGTGTATCTTTTGTTCTGACCTGTCATGAACTTGAGCCTGGATTTACTGTACTGCACTCCTGCCTGTGCTTAGCATTTTGAGAAGCATTTATCGTATTAAGAAGATTTTTAAGATTTTTTTTTTTTTCAGTAAGTAGAAAATATTGCATCAGTCTGGTTTGAAGCCATTTTATATGTTGCTTCTCCCCAGCTGGCTGAATGCCCTTTCCCTTCCCCCTTCTCTTTTACGTGGCAGTGCACGGAAAGATGATTGATGGAGCGTCACCAGCACGTTGTCAAAGGCTGGAATAGATTAATGGGCAAGAAACACCAGCCTGTTCCCCTTCATGTGTGATTGTTTGAAGGCAGGCTCATATTTTAACAGGAATTATATCCTGCTTCTCTGGATTCCCCCAATCAGGAATTGAAGGATGGGATTTCTATCTGAGATTGAAGGGTGGCAGCCACAAAGAGCCAGTTTATTACTTGGGACAACTGCCTGCTTCCCATCTGACCAACAGCATCTCCCTGAGGCCTGTTTCAGGCAGGTTGCTCGCCTCCTTAACAAGGTGGATTTTTGCCACCAGTTAACATTTACACCTCTAGTTCTTTCTCCTTGCAGACACAACTCATTATGGCATAGGCCACGTGGAGCTCTGATCTGTAACCCGATTTTCACCTGAGGGACACTGGTCAGTGTGCCTGTGCTGCAGGGAAGGAGCACATCTGACCCCAAGCAGCTCAGAATCTTTTAAAAGGCCTTTTTGGTGATTGGCTTGGGCCACAAAGTCAGCCTTGATCTGTGCCTCTATTCCCCAGCTGCAAAACAAGGATAGCAATATGGTAATTTCCAAACATTACGCTTGCCATGGATTGTTTTCTAGCTGAAATGCTAGGAATGCAATTTATAAGAGAAATTAATCAAAGACTGGGCAAGGGAAAATAATCAAACTGAGAGTATTCATGTTTTCTGCATTTTCTTGAAGGTAGACATTGCCAGCATTTCGTAATCAGCTATTTCAGGCCTAACAGATATTTCAGCATTGTTATTTGTAGTCCCCAGTAGTGGCCTCCACTAAAAGGTTTGAATGTGGCAGGAATTACGTCTTTCACACCAGTCTATCTGTGTCTACCAGAAGGCTACACCTGGCTGTCATAAACCCCTGCTCCAAGGGCTAGATGGAGCCCATTTTTCTGATTATCCAGGAAACAGCTGTTCTTCCCAGTTTATTCTCTCTTCAGTGGTTCTGATCTCAAGCCTGTGTCCAACCAGATAAAAGCTGCATTTAAGAGCCTCTTGAAGCAGGTGCATTTTCTTTTTGTATGTAGCTGGAAAGCAGAGCTACTGTTAATATTCTTTTAGTAATTTTGCAAACAAAATAATAAAGAATTCTGTACTTGTTGCCTGGCTGGTGAGAAGTGATTACCTGTGGCTTGCTGATCCAGTGCAGCTCTCTGTCTGCTTTTCTGTCTTGTTGTGACAAAGGTCTGTGCTTCATGTCAGTATTTTCTTTGATAGAGATTTGCAGCAGATGATGTTTAGTTAGAAAAGATAGCTGAACATAACTATTCCTGCCCTGTATGTTCTTGGGGTTCATCTCTGGAGTATCCTGAGATGTTTGGGGAATGTGAGTTTGTTTCTGCTCTGGATGCAGCCTCTGGGGAAACGCATTCTCTGGATTTACATTTACAAGACTTTGCATTCTTTTAGGGAGTTTGATACCCTGCCTGAAATTTGAATCTGTTTGAGAGAACTGATACTTTGTTTACCTGGCATTTCAGTTGTTTCCTGTTTGCTTTTGTGACAGTTTGCTGCATATTGGCCATGATAATCATGACCTAAAAACAAGTTGCCCTTTGACAATTGTGACCTAAAAACAAAAATAAATTGCCCTTTTTTCTGCAGCCATTTCCTGGAGTCCAGAAGTCAGCATCTGCCTCTGTAAGGCAGGTTACATGGAAGTTTTGTAATTGTCGCCCCAGTCAGTTCTTCTCAGATGGAACACTGGAAGGAAAAGGAAACTTCCTATTACATGCCCTTTCTTGGTACAGGTGGAATTTGTACAGTTTGCAAGTTGTGAGCAGTTTGAAGCTGGGCCAGGGTCTCTTTGAGTCATGATGTGGGCCACAAGCAGCCTCACCTTCTATGCTGACTGCTCCCAGCCTAAATGTCTGGGAGAGCTTCTTGCTCTTTGGCAATTTGTATTCATTTCTTCTCCAAGAAAACAAGGCTTCAGGGAAGACTTTTACTAAGCACCTTATAGATGTTACTGTGCACCAACTCAACATGCAGTTTATGTGTCTCCTCTTTCTCTTTCACTGGAAAATGAGTGGGCTGGATATTTGGAGCCTGCTTTTCCTTACAAAAAGCCCCAAAAAAAAAAAAAAAAAAAAAAGAAGAAGATTGTGTAAGCATTAATGATTTGTTATTGTGTCTAGGAGCCACAGTGCTGCAGGACTTTGCTCTAATGGTGCTTTCACAAGAAAGAACTAATTTGACTAACTTTATTAATTCCAGTTTGTTTTAAGTTTGCTCATTAGTAATTTAACGCAAGATGCTTCAGCTGAAGAGGCCATGTCAGGACAAGGAAGAGCAGAGGGAAAGTGCCAGGAATCATTAGTGTTTATTAACCACTGCACTCATCAATCTTGACTAAGAGCACAGCCCATTCGTTCTGGACTGGTGGTCTGAGATACAGAAATATCATTAACAGTGGAAAATGCTTCTTTCCAGGTCAGTCTGCAATGGGCAGGCATCCAGACAACACCCCCACCCCCATCCCCAAATGTTCAGCTGGTCTCCTCACAGTCCAGCCCAAACTGACAGCTCAGCAGCCTCTGGAAGGAGGAAGCCCTGCCCCTAGCCAGCCATAGTATCAATTAATAAATACAGCATTTTCGTCCCCCATAAGCATTACTGAAAGGTTAAGTGTTTTTAAGAAGGGTTTTTTAAATTGCTTTTCAAATTATTAAATGATTAATACTTTTGTGCTTTGCTGGATCAGGTCTGGCGCTTTGTGTTGGCAACATATTCTTCTCACTGAAAATCATGAAACATTAAAATGGAAAGGTTTCTCCTTTTTTTCTGTTTAGACAAAGCGTTTAATTACAAATTTCAGCAACTGCAAGGCACTGAGCTGATGACTCAGAGCTCTGACCTGTGAGTCGGGGCTGAATGAATGCATCCAAAAGGTTGGAGGAGGGAATAATACTACATTTGCCAAGTTTCTAATGAGAAATATGACCCCTGCCCAGTCCACTTGCACTCATTAAGGATCACATTTCACTTTGAAATGTGTTTTCTTGCATCCTACCCAAATTGCAACTTGAGTGGTTACATTCTGCTCACTAAAATATCCCTGTGGTTTAATTGAAGAAGTTATGTTTCCTTTCCCCTCTTGAAGGCTTTGTTGTATAATGTTGTGGTGCTGTCATGATCTGTGCTGTCTGATCTACAGAGCACACACACACAACCCTCAGGTGAAAGCCTCTGAAGCCTTTGACAGTAGGAAATAGAATAAGGGGGAAGTGGCACCTTGGGAAGGTGGTTCAGCATTGCATCCCCATTTGAGTCTCTTGCCACCCTTGTGAAGTGTCTGATAACGCTGTCACACTGCAGGGGCAGGATTTTGCATTGACTTTGCACATGTTTGAGTCACTGCAAAGGCAGAGCATCAGGTGTCTGCTCCTGGGCATCAGGTCTGTGCCAATGGGCACATTGGACTGAGCACTGTGATGGCACAGCCTGGAAACAAGCAATGTCATTAAAACACAGCATGGATGTTCAGACACATTGTGTGTGTCATGATGTTTTGTGGATGAGATTTAGGTACTTCATGGGAAAAGGGTTTGTGTTGGATGACATTCGGTGATTGAGGGGATGGAAAGAGATTGCAGTTTAATTAAAATTCTAATCCCAAGTTTGACAATTTTTCTTGCCAGGTCAGCAGCCTGTATGTTCTGTTTCTGATTCTGTGAATTAAATGGGCTGACAGTCATCAGCTTCTTCGGAAATGCCTGTAAATCCAGCTAAAAATTAGGAAACATCAATATGTTTCAGAGCAGCTTCGAGCAGGGCTGTGTCACGCAGCAGTTTCCCATCAGTGTCCCCTGCTGCCAGTGCTCAAATCCAAACTAAACCCCTCTTGTGCAGCAGGAAGTGGCGCCGGTGTCCCCTCACGGCTGTGTCCCTGTTGGCAGGTAGTTGAGCAGTGCTGTCACCTGTCCCCAGCCATGAGGCTCCCCGTGCTCTGTGCCTTGGTGACGCTGCTGAGCCTGTCCCGCTGCCGGGCCGTCAGCTTCCCCGAAGACGAGGACCCCATTAACGTCGTGGACTACCACTGTAAGTAATCTGCATAAAGTGCTGCTAAACATCAGGGAAAAAGTTCTGATGTTGATTTTTTTTCCCTTGCCCCCCCCCACTCCAAGGGAAATTTTTAAAAAATCTGAATTTCCTTTAAAATTGAAATGTGTTTACTGGCTTTGTGTCTTTAATAGAACACTTAATCATTTTCTTTAAAAAAGCAATCAGAAATACAGCAATAACTTCAGGAAAAAGAACATTTGCTGACATTAGCCATCTTTTCCTCATTTATATTCAAGACATTACTCAAGGAATTTAGTTTAAACCCTTCTACACCTAGTATATACAGCTAATCAATGCCATATATTGATTCTTTAGCTCTATAATCCTGAGTGATGGTGTAGCCCATTTTTACTTGCAGATTCAAGGCAATATCCAGTATTTAGAGGACGCCCTTCAGGCAATGAATCTCAGCACAGACTGGACTTCCAACTAATGTTGAAAATTCGAGACACACTCTATATCACTGGCAGGTAATTTTCCTTCACTCAGTTTATTAGATTAAAATTCTTTTCTCTTCCGGTTTTGCATTTATGTGTAAAATTAATTTAGAAAAATGTGCAGAATATGATAAAAATTAGAATTGGGGCAGAATTTCCCAGAGAAATATACCATATCTATGGCCAGTGCATGAAAATTGGATTTGAAGGCTGCAGTTACTGTAGTTAAGCTTAAACCAATGATCAAATGCTCTTTTCCCTCTTTTATATTACTGCCCTGCCTGATAAAAACCTCTCTTGATCATTCTAAACTTGGACTGACATGTCAGGGCTGTAGGAAGTGAGGATAACACATTTACATATTTACAGCCCAGGTTAGTCCTCAGCAGAATGGGCAGACAGGGATGGTCAGCTGGACACTGCAGGTGCTATCTCAGGACCACACCAATAAAAATCAAAGCCACCCCATGTTACACGTGAACAACCTTCTCCCATTTACATTAAACACAGAAAATCCATAAGCATTTCGTAGAAGTTGTTGGTCAAACATAACATTCTGAAAATAGACTTAGCTTATCAAATAAAGAGGCACAGAATTAATGAATTTACTTCTGTCTTTTTACTTTGCAAACAGGGACCAGGTTTACACTGTAAATTTAAATGAAGTTCCGAAATCAGAAGTTATCCCAAGCAAGGTGAGTAGATGCCCACTGGAAAGAGAGAGGTGTTTTCTTTCGTTTTAATGGGTTGTTTTAAGAATTTGCTGTGACAGGGAATTCAAATGTTCCTTTCTGGTCTGCTTTACAGAAATTAACATGGAGATCAAAGCAGCAGGACAGAGAGAACTGTGCTATGAAAGGCAAACATAAAGTAAGTTTAGCACATTATATGACACTAGTATTTATTATATACATGAAGTTTGTGATTAATACATCTTACTCTCTTTTCAGGATGAATGTCATAACTTCATTAAAGTCTTTGTTCCAAGAAATGATGAGATGGTGTTTGTCTGTGGAACAAATGCATTTAACCCTATGTGCAGATACTATCGGGTAAGAGTACTGAAGATGTCATTAATCTGTTACTGGTTTTACTTGCACTGGTTATGCCATAGTAAATACATCCACTGTGCCTGAAGAGTGCTTCAAGGTGAAATAAAACCAGACAGAAGCCAGTGTGCTGAATTAAGTTTTGTGGAAAGACAGTGTTTTGCTTTTGTGCCAGTGCACAAAATAGAAATGACACTATCACCCATTTCTTTTTCTTCTCTAGTTGAATACATTAGAGTATGATGGGGAGGAAATTAGTGGTTTGGCAAGATGCCCATTTGATGCCAGACAAACCAATGTCGCCCTCTTTGCTGGTAAGAACTTTTACTTGTAATGAGTCTAAATGATTAATGACACCAAAGGAGACAGAGAGCTTTTACAGCAAGCACAAGAAAGCTAAAGGTGTCATGGTGCCCCTGCTCTTAAATTTTTTAAAGAGCCTCCAAAGGATTAGAAGCTGACCTGTTAATAAATAGGTTACAGCAGTCTGGGGAAGTGTGACAGTAAAGAAATGGGGAAAAATACAGGCTAGTCAGAATTCTCTAGATTATTAAAGGCCTCTTAATACCATGTTTTCAACTTCCATTTTAGATGGAAAATTGTATTCGGCAACAGTAGCAGATTTCCTGGCAAGTGATGCTGTTATTTATCGCAGCATGGGGGATGGATCTGCCTTAAGAACAATAAAGTATGACTCCAAATGGATAAAAGGTAATTTGGGGAGTATTTTCCCATACACATGGCAAATGTAATTTCAGTGGCACAGAAGGTTAGGTTATTCACAGTCAGCCTGGTTTACACATATGCTACAATGTCAGCATATATGAGGCTTTCAGAATATTAAAAAGCTGCATAATGAAAAAAAAAAAAAACCCAGACAAAATTTTTGTTAAATCCTTCAACAAATGAATTTGCAGTAACAAAATACTTTAGTTGATATACAGTTTCTGTGGGACCTTGTTACAGTCCATTAGCCAATGCTAAAGACTTCAAGTTCATTTAAACTCCAGTGCACCTGTATTTGGACATCCTAAAGTATCTGGAAGACTGGAGCTCACCTTGGCTGGTTTGGACCTGGGGAGGAGCTGCCAAGTCTCACAGTGTCACTGTTGTGTGCCCACTGAGCAGTTCTTTGAAGTAACTTCTCCTTGCTCTTTCTTACAGAACCACACTTCCTCCATGCCATAGAATATGGGAACTATGTTTATTTCTTCTTCAGAGAAATTGCTGTAGAGCACAACACTTTAGGCAAGGTCAGTATCATCACCGTGAGCGTTGAGTCACAGCAGAAGGAGCTCATCCTAAAACAGCATCAGGAACGAGCACAGTTCATAATATGAAGAAGGACCTAGGACAAAGCTTGCATAGTTTTACCACGGTTATAATTTACAGGGATGGGAGAAAAAGAGAACTAGAGCAGTGCATTCTTCAACCAAAAAGCTGTTTCTGTTCTCCAGGCCTCACTGTTAGTGAGCTCACTACAGGTGTCTTTCAATGTGCTGTTGCCTTAGTGCTGCTGTTGCCTTAACTCTTACGCCAAGTACTGGAAAAGCTGAGGGTGTTTTCATGCTTATTAAAGAAACAAAAGAAAACAACACAAAAGGAGAGCTTCAAAGAAGTTTCTCTAATGTCCCTGGATATTGAATAATTCAGTCATGCCAGTACAGAGTATAATACTCATGCCTCACCATGGAACGATATTCTACAATAAATTATTAAATCCCTTACACATGGTTAATTAAAGTCTTTAAATCTCACTAACAATATGATTTTGAAGGTGAAAAGGGTGGGAGCAAACTGTGGAGATGCATTTGCTTGGTGATACATTAAGATGCCTGTGCACTGCAAGCTGAACACCATTTGCTTTCATCTTCTCTGTGCAGATAAATGGCAGCTTCCTGTTAACAACATTATCTTGGTGTTTTATTAAGAGCTCAGAAACAAGCACTGTTTCCCTTGCATCTCTCAAGCCTCTCTCCCTTCTTCCTTCTTTTTTTCTTTCACAGGCTGTGTATTCCCGTGTGGCACGCATCTGCAAAAATGACATGGGAGGCTCCCAAAGGGTCCTGGAGAAGCACTGGACATCCTTTCTGAAAGCTCGGCTCAACTGCTCAGTTCCTGGGGATTCATTCTTCTACTTTGATGTTCTGCAGTCTATCACAGACATAATAGAAATCAATGGAGTGCCCACCGTTGTGGGTGTATTCACCACACAGCTCAACAGGTAAGAGATGAGCAACCTTTCATCAAAGGCAGGTCTCAGGTTCTCTCTTACACTGAGATTGGTGCCATTGTAATCTGAGTTCTTGAAACTGTTTTTTGAATTTTACAGCATCCCTGGTTCAGCAGTGTGTGCTTTTAGCATGGATGACATTGAGAAAGTCTTCAAAGGGAGATTTAAAGAACAAAAGACTCCTGACTCTGTTTGGACAGCTGTACCTGAAGACAAAGTACCAAAGCCAAGGTAAAAGGTTCTTTCTCGTGATGTCATAACATTGTCCCTGTAAAGAGCTACCTTAAATCAGCTGCACTCTTGAGTGCCTTGCTGGGTAAAACCCAAAGCAGAGCTTGATGCTTCAGCCATAAGGATGCTCATTAACCGGCTGCCTTCTCTCATTAACTAAAATATCAAGAGGAAAACAATATTGTTCTCATTCCAGACCTGGCTGCTGTGCAAAACATGGCCTAGCAGAGGCTTACAAAACCTCCATTGATTTCCCAGACGAAACGCTCTCCTTCATCAAATCTCATCCGTTGATGGACTCAGCTGTTCCCTCAGTCACTGAGGAGCCCTGGTTTACCAAAACACGTGTCAGGTATGACAGTTCAAAAGTAACACCTGTGAAAAGGAAAACAGGACAACTTGCTGTTAATGATGTGCCTTCTGGTCTTGCTAGATACAGATTGACAGCAATTGCTGTAGACCACGCTGCTGGACCATACCAGAACTACACAGTCATATTTGTTGGCTCTGAAGCAGGAGTAGTACTTAAAATCTTGGCAAAAACCAGGCCTTTTTCTTTGAATGACAGCATATTACTGGAAGAGATTGAAGCATATAATCATGCAAAGTAAGTATTACCAGAACATCTAAGCTCTTCATCTAGTCCTTGGTACCTAGCTAAAAAAGATTATGGTAAACTAGCTCATTACAACCAACATCACCACTTGTTTGTCATTTCATCGTGTTCCTCATGTTGAATAACCTGAAAGTATTTGGTCACTTGCCATTTTGCATGGGTTGAATGAATAACCTAATTCCACTCCAGTGACGTCAGTGACACGGTCTAACTCTCCCACAAATACTTCTGAAACGTCAGAAGTACTTGGTGATGTTAAAAAGAAATTATCTGTGCTTATCTTGAGGGTTGCTCAAGAGTGGCTGATAGTATAACCTGTATCTGATAATTTAAACTTGCTTATTTCTCGGCACAAAGAATTTGGGAGTGGAAGCATTCCAATTAGACTCTACAGCCATCCAATACAGGATTCCTCCTTTCTCTCATGATACTTATGCTGACTGAGAGAACAAAGGAAATGGATTTTAATTTTTTTTTTCCTACATAGTTCAGTGAACTTCTCACCTAGCTGTTAGCAGGAGCCAGAAGCCAGCATTTGATAGCTCAGAGGTTTGTTTAGCAATGTCTCAGCAAAGAGTAGTAGGTTACATTTATGTATGTGAAAAGTTTCTGTTCTGTAGCTACACAGACAATAAATAAAATGTTTACTGCACAAAGTACTACAGTCACTAACGCAGTGGCCTGCCCTTGTTTTTGCTGACTAGGTGTAATGCAGAAAGCGAGGAGGACAGAAGAGTCATTTCCCTCCAGCTGGACAGAGACCACCATGCTCTGTTCGTGGCATTCTCCAGCTGCATCGTTAGAATTCCCCTGAGTCGGTGTGAGCGTCACGGGTCATGTAAAAAGTACGGCTCCATTCCTGAACCCGCCCTTAAAGCAAGGGCACCAACATTTCCTAGGAAGGAAGTAAAAAATGCATGATTTTCTGGGGTTTTTCTCTTGCAAGGGCATGTATTGCTTCACGGGACCCGTACTGTGGCTGGTTAGACCATGAGGCGTGTGGAAGAGTGACACCAGGCATGCTGTAAGTACTCCTTTTCAAGTTAGCCCAGCATCTCTAAATATGCTTTACACAAGCTCATGCCCTGTGCCTCTTCCCTTGCACACAGTTATTAAATCTCTGGTTTTTTAAAGATTTTTTTCAGTGCACTGTATATGTAAGAGAACAGAATGCTAAGTCTGGCCTAATTCTGGAATCTCTGGGTGGAGACTTGCTTTCAGTGGGAGTTCTAGATGTGTAGGAGGACAGGCACACCTGTAGGAAGCAGGAGGGCAAGCAATTGCAGCATGCAAACCTGAGCAGCTCCAAGAGGACAGGACACAGTATCTCCTCCCAGGCATGCTCATGGTCAGGGCACAGGCAATTGCAAATATGAAAGCACTGGATTCACAGTGGGAAGAGCAAGGTTGTGCCTCTGTAGTGGAGCTAGGGTGTTATATATGCATACCAAAGGCATTTTGCACAAATGAAGTCTGTAATATATGGTGCACTAGCAGCTGTATCTTAAAAAGAGGCCTTTGTAGCAGGCCAGTGCAAACATTAACTGGTATAATTGGATGGTTGTATCTAAACCCAAGAACATGCCCAATGGAGAAGACATGATATAGTTGTTAGAAAATGGGATTATTTTTCTTCTATTTCCTGGCATAAGCACACAGAGATAGTTTTAAAGCTGGACTATCCTGTACATTTTGTACAATCCTTTGGGCCATATACTGGCTGTTGTGTATGTTTCCATCTGCTGCTTCCAGAAAAAAAAAAATCTCCATTTGTATCCTTACTAATACTGTTAATTGCAGGTTCTCTTTGTTTGTTTCATACAACCACAGCACTGGAGGATATGTGCAAGATGTCGAATACGGCAACACAGCACAGCTTGGGGACTGCCATGGTAAGGCACAGTCACTGCTGCTCCTTTGGAATGTCTCACCATGGTCTGTGGCCACACCTCACTGTGGATGTTAAATTTCTGATGAGCTTTTCAGTAACATGATGAACACATCACCTGGTGTGACTGTGAATGTTCACAAAGCTGAGCTTTTTAGTCCTGGGTGGCAGTGTTTTTGTCTTTCCTTCACCAGTTTACAGCTATTTGGGGTCTACAGCAAAGTATTGAAGAATTTATTTTTTGTAACCAGTGGTATTTTAGTTTTTATTTTCCATTACTCAGGTTTGAGATCTTTTGCTTTCTTTTTGTTACTTTTTACTGATTACTTGTTCCTTTAATTCTTTTAGAAATTTTGCCTACTACAGCTACACCAGATTACAAAATATTTGGCGACCCAACATCTGGTTAGTTTTTTTTTAATTTTTTTGAATTAATGACCTTTACTTTCCTTCAGTTCAGCATTCTCAGCCCTTTTTTCCCTCCTTTTGCACAGTTGGCAATCCTCCATTTTTGTGCTTTTACTCATGTTCCCACTGATGGTAAAGATAGTCAGACTCTTCTCACTCAGCACTTCACCCTGTGTAGCCGCATGTTAACAGCTCATTATTTATTGAGACATCTTTTATTAAAGAGCCTGATTAACATAGATGACATCTTCACTGCACGAAGTCCACTAAGCTTTACTCTTGATCCCCAGCCATGCGTTTGTGAATGCCCCTCTTGGTCATCTCTAGTCGATGAATGGCAGAACTTCATCATCCTCCTCCTTACCTCTCCTTTTCTCTTTTCCTTCTTTCCCAGCAAGCTTTTAGCACAAATACACATTTTCTAAAATGTGTATTTCTTTATTTTTGAAATGCTTCAAGTAGTTAATGCTAATGGGAAAAAATTTAACATCACGAACTGTGTAGCTGAATGAGAAATTGTGTAGACAAAAGTGGCTTAGAAAAAATGCTGTGCATTGTTGTCAGATGGACTTTTGCATCCTTTTCTCCTCCAGTGATTTTTCTAATAAAGTGTTTACCACCAGCCCCTGGTGTTCAGGGACACCCAGTGCTCTTCTGTTGAACTCAAGAGCAGAACCTGTGTTGACTTCAACAGGAGCAAGACTCAGGCCTTACTTTCCAGTCTTTGCTTTTGGAACTTGGGTCTTTGCTTTCAAACCAAAGGCACATTTCTGACTGACAAATAGGAAAATAATCTGTTTGTATGTTAAATTTTTAAGAGTGCAACAAGAACATTATTTGTGGTTTGGTTTCTGACATTTTCACTTCTGTAACTTGACAAGAAGTAACATTCGAGTCAAATATTTTCCAGATCTATTTACCCACAATGCAAGTTAGACTCACTTAAGGAAACAAAACAAAACTGTCACACAGAAATGCTGCCTGGCTTTATGAGTGTTTATCAACTGAATTTTCGAAGTGATATTTTATGGCACAGATACAACTGAACCTTATTTTCAAGTCCTGAATGAGTGTGCTTTTGAAATACATTTCTCAAGTCTGATCTCAAGCCATAGACTTTCCTGCCTAAACCTACTGGGATGGTGAACACAAAATACTCAAGGGTGCAAATGAGACTGGACTGAAAACCCAATTTTATGAGTTTCCTCCTCTGTGCATTTTCATGTAGGCTGTGGTGGGTCTGTTCAGCAAACATATTACAGAGGAGCCAGAATCTCTGCAGGATTGTTCCTTAGGAGCCATTACGAAATAGGGGTTAAAAACATTCATTTTATCCCCACCTGCAGAAATGGCTCATTCAGCAGTTCCTGGTATACCATAATAGCAGTAATGGAGCTGATCTGGTTTCTCAGGCATAACCTGTCATGAGTGTGCATTGTTCCAAGTAACTTCTTTTCTTTTGAAGATGTTTAAAAGGCAGCCAAGTATGTTGTCTCCAGTGAAGAATATAGCAATTAAGTTGACTAAGTTGTGCTTTTCACCCCCACAGTTGCTTACTTTAACTTTTGCACTGCTTTCACAGTTGACTTCTCTGGCTTTTTGGCTAGCAGCTGTTGAAGTGTAAATGTACTATTTTCATACTTCCAGTTTTGAAGTAATTGATTTTAATCAGCCATTTGTACTTCTGCAGCGTGTGGGGGGGGGGGGTCACATTTTGCTCTGACATGTAACTCCCATAAAATACTGTGTCCAGCTATAGCTTAGATGTGCCATGAAACACATTAATAAAAATCTGTTTGCCACCACAGACATGGAGTTCTCCTCAGCTTCCATTACCACAATGGCAAGTATCCCAGTTATATCACCTAAAGTGATTGGTTCCTGGAAACCTAAAGTGACTGGCTCTCGGAAATTTGTAGTTCAAGATGACCCAAACACTTCTGATTATTCTGATCCATTATCAGGTGTCCCAAAGGGTAAGGCCTTACCAGGGAATACATTGCAGCTGAATGGAAACCTGATAGTCTCAGCATTGTCTAAGGCTTAAGTTAAATGTAACAGCTATGATTGTTGGGCTCTATTTTACACCCATTTCCTGTGAATATGCAGACAGTGCAATCATGTTTTTCATACCTACTTATCCCATGGACAAAGTGCTGCTTAGAGCTTATAATGGGAAACACAGATACTACACTCAGCTTTTTAATCCTGGAGTGGTCCAAAACTCCCATTGAAATCAATGGCAGTTCTGGATACATTAAAAAAATTACTTTCCACACCTCTGTTAAATCTTAAACTGTTTAAACAGTAACTTAAACACTGGCTTAGACTGTTAGTCCTCATGAATGGTTGCTTATGTTTTGGGTTTTTTTCATTTGGGTTGGGGGTGATGGCAGTAAAACAGAACACAAAGCAGAGCTCCATGAGATATCCATGTGTTAAATGGGGCCTATCCCAACCTCTGCTTGCCTAGAATATCGTCTTGATCAAGGGTTAGAGTAAAAAAGTGCTCTTTAATTTTCATCCTCTGGATATGAGCATCAGTTTAGAGATGATCTCAGTACATAGTGAGACATCCAGAGGTTTTAAGCTGAACACAAGAAACCTATTCTGCCTGTAGTTCATCTTTCTCTAGACATTCTTTCAGCTAAGTGAGCCTTTGATTAGGCTCTTATGGCAACTGAGACTTTAATTCAATAGGACTACTGCAGTCAACCTCAGGATTGAGAAGCTTCCAATCCCCTAACCAAAGCTTAACCCAAGTCTCTCTCAGTGCATAGCACAGCAAGGTGACAGACATGTTTGCACAATTCTGTATTTACTGAAAAAATCTCACCAGCCAAAAACCATTTCTGTTTTATTACCATTCACCAAAACATATCAGGTTTCCTATCAGCCATTATGGCCGTGCATTTGTCATTTTAATTTGTTGCAGTTATTTTCTGTTTGCTTTAAGTTTTTATTATCATCTGCTCTTGGTTCTCAGTCACATTTTGTGTCATAGCTATTTAGTGAACTTTACTCATGTTTTTGTTCTGCTTCTGCACAGTGCCATTAAATCCTGTAACCCTGAACATTAACAAGATTCAAAGGCCTTGCCTCTAACAAAAAGTGGCTCTGTTCCTTCCCTCTTGCTCTTTCATTTTAACATCTCTTGGGATAGCAACAGAATTACTTTCATTAAAAACTAACATTGTCTTAGCTGCAAGATGTCTGTGGTTGCTTTAAAAAATCTAAAAAAAAATCAAAGGGAGCTAGTTAATACCCAAATAAAAAAATTAATCAAATATTAAATTTCTTGGTCTAAGCGAAAAAGTTTCTAAGTTTTAACATTCTCTAATAATTTAACCTAAGTTGTTTTTATAATGTTATGCAAGTATTTATGTTTGTTATTGGTAAAAAATAAAAAACAGTGCTCTAGCAGGATCATATTATCTTCAAACTTGGACATGTATAATGAGTACAGGTGTGCCACTCCAGGACTAGCAGCCTGGGAGTGGAGGAGTTTACAAGTTTTCTACTGTATTCCATTAGCGTGGCTGTAACAATGCAGTATATATGTTATACATTTTTACACAACATTTGCATAATCTTGTCTCTCCTTTGATACTGATTTATGAGTTGGGCAGGAAAGTGAGAGAGAAATCCATCCATGAGTTATTAATTGCTGTCTGGCCAGTAGGACCTTCTAACCTCAATTTTCCAGCAGAAATCATTAATGTTAATAACATAAGGCCCCTATTTGTGAGCCTTAAAAGAAATTTGGGGACAGGCTAAACAAAACATAATATAAGGAGAGGAGCTGCGACAAGCATTCCTCATTATCAGAGAAAATGGACAGTCTTCATTTAGTCTTGTTGGTGCACACACAGTCATTTTATAATTTCTATAAAATTATTTGCATTCACCAGTGGAGTAGATTGCAGGATCCTACTGAGTTACACCAACACCACAGCCAGAGCACTTAAAAACACTGAATAGACACTTCCATGAGGAAGGGTGCCTTCTTCTGAAATGTGTCAGTATGAAATACCTGTGGATTTATGATCTCCTGCCTGTCTTTTTGCAGGTGTGAGGTGGGAAGTACAATCAGGAGAGTCCAACCAAATGGTACATATGAATGTCCTAATCACTTGTGTCTTTGCCGCTTTTGTCCTGGGAGCCTTTATTGCGGGAGTGGCCGTTTACTGTTACCGGGATATATTTGTGCGAAAGTCCAGGAAAATCCACAAAGATGCAGAATCGGCTCAGTCCTGCACTGACTCCAGTGGGAGCTTTGCCAAATTGAATGGGCTGTTTGACAGTCCTGTCAAGGAGTATCAGCAGAACATTGATTCACCCAAACTGTACACAAACCTGCTGACCAGCAGAAAGGAATTGCCTCCAAACGGTGATACCAAGTCCATGATGATGGACCACAGGGGACAGCCTCCAGAATTAGCTGCACTTCCAACTCCAGAATCTACTCCAGTTCTTCAACAAAAGACTCTGCAGGCTATGAAAAGTCAGTCGGACAAAGCGCATGGTAACCTCAATGCTTCACGAAAGGAAGCCCCACTAAAAAGCCCTCAGTTTTTTCCTTCTAGTCCTCCACCCCACTCTCCTCTAAGTCATGGACATATTCCCAGTGCTATTGTTCTTCCCAATGCTACCCATGACTACAACACATCTTTCTCAAATTCTAATGCGCACAAGGCAGACAAAAAGATGCAACATATTGATCATCCACTTACAAAATCATCCAGCAAAAGAGACCACAGGAGATCTGTTGATTCCAGGAACACCCTGAATGATTTTCTGAAACACTTAAATGAAACTACTAATAATCCCAAAGCAATTATGGGAGATATTCAAGTGGCCCACCAGACTTTAATGCTGGATCCAATGGGCAATATGTCTGAGATCCCACCTAAGGTTCCCAACAGGGAGGCATCTTTATACTCTCCTCCATCGACTCTGCCGAGAAACAGTCCCACAAAACGAGTGGATGTTCCCACCACTCCTGCAGTACCAATGACCTCTTTGGAAAGGCAGAGGGGTTATCACAAAAATTCTTCACAGAGGCACTCAATATCTGCCCTTCCTAAAAATTTGAACTCACCAAATGGTGTTTTGTTATCCAGACAGCCAAGTATTAATCGTGGGGGGTACATGGCTCCCACGGCAGGCACTAAGATGGACTACATGCAAGGGACGCCTGTCACCGTTCACCTCCAGCCTTCCTTGTCTAGGCAAAGCAGCTACACGAGCAATGGCACCCTGCCTCGCACAGGAATAAAGAGGACACCCTCCCTAAAACCCGACGTGCCACCGAAACCCTCATTCGTCCCTCAGACAACATCAGTCAGACCACTGAACAAATACAGCTACTAGGACATGTCTGTGCTAAAACGAGTGTGGCACTGACCTGTACAGGTTGTGAAATGATGTTGTGGTAGACACATAAGGCAGAGACTTGCTTGTTACTAAGGAGAACAAAGTGGCCAAAGAAACTGTCTTTACTTGAGCAACATCGGTGTCTTGCCACATGTAGCTGTAGCAAGACTTCGTGTACTTGCTACGAGCAAACACAAAAAAAAAACAAAGGAAAGTGCTGGTCATTACATTTCTTTTGTTTGGAGCTAAGGAGACATGTAGCACAATGGGGTGGGGGCTACGTTACTGTTCTAAATAGCTAAACAACAGTTGTTGGGAAAAAATCAGTAAGCAAATACTTGAAAAAATGGGTTCCATTTTAGACTGCCATTAAGTGTGGTCATTCCCATTAAATGTGAACATTTTACTATGTATGCATTCACCTTGCCTCTTGCACAAATGTCAGAAAACGGTAATGTCTCAATGAATAGCTGGGTTAATAATCAATTTGCTGGAATTAAGTCTCTGGCCCAACTGTAGCATTATTTTTTTCTCTCCATGTGTGTGGCATTTTGTTTTTGCCACAGATAAAGCTGTGCGTGTGTTTGGATGTGTGTGTGTACTGTACACACTAGGATGTACTTAGATTCCCATTGCATCTTTTATGCTATGGAATTGTTTACATTGAGCATGACTGAACAAACAGATCACTCTGCCTTCTGCAGCCCGCTGGGCTCAAGCTCGGAGCCAGCTATGGATGAACTGCGCATCTCTGACAGCCTTCTGAGGGGAACGCCTGGATGAAAGTCACCCAGTCAAAGAGTGCAGATATGTTTAATTCTTCATAACTGTTATGCTGCTATTGATTCAGAGCTGTGCATTTCAAATCTAGTGTTTTGGGCTGGAACGGGGGAGTTTTACTGTGTTTCCACAGTGCCTCCATCCAAAACCTGGCCACTGTGAACTTGAGCCCCTGTACTTCTTACTGAGGGCAGCTAATAGTCAGTTCGCTTGGCAAATGCCTGTGTAACTGGAGAAGGTCACGTTTTTGTTGCATTTAATAACGCCCTACACACTGATAGACTCTTGTCAATAAAAAAGGAGAAACATTAATTGGCCTGGCAGAAGCAGTCTGTGAAAACTCAACAGTAGTGCAATCAATTTGTTTTTGTTGTGTAAAGTAAGGTTTGTTTTTTTCCAAAGTCATGCAGGTAATGACAATATTCTGTAAATATTATGTGTGAGTTTACCTGAATCTGTGCATTTTGTGCCTTATTCATGCAAATGATAAAAGTACTAAAAAAAAAAAATTAAATCTGTCAAGTGTTCTCACCATAGCACATATCTCCCGAGTGCCAGTTGTAAAACCTCTCAACAGCACCCGAAAAAAAAAAAAAGATAAAACGCAAGAATAATTAATGGTAACTAAAGGCAGCCTACAATCCAAGAAGACAGCAGCATTAAATCACCTTACCATGATAAACATTCCACTCCAGCTCTCTGAAGGATCAAACAGTTATAATGTGAAATCAAATGAGGTTTCTAGGGTAATGGAACACCTGCTAAAGTTGTGTAAGCTATTTAGTAGGGTTTACAGTATCCACTTGCAGCTGATGTTCAACACAGATGGCTATTTTAGCTTGCAAACTACACACTACCACATTGTTTATTGAACATAACTATAGAAATAACCATGGCAGAGGAATATTCATGAATTAGTGGGACAAATAACTGCAACGGGTTTCAGAGACGGTGGAGATTTATATTATGTGTTCAAAGGAGAGAAAAGGTTAGTCACTAAAAACTGGATCTCTGTTACAGAACAAAGAATAAAGGATAGAAGTAGTCATTTTTTTCTTGTAAGGCTGTAAGGGACATTTATTTCCTGAGACCTCTGGATCCAAAAATCAATGATCTTTCTTCCTAAACACTTCTGTCTTGCAACTAAAACACTACAGATTAATAACTATTAAAATGTACTCAGTTGTCAGAAGACACAAACTGATCCGAATTCACTTTACAAATATTAATACAGACTTGTGTGACCCGGAAGATAAATGTATGTGAACCCTGATAACCTCCTGTAACATTGTGCTGCCTTGTAGATGGTAATGTGAGTTCTCTCAGTATTTATGTTGAAATTTCTAACATTCAACCTAGTCCTTATTCTGTTAATTTAATAATAAAAGATGCTTTATCCATTTGTGCAAAGGTAAACGCAGATTGTATCTTTTTTAATGGTACGGCATAAAAAAAGTAACCCTTAAATGAAGCTGCTCTATTACTATAGAGTACTTTAACATGTATAGATATCTTGTAAACTTGTATTGTGGATGTGTAAATAATACGTTCTTTGGGTTTTTAACACCGCATGTAAAGTCAAAATAAAATATTCCCATGTACTGAGTGTGTAATTTCATTATTAGTGCAGATGTGTTATAGGATTACTGTAGGGGAAAATCTCTGCTTGCCTTCAGCAGCTCTGCGAGGAGGGCGCGGAGCCCTCGGCCACTCCCTGGCCTGCAGGACTTGCAGAGGTGGGGTGACACACCAGGGTCCTGTGTGTCCTCTCCAGCCACACTGAGCTCTGTGCCCCTGGGGCAGAGTCTGGGTCTTTCAGTGACTTTCAGCCTCCTGAGGCAAATACAAAAATCAGAGTAACCAGCATGTGGTGGCAGAGCTCAGTACAGAATCGGGGCTGCCCACACAACACCAACACCATGTGCTGAAGCTGATCCCTGGAGCTCCATCCAGGTTTCAGCTGGGCTCTAGTTCCTGCAAACCTTTCTTATTAAGGTCAAAAAAATACCAATTTTGTGCAAATACGGTACAGTTTTGAAAGAAGGTAGTGTGTTCCTTCTACAATGTAGATTACAAAAGATAAAGCTAATTCCTGGCTAAATTAATTACTCACATAGCAGGACATTCCTAAATACTTATTAATGCTTAATAATTGAAACTCACATTTCAGGCAGTTAAAGCCCAACAGAAAAATAGATGCTGTATATTTCATATGTGCCAACATTCCACACAATTTTAAAATAATCAAGGTAATTTAGTATCAGAAAACAAATATAACAGTCTTTTAATTAAAAGTTGATTTTAGATCGTGGATATAAACGATTTTTTACAAGATTATGCTGTCAAGGTATTAATCATTTGAAATTGCTGTGCATGTTATAACACTACAATGGCACCTACTTGTATCTTACAAAAAAAAATTCTGAAGGAAAAAGACATATGGTGCTTAAAAAGTTCCAAAGCTATAATGGCTCAATATATATTTTCTAGTACCAGAATTTCTATTTTTTTATTAGTATGGGGTTTTCTTCATTGGATGTCTTTATATATTAAATGAAGCATCAAACACATACAGCTCTCACAACATGCTACTTTCCCACTTTAAAATTAACTCTGCCTTTGACACCAGTGTCAGCCAGTGTGGCTAAAAGCTTTCCCTCCGGAGGGGCTGTGCCTACCTGAGTCATCTTCAGCCAGGCATTAAAGGTCATCATGAGAAAATTACAAATAGCTGTTTTAGTGATGTGTAAATGTGCATCTGCAGCACAAACCCAGGGATATTTTTTGTTCAGAAAATGCCTCTATTTTATCTAAATTGTGTCAAGTGATCATTTTCTGGAGTTCCATGGTTTGGTCTGTATTGAACCAGCCTTTCCTTAACCAGTGATGTGGTGGCTGGATGGGTGTAGCCAGACCATCATCCCCCCAACATGCTCTGTTGGACTACATGGTGCATGCAAACACCACGTTTTATTTATTTTTATTTTTAAATACATGCAAATAAATATTAAGAATTTGTTAGAAAAATAAGCACAAGAAAACGCTCCCTTTACTAACAGAGATGGCTTGTATCCAATGAGGATGCCAAAGCAGCCACCTACAGAAGCCCCATTCTGAAAGGGAACTTCAGCAATAAGAAAAAGCTTAGCAAGAAAACGGAGTTTTTCTCCTCCAATGCTTTCCTGGGTGAGCCAGTTGGCTTTAAGCATCCTAAGGTCTCTGGTGAAGAACAATCCAAAGCCACAGGTGATAAAGGAGCACATGAAGGGTGCTTGATGTGCCCAGGGTCACCCCTGCAATGGGAGGTCCCAGCTTTGTGGGATGTGGGGCAGGGCAGCTGTGAACACAGGAGGGAAGAGGAGAGGCTCCTGCTCAGCTCTGCCTTGCTTTGGGTTTTCTAGAAAAAAATAGTTTTGAACAGAAAACAGACAAAACACCTGCTGCAGGCCTGTGCTAGTGAGATGATTGCAAGAAAACCAATTTGTAAAGCTGTGAGTAGTTATCTCTATGACTGCACTGCCAGAACAAACCTTTGGCCTTTTAAATTGAGGTCTTAAAGTAATCACAGTAGTTAGAAAAATCAGGATGCCTCTGTCTTAGTGCTGTCTTGCTAATGAATCACTCTGTGACCCTGAGAAGATTATGCAGGGTTTATGCAGTAAAGGCTCCTCAGAATGCAGTGGGTTTAGTGCAGTTGGTGTGATCTGTACTGTTTTCTTCTTAATGCTTCCTTCTCTCTCTGTGATTCTGAGCACTAGCAAGGACATCTTGCAGGTAAATAAAGGGAAAGAGAAATACCTTCCCATCTGGGAAAGGTTAGTATTTGCAGGAGTAGGGAAGAGTTGGTTGGTATTTCCCCAGGTGCCTATTAATTTCATGGCATGGAAAAATATTTTTTAAAAATTGATCACAACAAAATACCTCATAAATGCAGCATCTGGACTTCAGCTGGGATGTGCAAGCTTTTCATATAAAAAGTACTACCAGGAGACCAACATACCAAGACTGCATTTGTTGTTCAAATGTCATCATATCACAGTATGAAAGAGCAAGAAAGCAAAGGATTTGGGAGGAAAAAAAGCCACATTAAATATTTAATTAGATTCAGCTTTGCTCAGAGAAGTAGAGATTCTCGCCTTTTTATTCAACCCTGCTAAAGTTCAGCTGGTGTGAGGACCTGACTCTGGTCCAGCCATTGCTGCCTGCTTGCAAACACTTTCACAGGCATATTGCATTGGCCCGACACACATCTGAAATTATAATCTGTGCCGAGCTCTCAACTGAGAAACTGTTTCTACTCTGCCTGAAACGAAATTTATTGGAAGCTCTGATTTTATTAGTGCATTCTGAATTCATCTGAGGGCCTGATTTATGGTCTCCTCACTTGCTTTTCTCCGATAGTCACTAATAACTTTTCTGAGCTCTTCTCATTAAAATTGTAACTACATCCCAGCCTGTGTCCTGCAGTGAAGGCTGCTGACCAGACCACAGATGCTAGAGGGTCCCCGTGTTTAGGTAAGGACTGAGAATTCCTTGGGCTGCAATGGTGGCACTGCATCGTCCCTACCAGACTGGTGCCTCTGCCCTTCATGTCAGCCAGAAAGAGCGTTGCTTAAGCTCCTGTAAGGGTAGGGGAGAAGAAAATCTACCACATAGACAAGCTGTCCTGGCCATTTTCAGTAATGATCCCCATTTGTCAACATAAAAGGAATTTTATGACAGAAAAACTTAATGGCCAAAAAAAATAAATCCCAACCCCAAACTGACCTGCACACATCTTGCTGTCTTTGTTTTGAGAATGAGAAGCTGTTTTCCAGGGCAGAATCTCACTGCACAAAAATGAGCAAAGAATACCAGTTTTCAATGAAGGCCCTTCTGCAGGATCATACCTGGCTGTAATAGCTGTTTTGTAACTTTTTCCAGTAGCTGACCTTAGCCATTGGCAGAGGCAGTCCATGAGCTCAGTGGTTTGCTTCTGCAGCAGTATTGACAGCCTCTAACATATGTCTGTTCCTGCAGAGAAATGGACAGCTGCCTAGTAAGAGAAGAAAGGTGGCAACTGGCTTTTAATTTGGGTCACTTCAAGCACAGGGTTATTTCTAAAATCTTTGATTTACAATACTGGCCTCACATGAGGAAAAAATAATCAGATCAGAGCAGATGAATCATAAAAGCAATGCATAAGCTAGCTGCACCTTCCTTTTCTGCACACTGAAAATCCATGTGATTACTCTGATTTCCTCAGGAATACATGTTGGTCAATTAACAGCCTGAGGTTTTTTTTTTGTGGTTTTTTTTTTTGTTGTTTTTTTTTTTTTTTGTTAGAGACTAATGGCAAATTTTTATGATCAGGCCGTGTTGTATAACTACGAATGGCCATTAGTCACAGGTTATCGTGCCTGGCCAACAATTAGGTGAGAGAGAAGCACTTCCAATATTAATGTGGCGTGTGAGAATTGATTTCTGTGAAAGCTTGTGCATGCAGCTCTAACATTCAGTCTCTGTCACTGCTGCTTGGGTGAAATACTGCCTCCATCGAGGGAGATGGCAGAGCTGCTTAGGGCCAGGCCTTTGCCCTCACTCACTCAGACGTCCCCAGAAAGCAATTGTTAAGGAGGTGTGAGCAAGGCCAAAGCAAAACGGGATGCACATCTGCAGAAAAGCATTTGCAGTCCCCAAGATCATCTCTGGCCACAAGTGTTTGATAGGGATCAAGGCTTCAGGGTAAGAAACATGTCTCTGTAGGAATTACCTTCTTTTTCTGGTTGTTGGAGAGTATTGCAGCAGGTACTGTCACAGGAACTGAACAGGCTTGCTTGGGCCAGCTGACATTTTGTGTGTGGAAACATCTTGCCATCCCTGGACTGCCATGTGTGTGGCTGCAAGTCTGCTTTTAAATTCGCTAGCAAATCCCATCAAATATTGGACTCAACTGGGACAGAAGGTGCCAAATGCTGAGCTTCCAGGCACAAGAGAAAAGCCAGGTGAAGGTACCCAGAGAGCTCATGGAGACTGCTGGGAGGGCACTCCTGGTGCTAACAGAAGCACAAAAAGGCATCTTGAGTTTGTTTCACTTCTACTGGTAAATCAGGCACATCTAAATATAAAAATCACAAAATCACAGAATGACTGAGGTCGGATGGGACCTCTGAGATCATCTGTTTCAAGCCCCCCTGCTTAAGCAGGGTCACCTGGAGCTACTTAAACATTCAGGAAATCACTACCTACCTGAGCTAGGACCCTGGACTGAATAACAGTAAAAATGATAATTCATCCTTAAAACCCTTTCTAGAAGAACTTTCAGATTAGGCAGGTCTTCTAGCAGACAGGTAAAGTCTTCCTTCTACCCAGACTGAGGGGAGTTTAGATATCCAACTACTCTTTTTATTGCAGCACTTACTTCTCTTTGACAAGCATAGAGTGCACATCTCAAACAACCCTTCTCTGTTCAGATCCCAGAGGATATCTGCCGATCCTAATGCACAGCGCACCGTTCTCCGTGCGAGCCTTTCATCTGAAATGACATCACGATCAAAGGCAAGGTTATACAGAGTGCAACACACTGAGAAAGTCATGTGATATTTCAGAGCTGCTTCATTACTGGGACGAGAGTTCAGAAAGTACTTGAAAATGACATTTTACTATACATGATATGTTCCATATTACAAGCATTCCTTGCTAGTCCCTGCTGCTTCAGTTAAACTGCAGTACTTGGTAAAAGACTGGATTTGCTCTTCCACAGGAACCAAACTCCAGGTAGAATTACTCCCCATACTTTGAAGGAAGGGATACATCTCAAAAGGCTCTAATACAAAAGGTATTCTAGACCAGGAGGGACAAAATATCACATAGGACACAAAGCAAGATCAGTTGTCAAAAATATACTTTTTGTCACATTTCAGATGAAAACCATTTAGAAACCTGCCATCTCAACTTGATGGCAGGAGGGAGGAGAAAATGTTTGCCCTGAAACTGGTTGACAGAATGGACAGCTTTTTGATGTTGTCTTCTAATAAAATCTTGCACAAATGCCACCCAGCTAACAATGTCAGCAGTTTCTATCTAAATCCAGTACTGGAGCTTTTACACTCCTCTTTGTGTTCTCTGAAACACAGTCTAACTTGCTTTGCACAGAACAATAACTAACCTGTCATGAAGCTGCACTTTACTATTTTAGTAGTTGTTTGGTTTTTCATAAAGTCCTTCCAATGAAGGCTTCTCTCCTAAACTACTCCTTTTTAGGATAATACAGCATCACTCTCCTCTGCTTCAGATGGAAAGTGAGGATCAGAGGAGCTCAGCTTCAAAATGGCAGACTTCAACTTTGTTATACCACCCAGTCTCACCCCCAAGCTTGTCACACCATGAATGACAAGGCAGAACCTTCTCCAGGATGGTTCCCTATTAAGTCCTTCCTATCAAGCATGGGCTCCTTCATCTCATCAGTGTAAATCAAGTATTGACATTTGTCTCTGAAAATTTCCCCAGATCCCCATCAAACACCCATAAGTAGCTTGTCCATAACAGGGTCAGGGAGAGCAGTGGGGCAACAGACCCAAACCAGGGGTCTGAAAGCAAGTTTGGAAAACTGACAGAAACGAGCAGAGGATACGCGTCTAAATGCCACTCGTGCCTTTGAAAATCCCCTCAGCTGTTAGGCCTATTTAATCCTTGCTCTCTGTTCAGACATTAACAAAGACGCCGGCTCTGATGCATAACATTCACCCTGTAGACATGGGGAAGACCCATGGCATCACTGGACAACACACCAAATCCCCTAATCCCAGCCCTACAGACACTGACTAGCTCCTGATGACAACAGAATTTCAACCAATAACCACAGATTTACAAAGCCCCTAATATCTTTTTTAAGAATTTCTCTACTATCCAAGGTTACAGAATCCGTTTCCATTTTGGGGGCTACTTTCCTCGCTGAGTTTTTCTGCTGTCATGGCTGTTGTTTTAAAATAAAGCAATTCTGGAATACTAATAAGTCTATGTGAATTCTTTTCCCCCTAAGATTATTACAAACGTTGACATTAAATGTACTAGCCTGAACTCAGTTTCTGTCTGATTTAATACATTTATGCCAGCCAACCAGCAATTTTTTTTTTTAATTAACCCTGGAGGTTAAATGGAAGTTTACTAAAATGAGAATATGTTAAATGAATAATTTCTCTTGCCTTCTTTCAGGAAGTCTCTCTCTTACCCCAATAATCAGTTCAGCTGCAAAGAGATCAATAAGGTCTTTCAATTCAATGAGTAGAAGGCATACATAAAAAGGTTGGTAACAAACCTGATATACTGGAGAAGATATTTCAGCTTTTATGGGTTTTTTTGACACTAAATCTATCTGCTAAAAATTCTTGAGAAAAGGTTACTGCCCATACACTAATATTGCCAAATGGCATAATTTGTTAGCACTGCTTGGGAAGATATCCTGGCATTTATCCACAAACACAAGTCTTGTCTGTTAAATCCTCATTACAGAATAAAACACACTTTTAATCTTAAAGCGTAAAACAGCTTCAGAAGCCAACCGTAGTTGGCTCTTCCCGTGCCATAAATGAGCACAGCAGGTTATACTTTCCTAGACTGTAAAATCCCAGTTGAATTCTGCCCTTCCCATGAAGGAGACTCCCACCTAACAGCTCACCAGGCACGGTGTGTGCAGCCCAGTACCCTGCACACACCCCCTTGACACTTCTATTAGGGACCCATCTCTACACAGGAACTGGGTATTGCTCACCTCAGGAGTGGTCACTCACAACAGTTCAGTGCAGATCATGCTTGTGAGCTAAGATTAAATCCACCATGATTTAGTGTCAGTCTCACTGAAGGACATGGAACAGTATAAAACCCTTCAGTTGTATCCTCTTTTGGGCTGTAATTATACCAATAGCTTTAGATCATTAAATGTACCCATCATCACACGTCTATCGATCTCAAGCCAAACGTGCAGGCTCCCAGGGAGAAGGAGTGAGTTTTTAAGAGAGTTGAACTGGAACAAGAACTCAATGACAGCATCCATGCAGAGCAGCAGAGCTGAGCTATGCAGCTCCCAGCAGAGCAGCCAGCGTGTTTACATCCACTGCAGAAGGATGTGTTCTGAGAATTTCATGCCGCAGAATCCTCCCTGTGGATTTAAATCCTCAGAGACACAGAAGTCTTGGTTTATTCCTGTGATACTTCAGTAAAACAGAAATCACCTGGCAGATGCTTCTAGTCATGTTTGGCAGGAATTTACTATCACTGGTTCAGTTCTCATCATAGTCTTGAGTTCTCCTCAGTGGCCCCATTTAGTTCTTGTTAAGTAAACACAACTAGCACTCAGGAAAGTGCTCAAAGTAAAGCACTTTATATGAGGTGCCTGACTGAAATAAGCATTTCAATTAGATTCATTAAGTAAGTTATTACTTGCTAATTGAATAGCAACAGACTGCTAAGGATCACTTACTGAGGTCTAATAAGTATGTAAGAGTGAAATCTACTCTTGATGTAATTCCATCAGCAATAAACTAGTATAATTAGCTTCTTACTAACAAACTTAAATTGTGGGGAATGTTGAGGCAGATAATTGGCACTTTGGAAGATACCTATAGCAAGTTAGTGGGGTATCAATTAACGTACTTATGAAATGTCAGTTTAAACTCTGAACAAATAATTTATACCAATGGGCTTGGGTTACTTACTTAAAAGCTATTTAAACGCTTAAACTTTCATGTTCAGAAAAAAAAATTAAAACAAGTCCTCTCACTGCTGTTTTTAAAAAATTATTACATATGCTTCATTTCCAGGTGCATAACCTATGAATTACCTTCAATCAGTAAGGACTCTGGGGGTGCTGGCTATAAATCCTGACATGTGAGTGGTTCAAGGACCTATTTTCCCAGGCTGCTGTCTGCTCAGAAGCATGCTTGCCTTTCACCCCTCACTCTCTCACACCATCTGAAGCCTATTTAGCAATCTATTTTCACAAAATTTTGCTTCTAAAGGAGTGTTAATCACCTGAGAAAGAGCTAATCCCTGCTCCCTGCACTTTCAGACTCAACCATCCCAGGACCTCACCTTAGTTTGATCAAATTAGGGTTCATAACCTATGACCGTCAAGTCTCATTTTATTACATAAAGAATCTGAGGCACTAAAGCAGCAACTTTTGTCCAGTGATGACATGGAAAGACCTTATGGGATCAATTCCTTCCCCAGGAGCTATTAGATAATGTCTGTGTCATTTGGACCAACCAACATGAGTGAGAGAACAACAAACATAGTAATTGTCTGGTCAGGAGAAGCAGCAACAGAACCAACATTTATGCCTCTAGTCCTGGGACCTTACCACAGCTCCATCTTTTCCTAAATATATTCTCCAGAAATTCTTTGTCTTCATGTTAGAAATTGAAATCTCTCTGCTCTCTGACTTAATATGCAGTTTGGCTGCAGGAAATGAAGCATTTTGCAATGGCACAGTGTGTATGGAACACTGCTGTTGGCATGCAAAAAGTCTGAGCCCTCAAACCCAACAGAGGCCTTGGGAAGAAGGCAAGAAACTCTCACTTCAGGGAGCAAGGGCATCTCATGGTGGCAGACGTGTTGGACTGGAGCCTCAGTGCAGGTGTTTGCCTGCAGTGAAAGTGGAGGCAGAGGCACGGAGGTGGGAGGATGCCAGGGCAGAAACCAGGCAGGAGAACTGAGAACAGCAGGCAAGAGTCGCCAGCTGGGCACATCAGGATGTGGAGCAGACCAGGTGGAAGGGAAGGGGAATACAGGACTGGGGTCTGAGCCTGGGTGAGGAGGACAGGAGGGCCAGGAAGCAGGAAGTTATTGGCAAGGGTAGTAGTACTTGCCATTTAAAGGGTATCTGTGCAAACCAATTTTAGAAACGTCTATTTTAAATTGGGTTCACCCTCCCCCTTCCCCACATACAGAAACACACACTGATCCATCATCTATTTAAAAAAATTGTCAGCATATCCTCGTCAGCTAGCTGTGTTTTTTTTTTCAGCTATGCCAGCAAAAGCCCTAATGTAGGCACAGATATAATATGAGCAAAAAGGGGAAAAAAACCTTTATTTTTGCCAATACAGCTTCTTTTGCTCAGGCAACTGATACAAGGTATATTTTTGCAGGTTTTTTCTTTTCTAGTGTAAGCTTCTGCACTCTGAGTGATTGCACTGTCAGTGCAGCTGTGCACTAGGTTCAAAAAAGGTGTCCACAAGACCTTAAATTGTGTTGGGGAAAGAACAGCACCCAGCACTGTGAAATCCTGTCAGTGCCTGGAGCTCATAGCTATGGATGAAATAAAAATACAAAATAATCCAGAATTTCAAGTCCACCATTCCCAAGCTCCAGAGTAATGGCAGCCAAATTTTCCTCATTTCCCAATCTTACCAAGAAGCAGCTTCAGCCCAGTGCAGCACTGCAGGTAATCACTGCCTTCTTAGAGTAAATTATATCCTAAAACTTAGAGCTGGTTCAGTGTCCAGAAGCTGAGAAGTATGAGAAGGACTTTTCTGTTTTGTATGAATGGAACAAAACTTAAGCATCGAGAGGGAAAGGCAATCTCAAATTATAAATAATGCAGAAACTCCAACATACCTTTTAAAGCCTCAGTCCCCTTATAATTTAATGTTTGAAATGCTATGCTATTCCTTTGGAAGCTTTTCTCTCCACTGCTGATGATGGTCCATCTTCTTAGACACTTGAATAATGTCTCTCTTCCTCTTGTAACACCTTTTTTGACTGCTGCTCATGCATAGTAATGCTAATAATCTTGCAGCTTTCAGCAACATTTTTCTTCCTTTAAATGAAAGCCTGTTTTTTTGCAGGGATGTTTTGTTCAGTACCTTGTCTCCTGCATGCCCCTTTCACTGCACGGGGTACCTGTGTACATATAAATATCTATTTACTGCTGCCCACTATGAGCTGTTCATGTTCAATTTAGCAGCACGTAGGAGAACAGGACTAATTGATTACCTATATTGTATAAATTTTAGCAAAGCATAAATGATACAGTCAAGATTAGCTTGCCATTATATTCACTATTTTACAAATCTATATGTAAGCATAATCCCTCCCAAAAGAACTTATACCATCATTAACTAGAGACCTTGTGCATGTGAAATGGACTTGATACCCAGCAAATTATACAGCAGATAATACCATGTGCAGTCAAGTAGAAGGATATATCTTATACAACCTGACAACCACAGAGTTTTACAGTTCTTTCCTTAGAGAAGATGAATTCAGATCCTATCATCTCCTAAATGCAATAACGTAAATATAGACAATAGATAAGTATTAAGCTCATTTGTCAAGGGAAACTAGGCAATTCACCTCAGGTCATGAAGCAAGAAAGGACAAGAAAAGCAAACAGAATCCAAAATTTAACTGTTAGTCTGGTCCTATAACTGGTGGGGACCACACTAATGTGCTTTGTGCTTCTAAGTTATTTTTAAGCACCTTCTCAGTCATCATTAAATGTTAAAAGGATCTTGTATCTTTTGGAAAGGGTGCAGTTGAAGATCCTGGCTATTTCCAAAGCTTCCTGAAATAGAAATCCTCACGTGTAAATGGCCAGTATAGAATTACAACTGCATTTTATATAAATAATTCTGGTAGGAAACCTGGACTAAAATCATTCTAATGACTTTGATGCAAGTGCACAGTTGGTCTGTGAACTTGCAGCCACTGCAAAGAGTAATCACATTAATCTGAACACTATTCCAATGGCAGCTGACAACGAAATGAACACCAAAGTAGTCAGCTCTGGCCTCTCCTGCTTATTTAACCAATGTTCCTGCTGCACTTAATATTATCACTGTAAAATCCAGAGAGAACCCTTCTCCTTAAATATAATCTGGAGACAAAGTCATAGGCTGCATTCTCAGAAACAGTCACACACTATTAAAACAGAAGCAAATTATAAACAAGAGCTTAGAATAAAGGTGAACAACACAGACACCTTCAGAACACTGAACATGATTACAGCAAGTGCCATCATTCGCTTTCCCTTTGAGTTGCTGTTAACAAATAAAGCATTTTACTTGTCTTTGTTTACCAGGAGAACATAAATACTGCATAAACTACATCTTCTTGCCAACTAAGCTTTGTCTGCAGGATGGCAGTTTGTTCTAACTATGCTTTCACTTTCAAAGAGTTGAATGCTCAGTGGCTGAGCAGGAAAAATGTAGAATGCTATATACATGTGAAATGCATTCTTCATTAAATAAGTACTTGAGAAACCTTAAATAACTCAGCTGGAGATTGCCCAAAGGTCTGCACTGCTCATCAGGATCTATCTCCAACAAGTATTTCATGAAACACCTGAATTTGGAGCCTAGATCCTAGCCTAAATAGAGGCTTCCTAGGGGATTTAGAGCCACCCTTCCTAGGAAGAGGATCACAAAAGCTCTCAGGTCTTTCTGAGGTGCAAATGCACTACTAGACAATCCAACAGTGCCCTGCCTAGGCCTTCTGTGTGTTCTGGCTTCCCTAATTCTTCCCAGAGAAGCCCCTCTTCCTCGTGACTGCCCAGAGCTCTGCAGGCTTCCTTCAAGGAGCTAGCTGCCCCATGCCTTGATGCACTAACACCAAAGCAGCTGGGATCCTGGTGAAATCTTCCTATTCTGGGTACAGCATTGCCAGGCAGGGCTGTATAAACACTTACAGTGCCTACAAGCTTCACAGGGCCACCTGTATGGAATAATTTTATACACAAGAGCTTCAAGATGGCTCTGAATGCCAGCTCAGCCACAGCACTGAGTGGGCTCCTCGTGGATATTCTTGCAGAGCAAACACTGAGTAACAACAGGGGAGGGTTCTTGCATTATTGTGTGCTATTTTGTGGGGACAGAAAAAAAAGCCCCATCTCTCCTTAGCTTCCCACCAGGCAGGCAGGGGGGTTTCAGCCAATTCAGCATGAGCTGATCTAAACTCAACTGTTTCAATCTGCCTATGATTGGCTGGTTCTGCCTCCAGAGCTGCAAGCTGGCTGGAGATCTGGTATTAGAACCTATGGATTGAGAGGAAGGAGGAATAGTTTCTATTGGGTTTGAGCAAAAATGGAGCTGGGCTTATGAAAGAAATTATATCAAAGTTTGTCTGTTAATCAACCCAAGGATGGAATGCCGTGAGTGTATTTGCCTTAGAACAACGTATTTCTGATTTCCCATTTCCCATGGAAGCAAAACAAAAGAAATTATATGCTCCTCTATCTAATACAAACTGGGCTGTACTCCACAGATTGCTGGATGAAAAATTAGCATCAAGTACCGGCATGCAGTGTGTAACATCTGGAACAAAAAAATTATAGAGCCATCTTCATTATATTTTAGAAGAGAAAACTGTAAATTGTAGAAGGTAAAAGAAGAAATTCTAACAGATTGTACATTGTCAGGCACTCTATTTCTAGCTGTGGAAAACCTGATAATAAAGCACACTATCACCTCAAAGTTCAGACACCAATAGAAACAAGGCAGCCCCCATGGAGAGCTTCCATGCAATATGGGCTTTCAAAATGGCAGCTCCCCACAGGTAAGAAGCAGTCTGGATGCTTGGAGAAAGTTTGAAAATGTTTAAAGGATCAAGGTATAGCCTGGACTAAGGTATTCCTTTTTTTTGTATCTTTGGGGGACATTTTTCTTGTTTTGTGCATTACATAAAAGAGAGTGAGGACACTTTACTTATAATAATATCCTCGATAAGCATGTATTTCTTAGGAGAATAAAGCAAGAATGATTAGAAAGCAAAAACAAAGGAGACAGGAGGAATTCTAGGGACAAAATGTTCTTGACTGGCTGTGGAGGAAAAAAAATCAAGAGCTGCAAAACAGCAGCCCCTGTTATTTGCAAACACGTAGCAAGGAGGCTGAGAATAGATCCAATGACAGCTGCAGCCTAATTGATAGGAGACTCGCCTAACAGGTTGTCAGACTGCTGCGTGGCTTCAGTCCAGGCCACGTTGCTGGAGGCACAATGTTAGAAATACTGACAAACGTTTACTAAAAATAAATAAAAAAATATTCCAGGGCAAAGGGAAATATGGCTCCAAGTGACTACTTGCAAAATTGTGTTAGATCTCTAGGAAAGAGGAAAGTAAGCGGCAAAACATGTGAGAGTCCCCCCAGGGCCTGCAGGACAGATGCAGGCAGCCTGCCAAGGCACTCCAGGATTGTGCTGCCTGTCAGGAACGTTGGCTCTGGGTGTGCTGAGAGCAGCTCTCCACAGAGGCAACAAAAATAACCACCAGATCAGCAAAGAGCACAATCAAGAGAGTTGACTGGCTGCAAAAGAAAATTATATTAGATGTATAGAGATGGATCTGTTTAATGGTAGGAAGGAAACCACAGGGCAAGTCTTCGAGCTCTTTTTTTACTTACCAGGAAAAGGATGTGTGATTTCCTTGGCCAGTAGGAATGGGAAAAACTATGAGAGAGTTGAAAGTGAGTTAGGTAGGCCCTCAGCCCATCTCATGCAACACACTCACAGCCAGCCACATTTGGAAGTGTTTGAATGCAATCAGCTACATGCTAGGACAGAAAGCTTGAAAGAATCCTTGGTCTTGAGCTCCCAAGGCAGCAAGGCATCCAAGCAAGCTGCAGAGCAGAGAGGTGAACAAGAGAAAGCTAAAGCAGAAGGGGGGGAGGGGAAGTGAGAAGCCACATGGATGAAAGCCTGCTAGGACTGTGAAGGCTGCTCTCTTTGAAGGAGATCCAACCTTGGTAAAGCTGAGACTATGTGGGAGGAAAACAATCTTCTGAAGGTAACACCTAGCATTTTAAGAGGCACCTAGGGCAGGAATATTGCTGTGCATGTGTGCACAGAGGAACAGTGGGACATGAGTACACAGTCCCTCTGGATTTACTAGGACTACTGATCAGACAAGTAAAGTCAATGCCTGAAGAGAACTGAGAAAAACAGCACTGGCTGAGTTCTCCATCTCTCCTTGTTGTCTTGGGATTACTGCACTTGACACTTCTCTGTTAATCTCTGGTGATAATCAACAAATTAACACATTCAGAACTCATTCCCAAAAAAATACTTCATTAATTTCTATAGAAAGGAACTTGGGACCAAGCACTTTCTTTACTTGGTCATAACCCTGATATTAATTTCTGTCTCTGAGAATGTCCAAAAACATTGTGAAATACTCATAAACAATGTTATGCAGAACTAACCAAGTAATTTGAAACAATAAACTCATAAACCTCCCCATCTTCATACACTGCAAAAGAAAGGCAAAATGCAGTCAGGAATAATTTGCTGCTCTCTCCTTTATGGAAAGTGACATTAGGTCTTTATGATCCCTGAATTTAAACTCAGAGGGCACTGAGTTTTTCCACAGCAACATACAGAGATCTAACAGAGGGCCACCATGAAAATCAGTGGAGAAGCTATATGGCTAACAGCTCTCCAGGGTATGTTCAATATATGCTCCTCAACACCGAACAAATCCCTAGGTAGCTAAGGTGAACAAGAAAATTACTCACAAGTCAGGGCAGTCTGGACGAGTGGAGCTCACTGCAGCCAAGGCTGCTGCTACATGACAGTGAGGCACTGGCAGAAATGGGTTTCAGAGGTAGCTTTCTGCAGAAATCTGAAGTCCTAGCCTCCTCATCACAATCTCCCCCTGAAGAGCAACTGCTAGGAGACTCCTTCTCCTTTATTACGTAAATTCAGAAACCATTTCCAGTATGGAAAATAGGGAATAACAAACAAGAAACTCAGAGCAAGAATCATGAAACAAAGTTACTAATAAATGGAGCCAAAATTCTCGAAAGTTTTATGATTGGCAGATACCTGTGCACATACAAATACCCAGTTTATGCATGCTGACAGATCAGAAGACTGTCTGATAATTACAGCAGGAGGTGAGCCTATTTGCAAGCTTCACAATCAAATCACCTCTGGATTGTGCACATTCTGAGAGTATCAAATTAAGAAAATGAAATCACACAAAACTTTGCTACACATTCACAGCACCAAATCTGGCTTAATCTATTAGTTACCTCCTCTGCTGTTAACTTTAATGAAAACCCAGTCCCTCAGCCATGGGGAATATAAAGTTCTGCATCATAAGGCCTAGTACTCAGTACGGTCCAAGGTGCTGTGTGGGAGAGAAGACTGTAGACAGAACCACTATTTCTGTATTGTTTATGAAATAGGCTCCCTGAAGAGCATCCTTGCATCGCATTATTGCAAGAATGGTATTACAGCTTTTGCTGGAAAACAAGCATCTCAATTTTTCACATGAAGATTTTTTCCCCCCTTATAAAAGCCTCTTACTTGGACTGGGTGAAATTTAGAAGCATGATCCCCTTATTGACCTTAATAGAAACAAGACTGAGCTCTATAATAAGCTTTTATTTAAGGCAGACAGGCTCTTTTGTACTGTGGTTTTTTAACTTCACTAGACCTTAGAAAGCATTAACTTGTTTTGAATTCGCAACACTACTCCTTAAATAGTGGACTCTCACCCCAGAGAGTAAGGATGCTGGAACACTGACCTCCCGCATCCAGGGACTTTGATCATGACTTTGCATCCCAGAACTGAAGGTCAGGTTTAGATCTCAGCTCAGTATATGAGCACATAGTGGGAGTGAGGAGTTATTTTCTAGGGCACATGAGTCAAATGCTCCATGCTGATAGAGAAAATGGTATGGTTACTGAATGTAAAGGAGTTACTGCTTCTTTACAGCCAGCCCACTTCAACAGAAACCTCTGCAGGAAATAATGTGGAACACTTTCTTACTGAGCAAACTACTGAAAAATCTTTTTTATTGACAGGGAGCAAGAGATGTGAGATAGCAGAGCACAGGAATATGCAAATACAGTTTGGAGTTTTACCATAAAAACATCTTTCTGCTTTTAAATGGAGCAAACTGTAGTTAGTCCATTTCCCCAGACAGTACAATCAGAATTTTTGAAATGCCATTAATTATTCATAAATTGCATCTGTGTCATCCCAAAAAAACCCATCTAGCCACAGTGCTCAAAATTCAAAAAGGGTTTCACGTGTCAGAAGGGGATCCAAAGCCCCATACACCAAACTGCCAGAGCACAGATATGCACATTAGAAGTCCAATCCCTTACTGGAGCATAAATCCTGGGCGAAGCTGCAGGAATCTTCAGCAGGGCTTCAACACTCAAAGTGACACAGCCATCTTCTGTATAGTTTTTTTGAGCTTTCAGGCACTCACCTGAGCTCCTGCTATGCTACAACCAACCAGCATTTGATTCACCTTTCACCTAAAGAAAAGTGTTTTCTACTTTGCTTTCAGTAGTGTAGTTTATAATTAATTCATAACTCAAGTGATTTGAGTTTCAGTTACCATTATTCAAGGCTGACATACAGCAGGGATTTGCACCACAGGTCAAGGCCATTTGTTGACCATTCCTGACGCTCTCCAACATAGCAACAGAACTGCTCAGGAACATCCTCTTTACAATTTGAGAACTGCAATATCCAACTGTGTTCCTTCAGCAGGTTCACACTTCCTTTTGGCTATGACAGTAAAACTCATCTCTGTGGGATACTACCCAGGACAAAACTGTGCAAAGAACTCCCCAGAGCCACAGTGCCTTACAGCCCCGCTGTCCGTGCTGAACGTATTTCCAGTATTAAATCCAAATCCCAGCATAGATGACAAGAGAACAAAAAATCCAACTCCCTAATATAAACACCCTAAACAGCCCCCAAATGACTGTTGTTGGGAGGTAATAGATGATACTATTCACAACAGACAATGATTTCAGGTACTATTTGGAGGAAGGGCAAAAACATTATACAGCAGAGCACTGCTGCCATATCCTACAAGATCATTAGCACAGCGTTCTAGCTTTGTCCTTTAGCACTTTTAGGATCAATTCCTCATGTTTTACTAAAGCAAACAGACCATAAAACTAAGCCCACATCAAGTCCTTACTCACTATCATAAACATTTCCAGGTACACACACTTTCTTCCACCAGAAAGGAAGAAGCCCAGTACTACCAGGGACACCCCAACCAGCAAACCACCCTCTCTGCACACCACTGCAATAGCCTCAAAGAAGGCACTGGGCAATGCTGGATCAGAGCCTTTCTTCATTCTTCCACAGTCCTGTATGCAGTGACTAAAAGTTGCATATTGCCCATCAATGTTTTGGCACTAACTGCAGGGCTGGAGTTGAACAGCTTTTGTTTGGCTACTGTTCACCACCCCCCAGTTAGTGGTTGTCTTAATCATGTGAATAACAGCTGTTTTGTCAAGGAGCATTTTTTAATCACTATCAGTTCAAATAAAGATTTGCTAATCCTTCAAGTCATGCAAAACAGGCAGGTCACAACTGTTTCAGGGAAATCTTTTATACTTACTGCTATCACAAAGGATGCTTTACCTGAATTGTTGGTATTGGAACTCTTACTGTTTAAAATATTCAGCAAGGAACCATCTTCCTCACAGGTGCTGCAACAGCAGAGATTACATGTTGGTTAATAAACTTCAAGTGTCACATAGGAAGATTAAGCATATGTACTAAACATAATTTGTACAGCTTTGGTCTCATAAAGCACACCTAACAGCCCATTAATGATCAAGTTGTCACTATTATTATTTACTGAAAGCAAACACCATGTCATGGCACAAAGGGAAATAAGATCTACTCCTTGCCCCAGTAAGTTAGAAAGATTCAATCACTTGGCTTCAATAAAGAACTCAAAGGGGCTAATGAACAAATGAGTGACACTTGCCATAGACCATGCGTGAAAACATTCAGTGGCAAGAGAGATGCCTTGGAAAGTTGTAAGGCTATGAAAACAGAGGTGTAACCTTCAATACACATTAATCCTAACCAGTTAGACTTAACCTGCCAGTAAGTACCAAGCACTAACAATACAAGAAGCCTGAAACTGTGAGAAGGCAGACAAGCCCTTACCAGTCTGCCTGGTCCAGCTTCCTGGCTTTAAACTCCACCCCTGTAAGCCTTTGTGATGGCCCAGGTTGACTGACTTTGAGAGGAGTGCTTGTGGCTTAGGCAGACATTAGATTGCAGGTGAACAGTAGCAATGGCCACAACCACCTAGTTCCCAACAGGATCACCAGCTATTGCTTTTGCTAGGCCCTGTTTCATCAGGATTATTGTGTAAAGGAACAGCATAGAGGGTTAGCAAAGGAAAGATAACCAAGAAATTCAGGTCCTTTCTGCATGACCAGCAACATTCTCTGCCCTGCATGTGTTTTAGTCCCTCACTGGTAAACAAGGGCCACCCTGAAGGACAAAATGCTGTGTGATAATCCAGTGAGCAATCTGTCATTTTGAAGGTGTCTAACAGACTGTATGTTACACAATGTAACATATCCATTTTAACGTGCTAAGTTTAATTTTATTTCAAATGTATGTTTTTTACTGTCTAGCATAACAATATTATTATGGGTCACCCCTTTACCACATGGATTTATTCTATCATTCTATACTACAGTAGCAACTTACTCTGTATAGTATGACAATTATGACTATGTTTCCCAGAAAAATTCCCGAAGAACAAAAATCTGTTAATTATTGAAATTATTTTCTCCATGTGTGTCAATTCACTTAATCCTGTGTACAACTCAGCAAGCTTTAATCCTTCTGCGTATTTCCAATTCAGTTATATCACCCTTTTAGCTACTGCATTTGCTCTTAATAGAAATTTTCCCTTGTGGCTCATTTATATTCAAGAGACTATGCAGGTCACCCAGTGCAAATATTTTTGGATCATTGGCGATGTCATTGTCCAGAATCATATTCACTCTATTTCCTCCATTCCCAGAATGAATTTACTAGGTATGGGATGCTGGAAAAAAAACTCTTGTTCTCATTTCATATTTTACTGAAGAAGCAAAAGAGAAAATAAATTAAGTCTGATTTGCATGAAATCATGCATTCTGTACCTTAGTGTTGAACAAGAACACAGACATTCTTGGAGTTCTTTCATGTCTGTTTTTTATATTTAATTCATCTCCTTGTCATCTTCTGTTAAATTAAGGGAATGATACATTAAGTTATCAATAACTTAACATCTTCCACTTCATCTGGCTACTAACCCCACCCTAACAACACTGCCTTCCTTCAAGCTGGAGATGCAGCATTTGTCTCTCAGTACTCACAATCCTTAACAACCAAATGCAATTTAACCTGTTGAAAAATCCACAGAAAGAGGGAAAACAGGGAAGCTCATCCTCCCTGTTGGCTTCCCAGCGGAGAGCAACAATACATTTATATTCTGCAGCTCCTGCTTCAGAGGACATTGTGCTCCTTTGCTCTCTGGTGCACTTTGATCCCCCAGGCTGAGCGGTGCCTTCTCAGCCACCTCCAAACTCTGCTGCAGAGATAGCCCCAGACAAGCCTGTCTCCTGGAACTGCCAAGTGACAGATCAAAGCCAGAAAATTACCCTTGTTTCCAGTGCTGCTTCTGCAGTTAACACTTTGTGCTCTCCCCGCCAGGCACTCGAGAGGCCTCTCTGGCTCCTCCAAGTAAAACCTGGAGCCTGAAATCCTGTGGGTGTGAGAGACAGCCCCAAACATACCCCTAAAGGCCCAACAATCAGATGATGTGCCAAGTTACATGAAATTAGCTCCCTTGTTTCTCTTAAAAGAGACAAAGGAAATGAAACTCAAGCTGGAAGCGAGGCTGTGTGTACCCCCTATTCCTTATCCGGCCCCTTCTAGACATTATTTACAGCAGCACTGGAAGTGCTGGAGTCTGCCTTTTAGAGCTCACTGAAGAAGGCAGTGGGAACTTTTCCAATGATTCTGTGGCCTTGCTGAAAATTGCTGAGGTTTGGTCTGCGCTCCTTTAAGGCTGCAGTGAGAGTATGAGTGGTGGGACACAAGCTAAACTGAAACTGCTGTTGAAGGAAGGGGTAGGGGAAAGAGACACAACATGAAACTATTCTCAAAGTTGAGAAAATAATAATTAAAAAAAAAAAAAAAAAAAAAAAAAAAAAACACCTTCCAAGCATTTTTTTTTTCAACTTTAAAGAGCAGCTGCAGCTGGAGTGGTGCCCAAACTGTGCAGACTCACACAGGCTGAACATCACAATAACTTCGGGTATTGATGGTTTTAAGACCTGAGGAGCTGGAAGATAGTGTTGCCTATTCCAGCCCCTTAACCCTCAAGCTGGTGCAGAGGCCAAGGAATACCTACTGCCACAAGAGGCACAGGTTTAATCCTTGCACAGCCAGCTGAGCTCTTCATCTTGCACAGACAGGTAACTTGAAAATCCCACAACTCATTGAGCATAGGCTGCTGTGACACAGCATTAAAAACGGACTGGAATGGCTTTGCAGCATTTTTCTAAGTGTGTCAATTCACCATAGCACTCCCTGTCTCTCCATTCTTTTGTAGCATGCTGGATGAGATGGCTGCCATTACTGCCATGTGCCAAATTTCTGTGACCTATCAGAATTAAAACAGCTGCATAAACATAAAATGACAGATAATCACAAGTGCCTGCAATCTTCAGATAAAAGCAACACACAGAATAACAGAACTTCTTAAAATAATATGATTTAAAAATGCAGCTTCTTTTCCCCTGGCACCACTGTTCAGATGGACAAACTTTACTCAAAGGCAATCTGTTTATTGTGGGTACATATCTGTCCATGCTTTTATTTAAAGAATACTTTGCTCTGCTTGAGTATCATGATTTCACATCTCCTGTATTAAAAGAGGGGTTGTCTGGTACCACTCTTACCCTGTTGTGAGGGAGAATCCTCAAAAATGGCCATGCAGGAGGAGCAACACTGCAAGACTCCAGCTAACACAACCTTCATCAGCAGATGGATTTGAGGGGCATGTTAATTAAATCACTCCAAGCAAGGATAGAATGACATGATGCTGTGCTGTCACCCAGAGCCTCTTACACCCTAGTGAACCAGGTATCACTAGCACAAGTGTTGCTTGTGTGGGCTTCAGTGAAGAGTTTGATATATATTTTCCTAGTGCAGTCAAACAAACACAAACAGCATTTCCTGTATTACTCCCTCTGCTTGGAGGATGGTGTGGAAACTTCATCTCCTATTTCCAGAGATGTAAGGAGAGAAACAAGGAGGTGAATATCTAGAGAGCTGGCAGAAGTGCAGTAAGAGGAAATAAAAGCAAGCCTAGGGAAAAGTAAGCAAAAGTAGACTGAATGCCCCAAACTTGCACAGTGGTCAGTAAACTGAATCAGGTACTGTGAGAGAAGTGGAGTTAAAACAGCTTTGTGTGGTAAACACATCCAATGTAAGTCCCCAAAAGAAGATCTTCTACAGGTGGCTTTATTTCCTGATTCCAAGGGAACCAGCAGAGCTCAGCAGGATAAGGCAGCAAGGAAGCAAAGAGATTAGTAGAAACTGAACAAAGGAAAAGGACAGGGGGTGAGGGGGTGGAAGAGAAGGATACAAATGGGGACGGGAATATTATTTTGTAGAGAAATACAGTACTTTTCTGGGACACAGCCAACCTGAATGTACCTTAAACTCCTATTTCCCATTCTCTCCCAGCTGGAGAGATAATTGCCTGACTCTAGAAATATATTAATCATTTTTATGTCTATGATCTCCAATGCCAGCACAAGGAGTGCTGTTAGACAAAGCTATGTCTCACCATAGGCTACAAGTACAGAACAGGACCCCCTTCCCCTCCTGTATCTGAGATCAGTGTCTAAGAAAAGCACAGGAAACATCAGGAATTCCCAAGGATCAATGGGGTAAGATCTTCCAATGGTTTCAGGCATATATATTGTATTCCTTCCCCAAGACTTTCATATGCAGTCTGATTTATTAGCCTTAGTCAGCATTCTGTCTTGTACACCTGCCAGAAAAGCACAGTAGGATGAAACATCTGGTAAATTTGCTCAAATTCTATTATGAAATATCTTCAATTCAAGTTTTAGTGAAAAGTAAACAAGTCATTGTCTTTAAAAAGTGCTTTGCTTTGCTGTCAGAAAACCCTGTCAATCAGCAGTAGGCATTAGTCCTCTTTTCAGGGCTGTCAAGGGAGAATAGCTCCCATTGTGAACCACTCTGGACCAGGGAGATCATGTGTATCACTGCTAGTTCCGTGACATTTGACTTGTTCACCAGTGTCTGCTGTGGCGCTGCCGTGCAGTGACATTTGCTTATACTTTAGGAGCACCTGGGGATGCACAGAGCACATGGAACACAGCAGGCTTCTCCTCCCTGCAAGGCAGAGTTCTGAGGAGTCTCCCAGCTCAGTTCTGAACTGACTCCAGATCTGGTGCAGTTTGACAATGTGCAGGTTCAAGCCTCCCCAGAGACAGCTTGGGAGTTTCTGACAGTACAGCACGGTGCCTTGCAGGTGTCACCAAATGCAGGCTGTGGTGATAAACAGGTACAGCCTATTGAGCTCCAGGCAAGAAAAGGAGGTACTTAACAAATGCTTCTGTATTCCTCCATGTTGGCTTCACGTGTACACAAATCCATTGGTCCCACATTATCCTTCCATATAGGGCAGAGGCCAGAGGCCATTTTTTCAGTCTCTAAATTGGAACAACGCCTATAGAGAACCTGCTCTTCGTTTCTGCAGGTGAGTTCCAGCCCTCTTCAGTCACTTGGGCTGTTTGTGGAGACAGGTGAATGTCCCCCACCAAAGGAGTTTTTGGTGGTAGTTTAATTCCTAAAGAGAATCATTCCCCTCTTATGGTCAGCAACTTTAATAAGTGACAGTGCTGCAGGAAATAAATGTATTGGTGGATCAAACTACAGCACTTGACTGTATGGATCCACAGGGGATATGTTTTAATTGGTAAGGAGCCCTTATAGAGCCATCTGACGTTCCTACATACCTATGGCGCACGGTATATTTGAGACAGATTTAGCTACAGAAGACCAAATCAAAAAGACAGTGAACACATTAGAGATCATTACACAAAACAGAACTACATTAAGAACTAATCCATCTGTATAGGAGCAGATACATACATTCATGGCAGGTTGTACACTGAATGATGGTACAGCAGAGAATATGCTTATCTGTGCAATCCACACAACACACTGTCTGCAGTCAACACATTCCTACATGCGCTGGCATGAGCCATTCGAAACTGATTTTCCATTTATGCCAGTTCTCATGTTACACCATGCCAGGGTACTGGAGGTTGGACACTGAATGAGGCAAATCCCTGCCGCCCTCTTTGGCTCAGGGTAACTTTGGGACAACCAAAGTACTTGGAGTAAAACAAGATAAGACATACAGTGAAAAAACAAACCAATTAGAAGTGCCATCAGAGCTGGAATTTCTCTGGGAATGTGTGATACAACTGGAGAAGGTTTAAAAGTGCTGCAGACAGTAATGTGGCTGCCAAAAAGAAAGCAGCTGTCAGAGCAGGGAACTTTTTTGGGTCAGGGCTAGTCATAAAGAAGATGACATTTTTTGCAGTTCTCATTTAATCTGGGCAAAGAAGGCTGAGTGGGGAGAGGTGACAGAGACAGGAGCAGAGCTGCAACCGTGAAAGATTAAAACATTTCAGAGTTGTGTTTAGAAACAGGCTGCAAAAGAGGCTTCTGTCAACAGAGAGAAATTTTGGACCAATCCAATAACAGCACCAGTAAGGGGTGCTTCTGAGAAATCCTCTTGAACCTGCCAAGAAGAGGAGGTCAGTCAGTCCAGACCAGAACTAATGGGGAGAGGACAGTTCTCTTCTGTTGCAGGCAGGAAAGAGAATGTAAACTGCCATGAAGAACGAGACTGGAAGTGGAAAGGTGAAAGGAACCCACAGCTGGAGCTGAGTGAAAAAACAAGACATGAAGCTACAGACAAACGCCTATCATTTGGAGAAGAGGCACAAGAATGTGAAGGAGCTCATTTGAATGGGATCACAGCATGGATATCGCAGGAGTGCCAGAAACAGTGACTTCAGCAATGAAAGAACCACCACAGATACAAAGCAAATGAGTAAAAAAACCTTCCCATTTACCAAGCAGGACCCTTTACTAATCCCCACTGTGGGAGGATGTGAATTGTATGCTTGAATAAATAACGAACTGGGAAAGAAAGAATATGTGATAAATAGTACCATGGAGAAAAGTACAGACCCCAGGGTAAAATACATGCCAAGGTCCTGGTCTCAACAGAGTGAACCAAATGTGGACAGAGGGGAGCAGAGCAGCTGGGGATGCACTGTGGGGCAGGCTAACTGCTGGGCTGGCAGAGCTCTGCCGGAAACCAGGGACAAAAGCACAGAGGAGGAGGAGGGATGAGACAGATAACAAAGCTATTGTAGACCATTTCTATGGGGAGGAGCCAGGACTGGAGGAACCTTGGTCAGCCAGTACACTAAATAGATGTGAAAAGTTTTACTTCTCCAGTGAAGTGTGTAACTAAAGCCACCACAATGATAACATAAGGTAGGATTAAAATACTATTTCACGTTCTGGTGAACTGTGTTTTGAATTAAGCTTTTCTCCCTACCACAAAGAAAAATTCTTTTGTATAAGAAAGTAATGTAGCATTTGCTGCATCTGCAAGTAATGTGTCCTGATCATCATGTTTGGAGGACACAGACAGTAGCTCCCTGCAAATCTGCAACATGGATAAAGAGCACTTTCAAAATGTTAGAATTACACAAAGGGTTATTGCCTTGTTCAAGACAGCATAATTCCGCTCTGCCAAGCAGTGCTAACAGAGCAGATCAGACCTGTCACCTACTTGCCCATTCTGATATGGCAAGGGACAGCTGCAATCACACTGCCCCAGGCACGCTGCAGGAGCCTCCCTCTCCCTGTACCTCTTCCTCACCTTTCTGCCCTGCTAGGAAGAAAAGGCCATGAAGTAAACTAGAAGTACGAGCTGTAAGAAGCCTCCCAGCCAGGACTGCTAGAATTCACCCCAATCTAATGGATCAGCAGAAATCCAACTTGTTCCAGGCTCAGAGACTCTGGGAAAGAGCAGCAGGGGTAAGGACATGGACACACAGTGGGTAGTGAATAACTGAGAGAGGCTGGTGAACAGTGATGTGGAACAGCTTTTTTTCTGTGAGTCCCATCAATGTGGGAGCCACCTCCACACTCCAGTTGTCATACAGGGCTCTAGCAAGCACCTTTTTTTGTTGCTTTTTCTAACTGCTATCTCAACAGAACATTGTTTTCATTACTTTTCCCTATAATTACACTTTTTCTAATCAATAAAGTTAATGATGAATGATCAAGAAAATACAGCAGAGAAGAGAGGAGAAAGCTGGTTTGTGCTCTGAGTGGGCTCTGATCATCAATGGCAAACTGTTTAGAAGCCCAGTCCCAGCCATCAGAAAGCAACCCCTCAGCCACTCAGCCGTCCCTCTCCACCCCTCTTGTTCCCTTTGCCACCCTCAGCTTGGGCCAGCCTCTGGTGCTGGGCTGCATGGGTAGTGACAAGGAAAGTGGGAGGCAGGATAGAGAATGGAAGAGATGGACAAGCTCCATATTTAATCTTCTCTGTTCCTTGTAAAGCTACCATTGCCTTGCTCTTCATCATTTCCCCCCTCTTCTCCATGGCTTAGAAACAGTAAGATCTGAACAACACAGAAAAAAAAAATTGTAATGCTTTAGGGATGTAATCAATATAAATTAATGGATTTTTTTTTCCCTAGGGAAGGACAGACTCCATATTTCCTTCTGTCTTTTCTTGCAGCCCCCAGGCCTTTTGTCCTCTGGCAAAAACTTCCCATTGAAGTGCATGGCATTTTCTGGGCACTATATCTTCAGTATATTCTTTTCAGCAGTGTATTTTTTTTTGATAGTCATTTGAATAATCAGCAGTCAGTGTTAGAATACAGCATTGTACATTGACACCCCTAAGCCCCAGGAAGCACCAGAAGATGAAGAGGGAAGCCTGCAGTTCTTCCTGGCCTCATTTTCTTTCCTTGAGAACTGGCTCTTTCTTTCCTACCTACAACTACCCCACACAGTTAAGGCCAGCCCTAGTTATCTACATCCAGCTCTTGTTCCCATCTCTAATATCATACAACTGGACCATGGGGGCTGTTTAGGCCAGTAAGGGAATAACACAAGCTTCTAAAATTGTACCAAAATGAGTCATTTGCACAACAGTACTCTGTATTTCAACCTGAACCTCTCTTTAGATGTGGCAGTACTTAAAAAGGCATGTAGAAATTTTTCTTTTTTAGGTCTAAGTTGATTTTTTAAATGTTACCACAGGGTTAGTAAAGAATCTGGCTGCTTTAGGTCCTACCCTTTGAATACCAGGATGCATTTTGTAAATAATTAAACGTGACAGAAGAAATTAAGGAAGGAAACACAGAGGCAAGTCTGAAGGAAGGAAAGACTGTTCTTTTATCACAGCTGAAACCATTTGCTTTTGTTACATGTACTTATATGATTTCTTAAGTACTCAGCTCTTTTAATGTTAATTCAAGCTTGCTGTTTCTTGCTGACAGCCAGCCATATGTGACCCCCTGTTCTTTATAAACATAACACACCGTGCAAGATGATTATGTGGTTGCAGACAATGGGTTTTTTCCTCTCCTGCAACAATAAATTCTATCATCCTGAACCATTGGCTTTCTGCCTCCTCTCCTGCTCTGAATTTGCAGCATCAGAGGCTGAGATGTAAAAGATTTTTCAGTGAGGAGCGCATCTTACTGGAGATTTCTTCTGCTTCCCTGTAGTTTTATCCTGTCCTCTTCCAAGAGTACAGCTGTTTAACCAAAAGCTAAACTGAAAACCAGGAGAGGGGATAATCCCACCTGAGACCATGTAATGGCTTTCAGAGGGTTTGTGGAAGTGCCATCATCTTTCTTTAATCTCCCTATCTGGTAAGCAGGAGGACTTTTGAAGTCCTCAAAACCTGCTCAATTAGCTGCATTGTTGGAAAGTCTGCTTGTGGCCCACTGTGGCAGGGTTGAAGAGAATACAATCACAAAAGAAGCCATATTGGCATTTTTAACTTAGGAATTTCTGGTTTTGTGATTGAGCTCTGCAAACACATACAGAGGCCTGGTCTGGAGAGACACAAAAACTTCAGGCAAGACACTGCACACTTACCAAGCAGAAGCTGATCTAGAAATCACAGGGATGGGGTCAAGGCTGAAACAGAGTGAAGCAAGGCCAAGTGGAAGCTCTGTCTTACCACAGTCAATAAGTGCACTCAAGCAAAGCATCTCAGAAAGAGAGGGAGAAGGAGAACAAGCAGGCTTTACTGGGGAGAAAAAAAATTCTACAAGCAAACTGTGAGTTTGCCATGAAGGAATCTGGGGGAGTATCCCAGATAATTATATTGCTCCTGTTTCACAGGGAAACCAACCTCTAGGAACAGGGGCTACCATTTACCCCTAAAAGCAAGTGCTGTACTTTAGCTTTAAACATGATCACAGTTTCACTGAGGACAAGCACCACCAAGAGTCTACTGCTTGCTGAAACCCTGACAGCCCTTCTGAAGTTGTTCCTTTTAGATACACAATGCACACCAAACCTTCGCTATTTCCTTTCTTATAGGTTTCTTTTCTTGGCCTTGGAAAAGCCAAAAATTGACTGGAGCATTGTGTGGTTCAGCAGATTCAGAAGAATAAAGGCCATCCAGTGAAGTAAAATACAGGAAAAATAGACACAAAAAGAAAAATTAATGCGTGCATAACTAAAAGTTATGAAAGGTGTATGAGAAAAGGGACATGATATCAGTAAGTGAGCAAGTGCTGGAATAAAACTAAAAGAATAAAATCTGGCTAGGAAAGGCTGAAAGGAAGAGTAGAAAATATTTTCAAGGAATAAAGAAAAATAAGAATTTTTCAAGTATATAGGACACAAAATGTCAGCAGGGTTCTAAGAGAGTGCTAGGGTTATTTAGTAAGAGATGAAAAAGATTGCAGAAAAATGAAATCTTTACCAAGTGTTCATAAGAAAGGATGTAGGATTGAAGTAGGAGAGAGAATTACTTTTTCTGCGAGAGGGGGAAAATGCTCAAAGAACTCTAGGTCACAAATAGAAGGAATAAATAAATTACAGCTCTGCACAGAACAGACAGTCCCCCTGCCAATCATAGGTGAGGCAAGGTGGTCTCCTAAGAGTGAATTTTAAATATCTTCTGTGAGAGCCAAGAACAGAAGAAAAATGGATTCCTATTATATTCATCCATTGCACTCATTTGTCCAACATGAAACAGAAATCAACCTTCCAATCTTAGGTACTTGAGAGCACAGATCATCCTCAAGAAACTATAGTTATGCTATTTTAGTCCCTCTGATGCTGCAAGGGTCAGATAGGGAAAGACTGGTTTTGTGTGTGCACACAAGAGCTCACATCTGGCCCTACTTCATACCCCAAAGCTGCTGGGGGAACAACCCTCTGAATCCCTCCTCCATGTTCATAACTCAGGAAGGGATTTCTGGATGTTGCAAGGTGGACCAAGCTTACCTATGAGTTCAGTCAGTGGCTTGGAAGAATTCTGGAAGAATTCACCAGATGAATAATGAGCAGGGTTAAGCTGCATACAGAAAAAAGTTGCTGGGACTTCATAATCCAACTCTATCCACTGTTCTGATTCCTTTAAAGAAAAAAAATAGTTGTTTGCTTGAGGGTTTTAATTTTTTTTTTTTAATTAAGGACATGATATTGACAAGGCACATAAGCACATGGCAAGAGAAGGACCTCCTCATGTGGCCTCTTCTTGAGAGTTACAAAGTGCCATGGCTGATGTGCTTTGAACAAACCTCATCTGGATGTCTGTCCCAAAGAACAAACACTGACAAATGGCTGTCACCAGTGTGCACTCTTTGAGCTGCCTAGCCCTTAACTTGTATACAATTTCATACTTTATATTTAGCTTTTGAAAACTAATTGTATTGACATAGGATTGCTGTATTATAGCATCTTAGGGAACACTAAAGAAGTAATAAATATTGTCAGATGCTGATCCTTTCTCCTTAAAGAGTTTTTGCTCAAACTTGGCTTTTCTCTCTGCCATATCTCTATGCTTTCTGTTAGAACACAAGGTGACCTTTCCATGCTTAATTATCTGAACAAAATACACAGAACAATAATGCCAAAAATGCCCCTTGTGCATTCTACTACATTTGCAGATCTTTGAAATAATCTAATCTAATCTCTTCTTTTTCAGGTTAGGGTGAATGTAGTGTGAAATAACCAAATGAGTAAACATGGGAAGGGAGGATGGACAAACACAAGTTGACAAATACAGGCCAAGTGATAGAGTCTGTGTGCATGCACAGGAAACTGCTCCCCTGCAGAGTTTGACTCTGTTCTGAAGCAGACACTTAATAGCACTTTGCCTTTATATAGAAATGTTCATGTAAGCATCTCAAGGCATCTTTCAAACAGTCACATGCAGCACAGTGTGGCAATCAGAAACTACCAAGAATAATCATTTTACAGAAGAGTAAATTGATTTATATGGTCTGGATGATTTATCCTCCTTCTTCACAAAAAAAAAAAATCAGTGAAGAAGTTGGGAGTACAACATGGAAATCACTACTCATGAGGCTCTAATTATCATCTTTGCTCTGTGTTCTTCAGCCTTGCAGACCGACAACACTGCATAGTGTGAATTCCCCACTCTGCCCTTGGGAAGGATGTGCTTCCTTCACAGGAGCACACCTCTACGGGAACACACATTGATGTATTTTTGCTAGCAGGAACTGAAGCCCCACACACTCACCTCGCTACCTGTAATTTGCGGCACATTCAGCTGACCTCTGGTACTTGAACTTCTCACCTACTGTTCATGTGATGAGGCTATTTCACATGACTGGCAGCATAGCTGTGCTGGCACAGCCAAAAATGGGGCTCCAACTCCATTCATGCAGGAAGAAGTGAAATTGCAGGTACCTTCAAGTCCAGTTGGGCACAACTATGCCATGCTGGAATAGGAGAAACAGGAGCTATTACCATGTCTTATCCATGGACTAGCAAAATAGTCTCCAGAGCTCCCCCAAGATCAGGTTCTGAGGGAGGTGTGTGCCTCGGGGCTCTCAGCTAGATGAAGTGTTAGGTAACAGCTCAACTATCATGCAGCTCTCCAGGCAGAGGCCTTAGAAAACTCTTCAGTTGGCTGGAAGCACAGTAAAGCTCAGGCATACTTCAGAGGAGTTAAAGTGTGACAGAAAAATGTTAGAACCTATTTCTATATGAAGAGGTACTTAAGTAGTTCAGCCAATTAGACTACTTGATTGGCTGACATTCCAAACACTTCCATTTTGTACACAGGGTGCCTCATGCACGAATGAACTGAACATGGCATTTGAAGGCTTTGCTTTTTGTCAGTGCTTGTATGTTTCTTTGTGGAATATTCTTGTGCATATTCATTTCCCTAACATTTTTCTATAAATGCTCAGGGCATCTAATAAATTAAATTACTGTTTATTTAGTTACTGCTCGGTTATTTAAGAACTTAAGACAAACATATGTAGTGACCTGAACTTGATTTACAGAATTCCTCATTTGCAGTTCAGCTATCAAGACAGAATAGCTCAGCTTCTCTTCACAGTCCTCTAGCCTGTCCAAGTGGACACAGAAGCAATTGAGACCATTCAAATGGAGACACCCCCAGGGTGTCACATGCATTTATAGCTAATTGAGAAATAAGAGGAACCTTTAATCCAGGAGAAAAATGTCCCTTAGGCAAAAATTTCACTAGGAACTAGGGACTTGTGGGATAATCCCTTTCCTCCACAAATGACGCAGTTCAGTCTTCAGCTCCTTACTGTACAAGCAGTCCTATAAGCTTTTGCAAACCTGCTCTCTTTCCTGCATGCTAGAATTAAGAAGCTCTTAATTATACAAATAATTTCTCTTGTCTTTCACTAGAATACTGCTAAACATTTATACAAAATCCTTCACTAAACTCACTCATGACACATTCGTGAGGTTGGCACTCACCATCTCTCTTTCCTGGATGGCAAGAGGCATGGAAAGAACAGACCTAGATTAGGAATTACTTCTTGAGATTTCATGCTGAATTCAAAATAAGAAAGGTTGTCTTCTCACTTTTAAGGCAAGTGAAGGTGTCTGGATTCACAAACCTTTGCCATCTCACAGGGGAAAGTAATTTAGCCTGAGGTACCCAAATTTCCAGGAGAGTCCTTGGGTACATTTCTGCGCACACAGGTGTACACAGACCTCTATTTCTGCTCCACAGTGCCTGGACAAGAGCCTGACACAATTTAAACACCAGTTCACAGCAGGCTGATCTAGTACACCTCACCCTACTACAGCACTAGTTCTGTGAACTTCTGAGTGATGTCCCAACTAATGGCTTAGCAACTCATATGAACTCTTGCTTTCCTCTCTGACTGGAATAACCATCTTGAAATAATTAATTATTTCAGGAGAACATAATCATACTCATTGACATATTTACTAGACATATTTACTAGTCCTTTAGGACCTGCATTACTCCAGTAATACATCTCTCCAGTAATAAATTACTCCAGTAATAAATCTCTTAGATCAACCAATTTCAGATTATCTACAGAGGTTTAAGAATAATTAGTCTGATTTACCTTTAAGTTTCTTCATTTCTAAACTGATAAAAAAAAATTGCTTCAGTGCTACTACAATCCCAGAGCTGGAACAAGGTTGAACTCTGCTTTGCAATAAATCTGGAATAATATAGCATTTTGGGAGGACTGGTAAGGAAAAATGTCCAGGATTTAAGTGGTCCTTATTTGGGTCTCATGCTCTTTGAAGGGTCAGAATCTCACAGAATTGCAGAGGACCTCCAGAAACCACCTCATGCCCTCCTGCATGGTGGGACCAGTGCACCTCTGACTCTCTTGACAGATGTTTGTCCAATCTATTCAACAGTGCTCTAAACGAGCCAAGAACTTGGTCCTTGCCTTTATCTCAATCCCCAAGCTAAGTGAGAAATCAGGCATGTTTTCTGTATATGTCAGAGAAATTAAAAATGCAATGGATTTTTATATCAGACTGTTGAGGACTAATTACAACAGTGTTTTCCAGCAAACCAGTGATTGTAGGCTAATTTTCTGTTATGAAACAGAAACCAGGGTTAATGAGGCTAATTGTGTCTACCAGTGTTTCAAACAAAAAGGAAGCCAACTCAATTTTGAAGCAAGTTCTTTGTCAGGAACAAATTGAGGAAAATTGCTACAGTTGTACCAGCATTTCCTAAAATTGCCTAGTACCATGCTTGGGAAACCAACACTATAGAACACAAGCTAGTGGCACAGAAAATGAAGCTTATTAGACAGTAAGTATACTGAGTTTCAAATGCATGGCTGTGTGACATACCACGATGGTTGAGCTGTTGAAAGCAATGCAACAGGGAGTCAATAATAGAGTGAGTGACCCTTATTCCAGCTTTACTGAAGTACTACAAAGAGAAATCAAGGTATGTAGTAATATATGTCAGAAAAACAAAATCTTCAAGTTCTATGTCTCATCTGTAACCGATTAATTAATTACACAAGCTGGACTGGTAAAAAATGAATTCATTGCCCTGCAAAGCAAAATTCACCAGCAGAAGTCCTTTAAAAAAATAATCAGTTTAACCTCTCTTGCTATGAGCTGATAATTGTATTAATTACTCAGAAGAACTGACTGACTTCAGTGACCAAAGACATAAACAATATATACAGCATAATACAAACTGGTGCTGCTGGGGAAACCTCATCAAATGCACCTCAGCATTAGTGCCCATGCTATTCCCTTCACAGTCATTGTTGAATCCCCAGCCGGGCCAATCAACAGTGCTTTGAGTTTGTGATGTAACCAACTGGAACTAAAATGCAGCCACATTCATTTGCACTCCAGACTGGTGCCCAAATCAAGCCAGTGTGTGCTAGAAAGAATATGAAGGCTTTCAGCTACAAAACACGCAGACACAATGCCTGCAATTTGACCTTACTGCAAAATTCAGGCTGTCTTGCTCCTCTGTGTGCTGAAGGCAGAAGCATCCTGGGATTTACAGGAGAGCCTTACTCTGTGGCAGGGGAGCTTATGTGGAGGAGATCTAAAGAAAATGCACATCTATACGTATGGCTGTGCAAAGAGGAGCTCCTTAGGATGACAGTGCATAATAAAAAATTATGCACAGCAAGGACAAAAAAACAGGAAAACAGGCAAGTGAAAGAGGTCCTGTGGGGAAAAATGTGTCACTAAGGAAAGAATTAATGTTACAATATATCAACATAAGAGAGAATAAAAAAGATATGGAAGAAAGGGAGAATCTTAAAGATTAAACACAAATAAGGAGACATAGTAGTTAAAAAAAAAGAAACAAAACCGGGCATAACATTAAGGTCAGTAAAGGTCACCAGGATCCTTGACCTACATTTCCTATCTGAAAATCAGTTCTGGGGAAAGGTGGCAAGAGGAAGGAAAGAAAGTCTCGAGACAGGAGTGGGAAGCACCTGGCTGAGATCTCGACTTTTATAGTGCAAAGCCCATTAGATGTTGTTCAGCTTAAAGTTACAGCCAGCGGCTACCCAGCTCCAGTGGCTTCCTCACCTGGTGCCTTTTGCATTCTGTAAGGTGTTCCCTGGAATTGAAGCTTCCCTTTAGAAAAACGATGTCTGCAGCCCTTCTGGTTTGCCAAGATATAGCCTTCAGTATGTAAATCAGTGCTGTGCTGTCTTGTTGAATCTGCAGCCTGAGGTATGAACATCTCCCATTCATCTTAGTGGGATATTAACCTCAAAGCTTCATTGTAGCTCTCCAGATGTTAATACTATATTAAACAAGTTGTTTAATATACAAATGCTGGGTTTAAGTCATTCACATTTGTACAGCATTTGTGTAGGAGAACTGGATTTTACTTTGATTTTGCATCTGAAAAATAGAACAAAACAAATACCTGAATTTCCAGTCACTGGTCATTCTGCAAATCAGCTTTATTTTGGTTTAGAGATGCAGGGAGGGACTTTGGCTGAATGACTGCTGTTTTTGCTATTTATCAGCTCCAGGTGATGAGTGATTCTTCTGTTTGCTTCCAGAACTTCAAATCCTTCTAAAGCTGGTGTTCATATCACTTGGGTTTACAAACCTTTCAATTCACTTTTCTGCACCAGCTTCTACACTCTTTATTCATGCTTTTGGCTCCTCAGAAGACCTCAGCAAGGACATGGAAAGACAAGCTCAGTGATGAGGCACCATGGGACCATCAGGAGGTACCAGTTGCCCTTTGCTCTCACTGTCCAGCTGCATGGGCAGATAGATTCAGCACTGGAGCAAGGCAAACGCTCCATCTCACAGTGCCCACAAGGGGTGAAAACCCAGTTTCTAGAAACAGCAGACAGCTACAAATGTTGTGTATTCAGGTGTCAAGTGGAATCACTTCAAATTTTGGAAATTGCCAATATCCACCCTGAAAAACCTTTGAAAGCTTTGCAGTTAAGCAACCAACACCTCTGGTCTCTGAGTTCCCCATTAGCTCTAGGAAATTGTAGGTAAGAGCCTTAACCAGAAACCACTATCAAGCCCCCACACTTTGGCCTTGAATAAAGACTTCATTACTGGGCTTACTACCAGAAGTGAATGCACATCCATCAAAAAATAGATCAAAAGACAAATGAAACTGCCTGCTCAGATAAAGCCCTTTTCAAAAAGTTACAAGGGGGAGGGGAGGACCATGCAAGAGGATGTAAAGAAATGTCTATTGAAAGATAAAATAAGGAAGATACTGTGATGAAGAAAGTGAACAATTAAACAGAATCCAGTACAGAGAGATCAAGTGAAAGAAAACCACATTACTATTTACAGTAAAGATCACTCATCTAACATGTATAATTAGAAATTCACACACTAAGATAAAAGTGACCAGTGAACACTGTTGTAATCAAAAATAATACAGCATTGTATATATTTTTAAAAAAACCTAACACTCTCCAAAAATAGGAATAATGGGTCTCATTAATAGAGTCTTCATCCGAACTAAACAAGTTCCCTTTATTCACATCGCAATTTTTCCTAGCCTGCCAAAAGAAACCCTCACGAGAAGTCGTCACAGTGCAGCCCCCCCGCCCCACACATCTGTGCCCCGATGAAGATCAGTTGCAGACAGGACAATGATACCCAAAGAAACCCATTCACATTGCAAAGACTTTCATTTTCACACGAGTTTGCGTTGCTTGGGCTATATCTGAAAGTACAGCACAGAACTTGGATTTTTCTCTTTGTGCAAAACAATGGCTCACAACACTTCAGCACTCCACTCAGTGCACACACATCTTTGGCTGAAACACAAATGTTCAGTGAATATACGGGACAACACACTACAGTGGAAAATCCTGAAGGGCAAGGAGTACTGAGAGAAGGTAATAATTCATCAGGACAATTTGGAAGGCATAAAATATCTGCTTAGGAAAGTGTCTGTTTTTCTTTAAAAAAGAAAACGAAACAAAAATTAAAACCAACCAACCAAAACCACAAACAAAAACCCAAGAAAAAAAAAACACACACAAAAAACACCACAAAGACCCCAAAAGAAACAACAAATAAAACCCCAATCATCTTTTAGCAATGAGAGCAAGTGCTTTTCTCTTGGTTTCTTGGAATTTTAATGGTAGTCTGTTTTTACCAGCATGCCAGCATCCCAAGCAGACACAAGTCAGAGACAGTTGCTATTTGGAACTTGTAATTGAGTAGAGAATCAGACTTCCACACAGGTGACAAGCAAGAGGGTTTGTAACCAGACAGAGTCCCATGAGACTCACCAAAAATTCAGCCATGAAAGCGAGCAAATCTGTGAAAGGGGACATGATCAGGTTGCAGCTATATTATCATAACACTAGAAAATTACAACTGACTATGTTATTTACTATTCTTTCCAAATCTGATAATATGCTAACAGTACTTTGTACTTAACAAGGTACTCCCAAGGGCATCCACGACTGCTGACATTGCACCATTCAATCTCTGCCTAGTGAAATTATGCTGGAAAGGCCATAACCTACTGAGCTGGGTTGCTTCTGGTCTCCCTGGGCTGTAAGTCTACCAGAAACAGTGTGATCTGGAAAGCTGTCACTGAGCAGCTGCCAACTCTTCCTGTTGTGTTAAAAAGGACAATAAATATTGTTACATGGCCTGAGATTTATCCTCATTATGTCTCTTATGTGCCATTTTATGCTACAAGAAAAAACACTTGTTGAGAAAAAGGATGGAAAAAGAAGATGACATAAAATACTCATCTCTGGATTTTAATTTGACTTTACTATGCAGGGTTTGCACGTTTGGGTTTTTTTAACATAAGCAGCCAAGTGTTCTGCAGATTCATCTGTGGGGCAAAGAGAGATCTCGCTGGTGAGCACCTCTGAAAAGCTAAGTTAAGAAGCTGTGTCCTACGGGTTTAATATTTTAGGCTTATTAGCAAAGAAAAGAATTGTCATTAAATCTCTTAATTGTTGTCATTTACATCTTTATCTTTTTCTTAAGTCAGCCGTACTTTTAATCTAAACCTTATTTTTTTTATTCTCCCAAAGTTGTAAGTAATAATTACATAACTAGTGCAAATCAGAGGCAAACATAAGACAGGAACAGATGTCTAAAACTTTCAAAATATATTTTTATATTGTCTAATTAAATATATAGTATACCCCAGGCATTCTTATTATTTACCAGTAGCCATCTCAGCAAATATTCACTGAATTCACACCTTAAAAAAAAAACAAAAAAAAAAAAAAAAGAGGGAGAGAGAGGAGAGATGCAGACAGATGGAATACATCAGTAAGTCAGGAAAACAACTATCTAACCTTGAGTCAAACTTTTTTTTACAGGAAACAAAAAAGGGATTTCTTACTTTCTGAAACAGTTTACAACATACTAGTAATTATTAGAAACCTTCCTGCACATTAAGTCTTTATAAACATTTTCTACATGTCCAAAAGTCTGCAAGAAACCTGTGGCAGAGAAACAGTAAGGATGGAGAATGATAAACAATATATGAAGAAGGGCATGGCAGTTTTATGTGCTCTCCTAGTGAAAACATGCTACAGAATTGAGTAGCAAACACCTGAAGTTGCATATATGCTCCAAGAAATATCACAAAATCCAGATAGCAGCATCTGAAGATAATGGAACTTTCTTACTGAAGTCAACAATACTTTTACCACTGACATCACCAGGAAGACTGGGGCAAATAAATTACCATGGATGCTCCTGAGGAAAGCAGTGCTAGTACTTGGCTGTAGTGGTCTGGATGAGCGTTCTAAAGGAAGACCTTTTTCTTCCAAATAACCTGCTCTAAAAAGTTCTAAACAGCATTTCATAGGACAGGAAAAAAAACTCTAAGTCATTAAAATACCTATCTTCAAAGGACAAAAATAAGATTCTGCTTATGTTCTTCAGAATAGAAAAAAAACATACATTTAAACAGAAAACATATTTAAGTCACATTCACTGGTTTAAGTTTTTTGCCGTCCTGCTGAAACATCTCTCAATGTTGTTCTGAATTTGCGTATACAATATGACTTTAAATTAGCATATGATCACTCACCAAAGACGTCAAGTGCATTATCAAGACAAGCCAAGTATGAAATACTATGGAGGGAAAAATATTTCAAAGAAGACACAAACTGACCTAGTTTCACAGCCCGTTGTTCCATATTATCAGGATTTCACTAACGACTGCATTTGTTTCATCTTGTCAGAATGACTTGCAGCTTATGAAGTGCATTGATCTACTGGTGAGAATTAATTGTAGAACCCAGTGACTTCTGTCAAAGTAATATACTTCGTTAAAACCTTTCTGTTGTATATCTTTGTTGGTGTCTCCAAAATTAAAATTCAAAGTTAGCAAAAGCAGAACTCCCTAGGAATCTCAAACATCAACTGAATGCAACAATTCTTTCTCATTTTGTATTCCACTCTAAACCCAAGGTCAGTTAACAAAATATATTCTGTGAATAAAAGCATAATTATTGGTGTAATTTGCAGTGCAAATGAAAGAAAATCATTACTGCCTAATTAACAGTACATATGTCAAGAAATCAGTAAGAAAAATACTTAGAAATAAAATAATAATATTTTTTAATTATAGAAGCTTTTTATCTTCTGCTCTGAGCAGAAACCTCAAGCCCTGTTTGTTGCCTAATTTCTTTTATAAATCATTCACTCCAAATTGTGGACATTTTCCATAGCAGACATTTAAATCTCAAGAAGGATTAGTGCACTAAAGAAGAGGAGCTTCATTAATCATTCTCTATTCCTTGAAGCCAATTTTTAACTATGGCTTCTTGATAAAGAAAACATTTTTTTACTTCCAAGTTTTGCATGAAAGCTTTCAATAAAAACTCCTCTAGGATGCCTGAGACACTTCTACAGATTTTTTTTTTAATTACTACTTTCTAACAGAACACTTACAAATGGAGATATTCCATGAGTGTGAAGCTCTTGATGAAGGCAGAACTACACTCAGCTGCCAACAAACCACACAGTCATTGAGGGGGTCAGCTTCCCAAATTAAGGTAATTCCGATCACTGGCTTTATCAAAACAAAAATAACTATAAACACAGCTGTAAAATTATGACACAAAAAGGATTACAGGATGTGGCCCTGTAGGCTCTCAGGTAGAGGAATACAGTCTGCCAATAATTTTGTAGCAAAGATAGTATAATCAGGGTAAACCAAATTTTGGACCTATCCCAGAAGTGAGAAAATTCAAATAAGAGTTTCCAAGTAAAGAAATATAGTTATGCAGCTGATTTGAGAATTTTTTTTAAAATAATATTTTCAGCAATTGTTTTAAGTATCAGAGAAGTTGCTTATATGTAGTGACATATGACTTTAAAATGAAGATTTCCCAAACACAAAGTTCTAGACTAAGCTGATCTAATAAAAGCCACAACTTAGAGAAAGATATCACAATGATTAAATTACAGTAGAATTGTATCAGCAAACAGGTGTTATTGAAGATAGTTTATCCCCATCAGTGTACAAGTCAGTAAAGGCTTGCTTTCCTATCTCATGTCTTAGGGACACCACCAACACTGAGCAAACACTATTTCCATTCCCCCATGTAGGTAAATGTTTGGGTTTGACTCTTTTTTTTTTTTTTTTTGTTTTTGTTTTTGTTTTGTTCCCCAATCAACAATATCAAAAGCTTATAGGCAAAGTGAAGAAAACAGAGACAATAGAAAGCACAATATAACAGTTCTGTAAGAAAACAAAGCCTGTTAAAAACCACCCACCCAACCTCACCATAACAGATGTGACATGCCACAAAGCAAGGGGAGAGCACAGACTGAGGGACAGCAGATTGCAAGCTGGTCTGAAGAGGCAATATTCCCTGGGTGAAACCACAAGGTGGCTGTGGATCGTTCAAGCCTTGTCTAGAGATATTGAACTCTTGAGAGGACAGACACAGCATTAGGAATAATTAACTGCATTAACATTCACTACACTGCCAAGCATTGTTCATCCCCTAGTAGAATGAACTTTGGGTTTTGCCTTGATTAGCCGCCACAATCAAGGAAAACATGTCTGAAATTTGCAGACAATTTTCATGCTTGAGGAGAGAGCACTGTCTTATTCTGCAGCACAAGTGCTGTATTATCCTTCACTTCTACAGAAGAAGATGTCAGTATGAGACACACTATATGTGACAATTTAAATGCATGCCCTAGGGCTTAAATCAGCACAGTGCCAAAGTCTAGAGATACTCTCAATCACAGACTGACTGACCTCAACTGCAAGCCGCAGAAAATAGACTACATTTCCCAAATTCTGAGCTGGACAAGGCCTCTTTATAAAAGATCCTGGGAAGAAGCTCATTTCTCTTCTTAAATTGCATTGTCTGTCAACAACTACTCTCAAGCCTGAAAGTAAACAGAAAATTTCCTTACCTAATTCCATTGGTTTTCTTTTAATAAAAATTACGTTTAACAATTTTTTAATTGTCTCCATTCAAACAAGGTATAATGTGTGATAATGTACATTATGGTTTCTGAGTCAAGCAAGCACAAGAAGGGAATTCAAGCTTCTCCAAGAGACTTTGAGGGGTGGGGATGGATAGAGATATGTATTTTTCCACAAAAATTGGAACTACAATTACAGCATTGGAGTGGAGTGGGATGGAGCTCCCTGAGAAGCAGCAGCCCACCCCAGTGACGGATGCTCACCCCTGCTGCAGTGCAGACCCACTTTTCATGCTGGCTGTTTGCTTGGACTGCAGACTGCTTCTCTACCAGCATTGCTATTGCAGTTAGGTAAGCAGTCTGGAGCAGCAGCATGATGTCTCCCAACACAGAAACAGCACTATACTGATAGAAAAAATGGCCTTAAAGCGTCATCACAGCTTATTCTCCTCACATGAGCTCCTTAAGGGTGGGATCACTACACAAACACACAGTGTTATTAAGGGGTTACAAGCCTCTTCACACACTTACAGCTATATAGTTACTGCAATATGCTCCAGCTATTCTTGCTGAAGAACCAGGTGGTGCCTTTCCAAAGCAAAGCCTTCCGAACTCAGTCATCCATCTCACACTCTCAGATGGCTGTAATCAAATACTGCTCATTTTGCTTTGCATTTAAAAGGAGCTCAGATAAACTCTTTACTGTGTTCTTTTCACATTTGCACTTGCCTGGACCTCAAAGAGCAGATCCATACCTCCCATGTTATTTCTGTCAGAGGCGTCACATCACTTCCAACGTGCCAGTGAATGTGTTGATATCTGAATTCCATGGCTATTCCCACCGTGGGCTCTCCCTTTGCTGCCATTTAACATGTAGTTCTAGTGTCTGTTAAGGAACATGGTCTGGGGCCAGCAGAAGAAAACTTCTCATCATTAATCTGCTATTGTCAGCTCTTCATGTATGAAATAAGCACAATGCAGGGAACTATTCTGGAGGAGAGCTCTTTGCCTTAGAAACAACAAACAGCTCTGGATATAAAACATATAAACATGCACAAATCTGTACACATTTTTCAACACAGATGAAATCCATTTAGAACTAACCATCAACCATGGGCTGGAGGGGTCTGTAGATCAGAACTCACGGAGCCTTCTTGGCAGCATTCTGCTTTCACAAATCCTCAAATATGGTTTTCACACATGTGCCCATCTCACCAAGCATTGCAGGTACTGTATGAAATTCTGCATTCTGCACGTTCCTCCCAAAAACTTCCACAATGGACCACGTTGTCTGTGGCTGAACAGCTATGTGAACTGTTGGGGGCTGTGTCCTACACACAGTGATGCTACAAAGCCAAAGTGCTCAGCACCTTCCAGAAGAGAAGCATTACTATTCCATCATTTTATGGCAGTGCTGACAGACTTGGCCAGTTCCACGAGCAGGCACACCAGCTACTCCGAGACAAACAGGCTGCCTGCACTGCATTCCTCCTGTTCTCGCCAGCCTCTGTCTATCATCTGTTTTCCATTTCAGCCCTCTACCTCCCATTCTTTTAACATATCTGGAGGGTTGAAAAGTATCTGCTGGCTTCCTGGTCTCTGCTGCTGGAAGCAAAGTCGATTTTGTTACTTGTTCCAGAGAACAGGCCAGAAGCCGACAGCCAAGAAGAGCATCAAGCCAAGAGGTGGAGTTTTAAGGGGTTCACGGGTTGTTTTTTAACTTCTTGTAATCTCTGCCTTCTGCCTTGAGATTTTCCAAGCATATCCAGAGCCACTAGGCCTGGCCATGACATGTGCTCAAGGTTAGGCCACATGGTCATGATCACAGGCTGCTGTGAATCACTGAGCTGGGAATGACTCCCTCCTTCCTGTACTCACTGCTTCCCTGATTCAGTTAAAAATTTTAATTGATTTTAATTCAAATAATGCAAATTCCTGCATGATGCTCTCAATTTAGTCTAAGAATAGTTTACTTATATTTACCCCACTAGCGCCTAACCAATTAAATCAAAATTAGCCATTTTTGTGCTAAGATCAGTGCTTAAGTTTAACTAACCCAGAGCTGGTTTGTCTTTCCAAAAGTGTGGAATAACAAAGAGCATATGGAGGCATGCAGAGAGTATTAGCTCGGACTGTGAAATACAACATTAATCTGTCACCCCCCGACCCTGTGCTGCATTGCCAATATGTCAAACATTTTCACTCTGCTTAGCTCAAGCAGATTTTTTGCACTGTGCTCTTTGTCAAAACCATTCGAATAGTTCTCTGCCAGTAAAAGTCACAACATTTTTCTGCCCCAGCATTGCTCCCTCCACACTTTTCTCCTTGGCACCAGCCATTAAGGAAAATTTAAATGAAAAATATCTATAAGATTTCATTGTTTTTAAGCACACGCAAAAAGCAACTCCATCTGCTTTTTCCCTTCTTTGATGGGAATGTAATGCCTGCAGATTTGTAATTCCAACTTCAAGTCACACCTGAAAAACTGAAAACTTGCTTTTATGTGGGTTTTAAGAGAACAACTTCAGAGCTCCTCAAGAACAGTTTAACTGAATTTCAGCAGTCCTACATGAGAACAACTTTGCAAAGAGCTTTGGGATCCTTCAGCAGAGGAAATGCTCTGCAAATGGACAACATTTATCATTTGCACAATGCACACACAAACACAAAACTGACAGAAAATATCTCTTATCTCTAAGGCCGGGCAATATCCACTTCTGAAGCACAGCTTGTCACAGCTGCTCCTCAGCCCACTCTACTGCCTCTTACCACAGTAAAAGAGGTAGCCTGGGCAGGAGGGGTGAGTTTAAGCTTCATCTTTTGGCTGGAAAGTACTTCTTTTAATATCAGTGAGCACAAGAGGCACAAGAAAAAGGAACCAGCATTGTTTGATACCTTTTCGGTGTGAGGAAGAATGCCAGCAATCCCCTGGAGGGATCATGCATGGATCCCTGCATATGAAAAACACCTCAGCAAGCTACAGGGTGAAGGAGGGTGAAGAGGCAAGAACCTCTGGGCAGCCTATGAATATTAGACATTTTAAATGGCAAATAAAGGAAGGGAAGTATGAAAATATGATCAGTTATTTGGGAAGTGGGTTTTTAATGAGTCTTTTGAGAATTTGATGTTTTGGAGAAAGGAGAGAGAACATGTCTAATCCTATTTGGAAATGCAATGAAAACCTTCATCCTCTATGCCTCTTCCATATGTAGTCCCATGTTCTTTCTGGAACATTTTTCCAGAAATATTTGTGTTTATTCCTCTTCTAGACTTAATTCTATGACACGTCTGCAAAGTTGTGCTGACTTCAGTGGGACATTACAAAGGTGGGGGAGACGTGCCATTAGACTTTGCTGTGGCACAAAGGTTCTAGTGAATTATTTGCTCTATTGACACTCTACATAGTAATTTCTAAATCCATCATGCAAGTCATTCTACAAAGAATTTACAGTTGCAGAGACATTCATTTCTTTAGACCTTTAACACTCTACTTTGTAGAGGGACAGAGTCTTGAACTCTCTCAATACTTCCTGTTCTCAGTCTTAGAGTACATGGTATCAGTAACTTCAAAAAGGAGGGAATAAAGTAATGAGGGAAAAGCTATAAGAAATATTTATTTCCCTGTTCATGCCCCTCCTGCCCCCCCTGAGTTTTTATTTTGGCTCTCTTAACTGAAACATCCCATTTCTCTCAGGAAGCTTTTTGTCCTTTTGTACCATTTTCCCCAAATAGAAAGCATATCACAGCAGCTCAAGTGGCTCTGTCTTGCATGCTGCCCTAGAGCTTCTGGCCTTGGAATAACTTCCAACTAGCCACGATTTATCTGGCTGGTCAGAGGTTACTGTACACAGAAATGCAATTCCTTCCTCATACTTGCTCTAGCCTTCTTTGGCAACTCCAGGTGTCATCAACAATCTGCTGTATGCCATTTTGTGGCCTTTCCTCCAGTATTTTATTCAACTGATAGCCCTATTGCTGAGCAACACTGCCTAGAAAGAACTAGAGCCCTTTTCTCTGTATATATTTAATTAGTTTAACAGCTGATTTATGTGCTAAAGAATTGAAAATTCATTTATAATAGTTCTGTCCTTGCAATGCTGCCAGTGCCTTGCTTCATCTTGACATTTGAAAAAAAAGTCTTTTTATTCCTGACTGCATTCAGGTCTGGGTTGATGCTCTTCTCTGGAAATTAGTGTTCAGAATTACCTGGCTACTCCATGGTTTCTCAGTTTTGAGCTACATTAAATACCATTAAGGTTTTACATTGAGCTTTCTGAGTTGTGTGTTTTGATGACCCTCTTAAGCCTGCTTACTGACAATCTCAAAACCTCCTTAATTCCAGCAAAATAAATGAATTTTCCCATGCTCCTGATAATGTTTTAAACAGGAAGCAGGAAAACTGTATCAAAAAAGCCTTTACTTTCTTTGCAAATCTGTTGCTATGCTGTTTTATCTCTTCTTCTGCTTTTAGATCAGCCCCACAATGATCCACAGTGACCCAGATCAGATTATTGCTGACATCCACTTCTTGCTAGTTAAACCTGGGGGAAAGTCTGCACCACAGCTGAGTCTAGTCTAGCATCGGAGAAAATACATGTAATTTTATCTCTTTTTAGTTACTTTTTTAGAATATTGCCAGTGACTAGGACAAATTATGATCCTTTATTTCATCTTATTAGGTAAAGGCAATGCTACTCTTTCTGCTATAAATTTTTGCAAATACTTCCATCAGCAGCCCACAGTTTTAATTTAACAGCAAGAGAGAAAACCAAATGGACATAAGAGACAAAGTAGCTTTCAATGAAATCATTATAATTACTAAAGTCTTGAGGATTTGAGATTATAGAAAATAAAATTTTACCCACAAACACTGCTACTGGACTAACTATAGCCTAGACCTGTGCTCCTGGAGAGAATGGGAGTTTTTAGTTATCTTCAATGTAAACACAATCAAACTCAGTAAAGCAAAAAATGCAGCATTGATCTATGATCAGAAGGGCAATTCAGAGTAAGGAAAGGCACAAAGGCACGTCCTTTAAAGGAAGAAGACATAGTTTCCATTTTTCTTACTAGGTGTTCTAAGGTGCTCCAAAGCCTGATTTATGTCACCCAAGATTTACAGCACTCGAAAATCCTGTGTACCCAGATACTTTCTTCTTTTCTTAATCTGAGTCTTTTTTGCCCCTATTTGAAATAAAACTGATGTTTGATTATAATCTGCAGCAAACCCCCGTGCCAACATTCATCAAATTAGGCCACTAGGTATACTGCTAGCTCATTTTTAAAATGCTTCTGGCTTGGGCTGCCTGGGGTTTTCACCAAAGCAGATACACAATTACAGCTTTATAAGGCTAATTTTTAAGCACCAAGGATTGAAAATATTGGTCTAACAAAAAGTCAAGAATAATAACCCCTGTCAGTTAGAGCTGGCTGATTAAGAATGAAGGTGGCACTAAGAAGTCAGCCTGTGATCACATTAAAGAACATGATCCTGTTATAGAAGCACATGACAAGAGAAACAGAAGCAGGCTCTGAGAACTGCTAAACCATTGAAGGAACAAGACAATTCTAGCTCTGAATATTTTCTTTTTTAGTATTTAAATTTAAGCAATTAATTTTTAGGCATGTTTTAAAATGACATGTAATTTACAAAACATCTCCCAAGATGACAAGAAGAGTTTTCTCAATCTCCCTAGGAAAACAACAGAGAGAACTCATATAGTTTTGGGCACAACTTTGCAGAGGGTCAAAGCATCAAGCAAGAAGATGAACAAACGAAATGTTATAAAACTGATTAACTTCAAACATTTACATTAACTGCTTTGCCAGAAGTTATATCAATATTGAGCAATACCTTCAGCAACAAATCTATTCTGAAATGTGTATGAACAGCCCTCTATACACAAACTCCCACTCAATTCACTGATAGCCAGTGCTCACATCACATGGTCACGCTCCTGTGGTTATTGAGGGCCAAGGGGGCTGCAATGCCTTTCAGTAGATTAGCTGCAGACCCATGCTAAACTGGTTGGTACCTTCGTTACTGACTCTCACAGAGACACTGGCCCTGTTTGTGCCGCTCTTCTTTCTCTCTGTTGGCTTTGGTTGTTAACTTGAACACTCACAGCTCAGACCGCCTGAGGAAGCTGAGGCAGTTCCACACAACACACAATCCAAAACTTTTGCTGTGCTCACTGATAATAACTTTAGATTAACATTAAGCACATGATACATTGGCTCACATTACATTACTTCTACTGTAGCATGTCATGTTATGTCAGCCAAGGTCAACATTCAGTGTGACATGATACAATCTAACACGGTGCAGGGTTATTGCCTCCTGAGTTAGGAATCTCAGGCTAAGAATCAGAAAGAGAATGAGCAGATGCACATAACAGATCACTTTATAATACTCCTGGGAAAAAAGAATCATTTAATGCATTGCAAATTTTGCCAGTATCCTCCCTCTTGGATTCATCTGAACCTCCAAACTACCATGATACGTCTCTTTCTTTTCTCTTCTTATTTCTTTCTTTTTTAAAGTAAGACATGAGGCTTGTTGAGTCAATCAGACTGACACTTGGACCTCACCACAGGAAGAATTTCAAATAATTCAGTGAACTTCACAAGCTCTGATCACTCTGCTAGTACTTTCTGCTCTCATAGACTTCAGTGACCCCCACTTCATGAATAATGTGAGTGGTAGTGCTGCAAGTCCCAGAGGATTCTGATTCCACTGAGCAACGTGGGGTTTTGGCCTGCAGGGTGACAAGCTGTAGGAAGGAAATGTTTGGCTGTATCCAAAAACGGGGAAATTTTAAAAGAACTGTTAAGTCTTCTGGAGTTTTAACTTGTTTTCACACACTGTGGAGCTTCCAAGTCACAATCTCTGCTCCCTCCTCTGTTACACCCACAAAACTGCATCTGTACTTCAAAGACCGAGAGATACCAAAGTTAAACTCAGCCATATGAGTCAAAGGGCTGGTTAGATACAATTCTGCTACATGGCAATAACCTCCCTGATTTTATTCATGCACCCATTATAAGCACAGCCAATATGTGCAGTGTAAGGATGGTAATTTTCAGCTTTACACATGCAAAAGCTATCCAGATTGCAAGAGACTAAAGACAGGAAATTCTCATGTAAGGGTAAACCTTTAGTTTTCAATTAGACATAATAAACTTGTAAAAACTACAACAGAGTTATCAATGGCCACTGAGATAATTTTTTATCTGGCAAAACAAAAAAAGCAGAGCTTCAAGAGCCCATCCTGTCTCTGATATAACACAAGGATGTATCATTTTTAGAACAGAGGCTAAGCTAATCACAGCTGACTTCACATTTCTCTGTTTTTTGTTCACCTTTGTAAACATGAAGGTAATGTTTTTCTTTTTAGTATTCTGTGACAACAGAAAACACAAGCATTATTTTATTAACCTTTAAATGCAATTTGGTTGCTCTTTCCATTTCAGCTCTGGAGCTTTGATGTCTGAGTGACATTGGATATACCTTAAGGGCTTAAAAAAAAAGTTCAATAGTCTTCATAGCCTCAGCATAAAATACAGAATAAGAAGAGAAAATAAATAAATAAGTAAATACACACATATTTCCCTCTTTTATGACTTTGAAAAGCTGCAGCTGTCATTTGGTTCCTCACTCTTTCCTCAGGCTAGAGATCATCTGATCAGATAGGAATGAGCATAGTAGAGTCCTTAGATTGGATACAGAGAAGCTGATATTTTTACCTAGTCAGTCATCTCAGTGAAAAAAAAATCAAAGAAATAGAGAACTCCTCAGATATATCCAGGGAACTGCTCCCCAGACTCATCAGCACTTACCTGCACTAGTTAACTCCCATTTCTGTGTAGTCTCCAGAATCAAGAAAAAAAAAAAACAATCTTTAACCTTAATCTTCAAAATTTTTGTACCAAGGTTTTAAAAATCTTGAGCTTTGAACCATCACCATGGAATTTTGAACCACTTTTCCAAGACTGAGTCAATTTGGGTAAAAAAGTGACCCAAAATCAATGAAAACATTAATTCAGGCAAGAAAAATTAATCCTTGGAGTAAAACATAAGGCACTGTTCATTATTTTGAGACACCTTCAGCACCACAGTTCCAAACCTTCAAAACAACCTGGTAGTACAGAAAACAGAGGGTAGGTTTAGAGCCCTGTTAACAACAGGCTCTTCTAGCACTGCACAAAATAAGCTGGATTCTTGACCCTTTCAATATCTGAGCCCCTAACAGAAATGCCAAAAAAAAAATAAAATCCCAAAATTTTCAATTCAGAAGTGGGATTGACTGTGCAATAGTCAAGAGGAGACACTGGTTTCTACTAATATCAGTTTTGATGAATTCTGTGACCTGTGTCTTGATGGATAACATGATCTCTGCTACCCTAACCCTAAGCCTCAGCATAACTCCTCATTTGGGTGACAGACCCATTGCTTTCACAAAAGCAATAACTCTTTCCCTTCCAGCACATCACCTCCTTCTACAAAAGCTCTCTCTGGAGGGCTCTTTACACAGTCCAGTAAAAATAAAAATGTCTAAATTTTTTGCTTAACTAACAATGAACTGCCCAATGTTTTGAACAAACTTAATATGGCTTGTTATTGTTGTGAATTAAGGCTTGATAAGGACTGTGAAGATACCTTTTGTATCTTACAGTGTCTTAGAGCTTTGTTTTATTTCCTGTATTTCTGATATTCAAAACAGAGCTTATACTTACTATTGCATGCAGCTCTACAGAAAATAAGTAAATAAAAACCTGATCATGCCCTGACAATGGTGACTCAGTTCATTTTCACAAATAGCACAAGCTCCCGAAGTGGGAACGGCAGAGCAGCATAAGCCAGGATGGCAGGTGTCACTACTAAAGTGACAAATCATCTCTACTTGATCTTTAAAACAAGGTTGCATCACTAGCTTAAAACATGAAACTGAACTCTGGTTCAGAAACAAGCAGGTGAGCTTGTACCAGATTACCTGATTGCACTGACCCTCCTTTTGTTTGCATTGTACTGAAACAAAAATAAAAATCACACCCTTATCAAAACAAATGGAGTCGAGTTACATATTGCTTGTACTACTCTGTCATTTGTCAGGGAGCAAAGGCAGAAAGCAAAGCAGCAGTGTGATGTAGTGACTATAACTAATGTTGCTAAATATCACAACATTTTTAGCAAGTCTGGCTTCTCTCCTCAGTAAACAAGAGACAGTCAACTGAGCTTGGTGACAATGAAGAAGAATCTGCTTCTTTGTGGAGGTGGGTGTATTTCACTGCCAGAATTATGGAAGATCCAGTATCAGTGAGATATTCTGATTGAAGCTAAAGGCAATCCTGTCCTGAAAGCTGATAAATTCCCAAGCATATACCCAGGCAAAAGTTAATGTAAAGGACAGTTCAATTTCTTGCAAGGGATTATAGAGAAGAAATGGACATTTATATTTCAATTCCACAATAATATTCACAGCAAGTCTTTGCTCTCCTGAAAATAAACCTGACAAACACTTTTTTTTTCTTCCCCAAGGCTTCCACCATACCTAAGCAGGTTGTGATTTTTAAAGATCCTGAACCTCTAGAATAATTTTGTAAAAATCTTGACTAAAAATTACTATTCAGGAAAACCACAAAGCTACAAGAACTCACATTAAAATAAAAATGGGAGAAGATCCAGTAAAGGAAAACTGCAACAAAGAGGCAAAAGAGCCAAAACCACTGACCATCCAGCAGGGACAAATCACAGTGGTGGTATTACCTGCACTGTTAATTAGGTTGGGCAGTTGTCAGTACAGGAACATTACTATTAAGTGCCTACCTGAACAACTTAGCATGCTTAAAATATTCAAAATCCATTTCAGTTAGAATTAAGAGCATTTTTTAACCTACAGTAGGTTTCAAGATGGAATGAGTAACCATGGTACACTTCACCTGTAAATAGAATTTTTTGGCTTTTATACCACATACCCTAAAGCTCTGTATTTTCTCAACTGTCAATCTTCATTATAAAAATTCCCATTCAAGCTGAATAACTGTCTTCTAAGACCTCATCTGCTCATGGCATTTATTCCCCAGTTGAAGCCAGGTCTCTGCTGGAGATATCATCTTCACACCCAGCTGCAATGTCATATGCAAGGGATTACAACTTTAGGTAGGGGACTGGAAGATGATATAGATGCAATTAAGGAACGGACATGGACAGTAAGCATAGAGACACAGATCACAAAAGGTAGTCTATGCTGGAGGATTTTAAAATAGATTTGGGAGTTCTAAACTGCCATGGAAATGAGCAACCTCTAAATAAAATGCTTGGTATAGCATACCTCACTGCTGGCAAAATTTAAATTTGGGATTTTAGGCTACAGGGAGAGAAAATACAAGAAAAAAGAGATTGTGCATTATTCAGATGGAGTTACTCTTGATGTCAGCTTGGATGAGGTTACTGACAAATACATAAAGATATTTTAATCTTGGGGAAGGGTCCTGTGCTGTCTTTCCAGTCGAAAATTGTACTAAGAAATTTTTATATTGGTTTGACTGATATTTGGTATAATGATCTTCAAAGCAGTAAACCCATTCTTAATCAAGTCTGCTTAAGTAAAGTACATGTTGTCAGAGGATGCTGCAAGGCAGCAACAACCTCTGGGTTATTTCACCTAACGAGGACCGTCCCACAGCAGGGCCAAGCCTTACAGCGTTGCAGCGTTCTGATCTGCCAGGAGAACCATACTGCTGGCCTTGAAGCAGAAAAGCTGAAGCAGTGCCATGAACAAGCCTTAGCTTGATAAAGGGGGGAGAGATGGGGGATTCCAAGAATTGGATTAGCTTTTACTGGAATCCTTTCATATCACCAGGATAGATGTATAAGCAGAAAAACAGAAATAGGTTAAACTCTGCCAAAAAGCATCATGCCCTAGTAGCAATCTGTGCAGTAAACTTAACACTCCTGCTTCATCATATGTTTTCCAATTCCAGGATCATTAAATAGCAATTGTTCTGCTCTGCTTCCTGTTTTGAAAAATGCTGCTTTTTTCTCTGCCTTTGTAACATCTTAAGTCATTTAAGTTTTAATACTCTCACAATGAATGGCTGTGAGAAGGAACCTTGCTGAACTGTATAAATTTATTTCAGGGCTTGAAGATGCTATTATTTATATTAGTTCATAATTATTGTAGCAGTCACTTCCAGATGCCTCATAATGCCCCCATGAAAAAGGGAAGTACTAAAAGGAAAATTTTCAAAGGATTTAAAACTTCTATTGTGGTTGTTGGATACAGAAAGCTACCACATTTAAGCAGCTAAAGAAAGAGCAGAGAGCTCTTTCAAGAATGTGACCATGAATGACTTGGTCTCATGGATGTCTGTGTCAGAACTGAGAACAGGCCATGCATCTACAGCAGTGAAAGTGCTACCTTTAAAACTCAGCTTACAACTCAGGTAAGGTAGAGAACAGCAATAACAATTTGCAGCATCCCAGTATTTTACCTTCACAGGATAAGGGTTGCTTTTCCAAGTTCAAAAATGTCAAGCAAGGGCATGCAAATTCAGGTGAGGGCAACACTTCAGTTCACAAAAAACAAAATATGTGAAGTAGGAAAGGGAGAGATAGGAGATTGTAAGAAAATGACACAATAGAATTAAACCTGAGCAAGCAAGATGTAATTCTGATAAGACAGGGAGGCAAAAGAAAGCGTTAGTAAGTCTCCTGATGAGGAAAGCATTTTTCTCAGCCACTTTACTATTCAAATATTCTCTGTCACATGTTCTGCTGCTATAAAGCAGGGTCCCTGATCTGTGGTACTACCACTTTCCCACTGAACTCCACTGTGGAAATAAAGGTGTGTACTTCTGCTGCACTTGACAAAACAAGGCTTTTGATAAACGCAATGCAGCAAAAAAAAATCAAAGAATCAGGCACAGAAACAGGATGGCAATGACTGCATTATGTCCTCAGCACCCCATGGGTTGCTCAGCTAGTGTTTCAGAAACACCACCAGAGCAGAAACCAGCAAACTAAGACATTCTTCACTGTCATCACATGCAGGAGGTTTATAACCACCTTGCAGCATTCATAACTGTGCTGCTTTGTAGCTGTTTTCTCCAAGCGATATTGGGCAATGAGCACACGTCAGCGTGCCTCACCTCCAGCCAGGGAGTGACCATCAGTCCACCCAGAGCAAGCTGTATGCCTACTGACACATTTATTGCTGACTTTGGCAGGGGTTTGAGTCCCCACTCACAAACTCAACAAAGTCAAGCTGGACCTGCTGCCAAGAGGGCTGTTTCACCAGTGTCAGTGGTGACATCTGATTGCTGCACTAATGTCCCACATTTGACAGAAAGCTGCCTGCTGATCTGCTGCTCACCCTACCCTCTGCTTCTGACTGAGGATTTTGCTGCATTCCAACCTGCAAGTTTTTATTAAAAAGGCAGAAATTCCCAAAGCCCTCTTTGGTGCGCTTCCTCAGAGCCTCTGGTTTCTCAGTGGTGCATCTATAGCAAGAAAGGGTCCACAAACTGCAGAGGGAAGTGTAAAATCTGCTATCACAGCTGCCCTGCACTCAGCAGTGGGGTTGAAATCTGTAAAAGAGGGCTCAGGAGTAGGACCTAAGGCTGAACAGTCTGGAATAAGATGTATTTGAAAGAACCTATACAGCAAAGGAAAGAGGATGTTCAGATCACTCCAGATATTGCTTCAAATCTCATAGAAATTAACTGCAGTGCCTGTGCAGAACTTCTCTGAACACCCATAAACCCCTCAGGAGCTTCCAGAAAAGGGTAATTACATCAAAATTTGGAAATCCTGTCTTTCAGCATGAAGGTCACTGACATTGTGCCACCTTATTTTCTGCAGAGTGTGTCTAAGAGTGTGTTTAGTAAGACAAAAAAAGCTAGATCATATATTCTCACATCAGCATGTTCACACTCACAGAGACAAGGGAAACTTGCTAAAAGCCTGCACAGTGAGAACCTCTCTGCCAAAAGGATATTCCCCCAGAGGCTGGGCATGTCACACCTGGAGTCTCTGCAGCTGCCCTACCACACTTTGGTCAGCCCAGCCTTCCCTTAGTTTGGGATTCAGCAATTCTGGCTACATTTCTCCAGAATTCTTGATCTTCTGGGGCCAAGGGGAAACAGGGCAGGAGATGCTCCAGGTACTGGAGCAGGGATTCCCCTGTACCCCTGAGGAGCAGGGGGACCCTGGGAGACTGCAGCCCATCGGGGTTAGTTTCTCACCAACCAGTTCTGTTTTAATTGGCAACAGATGAAATTAATTTTCCCCAAGTCAAGCATGTTCTGCCTGTGAGGGTAACTGGAAGTGATCTCCCTGGGTTTATCTCACCACAAGAAGATTTTACATCTTATTGAGGAGGTAAGTGGGGATGTGGGGGACATGTTAACCCAGCACACCATGTTTAGTAATTCCCACAGAGATAGTTAACATATTGCTGAGAGCAAAATGTGAAAGTGTCATTATACCCACTCAGAAATAAAATTAATTCTAAGCTTTTATTCCTGGAAACCCCAGCTCTGTCAGTGGCATTACAGCAAACATGACCTCCCTACCTCTGTACAGTTCTTGCTACATGTAAAATATCCAGAAGAACAAAAGCAAAATGAACTATTTAAGGAGAGAATTCAACTAAAAATTGTGAGAACATACATATGCAAGAAAATCCCCTTACTTGGTATTAAGGCTCCTAAAATGAAGTCAATGCCTCTTATTCTAATTGCTAATTGCCAATAATGTGCTTTCTCACCAGTATATCTAGTTGTTTAAAATACAGTCCCAGTCCTGGTCTAATGACAGAAGACTGCCCCAGTAAGCAATTTCACTCAGAGTGACTTGGACACTGGACATTCATTTGCAATTACAAGTCAAAGTTAACTGCTAGAGACAAGCCAGCAGAAAACACCTTCTAAAGGAACACCAAAACTGTGAAAAACGTTTTTGTTCAGAAGACACTCTGTCTTGATAAGTGTTCTCAGACAGGCAAGACTTCCATACCTCCCTCACCTCCTTTGGGTCCTGCATCCCACTGGAGGTGAGAGAAGGCAATGAGGCCCCTCACCTCCCAGGGGAGAAAAATGGAAGAGGAAGAACCAGGGGCTGCACAACAGCCCTGAAGGGAAGCTGAGGTGCAAGGTGATTGGAACTGCTACACAGAGGAGCAGTTCTTGGTGTGGTAAAACTGCTCCTCACCTCACCACTCCTTCCATCCCCTCCCCACACAGGCAGGAAGGGCTGCACAAGCCAAAACAGCCGACCATCACCTCCCCATCCCCAGGCAGACTTGACAGGCAGCTACAGGCTGATGAATTAGGCAGTGGCCTGTTCTTCCAAGGCCCAGAGCTGGCGCTGGTGATGGCCTCTTGGAAAGCAAGTACAGACACCTGAGTATGAGCAATTAAAATGATGCAATACATGACACATATCTGTCAGAAATAACCTAGCAATTGGGTTGCTGGCACACCATGCTGCAGATAAGGCAGTGCTGATAATACTTGAACTTCTACGTCTCTCACTGAGATGTTTGCCACAATGCTATTTGTTCTCTGCTCTTAAATCCGTATGCTCACTTAGCTTTAAGAACTGATTGCAGAATAAGACTCGGATTTGCCAAATCCAGAAATAATGCGGCTTGTTTGAAGATGCATTTTGCTGGGTTTTTTTCTCATTGATTTTGGAAGTTATGCAATAATATTAAAAACTGGGCCATCACAAAGAGCACAGCATGGTACACCAGAGAAACAGGAACAACCTGGATAGCCCCCTTCACAAGTTGTTTCAATGACTTATCTTGCACACAAAGAATATTCACATATTTAAACACCATTCTAGGTTCTGACAGAAGGCAAGAAGTTCGGTGGAGGGCTCACCCCACGTTGGTTGTGCAGTGACGTACTGATGGAGACGAGGGGTTGAGCAAGTGCAGCACCTGGCTGAACAGGACAGGCAGGTGCTCTTGCAGGTACAGCTGCGCTGTGTGACGTGAGGTAGGCAGCTCTTCCTCTACCAGGCATGTCTGCACAGCACAAGGCGGGGCCAAGCAGAGAAACATGACTCAGTCTCTACATAACTCATTCACAACTATCTTAGATCCTAAAAACAACAGTCATGTTAACATGGTGCTCCTGCCTGGGCATGGCAAACCAGTCTTCCCAAATATTGCACAAGGTAGCTGTTCCTCTGTTCCACAAAACCCAGTCATAGGAGCAGATCTTCTCACCCCCTTACTGTGCCTTGTGAGTTTAGGTCTGAAGCACCTTCAGAGAAGGTTCACTGGACTGGTTAATAGTGCCACATTCCAGCCACAGGACTGTCAGCTGGAAGAGGCTGCATGAGGATCTCTCAGTGTGAGTATGGTTAAAGTAACATGACCCAGAAGTTACAAAATGTTGAAAATCATGCAATTGTAAAAAAAGCATTAAAAGCTCAGATCTACACATGAATGGAAAATTATGCATCAAACAAGCAGGTAGCTTGTTTCTATGTGCCATATAGCAAATGCTTGATATCTGCTACAGCAATCCCTGTAAAAATAGATATCAGTTCCCTGAGGTCATATTTACTAGTGTTCCCTTCAACTAAAACACCCACAACAGTTATTTTTGGAAACAAGTTATCTGTATGTATTTGGTGTCCTACTAGTATTCCACACATTGAAATCTTGGCAATACCTCCCAGTCAAACACAGCTACAGGTCTTACCCAGAAAAATTGTCCTTATGCACACAAGGCTTACTCATGTTCAGTAGTCGCACGGATTGGAACAGCATATGTACATGAGTTAAGATTTGCAAGAAAGGATCTTGAATGATGACGGAGCAGTCACTAAATTCATAGCTAATTAAATAAATTTGAAAAGGTGTATTTATGGTTAGGTTTAGACTATTAATACAATAGATTTGCAATGAAAGCATATATTTTAATTATAAAAGAGCTTTTGGAGAGGATATAGTAATCATAGAAATTCTGTAGTTTGATATATCACATGCTGTCAGGATGGGTTTTTTTTGCTTTTTCTTTGCCTAGGTCAACCAACTACATACCATGCCTTGAGCAAGAAGTAGCCATTGAACTGATCACTCCTTAAATTTCAATTCCTAGTCACACTTAATAACTGTCTATCCCCAAATCCCTGCAAGGGACAGGAGAGTATCACAATGATACAGAGCTCACATCAATTTCTATGACACTGACTTGGGTACTGCTGGCATTAGACACACTACACTTTCAGATTGTGAGCCTACAAGCCCAGAGTACAGTTTAAGGAATAGAAGAAATATTAAGCAAAAAAACTAGTGAACTGGGACTCTGCTTCTTATTTTTTCTTTTTTCTTTTTTTTTATCTGACTTCAAACACAACTATCCAATATTTTTAAAGATACAGATAACAAGAAACTGAGAAAGGAGCATCACTGCTAGATGCACTCAATACTTACGCTTCAAGTGTTCCCTCAAATTCTGCAGATTTTAGTCAATCTAGTCACATGCATGCACAACTGAGCTTTGGCTCTTTCCAAAAGGTAGCAAATCTAACACTGTACAGCTTGGAAGCAGTCTTTAAAGTATTTTATAAAAATTGCTTATTGGAAAAACTGAGTGACCGTTCCATATTCCTGAGCAGTAGACTCTGGTCAGGAGAAAGTGGTGAGTTTCAATATAATTTTCTCCCTACCAATTTATAAAGAAATCACTCATTAATTATGAAAAAATATTATCAATTAAAGTAGAAACTACTCCTCCAACATAGTAACTGTGACTTTGCTACAAAAAGGAGCAGCGAGTCAAGTGTGTCCAGAGAGCGCTGGACTGTCTTCAAACAAGTTTGTTGGCAGCTTAAAGGCTGCTGAACATTATGATTTTAATACAGCTGCATTATCTTGTTCACATTAATAAACACATGTGTGGGAAGGTTCAACTCTCTGCATGGCAAAGTAGTTCTACCTCTTTGGTTTCCAATGGGACATTGTTTTAGGCTTAGTCCTGAAAGGAGATCAAAGTTGGTGAAAGCCTCTGAGTGGGTGTTCAGTGCTGCTGCTGGGCTGTGCTTCCAGATGCTGTTGCAGAGAAAAGGCATCTTGCAAAGAATTGACACTGTATTTCATCGATGTCATTCATAATCCTTTTTAACAGATAAAAATTATGGGCTGTCTGGTTCTCAAACACAACATCATCCAATTTGCATGGTCCAGGTCCTCTTCTGCAATGAATGATGGGCTTAGTAAGTGATATTTACCAGTCCATCATGTCACTGCACTGCATTTAATACACACTGAACCTTCAGAAAGGCAGTGTGGAATTAATTCTCAGAAGCAATCAACATTCATTTGACTCTTTTCCTATTTCCTCTGCATCTCCAACTTCAGTGATTTCACATCAAGAGAAATAAGCAAACCCTTGAGCACTCTCAGCAAACATCAAAATGTAAATTGCTAGAAATACATAGGGAGACTGCCAAAGGCACCAAATGGCAGCTAGAAATTTAAGTTTCACTGATGAACCATGATCCAGAAGTCAGCAAGCATGGGATAACTTTGCTGGCATTTTTATTTTTGGAAGTCTCCCCCTTTGGCCACTTACATGTGTCTACAATTGTGCATTGTAAAACCAAATGCCTTTCTAAAGCACACACCCCATACAGAGGCACACACACAGACTCACAACACAGATCAAATGCTTGTTTTGCCCTCCAGGAGTCTCAAGGGCCTTCAACTACTGAAATTAACCCCTGTCCTTCGGTGCGCCCAAGCCTATGGCTTTACAGCATTCCACAGCATCTAAGACAACACAACTATTTATGTTCCTGCACATACTGAGGTTTTTAGAAAGACCACATCAGAATCCACATCATAACCATTCCTCTTGACAATAGGAGTGTATCAGGAACACTTGCAATACATAACAAAGAAACCATCACAACTCATCTGATGTTGACATCTGCCTGAAGGATCTGCAGACCCTATATTGCTCTGAAAGTGACATTTATATCGATAAATACGTGTCTAACTTTTGTTTGTTTGTACACACACAGGTAATATATGCACTCTACTCCCACATAAAGACTTCCTTGTGAAACCAAAATATTATAATTGCCATTTTACTGTCAGTGGAGCGATATACAAACTCTAGTCCAAGGCACTGCCTGCAGCTGCCCTGAGCAGCTTTTGTCCCAAGTATCTGCAGTAGAGCCCTGACACCACCTAAGCTCTGGGAGTCACGGGGTGGTTGCCATCCTGTCCACAGGTAATTGCCCAAGCAGGTGGAGGGAAGACAGGCAGTGCACTCCCCGGTGTAATACAGATATTGACATCTCCTACAGAAGAGAACTCTTAAAGCAATTTGTTAGAAATAATCAGTGTTTCATTTACATCATTTCAGAGCACAGTTAAGCCTGAAAGCACAGCTACCCAGCTCCAAGATTCCTGGCTCAGCAATGTCACCAAGTGCTTCTGGGTTCCCCCTGCCCCATCAGCCCAAATGAACCGACAAGGGGTTCAAAGCCCTGCGAGCCATAAGAGAGCAGGAAATCACAGAGCTTGGGAATCATGGCTCCAACACTTCCAGTTGTATGGCATGCTGCCCAGAAGACCTCAAAGTACCCATGGTAAATGCCAGGTCTTTGGGGATCTCCAGAGGCAGCCAGCATGTCAAGGCTATCCCAGAGCCACGGACCTCACAGCTCGCCAGGAGTCATGAAGTCAGGCATGAAGCCTGTCAGAACCCATCCCATGTCTTTCTACAAAGTCACTAAAAAATGATGTTTCTGCAAAATATATTTTGGTATCAATGAATCTGCCTTTTCTGACGGAAAATTATTTTGGCAGAAAGTTTCCAGCTAGCTCCAGTCTGTCCCTTAGGCAGGTTAAAAAATTAGAGGAACTGCTCCACTGTAGTCCAAAGTTCTTATCTAAAATGATTTACATAATTAACTTACACTTCTTCACAAATATCAAACTTCTACTGAAACACCCAAAAGACACTATTTCCTTGTAAATGAGGTAGCAGACTAGACCTGCATTTCCTTATCCATGATCACATTTGTGTTTTATCTGCAAGCCCTTGCGCTCTAATATTTTCCTTTTCTTTGTCCCAACTACAAGTGCTTTGAGGCAGGGCCTCCTGACAAGCAGCATGTGCTATCATGAAAGCAACAATTTCGTATCAGTAACAACCCTGGCATTTTCTTTTTCAGAAGAATGACCTCAGCAATGCATTTCCAGAGTGACTTGTCCTTCAGAACCAACCAGTTGCAAGAGCATAATACTACCAATAAATTTAAGAGCATTTTACATAGAAAATACTATATTTTAAGATCCACACAAAAAAATCTCTCATGTAAGGATCTGGGCTCTTTTAAAATACTCTTGGAATAGAATGAAGTGTATAAATTTCACTACTATAACTTTTCTCTCTAAAATAAGGTGTTGCTGATTAAACATGAAATTGATGGTTTCTTGGTCTCACTGTTGTACTGCCACTGACTGGATTTTGCATCTTTTCAATAAATGACACAGATGTTGAATCACCACCAGGTAGGAAAACTCCCCCCTAAAATGTTTAAGAACAAATAGGGAAGGACATTATCTTTTTGTTCAAATTAAAATCTTAGAAAATATTCTAAGCCCTGATTTTTCCATATAAAAAACATCTAATACATTAAGTAACATCACAGGTTATTACTGCAAAACTTACATCACAAGCCCAAGCTATATAAACCAGCTGTAAAGCTTTTAATTTGTCTGAAGAGATAATTAAGCAGGATCAAGCATACTCAGGTGTTACAACTCAACAAAGGAGTTGGGCAATTCTTCCTCTGACAAAAGAGCTGCAGTAACCAGTATCACTTTCGTCTCAAGTGATCCAATATGCAATACCTACTGCAGCAATAATTAATTTTGCCCACATTTTTAAATGCTTTGAATTTTAAAATAGAACAATGATATTTTTAGAATTTTATTATAATTTTATTTTAGAATTTCAGAAAACCTTGTTGTGCTTTACCTAAATCACACACAACAAATATTTGCCATCAATTCAAGTCCATGTATATTTCTTCTGATGCAACTTGTTCATACATATTACCTGAAATTTGACTTCTGATTCCAACTTTCTTCTAAATTGAACTAGAAAGCATTATTTTTATGCTAAAATATTAATAGTTCAAAAAGTTAGATTAATAAGTATTTTATAGCCTCAGTAACCTCTTTCAAATACTTCATAAGCAGGAAGAACCTAACCTAATAAAAGCAGAGTTTGAAACCTACTGCAGAATCTGACCTAAAATGCACTGAAGAGAGTTACAAAAAATTCATCTGAGTCTCAGAATTTCAGGTGAGGACTCAATAAATGACCTCGTAAAGATAGTGATCACAGCATCATAGCTTCCTATGCTTTTTAAATTTCTCGTTAGCTGCTACAGAGTTTCACAAGTTGATGAAAATATTTTTCAATCCATTGAGACTTTCAATCCATGAGAGAATCTCACTGGGTCTGAAATAACATGATCGCAATAGTTTCAGATATTCCATGGCCTGAATTTAGCTGAAGTCTCCAGCAAGACCTGAAAAGCCACATTCTTGCCACCATCTGACAGAAACTTCTAGCTTGCCATACACCTACAAGTGTTGTTCCTTGTTTTGCAGTTCAGAATAGGCTCTGTATTATGTACTATAAAAAGAACTGACATCACACTAACAGATGTTCATTAAATTGCATGCACTGTGACTTTACCATGTACAGCAAAAGCTGGTTCAGGGTTCATCCTAAATCACTGGCAATTGGCATCTGCAGAAACCTCCCATCTCTATATCTTTTGTCTTCTAGTCTGATAGTAAATTTTGTTTCTACTTCATATTTCAATCCCTGATTTAAGTATATTTGAAAGATTAGTAATATCCATATATTATACATAATGATATATCACTACCTATATATTTAAGAACTAACTAGCTCCCATCCTTATCACCTTAGTATTGAAAGATGTGCGATTTTAACAATGGTTAAAAGCTGACAAGCTGCCATCACTGCTTGCTGCATAGCCTGACAGAGTTTTCCCAAGTCCTTCCATTCCCCCCCACCTGTAGCTTGTCCCTGTCTCTTGCCAAATTCTCACTTGAGCATGTACACCATCTGACACTGAGGCCTCTAGTCAATAACCAGGGCTCTTTTATACTGCTAGCCTCCAAAATTTAACTGCATAACATTGCATTGGTGCACAAGCTTCTTTATAGGGAAATGAAGTTACAATTTGTTTCTATTTTCATTTTAAGCTGCTTGGTAAAATTTTTGTCAAATGCAAAATTTTCTTAGGAAGAAGTTTGATGAAACACTGAGTTGGCTACTGATTACAAACCACAATATCCCAAGTGGTGTGAAACTTAGAATACCCTTAGTGCTACATATAAGGGGAACCTTCAAGCTTAGCCATAAAAAGAAACCTCGTCTTTTTCTGAGCTATATCAAAACAAAGCTTGTAAAGTACATAAGGATCATAGTCATAATGTAAGTAAACACTTCCCTGCCTCAAAGTCATAATTTTCAAATACTCAAACTGAATAAGTATTCCAAAGAGTAAGACAAAACATGCAGCGACAATGTTATAAGAACAATAAATAAAACTCTGGTTGTTCTAGGTCAAGAAAAATGCTGCTAGCTGTGGAACTGCATAATGAAAGTAAAGATACTGTGTTAGAAGAATTAGAGTTCTTAATGATTCTAAAATCTATACAGCAGCACAGGTCGCTCAGAGCTTTTCACTGAATTTAGCAACTGAAAAATTTGATCCTCCATTTAATTTGATTTAAAGCTCTAGAAACAGAGCAATTGTGTGTGCAACTATTTCCAACCTTTTGTTTTGATCAGTTTTCAGCACTTGTTACAACAGTATCTACTTCACAATTGCAATTTAGTCACTGACTTGTAAAAAGAAGAAATTTAATTAAAAATGCCAATTTTAAAAGAGTACAAGAATGGTCCATTGAAAGTTAGATTATATGGGTCATTGGTGCCATTACTGACACTTTCCTGTTAAACAGGTTACGTGGAGCAACTTCATGCCTATACATGAAAAACACGAATCAGCCACTTTTACTGATTGATGAAACAGGAACAGATGTTTTGAAGGCAGCAGAAAATACAAAGGTGCACATGGAAATTGAGTTATCTTAGTCTACTGAGATCTACTGCTGCACTGTGTGTTTGTTTTCTGAGAATTTGACAGCCGTTGTACTGGCCAATACACGCTCACTGCTGCAGTGTCCTGGATCTTTTTTCCTGGCTGAGAATTTGACAGCTGTACAATTATTTCTAGAGCAGAACAAGAAAATACACCGATTATTGCCATCATCTTGCTTTATGAAATTCAGTGTCTGTACCACGCTACATAGCTGCTATTCTTCCATGTCAGCGGCTTTCTGGAACTGCAATTTGGCAATGAAAACACACAAGATAGGCCTTAGGTTAACACACAAGAAAAAGTCTTGATAATAATCTGAAAGACTTATTTTTTCCATCCAGACAAAAGGAACTCAAGATGAGCTGTTTTTCTAGAAATGAGACTAATGTGATGACAGCCCAGCAGATTTCTCAGTGATCTTAATGTTCCAATCAACTTTCTGATTTTCAGCTGATTAGTGGTGATGACCCTTCAAAGACTATTTGACCAAAAATAGTCTTTGAAGCCTCTTTCCTATTTCTCATTAATTGTTCTACATCAGTTCTTGGAACAACTGCCACAAGTATCTCTCTCAATCTCACATTTCTTCACTACCTTCCATCCATTTTCTCCATTTTCTTAATTAAAAAAATAAAGATGTTTCGTGCATTGTTTTATTACTAGTTTTCTATCCTCTGCAGTGATTACTCTCTCTCCCTCCCTGCCACATCCTTGGAGTCTCTCTCACTCCAACTCAAGAGGAGCTGCATGTTGCAACTGGTGAAACTCTGATGTGGTTAAATGCTGTGCCAAGGGCTCTGGAGAGAAGAATAGACGCTGAGACTGGCAGGAAGAGGGAAGCTGGATAATATTCAAGAAGCTGACTACCGTTTTGTTCAGAAGAAAGAAGAACTGATTTCAGAGTAATCACTAGTTATGTGGCTTTTCCCAGGTCCAACCCCCAGTCCCTAAAAAAAAAAAAAAAAAAAAAAAAAAAAAAAAAAGGATATTTGCATAGCATTTCTAATCCACAGGTCTCATAACGAATGTCACCACCCCTTTACCCAGGACAAAGCCCAAGTCACAGAAAGGTTGGGTGATTTTCCTATACAGTAAGGGAAGGGCAGAGTCCTGGCTAAGATCTGGTTCCCACTCATGCAGTGACTCCGCAAGGTCCCTACAAGTCTCCTCTGCTCATGACAGCCCAGAACAAAGATCTCTGCAGCATAACAAGGGTAGCACAAAGTTCCAGCACAAGCTGAGTGTCTCAGCCATCACCCCACTTCTCAGTGGCCTGGCAGCCCTTCCTGACAGGCAGCCTGTAACACAGCCCTGAAATGCCGAGCCAGCTCGGGCACCAGCGGCACAAACCAGCAGGGAAGAAGGCAAAGGCAGCCAGGCTTCTCACTACATGACACCAGCCCTCCAGCTGGGCTGCACCTCTTTGGTCTGAAATCTCTAGGAACACACACCTGAGCCCTGTGCTGCTGGGTGACACTGCTGCCCACACGTCAACCTACCAATTTCAGACCAATCCTGGTGAACGCACAGGCTTTAATGTGGAAGTTTCCCACATATCCTGTAGGGAAAAGATAAGAAACTGCAACAAACAAACAGATTTCCCAACTCACCAGGGAGACTCTTTTCTAAAGGATTATTCAGGAACTGTCACCAATTTACTGGCTGCCTCTATCAGTCTTAAATGTGCATGATTACTGTGTTTAGTTTTCCTGACATTTGTGTTTTGTTTAAGGGTCTCTTTGTGCAATCTTTTGTGTCTGCTTTAAATAAACACACTTCCTGTGCTTGTTTCAGCATGCTTGGATTCAGCAAGATGTCTATCACTTAATAACCAAATGAAAAGTTTAATCACCCAAAAGCTAGCTTTCAACCTGCAGTTAAGAAAACAGAAAAGCTAAGGGTGTTCCATATGCATTTTTCTTTCTATTTCTTCTGTTATCACATTTGCTAGTCCAAGCAAGTTTGATGTTGTGTATTTAGGCCTGTAAATATCAGCTTAGCACATGGAAACAAGAACATTTATTCTTATTTTACAGTAAGAATCAGTGCAATTAAAAAAAAGCCACTCACTGTATTCCTTAAAAAAAATAGTTGGTTTTTTTTTTCATACTAATCACTGAGAATGTATGAAACAGAAATATACTCTAATAGCTTGTTGAGCACACTGACTGCAGAAAACTGGGCAACCATGACACGGAAACCAAACAGGAAAATACAAGTCATGCCAAGGTGTCATTTTTACAAAGTGACTTTAAAAAAAAAAAAAAAAAAACAACAGGAAGACAAGTTAATGTCCCAATATGGGACAATAAAGCTATGTTAAAAACACTTGCCATTACCAGCCATCTGCTCTCTGCAATTTGGGGGTAATTTTTATGTACAGCTGACAGCTTTGCATCATCTTTCCTCACTTGTGAAGGATTGTCTCTGCCTCTAGTGTACAAAACCTCTGAGAAGCTGAATCTGTCCACTGCATTGTAGCTCTCAATAAGCTTGTGCTGCTAAAAAACACACAGCATTGTGCACTGGATTCCCAAACAGAAATCAAACATAAGGTTTGGGGGAAAATGTATCTCTAGATATGCTAATAATATTCCAGCTCTCTCTAATAATATTCTGCTCGTGTCAGCATTGCCTGTAAAAATCAAGAGGCAAAATGTGCTCACTGCCCTTGACATATTGTGATGGTAAGAAAAATCAAGACTACTTTCTCACCGTTCTCTGAGTGCAAGGGTAAATCTCTGCTTAAGCCTATCTTTCTTGATCAGAACGTCTCTGGTGTCCTTATGCCTTTTTCTCCTGTTTGAATTTGTCTCTTCAGAATATTTAGTAAATACATTTCATGTTCATACCTAAAGTAAAGCTACCTTCTTTTGTTTTGTTATGCGTTAGAAGTCCTAAAATACACATGCACAACAAATGGCAGGGTCACACTTCTCTCATCTGCAATTCTTGCAAAGAATAGTAATGCAAGCAAAGTGCAGAGAAAACGAAAATTCTATTAACATTCAAATCATACTCTACCATTTCCATTCTTCAGATCTGATATAATTTTAATATACATTAGGAATAAGACCAGGGGAAAAAAAGAAACTGAAGCAGTTAAAAATGATTTCTCTGTTGCCTTGTAGTGCTCCCTTTGATACACAAGAGATGGTGATAAGATTCTTCCACCAAACTCAAACCAATTCCTTACCTACATCCCACCCACCAAACACCCTGTGAACAGTGGGCACATGTACAGAGTATCTAACACTAAACTACACAAATTAGTGAAAACCCCTGCAACGCCAAAAACTGTTGATGAGTCTACACTCAATATGATTTCATTCCATATTTCAAACATTCCAAAGTTAAGGAGTTGGTTTTCATTCACTTGAGGGAAAAAAAAAAAAAAAAAAAAGGACCATTTTCACAGGTATCCTTCAGGGTCAAGTTACAAACATCTTCAGCTGAACAGTATTTTCTTCAACTTGTAGCAACCTACAGAAGGGAGCCAAATTATCATACCGGTTTTGTTTCATGACCTCAATTCCTTATACTTGGGGCTGACCCAAACCCAGAAAAATAACAATGGAAAGATATACAATTTTTACTTGATTTGGTTCCAAATCAGTATCAGGATCTGGTATTTTTCTTCTGTGTCATACCTGAACCTTGGTGCAGATGACCTAAGAAGAAGTTTCAGGAAAGAATTCCCCATGCAAACTGGGAGCCTGATGTTCAACAACAGTGAAGCAGACATGGCATTAATGCCTGAAGAGATCCAGTTAAACTACAGCACACACCTTAAACCTGAACCTTTCTTCAGGTTGCTTTTTGTTTCGCTATAACAACAGCCATTCCTGTGGTACAATCCATCACACACCTCACCTCTGGACTGCATTGCCAAGGTATTGTAAATACTCCCAAGTCATTAGAACATCACTCCATAGGGTCCTTTTTGAGAATATTTTACCCTCCTAACTCTGCATTGTTCATAAGAATCAGCCTCACCAACATTCAATCATTTCAGGTAGGCCCTAATTCCCTTACCCCTTTTCTAGGTGTTCTGCAGCAGCTGCATTCATAGGCTGAGATTATCATCAGATAATCACATTTCTGCCTCTCAGCATGACATTCTGCAGCTCCCCAGTGCTACTAAACCACAGCCATCATTTAGCATCCATGCTGGATTTCCATAGCTCCCCCATTGTACATGAGCAGAGAACCTGCAGCACCCCTGCAGTCATTCTGCAGTTTCTCAGTGTTTTCCTCATATGGCTGAGCTACATGCAAGTAAATTCCAGTTAGTGTGACTGAGCACCATCATAGGGACTACTCTGTGCTCTCACATGCCATCTTTCAGTTTAGATTTACAGGTGATTTCAGCCTGGGTGCTTTTCCCTACCTGACCAGTATGGCTTGGGCCTCTGTTGGGCTGATTCCACAGTCAGTGCTCTCCTCCTTGTCAATGTGCTGAATGCTAACTGCTGAATCTCAATCTCTGCACTGTTGTGCTTGGGGTATCTTCCACAGGAACTAAAGCAAAAATAGCATAATTGATGTTACATTTTTTGCTGTCTCCTCCCCAACTCTATTTTTTTTCAGCCACTCACCTTAGGACCACCTTTCTGCAGCTCATTTCCCTGCCTGTCCTGTCTTTCCTAAATGTTATAGTTCACTGCCTATAGTTTTCTTCCCTTTGAAACATTTTGATTCAGAACAAAAGGGAATTTGTGCTTTGCATGTCTGTAGGCACAGAATCATGCATGTGTTTCACATTATACTGCTATGAATATTTATTTAGTCATCCATTCTAGCAATCCATATACCTTACTTCCTTAAGTATTATTATTAACGATCCACTAGAACTGAACGACGCACTACTTTTCACTGATGAAAATTATGTATTGTGTTTTAGAGTATCATTCAATTCCTGTCTCCCACTCAAATCAGAAACATTAGAAACTATTTTTTTACCAGATTTGCAGCACATGGAAAATTTCAAATGTCTTTGCAAAGCCCAAGATGAGGAGTACAGCTGGTACAAGCAAACCATTTGGAATTTGCAAAAATCTTATCAGCTAAGCTTTGATTCTGTAGAGTAAAACAGATCTAAAGTCCATTGAACCCACACAGAATACCCTCTGCAACTTCAGATAACCAAGTCCTATTTTACCCTTTCTATATAGAACTATAAATCTATGAATGACTGAATTGGGTTAAAAAAACTAACCTCAACCCACATCTTCCCCAGAATTCATCTCAGAGTTTACATGTCTATTTTTCCTGAGATTTTCCTACTGCTTCTTCCTGTGGGGCCTGTAAACACACTCCAGGAAAGAAGCTTGCCAGGATATAAGAGAAATCTCACGAGAAATTCTGTTGTTGGTTCATTTCCAGGAAAATTCTTTGAACTCAAGACATACAAGTAAATTTCTCCAAACTTGGGACACAATACCTAGGATATCTCTAAGAGCAACAGTGATCACTTCCTGAAAGCTGCTCTTAATAGTCTCATTTCTCAAACCCCACTTGGATGTGGAAACTTCATTTCTAGACTGAGTAGCACAGTCATAATCAAAACTTAATCTAAAATAGTGAATTTAAGTTTTACAGAGGGTTGCAGATAGCTTGCTTGGAATTTAAGAAAATTAGAGGATGAAAAACCTGTACTGTTTCTCCTTCCCTTATTTTCTTGGGTTTAAGACCCAGGTGTTTGTGGGTGTAACAGAAACTGGTTGTTCTGCTTGGGCCCAAGTCTGTGATTCCACAAACATATCTTTAGCAACACCATTAACCTAATTAGCTGCTGTTCAAGGAGGAAAGCAAATCTCCTGAGAATGTGTATGGGGACAAACAAGGGTCTCAGAAGAACCACCACACTAAAAAGGGAGCACCTCAGCATACTCAATGAGAAACTGTGTAGTACTAGCAAAAAGAGAAAGGAAGATGACAGGAAGGCACCTGAAATCCAGGAAACATTTCCTCAGAACTTAAACCAAAGTTAAATATCTCTGTCTGATTATGATCCACAGCTTAGAATGCTGTTGCAACACCAGAATGTCATCTTCCATCTCAACAAAACCTACCTAAAAAGAAAATAAAATACTGCCAACATTGAAATGGATCATTTAATAAAATCCCCAAGTAGTAATGACCACTGGAGTTTCCCTAATCCCAATACCAACACACTATCCATTCCTGCATACTCTTATTTTGCCTAACAAATTAGACCATACACAGACATTTTTTCTGAATCTAGCTGCCTCCTAGGAAGGGTTACTGCCCTCCTCACCATCACCACTTTGATGTAACTTACAGTGCAGGTGATGCCTGAGACCAAGTAGAACATACTCACACAGCCAGCTTTCCTACCCTGATCAGCAGCTCTGCTGTCTTCCCTAGTGCACAGACAGCTCAGAGCCCAGCACTCCCACTGCACATGCTATAAACATCAGCCAAAGCAGGCTTCTCAGGGGAGACAGATGGAGGAATCCCACTGCCCACTTCTGATCGTGTTTGGGTACATCCTGGGCAATGGACTGCTCTGAGTTGGAGCTTTCTAAGTGTTCACAGTGCATTACAAGCAGCTCAGGAATATTATTATTAAAAACATATTCATGAAACTGAGGCACCTCTAGGGCCAGGTAGTAACCAAGCTAGATCAGAATTTCTTTAATTTAAATCCAATTTTAGACATGTCTTGTTTTATGAAGTCTAGTTCTAAACTGCACACTTTATCCTCATTTGAGTAAGTTAAGAGAAATGCTTCCTTGTTTAGTATTCTTAAGCTATTTGCATACAATAGCTTCTAAATAATTCAGGAGATTGATTGGTAAAAGATAAAGGCTTTACCAAAGGCTGGAAATAGAATTTCTGGAAAACACTTCAGAGTACCCTAGTTCTGCTATTGAGCCTCAAGTGCTTTTAGTTATCACTATGCAAGGATTTTAATTTCTAAGGCACATACTAATCTTTCAGAACACATCCCTTGGACACACGCACATATCCATAGTACACCATTAGGCAAACAAATGCACATTTTCCCACCTATGAACCATTTCCCTTGATTTTAGTAGGCAATTTTTGCCCAGTTGCTAGCCATAAGTAAAGTCCATCATCTTACTTTCATCAGTTGTAACAGAGCATTCTCACTCAGTAAAATTAACATCTGACCTAATGCCCACTGAACACAAAGGAAGAAACCCTCTGATTTCACTGGGTGGGGAAACGAGCAGATAGCAAAGTGATGTGCAGCTATTTGTTGACTAAATCCTAGCAGCTTGAAATGCATATAGTTTACTTCAGGTTATATTGACTTATAGAAAGTTAAATTGTTGACACAATCAAAGAAAGGCTGCATATCCAGATCAACAAAATCACCCAAGTTCTGATTTATGACCTATAAACTAGTGTGGACAAAGAGTTTCCTGATTGAAGACTAAAATGCCACCTTTTCACATTCTCTTTTAACTTTTTCAAAATGTCTTTTTGTTGGTTTACAGTGAGGTAACTATTGAATTCAGCAGGTCAGAGAACCTAATGAAGTCGCCAATTTAACCCCACATACTGCAGCCCACGGCCACAAAGATATCATTTCTGCAACTGAAATCTGTTAGTGAGCAACTCAGCGCAGCTTCACAGGACCCCTGCTCTTGGGTGTCTGTAACTTGCATCTTCGCAGTGTAGCAATCATATTTCCACAATAAAACTTGTAGGGATAATTTGATTTTACGCCGCCAGCCAGCATTTCATTGCTAGTACTTATGATGCATTACATATTTGTCTGAGAACATTAGCACTCAGATAATTAACTCTTCTGCTGGGTGTCCAGTTTATGCTCTTCACTGAAAACACTGCTCCCACACAGGCATGCCTTGCATGTAAGCAAATCTAATCCCTAAATCTATTATGTGGTCAGTCAATTAAAATCTAGGTTTGTAGCAGTTAAAATAATTCCTTTTCCCCTCAATTTTTTCTTCTTTTTTTGGCACTTTCTAGCAAAACAGTTCACATACAATCACTCGAAGGCTGGAAAGTGGGCTTGGCAGGAGGAGCCAAGGCTCAGCATGGCTCCAGTCAAGACAAATGGCTGAATTATTGTGACATTAGTAAACAGGTAATTAGCTTTGCATGTCATTGTTCACCACCTCAAGCTCATTACTGAAGTCTTACAACACTCTCTTTAAAAATTCAGACCTGTTTGACCTGCTACCAGCTATAGTGCATTTCAAGTACTCATGGATAAAGTGCAATCTTGTCAAACTGAAGACACCTGCTCCCAGCAGGAACACTACTTATGAACTGCCAAGTCTTTTGTTACAGTACCTTGAGAAGCAACGATCTTTCCATCTGGAATAACCAGCATCAACTTGGCTGTGACCACTGTAAAGCAATCTTTGAATATTTATTACCACACAAAGTACACAGAGCTCTAAAAGCAGTACGTACACAAATGCAAAAAGGGAGAAGACTGCTCCTGATAAATTTTGCTGTTTGCCACACAAGTGTTTCAAATTCATTTTCTTTCAAAACTGGCTGCTGGTAACAACTTTCAGTTCTTTTTTCTCTACCACCAGATCTACCAGGGTGAAGCTCAGCCCTGTACAAATAACTTATTTCACAGCTGACGCATTTAACTCAATGTAGCTCCTTTTTCTGTTACTCTTGTGCTCAATTTTTTGTCAATGATTGTTCATCTTGGGGTGGATAATTCACGCTAATAATTCATGAGTCTCTGTCCTTGTCTCCCCAACAAGGCCCCAGCATGGCACACCGCTTTAGGCCCCACTCCACCAATGTTGCTTCAAGCTGCCCCACACCCTTCCTTTTGCAAGCTTTGCAGAGGAGTTTATACTGCACTATTCCTTTTTGCTTAGTCTTCAGCTCAATCTCATTTCTTCAGCTATTCATCCTGCTGGGTAGTGGACTATGTTCCTCAGTTTACTTCTGATTAACAGCTGTGATTAATCCATTCTGATACAAGAAAAGCACTGGATAATTCTCCCCTTGTCATCTTTATTTTGTGAGGGTACAAGTGGTAATTAAATATAATTACATTTTATCACTGTGGTCATTAAAAATCCAGTAAAAGCAGTCTAGGGCTTGGCTGAAGGTGTCATAGAATTTAGGTTTATTCCCTGCATTTTGTTTGCTTCAGTGCTTTCCACAAAGGCAATGAAAAGCCTGATCAGAAGCTCAGTGCTCCTCAAACTTCCAAAGGCAGTTTAATTCAACAACACATCCTTGCTATCTTCTCTGCCCTTAAGAGACCTCAATGAGCAAAGTCCATTCTGCATCACTTAATCATATAGATGTAAATGTTGCATTTAGAATTTGGAGCCCATTGTGAGCCTATTTTTCTTAAGCTGTTATTTTAAAATGCTCTTTAAATCAATTTTGCAGTAAACATGGGGTTTGTTCCAATAACAACCATTTTTCTCCTGATTAGTAAATTACTGTTGTTTCCAATGTTTCATTCTAACTACTACTTGCTCAGAGTCATAGGAAAACAGAGCACTTAGTGAAGACAAACTTCCCTTTATTTCCATCTCAGCAAAGCAAGGTCTAGATTACTTTCAGAAAAACAGTTTTCAGCTGACAAAGTGAAAAATGTTGCATAACAGCAAACTTATAACATGGTAAGAAAGTTTTAATAGAAGGATTACCACTTGCTGTTGTAACTAGTTTAAAAGTCCTTTAAGACTCTCTGCTAAGAACAGATGATTATATTTGCAGTATTTATGTAATTTCTATTGGCTGGCTGTGTAATAATTTATGAAAGTTGTGACAGAACAGTGCTTTAATACAGATTAAGCTATATTGAGAGAGGAAAAATACAACAAAATGCCAGTGTGCTGCACAGAATACAAATCCCAGGATCATCTAGAATTTTAAAACAATTCTGTTGGAAAAAACAAATTGTCTTATTCCAACCACTGAACAACGTCTCAAGCACATGTTTTTCTATGTGGATATGCATTAAATGTGTCTCTTTGCATGAGGTTATCTGTATTGTCAGACCACCATTATACAGGCTTAGGAAAAGAAGCAAGTGATTCATGTCACCTTCATCCAGAGACAACACATATCCTAAATGTTATATCCTGGTGCATTGAGCATTGGCCACATGTCTTGAAAATGTTATCAATGCTATTTGTATACATTTCTATTTGTTTAGCTGGGCAATCATAATGCAAGTATTAGAGGAAGTGGAAGGTTTTCACTTTTTAATTCATGGCAGAACTGTCCAAAACAACTTCACAGAGTCCATACAAAATTATTCTGATTGTAGCAGGGTATTGCAGTAGGGAAAAAAAATGTGAAGTCTGTAAAAAGCTAAAGCAGATCTCTTTACACTGACACTGCTCCCATCCACAAGCCTGGTAGTTACTGGAAATAGTTTTCTCATGAGGATTTTTATTTAGGGTAGTAATTGGAGGATAAGTTAGATTTTACTTTGGTTTGAGGCTGGTCAAGAACTTTGATGTCCAGTATAAGTTAGATTTTTATTTAGGGTAGTAATTGGAGGATAAGTTAGATTTTACTTTGGTTTGAGGCTGGTCAAGAACTTTGATGTCCAGGAAATCCACGAGCAGATCAGTAAACTGTTAAGAAGTAAAACATAAAAACAGCTAATGACAAAGATTTCACATCTTTATACCTGTTGATGCACACAAAAATGTACCTGCAAGCCCTAGACCCTGTAGATAGGTCTTTCACATTTGCAAAGTTTCCATTTTAATTAATATCAACTGTAACCATATGGGAAACTAGGCATAATAACAGTAATTAAGGCCTTGGCCTCTTAAAACACACCAGACGTACACACAAGGGCAAAATCCAATTTGGAGAAATATATGAAGCATTCAAGGGTCGATATGGAGATAGCCTATCTAGGCTACCTAAATAAACAGGCAAATCAACCCTATTTAACAATGAAAGTGTTTTTCTTGAGATCTCAAGAGGATTTCCAATTATTCACAAATGACTAACCGTGCACTCCTTTCCCAGAATTATAAACAAGTCACCAGAAAATAGCAAGTTTGACAAAATTGTCCAACAGCCCATTAACTGTACAACTGTGCTAAATAGCCAGAGACAAGTCTAAATCTGCCAGAACCACTGTCTCTTGAGTCTGCCAAGGGGATAGATGTTTCAGCTGCAGAGTATCCATTTGCAGCTTGCCACCATCTGGACCCTGGAAACTGAGTACTCAAGTGATGGGCTGACACGATCCAGCTCAGGAGTGACCCTCTTCTTCTTAGGAAAGTCTTTAAAGATAAAGATGGTGTTACTGAAAGGAAGTCAGGCTTGCTTGCTTGCGATGAATATTTGAATTCACAAAACCCCAATTTTACCTGCATTCCTTCAAAAATCTGTTTAGCATGTAATTCTAAAGATTTACTAAACATATCAACAGCTTTAGTTTTTGTGAGGCTCAGCAACTGGAATTCTTCATATATTCAGATTTACACCTCACCTCAGCTGACTTTAAGTTTATTCACCCAAATTTCACAACATGAAGATGCAAACAGATAATTGGAAGAGTCCTGTCAACATTTTTATGAAATTAAACTGGGCACATGGGGATCACCTGAATGCAGTTAACAAGGATGTGGCACAGTGGTGCAGCAAACATTTATTTGAGTTTCAAACCTTTACAAAAAGTCATAACAAATTGGTCAAGTCTCTTCCTCTTCAAGCTTTGTTTTCTGCAAGTGTGGAAGGGGAAAAAACACCCCACAATCTTGATTTTTTGGAAGAAAATATAGTACTGCATGCTTTGAGTTAAAGCAATACATGGAAGTGAAGGAAGGGGACACAATGACTACAGCCCATTGGAAGGAAAATTACTATAAAGGAATTTTTGCCAAAAAAAATACACTATTCAATTTTTTACCAAATGTACTTGTTTGTACTACCTTTATACAAACAGGTTTATAAGGCTGTGCTTGCCTCCTTTTTGGATTGACTGAATACAAATACTTCTTTAGATCAGGGCTGCACTCTTCAAGCATAGAACTCTGTGAAGCTTATCCCTTTCGTAATACCCCTAGAGAAAACTAACATACAGAATATTGTTTTGAGGTTATGTTTGAGCATAATCTAACTTGTGAGCCTGCAAAATGTTTTTGTTCATCTAATGTAAGATGATTTATAATCAATTACAGTTCTTATGTCAAAGGCTCCCAGTTGTCTTCAAACCATCAGATCCAGAGCCATCACCACCAGCAGCAGGCATGCTTAGAGTTGTACTTTTCAAGTCATGTGAAATCAACCTATCTGTATTGGTTATCTCCTGAAAAAGCACTGTTCAGTCTTCTTTGAGGCTCATGCTTGACCCTGACACAAGTGAAACAAGAATGGTTCTGTTACACCAGAAGTTTCTTCTCAAACTATCAGACAGGTTGTACATAACATCCCTGATCTCTGCTCTGGAGGAAGCATACACAAATGTGGGTCAGGCATGCAGATTCAGGTTGCTAGTTATAGGAATATTATCCCAGGTTCACTCCATTGAGCACTGCAGGTTTAAGAATTGCCTTTGGAGTTCTAGAGCTGTTTCTGTATTTGAATTGACTCATTTACAAACTTAAGACTATTGAGCATTCTTTAACCACCAAATTTCATTAACCACTCCTCTGATGATGCCTTTCTACTCACTAACAAAATCTTAACGTTCTTAGGAACCAATAATAACTCCAAATTTTTGGAAGTGGGCCATGGTCTTAAGAAGGGCTAAGCACAAGATCCTGAGCCAGATGATAGGCACTTGCACAACTGGCACATTTGATTAAACCTTCTCCTAACTTTAAGAAGCAATTCTTTATTTATCAGCAAAAGTTATGCAGTGATTGAAAAGAAAAGAAACTACCCTTTAGGGCCCTTTGGCCTTCTTCTAAAGACACATTATCAATTTCTTTAATTATCACACTGGTAGGAAAACTTGGTGAAATATTTAAAAGTTAGTGGGGGGAAAACATGTGTTACACTCGTTTAGGACCACTTGAAAACAGATTATTCTGAAGATGGAAAGAGAACCATTAAATAATTAATCTCAGCAAATATATTAAACACAAAACAGTGAAACATTTTGACTGATTCAGCACAATTAGCTTTCACGGCTTCAAATTTGCTATTGCTAAATTGCCATTTGCAGGAATTTCAGCATAGCACAGTGTAACTCACTAGTCAGTCATGTGCCCCAGGCACAGGCAGAATTAAGATACAGACAGCCTGGTGACAGCCTGGCTATGATAACTAGATAGAAATCATGCAAACAGACACAGAACTTCTATCATGTCCATCTCTCTGAGCAGCTCCCCTGTTTATAAAATATTAAACCCTGGACATTTATTTTAGTTAAGATTTACAGCAAGTCATCTGCCATACTGTTGAGCACTAATAGGTTTCTATGGCTGAAAAGCAGAGAGCATAATTTCTCAAGCTTCATTGTTTGCTAGAAGACGAGAAAATTAGGAGCAATAGTCTGGTTAAGACTGCTCCTACCAGTGTCTTTATCAGAGCAGGAAGCCAGGATGAGAAGTAAGTTTTGCTGGTTCAGATGAGCTGCACCAATTCCCTGATGCATAGAGCATAAAGAGCCAAAAGCAGGCAAATGCACAAGGTCAAAAGTAATAAAAGCAGTTTCTTAAAAGCTAGTCATCTCTCTATGCTGGATTTTCATTTTCTTTTTTTTTTTTGGGGGGGGATGAAGTGTCTGTGTAAAACATCTATTTTTTGTTTCTTTACATGTAAATGATACCAGCCAGTTACTGCAATCTCAGCTCAGCCGAGCTGAGTAAGGTTAGAGAAGGGAGCCTCTTCCAAAGACATTGCTGCTGCAAGAGCTCCACACAGTCTGGTAAGCAGCACTTTTTTTGTCAACAATATAACAGCTTAAAATGCATGGGTTTTGTGATGTTATTGCTGACAAACAGGCAGTTGCAATTCTTCTATATGAAACATTATTTAACCTGCATCCCAGCAAATTGCCTGTCCCTGGTGCTGCAGTTTTTCACATGAGCCATAAAGGCATTTCTGAGCCTTTGAGCTCAGACCCCAATTCTCATGGTACATCATGTGGGGAAAAGAAGCTACACCTCCCAATCTCCTGCCAGGACCCAGCTGATGATTACTTCCTCTCTGACTACATTCTTCCAGTATTTTAACATTGTGCTTTCCCATTTTGATTACTATAACTTTTTTTTTTTTGTTTCACTGCTTTGTCAAACAGTGTTCTACCTTGACAGAGCTTCTATAATCTATATATAAATTGCATATTGATTCCTGTAGTACTTGGAGATCCTTCAGGCAGAAGGTTACCACAATATAAGGTTCCTTCATCTGTCCTTTAAGGTAACCTTTAAAAAAGGCAGAGCTCAGTTCAGTCCAGATGTTTATCCAAACTATTCTAAATCGCTAATGCCTGAAAAAAAACAGAAGGAACAGGTTTTTTGAGAGACTTCCAATACCACTTAATACCAATTCAGACAAACTACCATATCATCCTGTCACTGTAATCACATGGGATGCTAATAACACCTACCATTTCTGTAGAATTTTATAAAGAGGAATCACCACAACAACCCTTCGCAGTATTATCCCCATTTTATTATTGAGGAAAGAGTGTGTTTGCTTTTACATTATACCATGAAGTGACCTGCTCTTTCAATCTAAAAAGAACAGCAATGAAAAATGCAGAAACTATTACTGTAACTTCCCCTGCTTTTGTTTGGTGAAATGCTGTTTAAATATTTAGATCCTGCAAATTTTTTTACCATCATAGAATGCTGTTTAAAAAGCAGGCCTCTGAAAAATGAAAGTGACACTCTCTTTTGTCTCTGCTCTGACTTAACAGCAGTATTTCAATTTATTGTAATTCTGATCATGGTAGAAAAGTCAGCTGAATGAAAAAATAAAGACACCTGTCACTGCTCACTATTTTCTCATGCAGTCTTGAATGTGAGATCCTATCATTTAGGTAAGGCATCAACTTCTTGAAATCACAACAGCTCTCCATAGTAAAATAACAAGGTATGTATGTATTCACTATGTACATATCACAGACTGCAATATAGTCCATTATCTACTGGAACACGTCCTAGTTCCCACTTTCCATGAAAGGCCAGTGGGGTTGAAAAATCTGGAAGTTGTTTTTATTTTGGGCAGTTGTTTCAGGGAGTTTTGTAGTTTTTGAAAAACCTCAGCTTTCATGACTAATGTCACAGGTACAAGAGAACCTTGGGGAAAGCATGGTATGAAAAATATTTTTGAATCTCTATTAGAATTCTGAAGGACCTAAGCCCAAGAGATGCTGTGTTAACTTCACTAATCACAGAAGCCAGAAAAAACCAAAAAGAAATGTTTAGCATCATTTTAGACTCACTTCCAAATTAATATTTATGTGTCATATAACTGTATACAACCTGGAAAAAAGAATTCTACAGTAGAATAGTCTCTGCAGAATTAATTAAGTACCAGCTTGGCTCTGCTTCACATTTCAGCAAAGTCATCTAAGGAAAAGTTGTTGACAAAAAATCCAACATAATTCCAACTTCTGACTCCCAGGGGTCACAACCTGGGAGTTATCCCAAAATATTGCAGCACAGGTTTCATAGTAACTACACTCCAAATTGTACAAGACATAAATCTTTCCATATTAACAAAACATATCTTCCTGTCAAACATTGATGGAACCATCAGGGTCCACAGTATCACTGCTGAGTTGGGATTTTCCAGTGAAAAGCCCTCCAGTTAAGACCATTTTGAGATTTGACCTTCTGGAAGAAAACAATTCACAGGAAATGGGTCACCACATCCAAATTCTGCCCTCTGCAGCAAATTGGAGAGGGATCAGAGGAGATTTTCATTATACCAGTTCTGTAGCTGGATAGACAAACTAGTGTCATGGTATATACCTAAGTGTAAATGCAAAAGAAATCACATCAATAATCATAGCAAGAATAGCTCTTTCCCCCTTTCCTTTGACTTTGCAGAAGACAGACCTTATCAAAATTGAGCACTCTCACACTAAAACATGTGGTTTGTGTATTTTTTGTTTTGATGTGCAGAGTTGTTTCTATGCTTAATTAGCAAAACAAATTTAGGTGAATTCTAGACATTAAAAGAGAGGCAGAAAAGTTAAAGCTGGCAAGATGGGAAAGACAGAATTTGATAGCTTCATTAGTAGAATTACATGATTGAGTGGCACAGGGCAGCAAAGGACTAGATTTCCTCAAGGAGTCTGGTCTAGTTCCTACTTTGCATCCTTGTGATAAAATACTGATGCTGAGAGAATAAAAAATTACAGATGGGGACTGAAAAGGGCTGGGAGAGGAAGACTGCGGGATACTGAAGTGTTATTCTCCCCAAACCTTTATTGTTTTGATCACCAAAACATTGCATCTTCTGCTCTATTTTATGTGTGATATATAGGAACTAGACATGAACAGTGATGTTCAAATAACCACAGCTAATAACTACATTCATCCTTCAAGGATTATCTATGTGCATACATATTGCTGTTCCTGGAGGGTACTGCGATCTTTGAAGAGTCAAGATAGAGACGTTGAAGATAAGCCTAGCAGATTTGCTAATTTTAGTAGACAAATAATGATTATCCCTGTTAAAGATAACTAGGAATTAATCAGTGGTATTGTTTGTTACTGCTTTCTAGCCTGAATGAGATCATGACAAGCTGTAGCTAACCCCATGGAGTCCCACAATTGGCCATCTTCGTGGTGAACAGAAGCACCAGTTGTAAGGAGACCAGGGTCTGCAGCTCCATTTTCAATAGGGAGTCATTAAGGTGCCTAGAGGAGTCAGTTTTCTACAGCTGTACTAATATGACAGGAGAGTTTCATCTTGCCAAGCACCTTTGCACTCACCTCACCACCAAAGAGGGAAATGAGTACCACTTAGTTTATTTTCTGTTCTAGAAGAGATAAAAAATAACCCGTATATGAAGAAAAAGAAAAATGCCTTGCAAACACAGAATTAAATAAGGCCTCAAAAACTGTATATAGTATCATGTTAACTTCCATGACAATTCTTTGTGGCAGGATATATCCTCATGCGTAAGGTACTTTCTAGGCATAACCCTAAAACTAGCCAGGGGTATTATTTCAATTTCTAGAAAGGGCAGTTGATATAGATGAGAATCAGTGCTGTTTAGCAGAGGAGACAGCAGCACTGACCCACATATTTTAACAAGGATGCATGCACATGCAGGATAATTCCAGTAATTCACATCAAAGTTATACGCATAAGAGGTGTGGAATAGGGCAGATGATGGTAATTGAACATGAAGACTACAGCAAAACATTTTTGTAGTGTTTGAAGATGTTAGAATAAGAGGCTTTAAACACATGGATGATGAGTGAGCTCCTATTTTAATCACCCTCCAAAGGATTCTACAGTCCATGTTTGAAGCCAAATTCCAAATCTGTTACAGCCTAGACTGAATTGCATTAGACAAAAAAGCCTTCTATGCACAACCAGCGTTTTGTCGGACTCCACTCGGCTTCCTAGAAGGCACTTGAATTTTGCTGGCTGAATCTGTCATTGTCACAAATGTACTGCTACTTCCTCATAGCATGAACAATGTATTTTGATCTCCTATGTTACTATGAAGGAAGATGAATCAGCGTCCAAAATTGTGACATTTCTTAGTTTCACCTTACAGAAGAAAAGCTGTAGAGTATTATGGATCCTCTGCACAAGAAAAGGGTACTGTTCACATTCCTTTAGAGAAAAGATTTAGTGTGTAGGATACAAACCCTGATAGAGGTATAGAGAACACACATGGGCCTCATTTTCCAGTGCAATGGACAAACCTAAAGAAGCAGTCTGATATTGCTGCCGAGATAAGCAGCAGTTACTGGGCAGCAGCCAGCAGATAAAGCCACAGTATTATCCAAAGCAATATTGCCAGTGTCATTCTGGAACAGTAACTTTACCTACCACCAGTAGAGAAACACAGTAGATTGAATACCTCTCTAGGTGCTTCATGCACTGCAAGGCTGCTCTAATTGTGTAGCTGTAAATCCTCCATGAAAGGGAAACCCTGGGCACAGAAAGCCAATTCAAGAGACATTGGACACCTGCTTCCATCCCTGTCTTGGTTGATTTGGCTTATTGTGAGTAGTCATGTGAGAATCTTTCCACCCCCTCTGTAGTACACTCAGTCCTCTTCCAGACTTTGATTTAAACACCAAGGAATGGGGTACAGAAGCCATTACCCTGTGTCTTTACTAGAGGATAATCCTTATGAGAGTGTGTCCCAATGGCACAAGTGTTATGTACTCTTCCTCAAGACAAGCTACATATTTGATATTTTTATGAAAAAGCAGCCAAATTTTATTAGTAATTAATGTAGTTAGATTTAAAAAAAAATCCTCTGTCCTCTCTCTCTTTTTTCTAGAACTAATTCTCTCGCTATCCTGATTTATCCCACTGTACTACTATTGCTCTGTTGGCTTTTTTTATCTTGCTGGAAAAAATTTAAGACTCTTTTTATTTAATTGCTCTTATTAATATTCATATATTAATGCAACACATTTATTATTCAAGTTGATAACAATGTCTGTCTAACAGCCTAAATTCAGAGAATGAAGATCCTAAGGAAATCAGAATGACATTGTTAAAAGTCAAAACATTACTTGTTTTGTTTCCAGCTATCTTGGAGCTTTTTCAGGTCCAAAAACATTACATGTATTTGAACAGGAGTAGAAATGATGCACCATTTTCTCAATACACGCTAATTGCTCTTTCTTGCCAAGTTGCCAGTACGACATTTCAGTGAGCCCTTCTCCAAGTCCCTGCTTCTACCTTCAAACAGACCTTAGACTTTGGAAGTCTGACAACAGGGTGAATTAAAACACATGGAGAAAAACTGACCCAAATCCAAAGGAAAAAGCCATGTTTAAAGCAAATGGACAAAGAACAAGCGAGTCTGACAGAGATGTCAAAAAAGTCCCGCCTCACATTTACTCGTAGAAAAGCAGAACGTTGACCTTAAAAAGGGGGTGGGAAGCTCTTGAAATTTTCAGTTTCCCAATGACACTGGGATGCCGGGCACAGGCACCACATCCCATAAAACAGGAAGATGCTGCCACCTGCAGGTGGGAGTCCCCGGAAGGCCCCAAATCACAGCCCTGGGACCCCACCACGGGCACGGACCCCGCGGCTGCCATAGACCCACAGCTACGTGGTATCTGCCAGAGAGATGCTTCATCCTGTTTCTTAGTCTAGTGTTTAGAGAGCAATACAGGCACATAAATCAGCATCTTCTGCACAAAATAAGAGGTTTTGCTTTGTAGTCTTTAGAGAGCAAAGATCCACTGCAGGAAATACAAGACCTCTTTCAAATCCTCACCACATGACACTTCCACCTCCATGATGCAAAGATTAAAGTAAGTTGTTCTTGTAAATAAGTCCATGAATCCTCATCTAAGGTCAAATCGACATTCATAGAGGCTCAAATACCTCTCATGGCTGTACTTTAAGTTTGCAAGTTATGGAAATTTGTAGGTTTTAGCTTTATGATGCTTATTCTTAGTCCTAAGGTGGGTCTATAAGCATAGTCCTTTATAACAAGAGCTCAAGAAAGAGTAAACTGGGAAATTATTTAAGTAGAGGCTTAAAACAATACAAAAATTGGCCCTATAGAGGAAGAAAGTAGTCTATATAATGATGTTTCACACAGAATTTGGGGTTTGGCATATAACTTCCATATTCAAAGAATATATTTAAAAGGCCTCTATTTTACAGAGCACTCAGTGAAACATGGAAAGTCTCACCTTTTGAGTCCAATAGTTTACAAGTTTATATTCCTATTACCATGCAATACTAGTAGTAAAAAAAACCCAATAACAAAACAAGAAATCTTAGGGGGAAAAAATCAGTTCCTTTTATCAGAGCCTTTTTCTCTGAACAGTGTATTTGGCTTTTTTTTTTTTTTTTTTTTAATTAGAGTGTAAATATTGTATTATGTTTATTCAATAATACTCCCATCAGCATGCCAAACAGCACAACTTTTTGACTAGGGACACAGTAAACCTACAAAGTCTGCCAAAGTTTACTCCCTTAAGGCATAAGGGAGTCTCTTGAAAGTAGCTGTGCTTTGAACTGCCCCGGCTCCTGTGGGTTGTGACTGATTAACTGATACTTTACATAACACTAGCAACCATCACCACAGAGAAAGAAAATAAAACAAGTAATCTACAAATGCAGGGGGCACCTTCTTCTTGTATTGCCTGTTGCAAACTAACCCAGCAGATTATTCCATCCTGTGTAAATAGCTATGGAGCTAGGAGAGCCACTGGAACCTCGTCTGCTTCAATAGCCAAATCTGGCGTTCCAACTCTTCATTTTAAGAAGGCAACTTAGCCCTAGTCCTAAATTTTACAGAGGCAGACTCCTAAAGTTGAATGAGACCTACCTGTGAAGGCACTCTGAACTTTACAAGCACTCCAGAAGTTAACAGCATTCACAGCACTCCTGCAGAGAGATGGACTTGTGGAGCACCTTGTTTGCCTGCATGCTGATCTGGGCAAGTGGCAGCCAGCTCTACCTCAAATCCTGCAGACCCTTACAGCATCCTTCAGATGCACTCCCTGGACAGTCTGCACAAATGCCAGGACATCAGTTGTGTATCAGATTGCATCATGCTCCCTTTGTGTTCACATGTTTCAGTTCACAACTGCAAAAGCTGAAGTAACATTCAATAAAATACATTTTTTGTACTCTGCTTATGAAAATATCTGACACTAATAGACAACTGCCACCCACATGCAGCACACTAGGGATTTACATAGCTAAAAGCGTGTCATGCACCAACTTGAATAAAGCACTAATGCTTGTTCCTTGTGGCTATAATAATTCACACCTTCTGTATTAGACATAGAAAACTACCTAATACATACTCATGCCAGTGGGCTACATATGCAAATTTCACCTTGCTGGGCAACAAGATTAAGCCTAGAACAGTTGTGGGTGTTTTACACCCATAAACAACACCTGTATCTCTCTGCATATATCCAGATTCAGACAAATGCATCAGTGCTATTAGTACATTAGAAATGTGAATATATGCATTGCAGTAGGGTAAAAACAGACACTGTTGATTCTCACCAAACTGATTACTGGCAGGTAACCTGGATTATGTAAAGCCAATAGTTACACTACCACAAAGTCAAAGATTAATCAGCCTTGATGCAGAGAAATGCAAAACACTAAAATTTAGGATAACAAATCCTGCCTTTTAAATTTCATTGATAGCTTTCTTAATTTAAACTCACCTATGCTGTGTTGGAGGAAAACAGCAGTCTGCACAACAGGAATACTGAAAACAACTTACAGAATCGGGGAAGAAAACTCCTACTTGGATGCCATTCTCTTGATCTTGTCCAGCTGAGCAGAGCTGGAAAGTGGCTCTGAAAATGTAATGCAAGAAAGTGAATAAATTCATCTCAGCAAATATAAAAATACAACACTATTACATTGTTACATAATTACTATTACTTTCCCCCATATGCAACAAGCAATTCATTCTATTTTCAATCTGGAGGATTTATTTCCAATTATTGGAAGACAAAATGAAAAAAATACAGGTCCTGATATTGTTCGCAGCTCTATGCAGACAGACCACTGCATCTGCATGAGTCGCCTGCCAAAAATCACAGTCAAAAAGTCTGTCACAAAGAGTAAAACCAGCTTTGACTTATTCTGAATCTGAGCTGGGATGACTGGGACAAGTTCATCTCAAAAGACATCCCTGTATATTCACCTAGGTTTAGATCTGCAGCAGAACTAAACAAGCCCCTCCACAAAAAAAGCACAGCCCCTCCTCACTCCCTCAAAGAAAGGGGGGTGGGGGGTGAAAAAAAGATATTTTCTTTTGCTCCCATTTCAACACACACCACATATTCAGACAAACAGACTAGAAGAGTTCATCGCTGTTCTAATTAATTGCTGTACATCACTGAGTGCTTTCATCCTTTATGACAAACTGTAGAAAGAAAACATCTTTGCTCGCCTATTATGGCACCTGCTGTAGCCAGAAATCACTTCCTCTTGAACCAATAGCCAGTCAGTGTGTCATCTAAAGCTCACACAAGCTTAGCCATTCCTTCTTTGTCAGATCAGTGAGACTAAAATATCAAAACATCTTTATTCTGTCTATCACTTATTACCATTTAATAGCATGAGACCATCCAAGTGCTGGTATTGTACTAAAAGATGGCATCAGCATGACCTATCATTCTAAGCTTACCACCCATCCCCAGCTAAGCAGCAAAGAGGGTGTTTGATCACGACTGTCCAAGATTCAGTCTCTCCCTTACAGACTGACATCTTCTGAAGTATAAAATCAGAACACCTCCATTCATCCAAGTCTTGGCAGTTAGAAAGTCTCAGCAAATAGCAAAGTCATGTTGAGAAGCAAAATCCATCTGACACTAAACTTTATGGCATCAGAGGCCTCTCAAATTGTGGAAGATCTGCACAAAGAGACAGCCCTGGACTTCACAAGCACTGCAGTAGCCCAGAACACGAACCAAGGCACAGCACTAACCTCACATCTCTGGGGAGATGCCCAGGTGCTCACTTGCCAAACTGGATGAGCAGCAGCTCCTCTGACATTTATCAAGATGCATTCAGAGACCTGCACTCAAGCTAAACAACAGCAGCTTAGAGCTATAGGTGCTTCCCTTGGACAATTTGCACAAATGCCAATGGATCTACTCCTGCTACTGAAGAGTCAGGTCTTGAGTAACTAGAAAGCAAAGGAAGCAATGCTATCCTGGTTTAGATTGCTTCAATATTTAATCAGTACTGATTGTCCTTTTAAGTCTCATAGATAAATGGCCAGAAACTGAGCACAGTATTTTCAGCTCTGGATGAAGCTGCGGGTGGGTGAAGCATTCCTACATTCTTTTTCTCCATACCATACTATCAGCTGCTAAATTTGAGAATTCCTTATCACTCACATGCAACAGATTTCTGCTCATGCCTCTGCACTGTGTAATGGGATCAAAGATGACTTATCTGAATTATCCCACAATTGTAATTGAAAATCTCTCTGCTCTGTATGTGCATTTTGCAACATGACTCCAAGTTTCACTAGATTTGTCCATAATGCCCATTTCAGCTGATAAATGATTCAGTGCTTGGAGAAGAGGGAGTGGCAAAAAGACTGAGACTTACTGCTTTAATACTGGGATCATGTCTTAAGGCTTAAATTGTCTTCTATTTGGCAACACGAACAAAGTAAAAACCTGATTTTGCCACATTTTTCAGTGGCCAGAACTAACAGAGCAGATGAAATCAAAGCAATACAAAGCACCTCTGCAGTGGTGCAAGTGGAACTATTATTCACTTCATGGCACTAAAACGGGGTAAAACAGCCCCTAATCTGCCCTTGGATAAAAAGCAGGGAAGTGATACCAAGAAATCTCCTGCTAGATATAATAGGTCCCAAGGGGAAATTATATGAGTCTTATCTTTAACTCAGCTGAACCATAAAATGGTATGAAAGTAGATCTGAACAGAAGACAGATTCTGTAACTAAGCTGCTTGTTATGAAATTCTACTACAAAATTTCAGTAACAATTTCTGTGTCAATATTTTACAAAATAAAAACAGTTAGAAAGTGGCAAAAAAAAATGTAACTCAATTGGGATCAGAGAAAAGCAGCTACTGAAATAAGGTACTCTTCACTTATTCCTTTCTATAGCCCAATCTTTATTAAATACTTTTTTTAAGTTTAGGATTTCAAAAATCAAGTTCAGGTATCTCATTATCAGTAGCTTTATACTGATTACATTCACACTAATTCTGGGAAAGAAAACTAGTTTTACACAGTTTTCAGAATTTCTTTGCACAAATCTGTTCAAGGATCTCACGTATATGAGTACCCTCAGGTACAATGTCCCGTTGGGAATCCAGTGGCAGGTCACATGGACTAATAATGTCCCATTTTTTCTCCCATGCAAGCTAAATCTTGCACGTTTGATTTCAGCAGGGGGGATTTTTAGATCAAGGATATACTAGGTCTCCTTTCATGTAAAAAGTAGAGTTGGGGTTTTTTGATAAAAGCTTTATAGTGGCTTCCCTTCCTGCTGCCATCTACCAAGCAATCTTCAAATATGTTCAAGTGAAGACAACTTTGCATAAAGAGCTTAAATTAAATGAAGCTCTCTACCCCAAAATATGTATATACACACATTATATGACCCATATTTAATTTTTTATTTTTGGTTCATAGTGTTGAAAAGAAAATCTCTTCTGATGTAGCCAAATGAGAAGCAGAAGAATAAGCTAGTACAAGATCTGTCAATAAATATACACTTTGAGAAATGGTATCCTAGTTCATAGCAGATTTATAGTTCTTATCTCAAGTTTCCAAAGTTCATCTGAATCTCCAATACAGGGAATTTCAATGTATCAGTAAATCTTTTAAGCCATGAAGAAAACTCACTCAAAGAAGCAATGTCCCTTATCAGTGGAAGAAGTGATAAATCTGAAATAATATATAATTCATGATGACACATATCAAGACATTACAGCAAACACTGTCACAAGACCTATTTATGGCATTGCTTTGCTAAGCATATTCCCTACAGAACTATCTTTTTTCTTATTCTGAGCCAAACAACTGCTTTGATAATGCACATCTTTTCAGAGCTGGGTAAAAAAAACAAATCTAATTCAGCACCCATTTCTCATGATAGAAATTAGTGGCCCTTAGCCAGCAACATATAGAAGTAAATGAAAATTTAAGTGCAGATCAAAAAGAAATGTGACATGGTATGGCTACTTTAAAAAATTCATGACCTCAGACATCAAACTATCCATTGTCTAAAACATGCTAATACAAACGATAAACTGTCCTTGGCTGGGGAACAAAGGTTTAGTTTAGTTCCTTCACATCTTTCTCAGTCTGTATTGTTTAATACATTTGTGGATTCACAAGCTCTGTAGAAATGCAGATTCTTCTCAGATCTCTCTGATATGGTTCACTGCCACCCTGAAATTCAGGATCTGGAAATACTCTGCAAATTTTAGCTAGAACTTGCAACAACCTCGGGAACAAGGTCACCACCAGACAATCTTGGGAAGTGCATTAAATTTAGTGACTACAGATGACATGACTGGCATAAAATATCACATGAGTCAGTATCACAATCCTTGAACAGTAAAAATAGCTTTAAAATAGTTTAACTATCACTCAACAAAACTACCTGGGATAATGTAGAGTTTGAAAAGAGTTGAAAAGAGCTGTATATCTGGAAAAACAAAAGAAACCATTTCCCCTGCCAAGGCCATCACTGGAGTTCACCTTCAAATTAACAACCAAGTAATGGAAAAAAAAAAAACCACCAAAACCCCAACGTATCTTTGCTAGCACAAATGTTTCCTTAAGAATCCACAGGAGAGACAATGCTCTTGAGACACAGAGCAGGGAGGCATATATTTCCCTAGCCACCTCCACACCATCAGGCATTAGCCAAACAATATACCTACAGTGGCTGGCAAATCAGGGTTAAACTAAGAACCCAAAAACTGGCACAGATGTTGCACACAAGTTTCACACTATTTAGCTAATTATGGGTTTTTTTCTCTCATCTTTTTAAGTGAGTCATACAGCATAATATAATTTCAAATGTTAATATATTTGGTTTGAAGAGAGAAAATTATTCCAAACCTGGCTGTGCTGCAATCAAAGGAGCACCGTAGCTGGAGTAGGAGCATATGTGCTGTCTACAAAGTCTGTTCAGACCAACCTGCGAGATACCAGGACATTAGAAGAACAAAGAGAACACTTACAGATTGGACAGGATTACAATGTTCAATGACATGGTGTCCAATATATTTTTTCAAAAGACAAAGTGCCAGGGTAGGTGTAGACTGGTGGAACAAAGAAACAAACATGCAGGAAACAAGGTTTATAGAGAATTCAGACAAGAAGAAGAATAAACCCAGTAATATATGTACTTGGGTAAACACCACAGTAGTTATATTGAGGTGGTGGGTGCAATAATGTCTACAAATGGAAGTGGAACAATAATTTTATGCGTGCATACATTTGATATATACAGATGTATACATACATATATATTTGTTCAGTTTAGTTAGGTTAAGGGCTGATTGAATTTGACAACACTTCTCATCTTCCTCCATCTCCCCACCCCTCACAAAAAGAAGCACATGAAAAGATAAATCCCCAAAGCCATGCTGCAAACAAAAAAAGCAGGCCAGCAATTCCACATGCCTTGAGCTACATCGGGCTACCCTTGAAAAGGTAAATTTTCACCCATCTTCTTCCCAAAGGCATATGCAAAGAATATCACAACCTCCTTAATTAGGAAAAAAAGGGTAGTAGTCACTGGCAACTCCCTTTTGATAGGAATGGAAAGCCTGATATGCCAGTCAGAACCGATCCACAGACAGGAGTATCCCTGGTGCCCAGGAAAGGAACATCACAAAGAAACTGCCCAGCAGCTATGGCCCATTGACTACTGGTTTTTCAGGCAGAAATGAGGTTCCAACAAGAAGTCTACAGATAATCAAGAGGGACTTCAGGAGCACAAGTTGTGTTCTCTACTGTGCTGCCAGTTGAAGGGAATGATGGGGCAAGAAACAAGAAAATCATGCAGATGAACACCTGACTTAGAGACTGCAGCTACCAGCAGAATTCTGGGGGGTTTGATCATAGTTCTGGTTATACAACACCAAACCTGCTGGCAACAAACAGGATTCCCCTGTCTCAAAGGGGAAAGAATAACCCCATGCACCGGTATAGGCTGGGGGCCAGCCTGCTGGAAAACAGCTCTGTAGAGAAGGACCTGGGAGTCCTGGTGGATAACAAGTGTCCCTGAGCCCACAGTATGTCCTTGTGACCATGAAGGCCAGTGGTATTCTGACATGTATTGCCAGGAGGTCAACCAACATGATTCTACCCCTCTAGATTAGCTCAGTTGATTAGAGCAGGGTGCTAATTACACCAAGGTTGTGGATTCAATCCCCTTAGAGGCCATTCACTTAAGAGCTAGACTTTATGATCCTTATAAGTCCCTTTCAATTCAGAATATTCTGTGATCTCTAACTACTCAGCCATAGTGAGGCCAGGTCTGGAGTGCTGTGTCCAGTTCTGGGCTCATCAGTATAGGAGAAACATGGAACTCCTGAAGCAGGTCCAGCAGAGGGCAACAAAGATAATTAAAAGGACTGAAGTATCTCTCTCACTGGGACAGCTTGAAAGAGTCGGGTCTGTTAGCCTTGAAAAGAGATGACTGAGATGGGACCTCATCAACCCATACAAGTACCTGAAGGGAGGATGTCAAGAAATGGAATCAGGCTCTTCTTTGGTGCTGCCAAGCAACAGGACAAGAGGCAATGGGCAGAAACTGGTGGACAGTAAGTTCCACCTGAATATGAAGAGGAATTTCTCTCCTGTGCAGTGACCGTACACTGGAACAGATTGCTCAGAAAGATTGTGGAGCCTCCCTCAGTGGAGATAGTCTATAAGTGTCTGGATACAATCCTGTGCCATGTGCTTTAGAACAACCCCACTTGATCAGGGAGGTTGGACCAGGTGACCCACAGTGGTCCCTTTCAACGTGAATTATTCTGTGATTCTGTGATATGTAAAACAGCTTAATTCAAAACCCTGCATTCAACTGAACATCTCTGTTCCTTGATGCCCTGGGCTGCCTTGATTACCTCTGCAGTGAGGAAACCAAACCTTTGCAATATCCACTGTAATCCAGTGCAGTTTCCCCTTAAGCTTCATGAAAGCCTGATCATTTCTGGCAGGCTCCTGTGACGCATCTCCTCTGACTAGTATAGCCCACATTGATTTTTTTTTTCTTCCTACAATAAATTAATAAAATTGAAAAATCTTTTTCATCTCAATAGATCAACCTGCAGTTCTGGGGCAACATAAGAGCCTCAGCACAAAGTTTTAATCACCAACTGATTTCCTGCATTTAAATTCAGTATACGTAAACTAGGCACAGCTATTAGGTGGTCCAAACTTGGCCTTTAATCAGTCAAGCGATCCTGTTTTCCATCTTTATAGTAGCCTTCCAGACAAAAGGTAAAAACAGTCCATTAGTAAGTATGGATCGTTTAGGTTCTGTGATAATGGGGGTTGTATAATAAAGCTAAGAAGAGGCTAAGACATATAGCAGTAATGAAATTGCCTACCTCATTCACAAACAGAAAAAGCTCTCAGTTAAGTATATCAGATAGCTCCCACTAAAACCAATACATTTTGTAGTACAATGAGTACAACTTATCCCTTTCCATTCCCAGGTGTTCAACGTTTTAAACTCCTACAAAATGACCTGTATCAATATAACTTACTCTACTTCTGCCCATGAAGCATGAATAAAGGGGAATCTTAAACTATAAAACCAAGAATCAGACTAGAAAAACTTGTGTAAATCAGCCCATAACCAACCCTAGAGCAGAAGGGAAAGAATCTGCCACTTTCTCCAGCTAATCTTAATATGTGAAGAAGGAATTCGCCTTACTTTCTTCTTTCTTAGCTGAACAATAAAAGAAAATAAAGTATTCCTGAAAAAAATGTTTTCTATATTCAACCTGGTTTATGTCATAGTAGGAATTTTAAATACGTAACTTTGCATTGACATCTGACAGAATAAAAGGAAACAGAAAATAAGGAAGAAATATTCCTGTGGCATCTATAGGAACAGAGGACCATGTAACAGATGGAAAGGGAATCAGCTCCAAACACTGAGTAACCTTTTCTGTCACCAGACCCAGAAGCAAAACTTGCCATAATTAGAAGGTTCTGGACAGCAAAAAAAAATTAGTGCACTAAGAAATAGAATATTATTGGTAGCAATAATTTCAGTACAAGGACAACATCTGATTTTGCTGATTTTCTTTCTCAGAAGCATTATTCTATTCTTTTTCTTAGCGATTAAACACAGTCCAAAGAATCACTTCATAAATTACTCCTGTTCTTCAGAATAAAAAACAGCAAATACTCTCTTGACTTCGAGACAATAGAGGACTGATTTCTTACATACATGGGTGTGTCTAGTTTATTTAGTATGCATCTATGGATTGAAACTTTGGAGATCTTTATTTTATAAAGCAGTAAAATATCATTAAGAATGTTTACTTAATATCTCGCTTTAAAACAACACTTTCACAACTTTTAAGGTTACGACAACTGTTCAGAAAGTCCATGGAAAACTGGGAAGTGCTGGAAATTTCTGAGAGCTCTTATCACTGTTTATAACAAAAAATAATCCTTTCATGCAAAGCATCAGGTGGAATGGCTTGATGACAAGACATTTGATGTGTTATACACTAATGATTTTTTAAAATCTAGGTAGGTTTCAAATGACAATGATTTTACTGAGTTTCAAACTGAATGTATTCCCCATCTCTTCTCTCTCCAAAAAAAAAAAAAAATCAACTGAACACATAAGAACTTCAGAATAATTTGCTTAAAATAAAAGAACATCACTGCTGAAATTGCTATGACAGACTTGAAATATAATCCTCTAAACCAGCTTAATTTTCAGCAAACCTTGTGCAGATGCTACATAGATGACACATTACTTACACTATCATAAAAATGATAAAAGGCCCACAATGGAGGCATTCAAAGTAACAATAACAAGAGACTGCCTTCACTAAAGACTAGGAGAGACTTCTCATTTTTAGACAGTTATTTACATTTACAAACAAAACTAAGAACTAAACAAAAATGAAATAGTTATAAGTACCACACTAAAAATTGCCAGAAATTCAAGCCATTTTCCTGTAGCTTCCTCAACATGGGATGCTTCGCTTTTTGATTTGCTTGTCTCTCTGATACAATAGGACTGCACTAATTCCAAGTGCTAAGGACTGGGAGGCCAATTGCAAATTACCAGACCTTACAAATTAGCAAGTAAGCAAATAAACCCTATTAAAAAGCCCAGTCAAGGGTATCACAGCACATAATTTACTTTGTTCATTTGATTTTCCAAAGTGCAATTTAGTCTTCTAACATTCCACAGCATACCACTGAGAGTAGTGGCCAGAAAAAGCATAAAAGCCCCCACCATCATGTCTATTTATTAGGTTTTTCAATCCTGTCCTCTCAGCCTGTTTGAAGAGCTAAGACTTTTCTCCTAGACACAATTCAGAAGAACTAAAATTACTGTGGCACCACTACTGTGTGCTGGAATCTGCAGCAGCTACACTGAATGTCTACAGATGACTATGGTCCCTTCCAGCCCACAAGAAGGTATCAAGTGCCCTGTTCAATCAACAGCAATCAGTATTTGTCACAATTAATTATTTATAAAACAGAAGTAACCACAAAGAGTTTAGACTAAACTATGTCAGTATAACATATCTGTTGCTTAATTCTGATGGTGACTATTAAAAGGCTGGTTGCAGACAGTCTGTAGCAGAACAGACAGGGTAGAGTCACAGTATTAATGGTTTAGCTGCACCTCTCCTGATCTGATGGCAGCATAAACATAAAGGTAACTAGAAACACTTCTGCATGCAGTCATTAAAACTGCTGAGAGCTGGGGCAGTGCCACACAGGGGATTGTGAGAACTATCAAATTTAAAGTTTTGCAAGGCTAGAGACATTTTCACAGTATGGATATTGCTTCAAGGATTTAATCTGTATATTTAATTCAGGTCTTTTTGTTCTTATTTTTCCTGCCAGTCGTCTGCTGATTTTTTTATAGTAAGAAGCTCTGATATAGGGTACAATTTCCAGGTTGATGTGTGTGTCAGCAAAAGGGCTTGTACTGCTCAGCTCTGACTGCAGGCATGTATCCACAGTGGGCTAAAGTTTTAGCTGCCTTAAGGCACAGCCATACTACCTCAAACCAAAAAGGACCAGCCTCAGATCCAGCAGGAGATCCCCAACCCTCATGACAGTTCATTTTCTGCAACTTCAAGTACACATGAAAACTGTATTTTTTTTTATTTCTTGAACCCTTAAACCTGCAAGCATCTAGGCTTTCTTATTCCTCAGAAGGCCACAACATTTCAACAGATGAACCATGTTTTCTTCTTAAAACGCACTCAGGAACTCTACCTGGACTTTAGTAACGAAACAATATTGAGCTAGACTTCCCAACTTGCCACAGCCCTCTGAACTACATTGTGTTTTCATGCAGCTGTAAGGGGAAACTACAGCCTCTGGGTACTATGATAATATAAATTGATATCACATCTATTTACTCTCCACAATATTTAAAATATATAAATACATATTTAAGAAAATCCAAACAGGGATTCCACTTCATAAGGGGGAAATTAAATTATAACCAGCAGCTTATGAACTTTGCAATCAGTAATAAGCAATAAGGCAGACATGCATTCTTGGAGAAAGTCTTAAAATTAACATGGTTTGTTATTCCAATTTAATTGGATCAGATTCTTGGCTGACATAAGGTAATACAGCTGTAATTACCTAAATTAGTCTATGGAAATGGGCATAATTTCAGCTATCCCAGTGCCATAAGGGGTCCATTATATGGGTTAAGTCAGTTTTTTTTTATGACACCTGCCTGAGGAGGATATGTATTAATTCCTTCATTAAGCCCAAATCTTATCCCAGAGTCTGACTTGCAGGTAAGGGTACTGCAGTCTGGTAAAACAAAGGACTTATGCCACTTCCCCAGTTCGCAGAGTGCACTGCTTGCAGCATTGAATGCTCATATCACAGAAAGCAAAAGAAGCAGCAAGGAAACCCCACCCTAATCCTCTCTTTTCTCTCACCACACTCCACGTGTTATTCACACACCTTCTTCCAGTCAGTCCTAAAGAAAGACAGCAGCAGTCTATCCCAGAAGGGGCCTGGACAGAACGAAGCTTGAGTTCCTTGCAGCTCACGAGCGGCCTGGCAGCCATGGCTGCTCTGCGATTGCCCAGATCCCTTCTCAGGGGCTGCCCGTGACAGACACTCCTGTTTAGCCACTTGTGCAAAGATCCCAGGCTTTGCTACACACCTGGACTTGCTTTGAGAGCTGGCTATCAGTACCACCTCGGAAGAAGCTGTGCTGCAAGGGGACATTCAGGATGTACAGCAGCTTTGAGTGCCTCAGTGCCACAGCCAAGGCAGGACAAGTGGGGCGCAGACAGCTCAGTTTTGTTCAGCTCATACAGAAAATTGAGTCAGGTTTAAGGATTGAGATGGTTATTTTTGGAGCAGATGCCAGGATGATAGTGCAGGTCCTGTCTCTATGCTAAAGCCTGACCTGTGGGTCTATCTCTGCAGCAGTATATTCACCCAACACGATAACAATACTGAAGTCAACCAGGGAAAGTTTTTAAAATATATATTGGATTCCTGATATCCTTGAGGAAATTATTTTGACCTTATATTGCTGAAAGTTCTCCCATAGTCATACTGACAGAGCTCCTTTGTGGCATATAAGTTTATTAGAAAAAATGCCCGTTGCAGATTTTGTGATCAGAACCTAGTAATGCAAGTCAGAGGCTCTGTTCAGCTGATTCAGTGATAGCTCTCTTCAGGAGGGAGAAATTACTTTTGTGTAAGAAGCAATACCCAGCTTGTTTCAAACCTCAGCCTCTGGCAAATCTGTCATAGCAGGAGACATTCCCTGTTTCTTTGACAGATTGGCCTGCGGCTGAAAGTTAATCTAACATGTCAGAAAAAGTATACAGTAGGTAAAGAAAAAAGCCAAAGCTAACCCTCTCAGCATTTTACATCAGGGCATACTTGAAACAAACACTCATTTATAGACAGTAAAATATTGTTCTAACTCTTCAAATTAAAAGAAAATGAAGGCATAAAAATATGCTAGTAATAAGAAATTAAGCTTACAGAATTAATGGAACAGAATCTACAGTGACCTATATCAGGGAAAAAAAAAATACCACCACCAGCTGACATCCAAGACTGGGTTTTTGCTACTACAGATCAATTTTCTTTCTCCTCATTACTCTGAGTGCCAAATTAATAACTGGTTTCAATTATCATGATGCATAAAACCATGAATTTTGGCTACAAAATTACAAATTTTAATTTTTACAATTAAAAATCCCACTTGTCAATACTATCAATGTGTAATTTTGTTCTTGTCACTGTTTTATATATCCCTACAGTCAGCTGCCCAAGTTTGCTTCAGTTTCTCTATTCTTTCTTGTTGATAAGGTCTCTGAAGTTGCATAAAATAGCATTCTCAGAAATGCACAACATGTAAACACTCTGAAGCTTTTGCTTTAAACTCAACCCCAGATCTTAAGCAAAGTTAATAGGATTGCTGCTGGCTAATACTAATCGTGGAAAGCCAAAGTAAGCCAGAACTACATTCTCTGTGGGAAATGCAGTTTTATCAGAAGTCTAAATATTTTGCAAGAATAGTTCAATGACTTAACTCCTTGATGAATACTGAAGCAATAAAATTTTTATGTTTTTTTTCCCAGTGATACGACTTTCAGTTGTACCAAACTGTTAAGATTATATTTATGATTTTACATTCATAAAATGAAAATACTGAACATCTCAAAAATTACTTTCCATTCAGTGAAAACTTTATAGATGGGGAAGAGGGTTGGAGAGAAGAGGGGTCTGACATCAAATGAAAACACATTTAGCAGTGCAAGATTTTCCCAGGGGTTTAAATTTCCAGGCAGCCACATCCAAATCATTAAAACAAGATGAAATTCTGCTGCATATTGCTATTCTAAACATGTAAGGAAAATTTCATTAAAACTTCGCATGTTGCCAACTTTCTTAGGCAAAGTAACACTCCTGGTTCCTCTGTACAGTGTTTATATTAAATGGTGAATAGTGTGAGAAAAAAGTGTGATACAGTTTAATCTCTGTAGCACTTTTACAAGCTGAAAAGAATACAAAGAATGAAGCAACTCAACAGCCAGCCTAAAATTAAGGCTCTGAATGCCCTTTGTCAGAGTCACCTGAAGAATCATTTTCCACTTTTCAGGTCTTTAACATCCTATTCCAATACTGTGACAGTTTTTTCCTAATCCAATAATGCCAAAATAAGGGCAATCGTTAAAGCAAAGCCTGTTTTGCACCAAACATCATTTGACACTGTTGGGTTATTTTCCATTTCCCTGTGCTTTGCAATGGAAGGTGCAGTGGGAGGCCAGCCCACGGCTCCAGCCCTGCTCCCTGCTGGGCACAGCGCAGTTCAGGTGCGGCTCCCGCGCTCCGCACAAATCACCGCGCTGGAACTACGGAAGCAGCAGGCCCGGGCTGTGTCTGGAAGGAGGCAGCAGAGCCACACCGAGAGAGGAAGTAGCCACAAATGTAAACAGCAGCAGGAAATACAGGGAGCATCGAGAGGGGAAGGCACCATCCAAAGCCCCTTTGCTGCTTTGTCCTCCCTTGCATGTCCTGGCTTGGTGGCACTGCAGTTCCTACTGATCTCGTGTGACGGAATGGCCGCCTGCCCCACCAGCTGGCGCTGCTCCTTAGTTCTAGGTTGAAGAAAAACGGGAAAATGAAGGAAGTGATTGAGAGGCTCAGGCAAGACCTCCAGCAACAGGGAATAGGAAGTGTGTAACAACATTCTGTTGCAGGGCACATTCTCTCCCAGCCAGTCCTATTGACCACAGCAATCTCTGTCCTGCCACTATCTCCTCGGGGTTCTGCAACAGCGTGTTGATTGGGCACCTCCCACTGTGTTTACAAGACCCAAATAAGTTAGGGCAAGGAGAAAGGAAGGAAGTGAAAAATGTTTCAGAACCAGTCTCAATAATTTCTACAATTACTGAAAAAATCCTGAATGAAACAATTTACAAGTTCTGCTCCAGTACATCTTTTGTATCTCAAAGGATGACTTAATGGATGGTTGAAAACATTAAACACTAAGCATTGTTCTTTTTATAATGTATATTTTGAAAAATTGACCAGGCTCATATTAATCTAACAGCAGTTTTCCAGCCTGATAACTTCATAATGGACATCTTGGCCTTTCAAGAGTCTTCCTTTTAATCCCTCAGTGAGTATAAATGTGCTATTGCAGGTAAACTACGAGCCTTGACTAGAAGGAGGTTCCATATCATGTTGTCCTGCTGGCAAACTGATTCTCCTAACAAATGCACCAATCTTCATCCTTCCCATTATGATTTTTCAAGGGGTTATTTGTGACAGCAGGCATGAAGGATCACATTTGCTTTTGTGTGTATTTTGTTGCCCCACAATTTTGGGAGAAGCTAAAACAACAAAGAAAAACCCATGCAATTTCTTTTCCAGACAAAAAAAAAAAAGATAAATACAAGTATTAAGAGTTACCCATCAGTGCAGTTCCCCTAATAGTCATGGAATGAGTTCCACCTGCATACAATGTGAAACACATTTCACAAGCTAAGTCCAAGCTTGAAGAGAGAAAATTTCAGACCTTAATAGTACGGAACATCAAGTTCAGTTCCTCTTTTAGGTGAGTTCTTCTGTGGTACATTTGAAGCACTGCTATGACAGATTATTTGAATGAGGCTATATCATAACAGTTAGGGATTTCTCAAACTTCATTTCATACAATTGTTTAAAATAATCACTGAATGCTTCATATTCTGAGCATGACAGCCACAAAACTTGACAGTCATCAACAAGCAACAGAATCATATTGTCAGCTAATCATCACTTCCAAATTTCAGCATCACAGCAATGAAAATAGAGGTGCTCATATGGAGAGGACCAGACATGCCATACCAGGCTGAAGCCTTTGCTGCTCTGCACATGTACCCTTACTGCAGTGTACTGCAGTCATCTAGGTGGAAACCACTGCAGGGATAGGCATGAAAGGTGTGTGAAGTACAGAGGTTTGGTTTCATGGAAGCTTGTGAGCTTTCAACTCTTCAGCTTTCTGCCAAGGCTGAATGGAAATTTATGAGACAACTTCCCATAAAATTATTACAACTCAATCTAAATGTCTGTTTCACTTTGGTTATATGCTGTTCATGCACAAAAAGAGCCTTAAAATGAAAAGCTGCTTTCAATTTAGAAGAATAAAAAAATTGTAAACTGAGGGGGAAAAAAACAAGAAAGTAACTTTCTATCTATTCCCAAACAGTAAAATGGGAGTGACCTCACCAGACATTCCCATTTTTTTTCAAAACCAACATCCCTAATCAACCTAATTTGGCAAGATATTCTGGTTCATACAAAGTACTTGCTCCCAAAAAAACATGCTTCTCTCTGAGTTGGGACTAGCATTGGCAGGCTTGCTGCTCCCCAGAAAGAAGGGCTGATGCACTATACTCATGAACACTGAAGCTGTTGGCTACTGAAGAGATTACTTGAGCTACATAAACCCAAGTGATCCAAATGAAATTGAAACAAGACCCTTCAGCTAAAAGTTTGGTCCAGACATGAGTGTTGACTGTGCAGCCCTCCTGCCACCCAGAGAACTTCCAACCACTTCACCAGAGGAAAAGAGATGTTGGACAGGGAGCTACACCATGTTTACAAATGCAGTAACATAAGAATGTCTCTCAAATAAGTAACCATTGAGTAGAACCTCAAAAACCTAGTATTTTAAACGCTAATCTTCTATTTAGGAACAGACTCTGGTCCAGACCAGAGCCTCTGGTACTTTACAAAACAGTTGTCATCATTTTACACATCAGACATGCACACAATCTATTTACTGTCCCGTTTCCCCATGTGAGCCAAAAGGACTAAAATAAACTTCACAAAAATCCTTGCCCTTTCATTCAGAAATAACAGCTTCATAGACTGCTTCCAGCTGCAAAAGTAAGACAGACTGGGATCAACAGAAGAAAAAAACATTATCCCTTGGGATAGTGTTCCCAAACACTTCCTGCAAAAATCTTTTTCTTCTAAAGGCTTCCTTTTGGGATGAAAAAAAATCCAAGGCTTTGTCCTCTGCAGGCTGGCATTTACAGTAAGAGCAGATGAGCTCGTACGAGGAGTCCTTTGATTCTGGGAGAACAGTTGCAGTGCTGTCAGCACAGCACATGTGACTTCGCATGTGTCTGGATAAGAAGGGAGCAACAGATGAGAAGGAGAGATCATTGCAATAGGGAAAGGATCCAGTTTCTAGTCTGAATGCACAGAAGGTGTCACAGTGCAGCTTGCCCTCTGTCTCAACACTTCTTGATTTTGGTTTCTAACATCACAGGCTAAATCAATTTCCCCCTTCTGGACCAAAGCTAGAAGAAAAGCTTAAGTAAAATGTCTTTGTCATAAAGGATATTACTCCCCACAGTGCCAGATGGGTCTACAGACGTGCAATTCATCCAATATTGGGAGGTGAATTTGGGGTTAGCAAAACCATTTTCTCACTACTCTCTTAAGCCTTTTTTTGCTTTTGCTATCCCAAGCTGTGGTTCATGGTTTCAGGCTTTTCCCATACTGCAAGATTTAAAATCCTGAGTAAGGAATACAGGACAGGAAGGAAGGAACAACACATGCTGAAGAATATTAACCTAAATTACCTTTCAAAATCAAATCATTAAACAGAGCCACTCTGCAAACACTCTCAATCAAAAGTAAAGTATTAACATACTCATGAAGGGAGCTTGATCAAATTATAACTACTTTAATTCTGAATAAGCAATGAACTAGAGTTGCATGAGCTGAACAGTCCATAACAAGCAGCTGACAAGCTGGTAACAGAGTATCCAGAGGAAGTGCGGGAGATTTTGCGACACAGGGGGGCGTTCAGGACACGGTATGGATCCACACACAAGTGGTCTGCACCACACAGAATCTGCTCAGAGGAACCTATCAGTTTTAGGGTCACAGCCTCTAGAGAGAACAGAGCAGGTGCTGACTGCAAACTGTCCCTAAGACTCTGGTAGGGGCTGAAACAAGGAGCAGGAATCATTTCATCCAGGTATGGGGTGCAGGAGCAGGGTGGAATTGCATGGGTTAAACCAACCAACGTTACTGATTTGTGACTCAATCTTCAAGGTACATAGCTTTTAGCCTCCACTTCAGGCAATTTAGAAAGAGAGAGGGAGTTTGCAGAACTTCATGACAGTTAGGAACAGGCCATTTAAGACCATATCTCTGATTAATTGTGACCTTTTCCTTAGCTGCACAATTCCCTCACTATTGAGAGAGTAGACACAATTCCTTTGCCTGAGTTTGTTTTGTCCAGCTTAAGGGTTTATTGCCATTACTGCATTACTACTGTCTGCAGAAGGCAGAACACCTCTACCTGGGGAAGCATGAAGTCTCAGCATTATCAAAGAACCTCATCTGAACCCATGAAGAAACTGAATACTTGATTATAACAAGGAGTAAGATAAAAAGAGAGAAGACTTTTTCCTTTGATTCCCACTGCTGCAACAAGAATACATAGTTTACCATAGTTTACACTGCTTCTACCCCAATTTTCCGTTCTAGCTTCTGAAAGCAGAGTAGCTTAACACCCTTCCCAGGAAACATCCTTCATTACCTACAAAGTCTAGAAAATGAAGGGGATAAATAAAGTAAATAAATAAAGTAAAACTATTCTTTGAGAACTGGCACACCTAGGGAAATACCAACAGAGTTACCGTGGGAAGACAACACTGAGCTAGGCTTAGATTCTGCCTGGAAGGTGTTTCTGCATGTCTGAGCTGATGCACTGCTGTTAGAGAAAACACACATCCCTTACAGGTAATTGCACTCATCTGAATAAATTTTCTGCTCCTCTTTGGTAGACAAAATACATTTACCTCAGTTATATTTTCACTATTTCCTTGCAATTTTGGAGAACTGATGCACATCCTGTTTAAGCCCCATTGCTTGCAAGTGGTCAGAAGATCAGAAGGCTCCCAACTAATCCATGCAGTTTTGCATATCAATAACATGGCACTCATGACATGCAGGGCCCCATCACAAACTTATCCTGCTCACACACAATACCATGACAAAGGGGAAGGTCAGCAGAACAGAGGTAGTTAAGAGCAGGCTACCCCAGCTAAAAGAGCCACTTCTTTTGCCTACAAGCCTCTTCCAAGTTATCCCAGGAAGCTGGCCAGATTAATTACCCTGGCAGCCCATGGGTAAGAAGCCTTTGCCTTGAAAAACCGAGTTGAATTATGAAACACTCTCTCTCTTGTCAAAGGTGCCAGGCTTGAAAACTAATGCTGCACAACCTTACCTTCATTCAGCTGCTATGCTTTCAGTTGTACTAGTTTAGGATGCAGCCTATTGCACCCTGGTAGCAGACTGCTGTTGGAGGGCAAATGCACAGCTGTAGGAGGGGAATTACAAAACTCACCCAATCCTAGCCTTCTAGAGGACATCCAAAATATGGATACTGTTTTAATCACAGACAAATATACGCATTTGTTACCATCCTTCCACTTTTTATGAATGACTGAAGTAGACAAATCAGCCAGAATCCTGCTTTCACAAGGTCCAAAGATCTGTGAATCTCAAATCCTGCCAGGTAGGAGAATCCAAGGGACCACACAATGCACACTGGATGGTGACTGAGGTTACTGTTAAATCAACAAGCTTCTGGGCAGGCAGAATTTTGTCAGTGACACAGTCCAGTACTTGTTTCTGGAAGCATTCTTTGAGTTTTAAGCAGAAAGGACTATAATTTCTCTACAGTGCAAAAGCTGTGCTTTCTTTGAGTACCTAAAGTGCTAAATAACCTTGCAAATATCTGAAGCAGCACAGCACCTCCCAAGCGACTTACCATGATAGTGATTGTTTCTGTACTACTGCACAGCACACAGGCAGGAACTAGAGTTGCTTTAAGGTGGATCTCACTGTTCCAACTCTTTGTTCTAATACTAGAGTTCACAAAACACCACATACACCACTGTGTGAAACACATGGGTGCGGATTAGTGTGAACTAAAAGGGAATTGTTCTAAGGTGCTGAACTGTGAAATGGAGTGGCTGTGTTCCCCTACACCAATTCTGTTGCAGGAGGGCAACCTCTAGCAGAGGGACAGTAACAAATTACTGCAGGGCCATGATATCGAAAATGCTGCAGCTGTTTGTTTGGGCACAGAGAAGCCAAGGCAGTCAGCCTTTTCTCAGCAAACAGCAGTGGGTTTGATGAGAAGACCTAGTAGTGGGCACTTCAGACCACAGAGAAAGATTGAATCCAACCACACCAAGAAAGAGAAGTATTAAACAAAATCAGAGAAATTTAGTGTTCAAAAAGCAGCTTGGATGAGAGGAGATTTACTTGAAGGCAGTAACCTGCAAGTCTACTATTGGTAAAAGCACTAAAGAGCTTCCAAGGTTGTCTTCCTAGACATGGAAGAGGTTTGCTGCTGGGGACATACAGACCACTTCCCATGGTTATTTTCCACACCTTTTAGGAATGTTTTCCTTTGTCTATCTGAATTCATTTTCACAAAGTACTTGACATCTTGGCATAAGCTTGATATACTTAGTTTAGTCCTTGCTAATTACATAGCACCTCAGCGACTGATTGCACACTAGCCAAATAATTTCAGAAAATAGTTATCTCAGTAAGACATTGTTTGCAGCAATCCAATGAATAAAACTTTAAATCAATGCTTTAAAACAATAAATTTATACTTTTCTCACTGCTTGTGAAGTTGCAGGCAACTTAATTAAGACTATCTTGTTAAAGGCTGAGTAAAATTCTCTGCCAGAAAGGAGGCTTAAAGGTGGGTGGAAGAATGAATATGATATACAAGAAAGGCAGTACTCATCTTTTGGCTACCTACAATGAAAGGTGGCTCCATGGAGTAACACAAACTTCCTAGGAAAAAGTTGTCTTCTAAGGACAAAAAATTTTTCCATGCCAGAAACATCCTCTCAGGAAGTCCTGTTTAATAAAATTGCAAATGCAGTAAAATCCCCTACTGTCTTCCTGATGGGGCAATGAAAGTCTCAAGTCATCAAGGACAGTCATCAAAAAATAGCCATCACAGTGACTGTCAACTGTCAAGGCTCAAGTTAAAATAGCCCTCTATCTCAAAACTTGAGTCAGTGTTGACAAAAGTTTACGAAAAGACACAAAAATACATATCCTCTCTGGAATAATGGGAATAAAACAAAACTAAACCAGCCAAAAGTCACCAGGCCAAGCCACAAGCCAAACACCACAAGAGAGGCTAAGCTAAGCACAATGAAGCCCAGCTTCAACCCTGACAACAGTCAGGCATGACCATTATCAATACTACACAGCTTCAACAATAACTGAAGCATTTGGCACCAACCCGCCACACAAGGAGCCCAGTGATCTTGTGTGAAAGATCCAGAAGCAGTGAAAATATGAGATAAGATTAAGAAACTCATTAAATGCTCAACTAAGTACAACAGTTTAAAATAAGATAAAGTTATGGGATTACATGATTTTTTTTGTTTTTAAACGCCCTTTTAAGAACATAGTAAACATTTATATTCACCTGTCACCATCAAATTTCTTTACCATTCTATATATTACACCTATATTTAGGCAAATCTCTCTCTTTCATGTGGGATAATTTAGAAATAAGGTAGGCATATGCAACAAATTCTAATAGAAAATACATGTTAACATGACTGAGAAATACACAAAATGTGGACCTGGCTGTACAACACAGCTTCAGAATTCCTCACAAAGCCTGAATGAGTTCAACCACCAACCCTCCTGCATCATTACAGGATTGAGGCCCATTTTAAAATTCTCTTAACAAAACAGCCTGTAGCATAATCTTAACCAAAACCAAGATGAAAATAGAATTAATGTCTGAATAACGCAAGTATTTTCTTAGGCAGAAAAAAGGCAAGGCTTAGTTACATATCACTACAAAATAATGGTGGAATGAAATGAAATTATGATATCTGTCACCCCTGAGCCATCTGAGCTGGTTTCAGAAATGGATACCAGGAGGAGAACAACTGTTTCGCCACTGATAACTAATCTCTTGTTTACTGTCCTTTCTCCCCCTCATTCTCTTAAATCTGGACTTCAGAGAATGCACATTAAATGATTTAACAGACCTCAGTGCTGTTTTCTCCCACACCACTTTAAAATAGTAGCATATCAAGAACTTAAAAAGAAATGTTGTACAGTAAAAAAATGACATTTATTCTCTATTAATACAAGAGTTTCTGTCCAGTTCAGAATTACTTTTCAAATATTAAATATTTGATACAGTATTAGAGATTATTTGAGAAAATAACACATGTTTATAAGTGCTGCAGATTCAGCTGGTGTTTTGAAACAAAATAGTAAGTGTTTCTAAATTATAATTTGTCTATAGTACTCAGTATGTAGAATTTCAGAGGGAATATTTGAAACATTGAAAACAGACTGGGATTTACAGTTACTAAGCTCAATACCAAACAGCTTCCATTTAAAACAAACCCCACCACATACGACACAAAAGCTTTAAAGCTGTTTTCCCCTGCTTGGATATCCAAGTCTCTCTGACCACAGAGCAATTCAAGGTTTTCAGACTCAGGTGAAACCTTGTAACAGAGACTGTTCCCTCAAACATCCGCAACTACCACGTAGGTAACTGAGTGCACTGGTACCACTTTGGCCTTTTGTCCAACCTTACAGAAGAAGAAACTTGTCCTTATTTTAGTGTAAATACTAATTCACATTCTGCAGGCAACAGAAACCAAACAAGATAATTCTGTAATATGCAACTCACCAAGGCAGCACATACTTTCAAAGCCAGATTCTGAGAATATTATGGTTTTGATAGATTTAAAGATATCAACAGTCATTAAAACTTTTATTGCAAGAGAAAACAAATAAAGCAAAATAAAGCAAAACAGTTACTTACCAATACTAATGACTGCTTCTGCATTAACAAATTAATTGCCTTTAGGACCAAGAAAGGGCATTAAGCAAGTTCTGGCACATATCCACTGCACTGGTCAAATGGGAATTAGCAATACTTAGTCATCCATATCCAAAGTAGAATTTTTTTTTTTCCAAAGGTAAAACCCACCATCTAAACAAACTACGGTCACATTTTAGGTAAGAGTACTATTGCTGCTATTTCTGCCACGAGTTTCAATCAGTTCTTAGCCACTTATATCACTGAGGAATCAATAAGATGATAGCAAGCAATGGTTTCCTGGACATGTAATTAACAAAGCCCTGGTCCATCTAAGTCACAGATACAGAGTGCACAGAACAGAATGTGTTTGAGACAGAGGGAGGGAGAGAATTAATTATAAATGCATCTAATTTGGCTATAATACAAGCTGCACATGTGGACTGAGAAGAGTCCACGGCCCACAGTGTGTAAGCTGTCGCCAAATTGCGTTTTGCTAATATTTCATATCTGTAGCCAGCAAATTAAGCCAGCCAAAGTGCCTCCTGCCCAGGTAGCTATGCTGTGTTTAGATATCAGTTAGACAGCTACAGCTTGGTTTTGCATAATACGGTTTCTCTTAAAATTTCGACAGCTGGCTGAATGCTCTAGCAGCTTTTAGTCAAATTATTGCAAAGTTTCAATTTTCATCTTAAACCCTGCAGAAAGGAATGTAATCATATTATGCTAATAAATAACCAGTGCTTTCAAGGTCAACAGAGGAAAGAGATCATAATATTGTACAAATTAAAAATATAAAGAAAAGTCTTAAGCAGGCACCAGTTCTAATTTATTTCACATTGATGCTTCATACTAGTGGTCAAATAAATGCTGTTTTGCTTTCCTTTTTGCCATTCATTTTGATATCCTGAGGTATTGTAACCAGCAGGAGGAAAATATTAGCTGTGATGGAACATTTTTTTTCTGAGAGCTCTTAAATTCACCAAATGTCCTCACTGCATATTTGGGTATGTAATGGTAGAGATATATCTGAAGCAGACAGAAACCTCAGAAAAACATCACAACCTTACAGTCTACTCAACCAAGCTAATTTCCTGAGAACAAACTATTTAAGAGTATCTAGCCATGACTGTTTCTATCTGAAACAGGGTATTATGGTAGTAAGTATCATTTACACATATAGGTAAATTGCTAGATCCACAATGACCTAGCAACTTAAGTATTTTATTACTAAAGTAGATTATGTTCCTTCAGAACTTGATAAAAAATCAGCTGCAAACATGCAGGACCTATCACTTCAGTTAGAGGCAGAATAATTACAAATGTTGATAAGCACAGCTGCTGAATAATAGCCACTCCTCTTGCACCTGAGATTCATCTACATTTGGATAGGACTCCAAAGCATCTGGATTTTTCTTGACAGCTTTGAGATTAGGAACTAGAAGGTCACCAGGATTTGGTTTGTAAAATTTTCTCTCATTCAATATTTTAATTATATTTCATATTCAGTGCAACAAGAGAAAATCAAAGTAAGGTACTCAAATGCATGAATGATCTGATTTTTTTTTCCTGTATCTGTATGGATACAGCTGTCATCAACACTGGTATGGAACTAAGAACATACATTTTTCCTTAAAAATGTTAACAATAATTAAGTATCATTTGCACACCGTATTTGCATGCACTCCAGTAGGGAACACTGAATGAGACAGCATGTGACAGAAGCAAGCTCTAGGGAGACAGGGTCACTCCATTAATAAATCCACATGGACTGCAACAGATGCCATCTCCTGTCTCAGCCATTAGAAAACACTTGATCATTTGCTCCTGTTTTGTTTGCCATGTACAGAATAATGAAGAAAATTACTTCTCAAGTAACACTTATCTTTAGAACATTATGATTTTTTTACTCCTACACAGAACATTGACACTGTCCTTGTTTTAAAGGCTATAGATATGGGAGGAACTTGCTAAACTCATCCTGCCAGCACTAGCAGAGGCAGCAATGTGCATTTGTTTATCACACTGCCCTCTGTGCTTTTCACACTGTCTCCAGACAGCTGTGAAGTATCCACCTGCAGATAGACGGACACACAGCATGGATCCACACAGCACTTGTGGAACAAAACACACAAGGAAACAGTGGTGAGCTACTGAAAGGCAAGGGAGAAACCTAACTGCTCAGGAGTAAACACAATGATACACATGTGCCTGGAGCAAACCCCAAGTGGCTACCACACAGCACTGCTTCAGAGACCCATTTTCCACCATTCAACTGCCAAGCAAAGGCCACCAATAGCATAAGCCCTAGAAATCACATGTAGAACAGTCACAAAGGGCAGTAGGAATTAGTTTTCATCTCCCTCCAAGTTATCACAGATCTTCAATACAGAAAACTATTCCCATCTTGCAAAAATCCAAGCAGACTAATAACATTCACCATACACTGTTGCTTTAGCTGTTGGAAGTCTCTACTCCCACCCCTGGATTTAAAGACATGCTTGGCATGACTGCTAAACCAGATCTGGCTGAAGATCTTAACAGGCTCATTCTGCGTGAGTACCAGCTGAACAGAAATTGCAGCCACAGCACTCAGCCAAGCATGTCGTGCCCATCACACAGAGCTTGCTACGTTAAACCAGACGCGATTGCAATAACCTTGGGCTTTTAAGACAACAAATACTAATCACCAGCTGACACTAGCAAGTCCTGCTTTCTAGTGAAGAGTTTTCACTTTTGTACGTGTCACCTCAAGAATCATCACATTTTTAATTTCTTCAAACATTGCAGTGATCGTGCCAAGGACTCTTATCTTGAACTTGTAAATCACTGGTCTTGCTATGAAATAACATCACAAGGAAATGTTGCTAACCATGGCTAAACACTACCCACAGTACACCTGTCAGACAGAAAAATAATTTCATTTTTTGTATGAAGTAAGAACCAATTTATTGCGGGGGAAAAAGTAAACTGTAGAGCTTTATTGCTACCATAATCATTTTCTGTTATCTGATTCTTTCCTGACTGACTGCACACACAACTGCCTATAAACATCAATGGGAAGTACATAATGACAACTTGGGGAGGGGAGAAATAACCTTCACCAATCTTCCCAACAGCTTTTAGAATTACCCTCTTCTCCCTCAGCTTTGGATAATATATGTGGACATAAGTTATCTGAAAAATAGCTGTAGCCTTTAAACTTTCAAGGTGTAAGCTGGTATATATTTCCTTATAGCAAATGATACTACCTCATTTAACTTGTTTTTAAACTAACACATATTGAAGCCAACAAATGTTACAAAGAGGGCAGGTGATGCTGCTAATGACATTAATGGGCGTTAAGGAATTGCACAACATAAGGAATGCAAAAGTGCTTTATTTTCAACAGTTTGCACCCAACCACAAACACCTGGATAAGAGATTCTCTTCAATCTGGCAAAAAAAAAAAAAAAACCAACAACAATAACAACAAACAAACACAAAAAAAATCCCAGTCCAAAAGAAGCGAATAAGGTAGCATCAAAAAAATGTGTAAAAATACAGAAATGAAAAAGGGTGTTTGGCCTCTGTTGCACAGATGCTCAGGGTGTCAGGCGCTAGTTACGGAAGGTAAAAACATGTATGGGACACGGATTCTAACAGCTCAGAGATGGTACACAAAGGCAACTACATCACTCAGAAATTATTCCCCAGTAGGTACCATTTCAGATTGATAACATAGCCACTATAAACCTCTTTCAGAATTAGCTGTCTCTATTGTTTCTCAATTCCAATACAAATAAAAATTACACTGTTTTCTATCCCTGTGGCTGATGTGGGTTTCACATGGGTCCAACACTTCACAAGATGTGACAAAGTGGGAAATAGCTTCATCACTTCATGAACATTTTGCATAGCTCAGCTTAACTGTTTGAGACAGATAGGTTTCTGTAGGCAAAATCAAAGAGGAGTGTAGGAGGAATCTGACAGGAAAGAAAAACTATGAGCTAAAGCAGGAGCAACCCAACAAACATTCAAACTACAAGAGAGAAGCTATTAGCTGTGAAGAGACAATCTGCCTGCAGCCAGCAGTTACGTACTTTTCCCAGGGCTAAGGGAAGAGATACAAGATAAATAAGTAAACAAACACATTGGTCCACTGAAGAAAGGGATGAGCAGGGCCAACACATTGACACTTTCAGAGGATGCTGCCGTCAGCAACCAATCCAACATGTCAAACCTGGAGTCAGCTAGCAAGAAACACCACAAAGAACGGTCAACAAAGCAGTAAATGCAGAAAGGCCCTTCTTTTTTACTATTGGGTGAAGAAATAAATTAACATTCTAGGCGTTGCATAGATAAATCCTACTGGGCAAAGCTGCTCCATCCACCTAGGCAGATAAGAGAGATAGTCTGAGACATGCAAGAGCATATCAGCACTACAGGCAGCATCATAACAGAACATCAGCAAGCAGGCTTGAGAGCCAGAGGCAGCCCAGCCATGCAGAGCAGAGTTCAGGTACAGCCAGCCCATGTGAAATATCACCCTCCTGCCAGCCCAAGCCACAGTACATCTCATGAGTGGTCAGGAAACAAACCAGGGTCAGAGGCACACAGCTGTGTAGCTCTCTCCATATGGCCCATGAGAAACATTAATCTCATTTCTCACTGATTTCCAAGGAGGTACAAGAAGAAGCATACAGGTGTAAACTACACTCTTCCCTGCTTGCCTTAAACAATGAAAGTCACTTAATGCAACAACCACTTCATGCCTCCCTTAGCACAAAAGCAACATGATGATTTCTACCTTACACACAGGATCAGCCAAACGCATCTTAGAAACCCCTGCAATTCTTCTCAGTGCAGTGCAGGTTGATGATGTTCAGGGTGGTCAAATATTTAGCCAATTTTATTTGTATTCAAGCTTTCATAATACAAATTTTGTAAAATAAAGTGTTATTTTCTCACAAAATATATATACATAAAGTTCTATTGGAATACACTTCCTTGCCATGTGCCTCATTTACCATGCTTTCTGCTGCTGGGCCAAATGCCAGAATTGTTCTGTTTTCCAGATTCCAATCTTGGTTTTCTCTGGATGAATACTGGAAGGATCAGACTGACAAAGGACAATGCAGTTAAACCCTCTTTAAAAGAAACAAAGGTCAAAACATGGCATGGCAGCAGGTTTCCTGCTCCACCAGCAGTAGTAGGAAGTCTATAACATGTTCTGCATAGGTAGCAGTTGCAGTTTATAACCACACACACATTTGCAACCACTGTCCCAGTAATATGATGAACAGGACATGCAGTTCCTCTCAGTGAGCTACGCTTTGCAAGTTGTCTTCTCTGAACAGCTGGAGGAATGCTGCTCTCCCATTCCTCAAACAGGCCATGAAACAAAAGACTTACTGACAGCCTGGAAGAAGCTCTGTTGCAGTACTACACAACAGAGCCAGTTTCTTACAAGCCATTTCCAGTTCCATGTTGCAGGAGATTTTTATGCTGTCAACTTAATAATGCAATAAAAGGCAGAGGAGAGCTTTAGTTATAAGACCAAAAATATAAAATTCTACCACAGATAGTGCTGGGAAGATAAAGTCTCTTCTCACAGACTAGAAGTGACAGCTTTGCATTAGAAAGCAGCAGTAGATATTCAAAAGCTCCAGGAAAACCTGTAGTAAAGGCACCAAAAATCAAAGTGCAGCTGCTCTTTTTACTGTTTAAATCATTATATATTAGCAACAAATCTTGTTGTTGGCCAACACTCAGAAATGGCATATGGCCAATAAAAGGTTCAGTGGAGTTTTCCATCTGTCACTGGAATCAGCTATGGCTCCAGCTCATACATAGTAAGTTTAGTGTCATAATTATTTGTGTACTAGATGTCAGCCACTCAGTCTAACATAATCATTTGACTACACAATTTGCTAAATATACTGCCCAAGCAAAACACGCCATAACCACGGAACTACAGCCCAAGAGAGGCATTTACAGGGTGTAAGGCCAGAACTAACCAGAAATAAGCCTGCATGCAGGGGGGGGTTGGCTTGTCACAATGGGCTATGCAAATCCAAACACACCAACGGATCCTCTTGTTGCGTATCAGAGACAGTAAGAGGCACTATGCTATTACTAAAATCAAAAGTCAAACACCAGAAAGCTACCAAGTCAGTGAGTGGATGAGTGAAAGTGGACACTACATGCTTTTTTGTAGCTCTGCTTGCTCCTTACAGATTCTAAGCATATGGATTTACTTTGCTCTCTTCACAGTCCTGCCAGCACAAGAAGGCTGACAGACTAAGCTTTAAACTATTTTGTTTCAGTGTAGGTTCAGGAAATACCTTAGTAAGAGTATTGTCTGAGGTTTTTTAAATTCCTTTTACAGCATTTTCCATTCGTTTTCAACAGCTATGGAATGACATTTTTTTTCTCCCTCCCCCCACAGCACTCCAATGCTATGGATCCTGCATTGATAGGTCTTTAGGGCTGTATTTAGAGCTGGATTTTCCAGACACTGGGATTTGTATTTCCATCAGCCAAGAGTCACAGTCTGCTTGTTCCCAGATCTGAGTGCAGGCACAGGCAGATTTCTATTTTTTTAGTTCAGACAGAAAAATCTGTAGTACTCCCAAATGCAAAGCTTTAACAAAGTGGGGGATGTGGGAGCAGGGAGAGAGGGGGAAGTGTTCTAAGCTGTGCTGGAAGTCAAATGCAAGAACATTTTTGTTTGTGCAAGTTTGCAACTGTACTCTCTCTTCCCTAAGCTCTACATCTGCTCCAAGAGGACTGCCAAAGTACTTTAGAGCTACTGGATCTGACCTGTGGCTGGCTTTTAACATTTAGAATCTGGGAAGGTGGGGGCATGGTAAAGAGGGATTCACTGAAACCATTTAGAATATTTAATAATCCCTTTGCAGTTTGGTCAGAATTGGCACAACTTCACAGCAGTAAGCTGATTGCACAGACATGGCCTCATGGATCTAACAGATGCTAACAGCTCACAAGAACAATTTTCTGCTGCAAACAAGGTCCTATCCATAGTGTTGTTTTGCTCTAAATAGGGTGGAAAGTAGAAACAGATTATTAAAAAAACCCCAAAACACCTCAAATAATGAGAATAACTTAAATGCTCAACTCAGTTGCTGAAACATTAGTTACCTTCATCAGAAGGGGAACCTTAGAGTAACCAAGACACTCTGTGAAGCCAGCAGCCATAGCAGGACCTATTTCAGAGCAGCAGGGGGAAAGCTGAGGATACTCTTGACCATCCAAAGGTCAAATACTCACAATTATGGAACCAGACTGGCGTTTATAACATTTTCAAATTCTTGGACAGTAGAAAATCCCACTAAGCAGATTCAGTATTCAATATCTCAGGGATGATTAAATGGAATATTTTAAAAGCCTGTTTATGTTTGCATCATTTTCTTTATTGCTTCAACATTGAAAGAATATTTAAATTAGAAAGCGCTTGAAAAAATGTTTTCAAGAAGAGATTTTAAAAGCCTTAAGTCCTCTATTGCCAATTGTTTCTCCTGTCTTAAAGTTTACAGATTGTGCTAGGTATCTTACCAAGAGCATCAACTCATTAGACAGGACATAAATAAATGAGAATTTGGAAAAAAAAAAAAATCAGTTTCCTCTAACTAGAAAATGACCAGTTTTGATTCCAAGACCAGTTCACAGGAAAATCCAAGAGTCCATCTAAAGCCATTCCTTGTCCCAAGTGATTTTGACTTGGCTTCAGTGGGCATAAACACCAGAAAAGTACAATGAGAGGCTTCACACAGTCTTAACCCAACCCACGTTTGTCAAACACTAAAATAATCAAGATGTATTTCCAACCGAAAGTGTGGAGACAGTTCACAAAGCTGAAGCTCTCATGACTGCTCCTCTTCAAAGAAATGAAAAAAAAATGGGAAAAAATCGTCCATTTACCTACAAATTTCTCAGCATGGCAGGTGAAATCCAGCAGCAACAGACTCAAGAAAGCAAAATATTAACTCAACATTTATGAAAACCTCTGAGCCAGCTGTTCTCATTCAAATTGAGAGTGAAGAGGGTCAAAGGTGGGCATAATGGATAAGAGCCAAAGCATAGGTCCACTGGATTCACCATTCTGCAGTTGTTACCATTCTGCAGAGTAACAACAGAGTATTCCATTTCTAGCCAATTTGCTTATATCCCCACTATTTTTTAATCCCAGTTGGTGGCTTTCAGCCTGTTATGCTGAATCAGCTATTCATTCAAGCAAACTCTAGCTGAGAAATCTTTGCGATGGATGGGAACATCCAAAAATCAGCCAGGAAAAGGTAAGTCGTAGTTGTTTGTAAAAACTTACTATGAGTAAACTAGTCAGTACTGAAACAGCTTACTTGGATAGCAGAAAGAGAACACCAGCAGGAGACCTGGCTGCCATTTCCATCCCCTGCTTACAGGAAAAATGGTCCATGAAAGAAGTTATATAAACTTGCATATACTATGCACATTGTTTCCATGGTCACTGATTATGTTTATCAGTGACAAATTACTACAATGAAATGATGTTTTTAGTGGCCAGGGAACAGATACATAAGCTAGAAGCTTTTAGATTTTGTGATATGTGAGACTATGAGATTTCCGTTTTAGCAACAGAAGGATATAATAATTGTTGTATCCTGAGGGAAAAAGTTTCAGCTCTATCACATCAGTTCTTCTGTCAGCAGAACATGATTCTTGTGAAAGATACAGTATTATCTATATATTCCGTGCTAGCAATTAAGGCATCAATATGTTCATTTTTTAAGGTCTGATAGAAACTTAAAAGTTGCCTTAGAATACTGAAAACATTATGTTCCAACATATACAGCAATGACAGAATTACTATTAAATGCATGAGGTTTTAAATATTCTCCATTTCATAGTGGAGCTTTTTAAAACTAGCATTGTGAAGGAATCAGTAGTAACTCAGAAGTAGTTCATGTCAGGTTTAGAGACACTCAGTCCTTTGACAAAACACAAACTGCATTTCTGGTGATATCTCCTAAGGAAGCAGAATAGGGGTTGCACCAAAGCTCTCTAAAGAGACACACTGAGAGATTGCAATTATTCTATCTTTTAGTTGTCTGCACTGCTCAGTTTGAGCAGTAATAGTTCTGTCATCTCCTCTGCATAAGCACAATTGATTTTGTTCCTTTGTCCTCATGTAAAGATTACAGTATTTCCAGAGGAAAGGCAGACATCTGCACATATGCAGAACTTTATATTAGTCAGGATATAATTTGCATGAACCTTGCCCAAAATATAAACTGGGAGAACTGATTTACCAAGAAGTTCCAGGTGAATTTCAGCCAGTTTTCATAAACTCCAGGTTCACAGAGCTATCTATCTAGACTATCTTTTTGCCATACAGCTGTTCATTTATGTTTTAGCAGAAGGTTGTTCTCTTCAGTTTGATGCCCCAAACACCCCCCTTCATTGCAGAACGGGCTCATGCTCCGCTGTCCAGCCAGGTTGCAACAAAGACCTCTGCCCTGAGAAAACTGCTCTCCACTCTTATTTTCTCCTCCTCAGCAAAAGCACATCCAAAAAGCAACCAAGCTGATTTTTTCTCTGTCAGCCTCACCCCTAAGGCTGCACAGGAGTGAAGGGAGGAAGAAAAAATTTACATGAACATCTCACAACACACACAAAATAACAAAGCTTTAGCACCACAGTTACTGCACCAAAAACTGAAGGTGCTTTACAAGGAAAGAAGTCTCTTTTAGACTGAGACAGTAACATAACCCAATACACGCAAGTAGAATTTTGCAACACACTGCCTTGTAGCAATCCATTTCTAAACAGAGAAACATCCTCAAATCAACAACATCTATTACATTGTAAATAATGTTAGTACATGCTGATGTTACCTGGTGAAACAACTTGGTAGCCTATAAGATAGAATTGAATGTGTCCCCTTCCTAGTATGTCAATAATAATTATTTTTCTAATGCTTGTTCAGTTATAGGAATACATGAAAAGAAGCAATTGTGTTGAAGAAAACATGATTTGATGTTGTTTATACAGACACTTATGTACTGAGAGTTTATTTTATCTCCTGAGATATCACTGAGATTACAGAACTTGCAGGCAATAACCATAAGAATGATATTTTTAATCATAAGAATAATAATTTCCATTTTATATATGTAGAATATAAATTCCTAAGTACTTGCAAATTCAAGGTCAGCTGAAAGTTGCCAGAGCAGCTAGATTATTTCATTAGAAGTGCCATAAAAACCAGCAAAACTTCAACAAACTCAGCAGATGCACTGAGACCACAGAGGCTGTGAGAGACAGCCTTCAACACACATCTTGCTCTCCAAAATGCTTCAAGAGAGGTACACTGAAAGGACAGCAGGTAGCAGATGAAGCCAAGCCTCAAGACAGCCAGAGCAAGAACTGAATTAAAAAAAAATTTCAGAGCAAACACAGGCTTCAAAGAGTGGAAAAAACAAGCTTATACTCCAGTGTATGTAGAAGCACAACAACTGGTTGAAGTGTTTGTGCCAACAGGAAGAGGAAAGAAAGCAAGTGGAAGCAAAGTCACTGAGAGACCAGAACTCCTTGGTACACACAACTGGCAGAACACAGAAGCTTAGAAATTGCAGGCAAGGAAGGAGTTTTCTGCTCTGTTTTTCTTTTGTCCACAGAAACAAGACTTTCAATAGTTGAGGGAGGGGAGGAAAATAAAACACCAATCAAGAAAAAAACCACCCAAGATGTTAGCAAAGAAATCCATCACTCACTCATTGCCAGTATCTACTCCCATTTACGTGTTGTGGTGTATTTACCTGACCCCCTGGCATAACAGTGTAGAAATAGAAGTGAATGCGTATTTGGGCTGTTCATAAATTCCTGGAGGGATAGAACAGAGCAACCTGAAGTGATCATGGTGCAATATTACTATTAATCATAGGATGCCCCTCACAAGCCTCATCGTTTTGCTCCATTCTTTGGCCATCCTGCATTCAAACACCTGACTTAAGTGCCTGAAGCAGGCTGGCTCTATTTGAAAACTTTTTAGACTGTGTGCAATCTTTCGAGCCTCACAGCCTTAAGATGTTCTAAAGGCACTATTGAGACACAAACCAAGAGCTATATAAAGAAGCTTCTCTACAGCATTATTACTGGCTAACAATACCCCTACTCTCTTGGCAAACATAGGTATTTATATATAAGTGTAGCAAGTCTTTGTGGCAAGATTTTCTGTTGTGATCAAGCTAGTTAACCATCATCAATTTCATGATGAAACCATTCAGTTTCATGATATCACAAACACTGACAGTCACAATACATTCCAGTTGTCTTAATAAGAACTTGTAACCAAAGGAAAACAGTTAACATGGAGGAGCACTCAAATAATACTGGAGAAATTCTAACTTAAATCTCAAAAACATTTAATCTGAGACATGTTTCATTTTCAGTTTGAGAGATTCCTTCCATGACCTAAATGGATGAACAAACCACCTGGTGAGGAAGCTAAGACCATGAGAACTGCTGTAGAACTTTACCACACCAGCAGCAGATGGAGTGATAGAGGTCTTTGGGCCTCAAGATGGAAGGTGCAATTTTGTACACTTGAATTGCTGGAAAAAAATAGAAATCCCCAGGCACTAAAATGAACAGATTCAATTTTCAACTAAAAATAGTATACCCTCCTTTAAGCAGGCATTCCCTTGGACTTGAATTCACTTGAGAACCAACAAGCAAAAACATTCTGCTAAGGAGTTTTTAGCTTTTTTGACATTGTGGGTACCCATAAAATACACCTTTATCTGGCTATGAGCCACACTGTCCCAGGTGATGCCTGTACTCCACAGCACGCATGAAAAATACTCCACAACTGCAATCCCCACAGAAAAACAGTCTCAACAGCTCCCCACCCTCACCTACCTCCCTTAATTATGTCATCTGAATGCTTCCATGGGCCACATGCCAAAAATATCCATGTTGCTCACATTCTTCAGAAAGCAGGTAGACAGCACTACTGAAAAGCTGGAAGCTCCCTGCATTTAGCTCACATATAATTAACACAGTAGTCTAATTATGGACCACCTAAAAACATGCAGTGTCCACAACTTCACAGCTTAGAGTCAACAAAAACTATTCATCACATGTACAAGGTCAGAACACAAAGGCAAGGAGACCTAGAATAAATTTGATTCACACCAGCCACCACAACACATTCCTCAGCTCAGCAGCTTTCCTGGTTGTCACCAGGGATTGCAGTTGAGTTGTATCTTCCAGTGGTCTTGAGATATTCCCAGCAAGAGCATTTGGATCTCGGAGCTAAGGGTCAGAAATCAAATCCTTCCCTTGGACATTGTTCTAAAACCATGAATGAACCTATCACCCTTTTCTTAAGTCACGAGATTAGCTTGAAAATAGTTATTGTCATGTGCTTATTTGCCTCCAGCATTAGATGCTCAGATTCCCATTTTCAAGCTTTCTTTACAACTACTCGTTTGAAAAAAAGAGAAAGGAATGATTCTTTTGTGGCTAATGTACGTCAAGCTGATGCTTTAAGAAAAACAGCAACCATCATGAGAGTTGGCAACTCTCAAATTGGTGGTTATGAAGGAAAGAATATTAAACAGCTATCATCAATCTATCTAGACCCAGGAAGTGAGCCATGAAATGCTGACAAAGGGGGATATCTGATCTGACAATGACGGTATATTTATCTTTTAAATGAAGAATAATGGAGTTACACTGAAGAGACTCATTTTAACTTTGCAATAGTATTTATCTTATCACCTTAGGGCGGTATCTGAGTACCTCAGGGTCAGAGAATTTATTCTATCAGCTCTTTTAAAGGACACCATTTTATACTCCAGAGATGCCAGAGGAGCTACACAAACAGAAGAAAGGAGTGTGGAAACTGACCTTCTGAACAGCCCTAGTGCAGCCTCCCATCGGCAGCAGTGGGCCAGGCAGTCAGTGCCTTGCTCATCCTCAACTTCTTTTCTGCCAAATGGGGATACCACCAGTTTCTCACAACCATACTGAGCTTTGGGGTATGTTTTGAGGATGAAAACATCTTCACTTACTTTGTTTCCCAGCACATTAGGCCTTGTGACTGGGAGCATAGGTGGTGTGTACATGCACAGGCTGTCACACAAGAAAAGCACAGCTGTGCACAGGCTCTACATCCTGGGGCAGAAGCCAGAACACTGAGGGACAGCTAACATCAAGCTGCCTTCATATCAGCCCTGGGGCTGTCTGAGCACCCTCATCCAAACTCAGACCAGAGTATTCTTATACAGACTTCTACCAAAAAAAAAAAAAAAAAAAAAAACCAACAACAAAAAAAACCACAACCCCAAACAAATCTCAAAAACCAAACAAGGCAAGGATGATGCAGACACTGATCTGTTTAAATCACTGTGATTAAAACAGTAGGTTGCAGCTTGAGTTACAGGAAACACGAAAAGACTGGAAGTGTGTTTATAATTAAGGAAGCCAGAGAAACTCAGGATTCCTACACAGGTATGATCCCCTATACCTAAGTTAGCCACAGATTCCTTACAAGGATCTATACCACCCTTTCCTTCTCCCAAAAAGACTGGACCCCACACCACACAATAATACCATTTTGTTGTTATTTTAAGCTAGCCATGAATTCATCATGCCATCCCTTATCCCTTTTATCTAAGGACTGATCCTACCAACAAGGACTAATGCTTTCCTTAAGTTCTGATAAACTCACCTGCTTTTTTCCCCCTCACTATCCATAATCTGTCTGCTCAAATTGTGGAAAAAAGTAGAAGAAAAAACTTCCAAACAATCCTAAGCAAGCTCCCTGCTTATAGAAAAGCTCCTTAGTCCCACTCTCCTCATAAGAAAATGAGCACCTGCTCTGTGGAGCTATAACAGCTGATCCCAATTAACATTTTCACAGGTGGGAACCTGTGCCCTAAATTGCACCATAATAACATTTGTGACTCAGCTGAAGTCACTGCTCTAAACAGCCCAGCCTCCTTTTGCTTTGTTGGGCAGCAAACCAGCTCCCTGTCCTCAGCTGTGTGGGACATTCAGATGCATTGTAGCCAGTTCACATCAGATTATGATCACTGGGAAAGGAGCTGCAGCTGCTGTAGTTTGATGCTCCCTTACCCTTTCTGAGGCCTGTGCTCAGGCAGCTATAGAAGTCTTTCAGCACGTCTCTGGTGGAGCATTACTCTGTGTTCAAGCTCTAGCAGTCACCCATCTCTCTCCTTCAGAAGCTCTGAAAAATTTATTCATTATTTTTACTACCAGAGAGTAGAAATGTACCTTAATAGCAGCCAAAAAATGCAGAAGCACACATCAAACCTGCACTAATATCTGACCAACCTCAGCTTCACAGAATGCTCTCTGACACTGCAATAGCTGTGACCTGGCAGCCAGCAATGCTGAGCCAAAGCCTCCTCTGGCTGCCTCTGTTTCTGTGCTGGGTCAAGCACGCAGACAGGCAGCACGTGGTTCCTCACGCTGGGACAGCGGGGCGGGGGGTTCTGTTTGTTGCTCTCTCCAGGGGCATTCTTGGCAAGGAGGGTGCGAGTGCAGCACCCTCACTCAATAACTTCTCTAGCAAAGTAAAGTAAAATCAAAGTAAAATCAAAGCTCTGTCTTTGCTTCAGCTATGCATGGAGAGGGGGTGACTATAGAAAGGAATTAGAGCTTGAACACAGAGTAAAAGCAGAGCAGAGCAAAACCTTCAAATCCTGAAATCGCATGACTGAGCTTTCCTAACTATGCAGCAAACGTGTTGCTGCACCACAGATCTCATTCCCATCAGAATGGCAGGCTTATAAGTACTCTAAAGCAATTAAAAAAAAAAAAGGCACACTAGCAAAAAATAACTACTTTGAAATGAAGCAGCTGATATTAAAAAAGTGTGCTGGAGTTTTAAGAGTAAGCCAATGATACATTTCAAGGACGAGAAGCAGTGGCAAGGAAGCCACTTACCTTGATAACAAAACCCTTTCTATTGACCTGCGTAAGGAAAGAGCCACCAGTAATTTAGACAGGGAATTTTGTACTGTTTTCTCTGGTGGAAAGTGGGATTCAGAAGAAAATCCTTAAATCTTTCCAGACCAAAATGATCTATTTTTTCCTGTACAGCAGGAGAAGCAGCATCTTCTCTGCAGCAGTCTGATTTTCAGAGAGCACACAGAACTCATTTGTGAAAGTCAAGTGACACCCCTAAAAATCTTGACTATTAAAATCATTCTTGACTGCAGAGGGATCAGAAATGGGCAACAGCAATTGCTGCAGAATTTGTTGTTCTAGGCAATTATTTTCATTGTTCATGCTATAATAGTGGTTGTATGATTATGTTTGATTCAATACAAAGGGAAAATACACATTTTTTCACCTTATCTCTGGTATCGTATAGTGGAGTTGATCACATATTAGCCAAACCATGGATGCAAGGAACTTGAGGAGTTTAGAGGGATTAGATGCAATGAAGCAAAACAATCTGTTCCCGTTTGCACTTCTTGCTCACAAATGTGAGCATCAGCCCTGCATCAGCACCTCACAAATAAGTGATAAAACAGACATCCCAGAACTCCATTTGGTATCACGAGGTTGCAGATGTTTCTGGGGACAGGTCTGCAAGTGATACAAGGGAAACAGCTCTCTTCCTGAGAAACCAGTGACTGCAGAAGGGGGCAGGGGTGATGACTTTACTAAACTTAAAGACTGCATTTTACTCTTTAATCTTCGGTTATACACATGACTTCATTGTGGAAAGGTCACCAAACAAAGGAGTTCAGTGAACTTGGTCTGAAGGGAGGAACTGTGTGTGCATCTCAGCTTTGCTCTTGCAAACCATTCATGTAACTGGCATGGCCATCTGCCCCGGTGAAGGGCAAGCCCGGTGCTCACACAGCCTGGCACAGAAATCCTGGGAATCAGTGGGAATAAGCAGAAATTGTCACAGCAGAAAAAAAAGGTATTGAGGAGTAAGCTTAAATTCACCTTCTGCGTCCCCAGACATCACAAAGCACCTGGGTATCGCGGTCAGCACCTTGCACCAAGGCTGAACACGCCATGGCCAAAACCTTCGCTCTCCCCCAAACACGAGGCAGGACGGGGCGAGGGCTGGAGCGCGGCTCCCTGTGGGCCCCGCGGACGCGGCTCGGGCTCGGAGGCGCTGCCCGCAGACCCCCGGGCCCCTCGCCGCCGGCGGCGAGCGGTGCAGCGCGGAGAGGGGCGGTGGGACCTCTGCGGGACGGGGCGAGCCCCTGAGGGGGGCGGTGGAATTTGGGGGGCGGTGGGACCTCTGCGGGACGGGGCGAGCCCCTGAGGGGCGGTGGAATTTGGGGGGCGGTGGGACCTCTGCGGGACGGGGCGAGCCCCTGAGGGGCGGTGGAATTTGGGGGCGGTGGGACCTCTGCGGGACGGGGCGAGCCCCTGAGGGGCGGTGGAATTTGGGGGGCGGTGGGACCTCTGCGGGACGGGGCGAGCCCCTGAGGGGGGCGGTGGAATTTGGGGGCGGTGGGACCTCTGCGGGACGGGGCGAGCCCCTGAGGGGCGGGGGGGGGCGCGGCCCCACGTGACGCTCGCGCCCGGGCCGGCGCTCGCGCTGGAGCCGCTCGCGCTGGAGCGGCCCGCGCAGTCCGGGCGATGCGGGCGGGCGCGCGGCGGCGCGCGGCGCTGGTGCTGCTGGCGGCGCTCGCGGCCTGGGGAGCGCGGGCGCAGCGCCCCGGGGACCCCGCGGGTACGGGGGGACCGTGAGGGGACCGTGAGGGGGCCGGGGACACCGGGATCCGCTCGAGCGCTGCACAGCCCGTCCCGCGGGCGCCTCTGCCCCGCCGCAGGTGTGCGGCGCTCTGGTGCCATCGCTGCAGCGGTCCTTGCTGTGCTAAAGAGAGAAATCCACCGGAGCTCGAATCCGCAGACGTCCCGGGGCCCGAGGAATGGGAAGATAGCAGGATGTGTAACACTTTTGCACTCAATTTTCAGAGAACGGGACGCGTTGCATCCTCTCGTCTTCATCGGAGTTTCCTGAAGGATTTTTCACACCGCAGGAAAGGAAGGATGGAGGAATCGTTATCTACTTCATAATTATACTGTACATGTTTTTGGCCGTGTCCATTGTATGCGATGATTACTTCCTACCTTCCCTAGAGATCATCAGTGAATGTAAGTCACATCCTGATCTTTTTCCTGTAAAACTGAGAAGCCTGGCATAAAACTTTCTCTTTTGAAAAGCTTCTAAGTTAGAGTGCTCTGAAAGAAAACTGAACAAGTTTCACTTTCCATGCACAGATGTGTCCATACAATATTTAATTTGATACACAGGATCAATATTTTACTGAAAAAATCTAGTGATTACACTGCACATGTATTCATTTAATATTTGCTTTCTTTCTGCCTGGAGGAAAATCTTAAGATTCCTCAGTATTAACTAAACTGACAATTTAACTTTTGAGTTGCACAGTACTATGTCCAGATAACTACTAGTAAAAAAAAAAAAAATTAAGAGGGATGGTGATGTGTGAAACCAAAACTCTTCCTAGGGTTTGTTTTTCTTTAAAAGTAGCAATGAGCTACTGCTAACATATTAAAGGTATGACACAGGAGGGACAGGAATTCTATGGTTACCACGGTCCTAAGAAATCTAATCAACCTGCAACAATTCCCCTGGCTTCAGCAGACCACTGAAGTAAAGAGATGGTCTTGGCAGGGAGTTCAAATTTTTGCTGCCAAGAATTAACAAAATTCCCTAGGGAAACTCATCTCTGAACTGGAAAACCCCCTCCAAATCAGAACACTTACAGCAAATGTAAGCTTATACACTGCCATAAGAGCTGGTGTTTTATTTATTGATTATAAACAAGCATTTGTCAGACTTTTGCCGTGGTCAGTCATACATCCCTGTACTTGGTGTCCAGGACTCGATCCACAGAGTGAATTACATTCCAGAAAGTCCATTTGCGAGAACAAAAAATCTCATTTCTCTTAAGCAACACACAGGCTCTTATACTGTCCATACAAAATGAAAATTTGATTTTAAGATCACAGCACTGGTCTGAATCTAACTAATGTTTCTGGTATGTGAAGACACAGTAGTACAGATTTCCCTGGAAGATAGACAGACTTGATATGGATCATATAACAATATCACACTACAGTCCATGGAATTTCCCCACAATTATTACCAATAGGAAATACAGTTAAATCCTGCATACAAATGCTGATTTTACAAGAGATTTAAACTAATTTATGTAATGAAGTTAGAAATAAACTAGCCCAACAGATCAGGCTAATTTTCAATATATTACTTTATGAATCTCATATAAATGCATTGACTGTATGAAAATAAACTTTAATCTACTGAATTGTAGTAGTAGCTAACATTATGTACTAGTGAGAGTAAAGGGTATAGGCTACTGAAGTATCAATTTTTTTAAAGCAATTATTTTTGTTCTGTCCTCAGGCCTTGGCCTCTCACAGGATGTAGCTGGAGCAACTTTTATGGCTGCTGGAAGCTCTGCTCCAGAGCTTGTCACTGCTTTTCTAGGTAAGAGATGTGTTTTGACTCCTTATAACTTAGAATTTTTTTACTTGCATGCCAAACTGAAACGTACCAGAGAGTCATTTTCCTTACAGGAGCTTTTGTGACAAAGGGAGATATCGGCGTCAGCACCATCCTTGGATCAGCAATATATAATCTTCTTGGTATTTCTGCAGCTTGTGGGCTGTTTTCCAGTGTGGTATGTATCAGCTTTGATAGTTCTGCTCCTAAGAGCCAAATGGTTATCCAACAAAAGCCAAGAGAGACTTACTATGACAACTGCCAAGTTTATTATTTAGTAGCAAAACCAGCATGTAATCAGTTTTAAGATAAGTTGCTATGAAAGTTTTTAAAAACACTAACTTGTTAAATATCATACTTAAGTCATTCCTAAGAATCTTTAATTTTTACATAATATAGAAACGACATATTGATGCAGCATTTACAGCACTTAGTGAAAGTATTACAGAGAGGTTTAAGAAAAGTACATGACTGATCTGCAGGTTTCGAGGCTATCCTGTTGGCCGCTGTTCAGAGACTGTCTGGCATATACCATCAGTGCAGCAGCGGTCCTTGCGATGATATCTGACAACAGAATTTACTGGTAAGAGCACAAGTAGTGTTGAATTCCTGTTGACTGGAGATTTGTGAGACAGTGTTTTGAAAAACAAATGAAAATCCCCAAGCCCCAAACTTCAAGTAGCCTGACAGAAATATACATCCTGTTTGCTTTAAAAAACTTAAAAAGTCACAATGCTTGTAAAGATTATTACCTAAACATTCAAACTCTGCATATTTATGAAGTTTGACCTGCATAGGTTCGTCTGTACAGACTTCACAATTTCTATCACAACTGTTCTGACACAGCAATTAGCGTTCAGCATTTACTCCTTTTGAGCTTTTCCTTTCATAGCAGCATTGTTCAGAAGAACATTTGTCTGCTAGAAGGAGATAATGAGTTTTAACTCTTCCATCAACACTGAAACTCCTGTTACCTCAACAAGACAGTCAGGTCCAGCATTAAGTCTCTTGAAGTTTATAATTTAAGCATCACGTGAAGACTCAATTTTGCAAATATCAGGAAAATGTTCGATCAGTAAGATGTCCTGAAAAAACATGCAGCTATACAATATACAAAGAAGATTCTGCAGGGAAGGGGAGTTAATCAAACTGCTGAAAGACATAGGGACACTCACAAACGTCCATGACATTAGCCATACAATTGCAAATAGATGCTTTTGTGTGTTCTCCTTTTGCTATTCATGCAAATTTTCTCTCTCTCTTCTTATGCCAACAATTGGGTTCTTTTATACTACGTGTTATATAAAACTTGTTTTTCATTCTAGGTATGAAAGTGCATCCCTATTACTGATATATGGGTGTTATGTTCTAGTACTGTGTTTTGACATTAAAATCAACCAATACCTCATGAAAAAGTTCAGTCCCTGCTGTACGTGTTTTACAAAAGCCATGGAAGAGAATGTGGAGCAGCAGCCACTGGTTGGATGGAGGGATGAGAGTGGACCTCTAATTCGTCAACAGTCAAGAACAGACAGTGGAATTTTTCAAGATGAGCTGGACTACTCTCAGCTTTCAACAAGCTTACACGGGCTCAATGAAATCTCTGAAGGTACAGGTATTACTACAGGTGTCTCTAGCACTCCACATGCCTGTCTACATCAGTTCTGATCAAAAGCAAATTCTCAGATAGTATTAAGATTTTGCTCACGGAAGAACTCCAGCCTAGTATTTAAGTAGATCATTATTCTAACTTGGAATATAACATTGAGCAAAATCAGAGTGATGGTTTTCACATGAAGTTAGTTGCTAGAGGAATGGAAGGATAGTTGCTCATTTGTGTCATAGCAAAACTTTTGTCTTTGCTGTGTGTATTTGAGACTTCTCAGCAACACTGCTTGTAAAATGCACTATCACCTGAAAGCCACACAGATACTGTAGCAATACACACTGTTTCCTTATGACGGTGTCAGGTTCATAGGCCAAAATATGCATAATATCAAAAGTAAAGGGATAGCTGTGATGTGGTCACAGGTCATTTTTCCTATTAGGCAAAAAACAGCAGTTGGTACTTACTTGGTACTTACTTCATTGGTAAATGCTATGAGCAAACCCTTATAAAGAAATTCATTTTTCATCCACCTTAGTTCTCCCTGGTGATGTAATTAAAAACATTTTAATCACAGAATACTAGGTTAGAAAGGGATCTCAAGTACCATCTGGTCCAACCTTTCCTGGCAAAAGCATTGTCTCAGATGGGCCAGCACCAATTCAGGTGAATCTTAGAATTGTCCAACACTGGGGAATCATCACTTCCTGGGGAGATTATTTTCTGGTGATTATTCTCATTGTGAAAAAATGTTTTTCTTGTGTACGAGCAGAATCTCCCCAGAAATAACTTGATTTCAGAATTTTGTCCAGGGAGATGTAGGTACTGGGTAATACTACAGCTGAAATTTGAGGAAGAAGTATTTTTCACCTTTTTTCATATTCTCACAAGTAGAGGACAGTTATATACAGTATGCTATGGATTCAAATGTAATGCTACAATTTAAAAGTTACTTTTTCTTCAACAGATCATCCAAATGTCTTCACCATGCCTGAAGCAGATATGAAGAGAATTTTGTGGGTGTTATCCCTTCCTATCATCACACTACTCTATTTAACTATACCAGATTGCAGAAAACAGTTTTGGAGAAACTGGTTCATGGTGACATTTTTAATTTCAGCAGCATGGATTTCTGCAATAACTTATGTTCTTGTATGGATGGTAACAATAGCAGGTAGGTACCTAAAGTGGTGTTACTATACCAGTCAAGAATCACTGAAAAAGTTGTATGGTTTCCCTGTGAGGTTTCCCTTTAATAGACTGTGCTGTAAAAAAACACAAGAAAAACAACAGAAAATTATGTTTGACTGCTTAGTTTGCCACACTCTTCTATTTAATGATGGAATATTTTAGAGTTTAGCTGCTTCCCACTGCTTACCATTACATGAATGAGAACTCGATGCAGCTACAAAAACCCTGTCTACTTTTAAAAACAGAGTTTCACTAAACTGCTTCATTAAGCAAAACAATTAAGACACACAGCAATAAACTTGTCATGCTGAAGGCTGACAAACATGAAATCCCCTAAGACTGGAATTAGAGGTCAAAGTTTTTGGAAAAAAATCTGTAATTTTAATACCTGTTTTTCATAAACGTTATAGTAAGAGATTTGGCACTAAATTAACTGCCAAAAAGGTCTCAAATATGTTTATTAAACATTCTCAGAGTGTGTATATGTGGACCTGTTACAAATCTGCATCATAAAGTGGGGCAGTACAAGGATTGCTTTAAAGTGAGAGAAGGGATACAAACTTATATGTAAAAACCATCTCCTAAAAGTACTTTGAGGTATTGAAGGTCTCCTCATTTCATTGTTTCTTTCACCAGTCAGCTTGAAAGACATCCAGTTTTTATATTTAAGAACAAGCAGAAAACCAAACTAAAACTCTATAGAAATTTTTCAAAGCTTGCCATTTTCACATTATAGCTCACTAATCCTACTCAAGCATTCTACTAGTTCAGTTATTAATAACTCCTTGTTCAGTGCAGAAGCAGACCTACACATTCAGTAAACCTTTGAGAAATTACTAGTAGATCGCTGGACATTACACCCACCACGTTAGCCCCTTGGTTAAATAATTTTCCACTTGTACCCAAAGAGCAAGGTTTCACTGTCTGGATGCTAGAAGCCTTTGAAACAGGATTCAAGTCAACATTATTGCTGTTCTACAAGACAAAGCATTAATTTATATCAAAGTAGGTATGGTGGAGATTCAGAGAGTGTATTAGTTCACTTTTGAGAGTCATCACAGGTAGTACTGGGGTCTTTGGCCCACTACTTCTAGGTAAATTATATTCTATTTACATGTTAAAACACTACAAGTTAAACACACAATATATTCAAGTCCAGGCTCTCATGAAGGTTTAGAACTCAAAGGTTCTATCATTGCATAATCGGCCTATCAGAATGTCACAAAAGTATCATAGCTGGGCACTAAACTGGGATGGTCAAGAACAAACCTAATTTAGTATATCTTTCTGTTGCTGGCAAAGAAAATTCAACTACTTATAGCAACACATTGCTACTGATACACAAAATTAACAAAAGCCTAGAAAAATAAGACTTTTCTGTCATAATGGTCAGTTGCCAGAAAATAAACCACTACACATTAAATAGAAGATAAATCTATTTAATAAAATGAAAAATTAGCTTCTCCTGAGTTTATATTCTGCCTTATAACCTTCAGAGGGATAGAAACTGTTGGGTACATAAGGCTGGTTCATTCATATGTCACCTTGGTTTGAACCATTATCTTCCAGCCTGGAGGGTTTATAAAAGCTGATTTGTTGGTCCCTCATCCTACAAATCTATTAGAAGTGATGGAAGGATAAAGAGAGTACAAATTATACAGCAGGATCATGTTAGTTCCTCTGAAATCAACACTTTCAAACATAAATGTACTGGGCTGCTCTAGACTAAGCTGGTAAGTAATAGACAAGCATAGTCAATAAGCACTTACCTAGCTTAGTGTACTGCCTCTTATTTAAATAAAACTGCTCTTATTAAATATGTCAAAATATTTCATGTAAGAACTCAGATTTCAACAATAAAAATATTAAGATACTTTTTAGTGAACAAAAATGTTTAAGAAAAATTAATTACTTCGTAGCTTTACTACAGCTATCAAATACTTCAGCATATTGATGCTTCTGAGTGATACAACTGCTAAAACAGTTTTGAAGAATCCTTGTATTTTAAGTTAGAAATTAATATGGTTACAGGACATTTGGGGCTAAGAAAACCAGAGATTAGGGAAAAACAAGCTGCCCTTCTAATAAGAGTTTAAAACTTTTCTTTTAATTTAAACGACTATTTTCCCTTAAGGAACTCACACTTCTAAGGGGTTACTTGTACTTACAAGTCATATAAAAATTCTGCACTTTGATTCTTCCAAATCACTTTCTAATTGGAGTGAAATGGTAAAGGCATGTAGTTGAGACAGTATTCTCATAATATCTTAATGACTATCCTCCCCAGGAAAATTCATGTGCTTTTCCCCCACCCCCTGAGGGGATTAAAAAGAATAAGAGTTATTGCTTCATGAGACTTTTGAACACTAACAAGGAGATGCCCAAAATTGTAATAGACTATAGTATTTTCTAGAAGTTGAGGGGGAAAAAAAGGAGTAGTAATTTGTCAGATATTTAAACTTCTACTTTATCTGTAAGAAAAAATCATAATTGCTACTGTTTTGACCACTGCAGACCAGAAGAACAAGGAAAGGATATTTGTTGTTACTCTTTGTTTTAACTGCTTTGTGGTCCAGTCACCTCACATGTAGTTAAGTTAGCTGATACATTCCATATGAAATTACTGTATGATTACTGATTCTTTCTCCAGCAAATAAAGTGCAAAGCACTTTCAGTGGATGAACCCTAACTAAAACCGCACTTGCATTTCTACCCTTATTTCTCAACTGCAGGTGAAACGCTGGGAATCCCAGAGTCAGTCATGGGTCTCACATTACTTGCAGCAGGAACAAGTGTACCAGATACAGTTGCAAGTGTGCTGGTGGCTCGAAAAGGTAATGATTTCAGTATTTAGGCTCATGCCAATGGATGTGTTTAAAAGGTACTACAAAAAGAAAGGATTCTAGTCAACATTTTGATAAATTCAAGGAGTAACCTCAAGATCTGTGCTCCAGATTCCAGAGCTTAAGTTTACTAAAAATAAATAAATAGCTTACCTGAAAAAGCTGTGGCTCAGACATTTAAAGACTTCTCAGAGTATCTCAGAGAAGTATTCTAGATTGGTTTATTTGTTGTTGATTACGTATTACAGTTTTACTGCAGAACACAACTGTAGGTCTCAGCATTTTAAACATAACTGGACTTTCTAATAGCCTGTCTAGCTTGATTTTAAGTGCAACTGTGCAGATGCTGGTGATTTAGGGAGACTTTTTATGGTTGTGGTATCCATGTTCTGTAGAATCATGACTATAGTTCTTCCAATGCAAAATCTGAAAAGGGTGCTCTGTGAGAAACTGAGGGCTGGCAGTCTGTTCCTCCAAAACAGTTTGGCAATTTCATGCAATACAATTAAGCCAACTTATTTGTATTTCTTCTTTTACAGGAAATGGAGATATGGCTATGTCTAACATTGTAGGATCCAATGTATTTGACATGCTCTGTTTGGGAATACCCTGGTTTATAAAAACTGCCTTCATAAATACACCAGGACCCATAGAAGTGAACAGCAGTGGTCTGACATACACAGCCATTTCTCTTATCTGTTCTGTTGGTTTTATTTTTCTGGCAGTTCACCTGAATGGCTGGAAAATAGATAAAAAATTGGGAACAATTTGTCTTGTCCTGTACTTAGTATTTACTGTATTATCAATTTTATATGAACTTGGCATCATAGGAAACAATCCTACAAGGGTCTGTGGTAACTAGTTTTAATCAGTGATTATGCTGATGAAAAAAATAAAAGCAGGAGAAAAAGATCAGTTTCTTCATTTAGTCAAAATAAAATTTAAAAAACCAACTCCAAACTCCCACTGGGCTCTAAATCTTATATACAGAACTAAGTCATGTCATTAAAGTAATATTAAGTAGAACAAAAACATCACAGCCTAATTGGAGCCCTTTCTTTTAGAGTCAAGAATTACAGTATGACTACAACGCACATATAAAACCAAAATTCTGAAAAAGACATCTACTTCTTACATTACGATGTTGATACACACATTTGGCGGGGAAAAAAAAGATCAGAAAACACTAAATAAATCCCACTATGCAATCTGGAGATTAACAGAGAAAATGGCTTATTTTATTAAAAACAGTATAACCATTCATTTAAACTGAATGACTAGAGACACTTGGCCTAATTTTCCAAAGGCACTGAGCATCCAAAGCATCCCTAGTCTATAGGGACCTGCAGGTGCTCAGCGCCTCTAAAAAAACAACAAAAATCAGGCGAATTGTCTTTAAAAACCAAACATAGTAAGATTCAGTTAACAAGTATCACAGTATATTAAACACTATACTGTTAAAGGCTGGTGGGATTTAAAAGTTCCTTTTTACAGCTTTTGTAAGCATACAATGTTACTAAAAATGACTTACTAAGACAGAGAAGCTAAACAGACATAGGAATGTTCCTGAACACAAAGTTTTAAATTATGCATTGCGATCCAAGCGGACATCAATTTCTCTGCCACTGATTTTTATGCCGTTCATTATCCTACAGGCCTTTTCAGCAGATTCTGGTGAGTCAAATCTGACTGTTCCACAGCCCTTGGATTTTCCATTCTCCATTTTTATTTCTGCAAACATTACATGACCTGAATAAATAAGTTAAACAGCAGTTATTTCAAGTCCTCAGTGTACTAACAACTTAAAGAACTCAGAAGTAATAAGAAAACAGTTTTAAGTATAATTTAGGGGAACATATGGAATTAGCGCTTTCAGACTAATGGCACATTCACTCATTCAGGCAAGGTGACATGGGACAAAAGAACAGGAAAGAATCCAAATCCAGATCTGCTATCTCCAGTCTTTCCTCAAGTATGCCTGTATTTGACCTCAAGTTTTGAAACCAAGTGCCCTACAAGACTCAGGGAAAGGTTTGTGTTTCATACTGACAGAAGTGTGAGTATTGATATGCATTAACCGAACTGTAGCTTAATCCAGTCCACCATGTTCATCACAAAAACATACCAAGCAATAGTCACAACCAAGCCATTTTGGTAAGAAGCTGCAGAGCTAAATTAAAGCCTTTAAAGCAATAAAGTCACCAGGCTGGGAGAGGTGGAAAAGTAGCATGCACTATCCAGTTCCTGCTGAGTTTCCTTGAGGTTGGACACTCAACTCATAAGGAAATATTTTTATAAAGATGTACCTCTGAGAGTGTTCAGTTCCCTGGAGCTAATGAGTTTTTGCTTATGGTATGTTGTAGCACATCCCTCCTGAGCCCCTGAATGTCACTAGGAGGAAAAACTTTTCCCTGAAATATAAAGCCTTTTATTTTTAAATATCATGTAAGACTGTCCTTCCACTGAAAGAAATCAAACACTGGGGAACAGTCTTTGCATTTCCTTATGACACTGACATGAACACAACCTGTTGCTTATAATTCTTAAAAGCAACTGAACATAATTACTACATCTATTAGCTGACAGAGATAATGAAAAAAAAATTTCTGAACTATCTGAAAGTTGCCCAGGAGGTTAAGACTTAAAAAAAAAAAAGAAAGAACCTGTTGTGCTATATCCTCCATCTACAAAGAAAACATCAACACCTTGTAATTTTTCATAATTAAACTGCAAGGTCTTATTTATACCACATCTGTAAACAGCTGTATGATGGCTTTCTTAGGCGTCAGCAGTATGTTTTAAATTATTTATCTTTTCTGTCTATCCAAAATCAGAAGTCATCCTGTAACTAAAGCTCTCCATTCTGAAAATGTGTTTTCAAAACATGTCATGTATTTTGACACCCAAGCTTTATTTTTCACTTATTTCTGTGAAAAGACCAACTTTTCTGAATTAGATAAAACCAATTATTGAATATTTGCAGCAAACCTTTATTTCTTCAGATAAAGGGGAAATATGCAAATATGTTAATCAGCATGATCTATATGTATAAAACCTGTAATGCTACACTGGCAAAATTACTAACTCTGATTTGATGCAGCACCATTTCTAAAGTAATGCATGACCTGGACAGATCCAGGATCCTGCACATTTAACTCATAGGAAACACTACATTATATACTTTTACTGGCCAGGGAATATGTCAGAAAAAGAAAAAATTCAAAGAGTAATTTTATTAAAGGAGTAGGTTAAAGTTTATAGCAAGTGAGCACTCAGAGCAAACACAGCCCATACTGTATCTTGGTCTTGTGTTCTGTCATGCCTAAAAATTATTTATGTAACTCAAGAAAGCTGGTTGAAACAAGAAAAATTAAGCCAGCCAGACTCTTCTTCGGAGTCAAGACAACAGTCTTCCTGTTGTTATCTAATAAACACCACATAACACATGAAGTCCATGGAGATGAACAGGGGTAAGGTTCATATACATACCACATTGACTGAATTTCTCCTTTAGCTTCTGCCAGGTCAAGTCAAAAGGAAGCTAAAATAAAAAAAAAGTATTATTGATAACAAAATATTACAATGAGAATAAGAGCATGCAATCAAATATACACACAAAATAAGCTTGTGGTTTCTATATATTTAATTGCTTACATTTCTCACAAATATCTGGTTGCCTTTAGAGCCTAATCTCTCTCTCATGCCACCTCCCATGGGGCCAGGCACAAATCCTCGATCGATGTCCATGTTCCTGTCCAGGCCTCCACCCATGGCTGGTCCCATTCGATCAAAACCAGAACCCATCCGATCCATTCCCATTCCTCCTGCCATATTGTTCATACCACCCATTCCACCACCTACACAGAGAAAGAAATGGAGGATAAAATAAAATCTCCTTTTAGTAATAAACACACAAGTATTTGGTATAAAATAAAGCTGTTGTGTCAGGAGAAGAATAACTTTATTAAAACTGCTGTAATATAAACCATAACTTTTATACATGCACAGTGATTTACTGAAGAGCATGGCTAGTATTTCAAGACAAAGTATTACACAAGATATAGAGTGTCAGTTCTAAAATAGTAAAACCAAACCTGCATCAAGCTATTAGTCACACCATCAACGTAGCAAAATGTTGAACACAAGAATTCAAAGTCTGTCTTGTTTACTTTAAAAAAATGATACCCATTACCAAAAAGATCAAATAAATAACTGTGTTAATACTTAGATACAGATAATTTGACCAGCTATACTATCGTTTATTTGGCTTCCTGCACTTATATTCAGCTTAACTTAATGCAGCCATACCCACACCTAATTACAAAATCTAGAGAAAGTTTTTTTTTTTTTTGCCAAGAACAGAAGTTACTGCAAGTATTGTAAAGAGCATTAACTTTATTATGTGTCATGGTTTAAACCCCAATAAAAAGTATATACATGGAATAAAATGTATTTATTTATATAAGTAACTAAGAGCAATAGCATTCAAATACTATAATATTTCTGGATTCATAATTAAAAATAAATGTACAGTAAAATGATCAAGATCATTCATGAGGGGCCCTCTCTTTAAGCCTTATATCTTCCAAGATTGGCACTAACAAGATTTTAGTTTCTCATCTGCTCTAGACTGAGGAACTCAGAGTTGCTGCAATACAAACTCAGTACTGGAGCTTTGCACAAAATTAAACTGGGGGATAATCTGAAATTCAAGGCTGATTTTTTATTTCAATGGTGACAAATTACTGAGGTTCAGCTTCACAAAGTTTACTCAAATAACTCTGCCTGTCTTTTTTTCTGAAACACAAGTTTACTTTAATCACTTCTCCCTCCAAACTAGAAGTTGAAACCATTCCAAATCTAAGATTAAGGTAAAGACTGTTTTAGCTAGTTTTCCTCTGAACTTTTACCTCAACAAAACAGCTTTGAAAATTGTTAGACTTGTCACATGCAACAGAGTTCTACTTCCCTTAACAGCAAGAGACTATGCTACAGCAAATTCCTCTGATACAAGTATGTGTACACTGTATTGTTACATTGCCTATGCATTTATGTTCTATTGAAACAAGTTAACCTACTCATTCCAGATCTTACTGGGCCCATGCTAGGTGCTCCCATTCCTCCTGCAAAAACACCAATCATTGCACCACCTAAACAGAGAAAAATAATGAAGTGACATACACTGAAACCACCAGTTAGTGAAAAAAACAAAGCACACGCTAACGAAGTGCACTGTTCTCAATGTTACATGGCAATATTTTTCTATAAGGGCACTTTAACGTGTGCCTTTACTATACAAACTGAATAGGAACGCCTTTAAGTAAAGTCAGTTTCTCCCTTTCTACTACAGGATTTAAGCTGCTCTGGTTTCTTTCTAGCTTCTCTCCCCTCTAACAGCCTGCCAGCAGCACAAACATGGTAAAACTAAATGGGCCGTTTCTCACATCAGGAAAAACAACCTCAAAATTCAAGGCTTCATCTTATATGAACTTGATAGTATAAAAAATCAACAATTCTGCTGCAAATTAAACATCCTCAATTCCACTCTGATACTATAACCCAACCAAAGACGCCTTCCTTGATTTCAAGGTTACTAAAAGCAAATGCCTTCACAGTATTTCTTTTTAAGATACCATTAACCTAAATACTGTAACAGGAGTACATCAGAGCCTTCTCTGATCAAACACAGCATCTATTAAAAGTCCCTACAGTTTCCTTCCATTATTTAAGGTTAAGCTGGCAATCTCTAATCTTGGTTCTCAGGACACTATTCAAATGGGCAGATCTGATAGATTGTAAATTGAAGCTTGCTGGATCTACTGAATGAAAGACACCCACATCAGTTTCTCACAGTTGTTCATGAATTATTAAACCAACATGTTACCAGAAGACTCAGAAGCCTACTGCTTGCAGAAACATTTATAACTAAATGGCCTTGCATTTTCACTCAGGAAACAGATGTTTATGCAAGTAGCCAGAGCGAAAGCATACACTTGATTTCTAAGACATTCATTCCAAGGCATTAAGACTAGCTCAAAGGACAAGCTTATTATGTTCTTACCACTTCTACACAATTATCAGTATTGAAGAGAAGCACACAACAGTTACCCTTTGCTATGACTTGCCTCTACTAATATTTTTTTTTTTTTTAAATCAACTTTTAGACCAGATGAACCTTATGCTCTTAGGAGGTCTTCTCTTTCAAGAAGGTGAATTAAGGGAAGGGAAAAGTACAAGAAATAGGGAAGAGGAGGAACAGCTGTCTCCTATAATGCAATTTGTGTTCAGTTTCAGGCCCCTTACAACAAAAAAGACATAGAGGTGCTGGAATGTGTCCACAAAGGGCAACACTGCTGATCAAGGCTCTGGAGCACAAGCCTTTTGAAGAATGGCTGAGGGAGCTGGGGTGCTCAGCCTGGAGAGGAAGAGACTCAGGGAGGACCTTTCTACTCTCTGTAACTATCTGAAAGGAGGTTGCAGAGACATGGGGTCAGTCTCTTCTACCAAGTAATAAAGCAATAGAACAAGAGGAAACAGCCTCAAGTTAAACCAGGGAGGTTTAGATTGGATACTGGGAAAACATGCTTCACAGGAAGAATTGTCCATCATACAAACAGGCTGACCAATGAAGTGGTGGCATCACCATCCCTGAAGGGATTTAAAAGACGTGTACATGTGGCTCTTGGTAAGCTGGTTTAGTGGTGGACTTGTCAGTGCTGGGTTAAAGGTGATTTTTTCCAGCCTAAAAGATTCTGTGATTCATCCAGGTAACAGCATAGTAACAAAGGACAAGAAGGCTCTATTTTTGAGCTCTTCCACACCTCTGAAGATGGAAGGAGGGAGCCCCACTGCCAACAAGACATCATCTATAAACAAAATAATGCTGGCTCAGTTACAGAAGAGACCAATACCATTCTGAGCTATAGGAGCTCAGAAGGCAGGACAAAAACTGAGGACACCCAAATTCAACACTCCTGTCCAATGCTACCTGATCTGCAGTAGAGACAATATTAGACCATGCATTTGCCAAACAGGCTCATGGAAGCTACAAAGGCTGTACGTGGACACCTTGTCAGGATTATCAGAAGCATATACTTCAACACCCCAAAGATTTAATACCCTACAAAATATACAGTATGAAGGTAAATGCTTTCCTCAAACAGCTTTCCATTCATATTTTACAGAGGGGAAAAAACCCTCTAAACCTGAACCCCTGTAATGAACATTCAGATTACATCCTTACAGTAATGACTGGGGGAGAAGAAATAGAAGATGACCAGATGAAACCTCTTCTCCTCTTCTTCTAGCAAAATTCTTCCAATACTATGTCACAGAAAATTTAACAGTTACCATACCCATTCTTCCAAAAGACTCTCCAAAACCACGGTTCAATGCCATGTCACCACGACCAAATTCTCTTTCCATGTTTGCTCCCATTCCACCACGGAACATTTCTGTAAAGAACAAAGCAAAAACCAGGAATATTCTGTTATTTACAGAATATTTCTCACATTTGATGCTCCTACAACACTTGTTTCACAGCTGCTTGTTTACATAGAAGTGAGTCTAATGCACAAGTCAGAGGCACCTATTACACACTCAACTCTCCTGCCAGTTCCTAGGCCTCCACTCATGCAACTACTTCCTTTGAACTCATGTATATTACCCCTAGATGGAGAGCTTTTAATAAATACATATTTTAATAAATAAATATCAGCAAACTAGTAGGTGTACAGGAACGGTGTTCAACTACCTCCCATTCGGTTGACTCCAAATCCTCCCATGTTAGGCATTCCTTCCATTCCACGAAATCCAGGAAGTCCTGCAAAATAAGGAAAAGTGTTTTCTATATAGTATTAAAGAAATATTTAATGCAAAAAACTTCATTGCACGTACCGCCTCCCATTCTACTCATTCCACCAAATCCTGGGCCGTCTATTCCCATACCTTTAAATCAAAAAGATAAACAACACTTAGTACGCCCTAATGGATTTTTAAAAAGTCAGACAGAGTTAAAATCTCTAAAGCACACTACACAAAGCTTACTTTGTCAAAAGTCTGTCATTTTTGCAAACATAGAAATGACAATTTTAAACTTTAAAAATGTTAAACTATCTCTGTATAACTTAAAAATAAAGAATATGGATTTACCTCCTGGACCCATGCTCCCCATTCCACCACCCATGCTCAGCTGTGTTGCACTGATGGGCTGTCCGCCTGGTCCAAGTCCCATACCAATGCCACCAAGACCACCTCAAAAACAAAAAAAAGTAAGTATGATCAGAAGAGAGACTTTCCTCTGTATCACAGAGACCATAGTAAGCAAAATATTACTAAACTGTGTGAGAACATTGATCACCATATACTAAGTGCAAGGAGTAGAAAACTGAGCAGGCACTCACGAGGTAATTGTGAGCTTTTGCTGTCCACAACACGGAAGTCTTCATGAGGAACTGATTTGTCATCCTGATAAAAAACAAGGATGTTATGCTATGATCCTTTCAGTGTTTTGGCAGAGACATATAAAATAGAAAGAAATGAAAGCAACTTACCATTTTTACATGCATGGGTCTATCAAACAGGAATTGTCCATTGAACATAGCTGAAGAAATTTAAGTCAAGGAGTCTTAAGGCAATTTAACTGTTTCTGAAGAATCAATGTAATAACTTATTATATTTCTGTACAATTACTGTGAGTCTTGTCTTTCTCTACCTTATCTTTAGAAACCCAGTTCAAGGGCCAGAAGATGCAATACAAGCTGTTCAGTACATTAAAGTTAGTTTCACAACTGTCACGCTGCCAGGTATTTTAATTTTGCTCAACATCATGAGGAACTTTTAGAACTTAGTAGTAAATTCAGGCATTACAAATGTAATCCGCACAGTATTACACTCTAGTCCCTATATCGTAGCTACAAGGCAAATAAGCACCATTTGTAAAACTATGCTGTCAGAACCATTAAAGACTAACCAATATATGATTAATTATTTTTCAAAACCAAGGATACATATTGCTTGAACAGCTTCAATTGCTTGTTCAAAGGTAACTGTCCCCATTCCTCGACTCTTGCCATCTTTATCTTCTTTGATGTCTGCACGCTTCACAGTTCCAGCAATGCTGAATACCTCCTTCAGTTTCTTCCAGCCAACTTTGAAGTCAAGCTTAAACACAGAAATACATCCGTGACTTCAGTGCACATCTCTGTTCTGCTGTTACATTTGGAAGAGATTTTCTGCATTGCTCATTGACAAAATGCTTGATAATTTTAAGTAGCTGAGATTTTGTAATATACACACACAGTGTCGAAGTCCAAAAAGTCACCAATTGTACATGTATGTAGAATACGTACACGTATTTTACTTTAATGAATACACTACCATTGGGCTGGTTCTTGAGAAGAGCAGCTGTAATTCTGCAAGACCTCAAATAAATACAGTAGTCTTTTGTGCTAATAAAGAACTTGAACCACTGCATTTGTTGGAACTTTATTGTGTTAGTCTAAAGTAACTAGCAGGATAAATTGAAGTAAACTGATGTATATATTTAATAAAAAAGAAATGCAATTGTAAATAGTGAAAAGATGTATAAAATATTTTTGAATCAACAGATGACTGCAATAATTAGAAGTGCACGTCAGTCTCAAAAGTTCAATGTATCTTTCCATGTCCAAAATCTGAATACAAACCAAACATTTTCAACTGAATATTCTAACTGTGAACTATTTGCAACCTCCTCTTTATATGAAATCTCAACTACACAAAGATCAAACATTAAAGTTATAAAATCCTGTTTTAAGCTTACATTGGCAACAAAAATCGTGGATCCAAGCCTGCCTGCTTGCAAATTACTGATAACCTCAGGAGGAATGTTTGGATTATTGAGAATAGAAGGTGGTAAATTCATCATTCCAGGTGCCGCATCAGGTCCATGTCCTCCTGGAAACTGCCCTCCTCCCCGCTGCAGTGCCCTACGAGCATGTTCCCCCTCAGGATCCTGAAACATGGGCACAAACAAAGCCACTCAACCATCAACAACTGGACTGGTAACAAACAAAATGGTACTACTTGAAATTCTGCATAAACCCATGAAAATTATCAACTAACAAATACGCTTGTCCATGTCAGAGGGATCATGAACCGAATTAGCATGGAGACCTAATTCCCTCACCTCTAGAGGTGGGTCCTTTCAGATGAGGGTTGAGGCATATTGGCAAAGCACTTGTTGAGGAAGCGTGCACTGCCACTTCACATGCTGTACCTAGCCTATGGACAAGTAGAAAAGATTTCAAGCTAAAGGACTGTCAGTCTAGGACTTTCTTCCAAGAACTGAATGAATTTAATTAGGTGGTGGTTTTGTATTATTTACTAATGCCATTATTAAAATTGTAACAGGACAGGAAGAACTGCATCAGATACCATCATATACTACAGTACTACAATAGAAATGTTGACATTATTTCACTTTCCAGACATCATAACTTCTCTATTTCCAGCCCCATTTTTGCACATATGTAGTGGCCTAATAATTAGCTCATTCTGTGTCATATTTTGAAGATAAACAGTGTAAACATAGATTACCTAGGTTGGAAAAAACCTAAGGTAAGAATATGAAGTAAAGTTGTTTTAACAAAAAACAGCATTAGATTATTTTGATTTTAGGACATGCTTTTTGTCAGTTTACTCGGCATAGTATCCAACCTTTTGCAAGCCAACAGGCAGTTCAGCCCATTAAGAAAAGTTCACATAAAATGAAACTGGAAATTGCACATCTAAGATTCTCAAAATCCTGTATGGTCATCTCAGTAGCTTTAGTATCTTCATTATTTCAAATTGAAAACAGCAGCAATAAACATACCTCTTTAATATTCAGGGGTCTTCCACTAAGATCATATTTGTTCATAGTGTCTAATGCCTTCTTAACAAATTCTTCATCTTTGAATTCAACCACACTTAGAAAGAGATCAAAATATTTAGAGTATTAAAATAAAGTTTAACATGCCAAAACTAATAGAATGTTTGGATAGCAGTGTGCTTCTACACACATAAAAAAAGAAACTTACCCACAACCCTATATCCAGGAGATTTGTCATCATATGTAAAGAGAAAACAAGCAAGAAAAAAAAGAAGTCAGTCAGCACATATGACAGAGCAATGAAGATTCCAGTTAAAGATCCCAGCTCACTGTTAAGTAACTATACAAGTTATTTTCAGATTCAAAATCCATAATATATGCTCTTTAGTGGTAGCCAATCTGAATTTCTCCTACTTTCTCAGCATACATACCGTTCAAATGCAAGAGAATACATTGAGTATGCTCTTTGAGTCAAACCAGAATTGGAAAAATGCCACACAGATCCATATAAGGACAACTGGGAAGAGGAGGTGGGAGGAAAGGGTGGAAAGAAAATAACCCCAAAACATAACCAAAAACCAATCAAGACACTCATCATTAAAAGTTGTCCACTAACTACAAAATTAAAATCTACCTACATCAAGTACACCACTAACTACAATGAAAAAGCAGTCTGCATACCTCTTCAGTACTACAACATAATTGAGAAATTACCTTATAAGAAAATACCCTTATTGACTGCACCAGCATCCTTCTAATCAAGCAAAGAGATGAGGATTTCTTAAAGCATAGCAAAGCTGACAGTATGTTTTAGTTTTAGCAAGTATTAAAGAAAGTAATTTACAACAATTGATACAACCTCAGTTAAGACTCAAACCTGCATTTCTCACGTTCTCACTGCAGGCTTGGAGCTGCTATTGGCCAAACTTTTGACTATTATTAACATGACAGAGGAGCTTTAACAATCTTCACTATTAGTGCCTCATTGCAGGCACTCTGTTGGCTACCAACCATCTCCATCCATTTAGTTTTAAAAAAGTAAATACATTAAGCCAGTGTTTAAAAGTACCAATCCTGTAAAGCTGTGAAATCAGGCACTTCACCCGGTATATTCTTAGCTAACATTTTATACTTATTGGCCCCAAGAAGAGCATACTACACTAAAAAAATTTAAATAAAATGATTGGTTTATTGAACATCCTTAATATGAAACAGATTTGTACCAAAACAAAGGTGTTGGCTAAAAAGAAGAATTAAGTAAAAGCCATTTGTTAATTTTTACAGAAATACTTTGTCCCTTACAACCAACTAGTGTGAGTTGCATGAAGGTGTCAGACTACTTCTAATACAGAATCCTCAAGACTACCTTAATGAAAATCAGTGTAAAAATGAAACTTACTTTCCAATAACTGGTACAGGTATTATACAAAAATAAAACTGCTGAGGAACTTTTAAACCTCTAGCAGATTGTTGCCCACGGCACTTACCCTTGATTTTCCTTCAGCATCCTTAAACAGCTCCACGTATGTAACCTCACCAACTACATAAGACATACAAAGGGAAAATACCAAGAGACAATGCATTTAAACACCAGTATCTTTCTTTACTGTGCCCCTGTGCACAAGTCTACAGAGAATCACCTATTATTCACCAACAATCAAAACCAGACCAACCATACCTCCTGTCAATGGCTATATAATTTAGCTAGTTTTCAGAAATATGCAGCAGCCACATTCTCAAAAGCTAAAAACAAACAACTATATTTAACCTAATTCATACTACAGATCACATTTTGGCCAGTATGATATAGTTGGTGAACAAATTCAGATATACACAGTCCCTTAACCTAACAAATGAAACGTCAACGTTCACTGAAAAGTGTTACATTTATCATCCTACTCACAACACCTGTTTTAAGGTGACTTTCTACCTGAATATCTTCAATCAAAAGTTTGCCTTCAATAATAACCAAATTTACACATCAAATATTTCACAGCAAGCGACTCACTTTCTAAAGTAGGAAGTTTAAGTAAATAAACCAATCAAATAGTCACGTCACCTTACAACAGATAAGCCAGCAGTTACAGAAGGGGGGTCTGGCATTTTTCACAGCCTAAAAGCCAAGTGTGCTTTGCATTACTTTTGAAGAATCAATTTTTCAAGGAAAACACAGAACTAACTTTTTACAAAATCCATATATTATCATTATTTTACCCCAAATGTAAAATAAAATTTTTGGGGTAGTCAGGTTTCTCTATCAGAACTGCAACAATAGGAACAAGCTTTTAATACAAAGCTCCAGACAAACAGTCATGGCAGTAATGACAATCAGACAAAGTTAATGCCACAGCCAGATTCCACCAAAGAAATACAAAACAACTTTTGAAAGACATCCCTTATTATTCAGGTTAACACACTTCATGTGTTGCTTAAATACAAAAGCCCTTAGAGAAAAATAAATCTACAAGAACTACAACTAGACAAAACACAATCTCTTTAAGAACTCATGAGGTCATGCATATACTCTCTACTATCACACCAGAATGGCAGAAGATTGTGAGCACTTCATTTACCCAGCCTACCCTGCAATGCAATTGTCTCGGATGAAAGAAGGGGAAGGGAGATAGATGTACCAAGTACAGGCCAGAACAAAAAAAGTCAAATCAAATCTGTGTGGCTCAAAGGACACATCAGTTGCATTTAAGCCCTACTGGTTTCTGTGTGAAGTGTATTACAAGGAGTGAGTTACCTTTCTCTCTCATCAGGTCTTTAATAGCTTGCCATTTCATGTCATATGGGATGTTACTAATAAAAACTCTGTTGCGATTAACAGCCTTCTTGTCTCCAGAGCCTGCATTCTTCTCCTTTGCATAGGGATGGAATTTATTCTTGTTTCCAAGAGAAGGGATTGCCTTTGCTTTTGCAACAAACTTTTCTTTCACAGGTGCTTTCCCTTCTTTTGCTGTCTCATCATTATCCCTACATTAAAAAACAAAAATCCAAACAAAAACACTGTTAGTCTTGTGTTGGATCATTAGACTACCCACTTCCTACCTATATAACTGAATATTTCCTATGCTCCTATATGTTCCTATTGGAACTCCCAGGATGTCAAATGCTGCTTTTCAAATTAGAGAAAATAAATTCATGCTATCAGAGTAATTCCAAAATACACTGCTTTATCAAGAACAAAAAAAATGTTCCAATACTACGTAAAGAAAGTACATCTTACTAATTCACTTACATTCTGTTTCACAGAAGCACAGCATCCTAAAATGGTTTGGGTGGCAAGGTACCTTAAAGATCATTTAATTCCAAGCCCCCTGCCATGGGCAGGGACACCTTTTACTAGATCACCTTACTCAGGGCTCCATCCAACTTTTAACACTTCCAGGGATGGGGCATCCACAACTCTGGGCAACATGTGCCAGCACATCCTCTCTGTCCAGACTCAGAAAGATGGAACTATGCAACTACTACAAAGACCAAAACAGAAAGAGTAAAAAATGACCTCTAGTACCCATGCCTTGGTGCTTTGGTAATTTTCACACCTCACTTGAACAAGTTACAGTATATTGAGTAGAAACAGTCTAAGCTTGAGAGTTGAAACAGCTCAGGATGCTTAATTAAATGGAATAACAATATATCAAAATCAATTCCAATAGGTTTTATATCAAATTATGTTTTATCTACCCCATAAATTATCTTTATTCACCATTTGTGCCAGACTACTGTTAGACAGAAATTAAAATTCAACTAAGAACAAGAAATATTTTTTCAGTTTCACTGCTTAACACTACTAGAATTTGAAAACTTGCTAAATGCATAGGAAACAGCTGTATTAAGCCATGCCATGAATCTAAGACCAATTAAGTAACTAGGTATTATCCACTTAAAACAACAAAGCAGACACCTGGCCCTCAGTCTTTCAAAACTTCACCAATAGCACTGAAATCCTCCTTTTAAAATATTTTCATTTTTAGATGAAAATGCAAGAAAATTGGCTGCTTTTCTTTTACAGCAGTCCAAATCTCAACTTCAGTAAGACCATACATTTTCAACAGAATTAGAAGTATCTGTAACTCTTCAGCACTCCTGATATTTTTATTATCACAAGGTCATTTAGCATGCTAACAGAGGCTCAAAGAGCCTTAATTGTTACTTTTAAAAAGGAGAACTGCTGAACTGAAAGAATCCACTGAATGAAGCCACACAAATGTGATCCACTAAACAGATGCTACTTAGCATCTTTAACTACACATCACTATCTATTTAAAGAGAAACTTTAAAAGTACTTCTACAGAAACACGTATTTTAAAAAGCCAGAATTAGCATCTTGAGTTAGAACAATTAGAAGGTGATGTCCTACAGCACTGACAGAAGTGAATGATCGTGAACACTCCTTCTTAAATTACATCACTATCTTTATTGTATTTCCCACATTTCAGAAGGTTTAGTTTTTATCTCACTGAGACACTTTGGAAGGTTTCAAGCATTTCAGTTTTACAACCACAACATATGGCAAAACTAGTGATTTTGATTAACTGACAAATTTTCAGCTCTCTGCACAGTTAACAAACAGTGAGTAAGTGGCAGTCCTGCACTCAAAAGCACATGCAAGGAGCTTTTCATGATGCTAAATGTATTATCTACTCAAGCCAGGGCACTTTTCAGGGAGGAGTACATTCAAATACATCTATATTTCTCCCCTGACTTTTTCCCCAATTTTGAAATACTCACATGGTATTAACTTCACAGCCCTTGTGTTTATATATGGATTAAGAGTGGATTAGCAACTGGGAAATGCATGGATACTCCCCTGGGGCAAGTATTTGTAAAATTTAAAACATCTCAAGTCAACAATACGTTATCTGGTTCAAGCTTTCTCCAACGTCCCTCTGCATCATCCCTCCTCCACACCATCCTGTCCGTGTGACAACATAATTCTTGTGTGGCTGTGTAGTGAAGTGAAATGAAGGGAACAATGCAGGAACTGGAGGGATTCAAGGGAGGAGGCAAAGAGCACAGTACCAAGTCTTCAGTCAGATCAGTTCCTTCCAATCCAACCCCACCTGCAAATGCAAAACTCCTGCCCAACAAGACTCCTAGTAAAAATCTGAGTTCTTCCTTAAGTTTTAGGATTAGAGCAATGGATTCTCTTCAGCCTTTTAAGCTCTTTCCTGCTTAAAGGATTATGAAACAGCCCCTTGGTGCTCAGTGTAGTGCACAGGATGAGCCAGGTCTCCAAATATGGAATCCAGAGGCTCTGCAAGACCTGGCTGTACTAATCAGTAGAGAGCACAGAAAATATAAACCTGGCATAAACTCCTAAATCTGGGAAACAAAGCGACACTGCACTTGGTCTGGGAATCACAGTCAGGCTGCTGAAAATAGAGGATTAATTAAAGAAACAATCCTTCCTGCAAAACTCATCTGCCAAAACCAACACAGGCCAGTGACCAGGCCAGAGGCAGAAATCCTTTTACAATTCTTACCCTCCTCCTTGAATATTAACAATAATTTCAATCATAAATACATTCAACACAATATCACATTACTCACCGACAGACCACAGAAAAGACTCAGAAATTATAAACTGACATTTTCATGGGGGAAAAACAATAATAATTTCTCATCTTTACCTTTTGTATGAGCTACATATTTCATACATTAAATTAATATTTGCCTGTGAAATCACAGACCATCACCGTTCCTAGGACTGGAAAAAAGATGTCTACAATTAGTTCTTAAAAAAAAAAAAAGTGCATATTCTCATTGATTTGAAAGACCAATTATATCTTTTGGGAAAAAAAAAAGCTTTTGAACATTCCATAAAGTTCTGAAGACAAAAGACAAGCTTTCCATATGCAAGACTAGAAGCCTATAAATAAAAAGCACAAGATACATCGACATAAAACTTGAATTTTTAAAAGAAACTTCTATTCCTCCTCACAAGTGTCCATAACAAGATAAGCAGACAGAAATGGAAGAAGTTCACAACATGTGATTTCAAACCACATGGATCACTTTAGCTTTGTTGTGCTGAACAGTTCCACTGCCCATGACAAAAAACTTAGGGAAGTGTGCAAACTGTGTCAGGATTCCTCTCCAGTTTAATGAATGCTAAGCAAACCAGGTTACTAAAATCCTTTTTTTAAGTAATACATTTCACCCACAGACTGACAGCTTAATCCTTCTGTACACCCGTTTGGGGGAAGATTAGAAACTATATGTGAAAGAATAAGATTTGAATCTCTGCTACCGAGAACCCTCCATTACTTTCAAACTTCAAGTTGTGACTTCTACCAGGCAGAATGACTGGGATTTTTCATTTGCTTGTGATGTTTTGGAGGGAAAAGAAGATACTGTTGACAGGAGGGAAACAGAGAAAATACTTCATTTCAACAGTAGAAACCTCAAAAGGCAATAAAATTTATACGCTTAAAAAGGGCAAAAAGGGTGACAATCATCCTGTGAAAATTCAATTCCAATCTTTGCAGTTTGGAAGCTGAGGACCAGATTAGAAAAAAAAAAAAAAAAAAAAAACAAATCCAAAAATTCCATGTTACAGTAAAGTGGAATTTATAGCTTGTAAACTGAACTAAATTTCACAGGGAGTCAAGTAAAGGCATGAAGTACATATTTATTCCTCCAGCTTTATATTGAAGATGATCCCACATGCATTTTTTTAAATACAACAGTATCAGAGCAGGGCTGCTTAGAACATGTCAAAACTTCACAGATGCCAGCAGCTTTGATGTACTGTAAAAGTAAGTCTACTGTAAATGTACTTTCCCTCCAAGATCTGAATGAGATTGGAAGAGATATTGAAATTCCAACCATCTGAGGCCAAAATCTAGTTCAGGAGAAGAGTGACAACCCTCCAAGCCTGACATCAAGAACGACCACGCACACAAAGTTATTAATGGTATTGTTCCAGAGAGCTGGTATTTCCAGCTCCTTTAGACTAAGTTCCTTTCAGACCTACTATACAAGGCACAATTTTACATACTCCGTGCATGAAAATGTTACCGTTTCCAAGAAAGCTTCATGTATGCATGTGCGGGGGTTGTTTTTAGAAAGTAAATTACTATAGGGCTGTCATACCATTCTCACGTAAACAAAGACTAGTTCAACGGCTTTACAAATAAAATCGTTTTGGCAAGAAGTGGAAACGTAAACGGCACCAGAAGCGATGCGGAACACTCCTGGACGGGTATCCCGTGGGAACCGGTCCGCCAGGTACCAGAGCCCGGGGCTCGGAGCCCAGCCCTGCCCTGCGGGGCGGCCTCGCACCGCCCAGCCCTCAGCGGCCGCTGACCAGAGCCGCCACCTGCCCCGTGCCCAGGCCGCGGCCTCCCCGAGCTCCCGGGGCGGGAGGGCCCCCCCGGCCCCGGCCCCGGCCCCGGCCCCAGCCGTGCCCCGACTCTGCGGAGGAGGAGCCATGGGGACGGGGGGGTCCGACCACCTCCTCCTGCCGCCCGCCCGGCCGCGCTGCCCCCGCCGCCCTCCCGGCCCTGCCCTCACACACATTTTGACGCCATTTGCGCTGCCCGCGCCGCCACCGGGTGCCGCGGCCGCCGCCGCCTCCTCATCCTGCGGCGGCTGTTGCGGCGTCTGTTGTTGCGGTGCCGGCTGCTGCTGTTGCTGCGGCGGTGGCTGTGGCGCCTGGCCGGCCGTCTCCTCGGCTCGGCGCGGCGCGGCCGCCTCCGCCTTGTCGCTCTCCGCCATCTCGCGCCGGGCCGCGGCCCAGCGACCGCCGGTTTGAAACGGGCCCCGACCGCCTCGGCCTCGCCGCGCCGCGCCGCACCAAGTCTCGCGAGAGCGCCGCGCGCGGCCGGGGGAGGGCACGCGCGCCGAGGCTTTGTGCGTTGCCGTGGCGACGCGCGGTCGGGCTGCGCCTCACGCCAGCCGCCCTCACTGAGTCACTGAATCACTCAGTCGCAGAAACAATTCGGTGGGGAAAGACCTCTGAGATCTTCAAGTCCGCCCTTTAATATAGCACTGCTAAGTACACCACTAAGCCAAGTACCCAAGTGGCACATCTTAACGTCTTTTAAATCCCTCCTGCAATGGTGACTCCACCACTTCCCCGTGCAGCCTGTGCCATTGATGGACAACCCGTTCCGTGAAGAAATTTTTCCTAATATCCAACCTAAACTTCCTCTGATGCAAGTTCAGGCCATTTCCTATCACCCTATCACTTGTTTCATGGAAGAAGAGACCAACTCCCACCTGGCTATATCTTCCATTCAGGCAGTCGAAAGCAATAATGTCCCTCCTGAGCCTCCTTTTCTGAGCCTCCTTTTCTCCAGGCTGAACACTCCTTCAAATGCTCCTTACAAGATTTATGCTCCAGACCCTTGATCAGCTGCCCTTCTCTGGACACGCTTCTGCACCTCAATGTCCTTCTCGCTGTGAAGGGCCCAAATCTGAACACAGGATTCATTGTGCAACCTCACCAGTGTGAGTAGAGGGGGAAGATCACTATTCTAGTCCTGCTGGCCACACCATTTCTGATTTAAAATATCTTGCGTGGTCTTTTTCCAAACACTTCAGTACCCCTCTACATTAATAAGATCCCCACATTCATCATGAACTGAAGGCTCCCAAATTCTGAAGGATTTGGACACAAATCAACCCTAAATCTGTGTTGAGACAGCTCAGCCCAAATATAGAATCACAGAATACGCTGAGTGGGAAGGGACTTATCAGGATCATCCAGTCCAACTCCTGGCCCTGCACAAAACACCCCAAGAGTCACACCGTGTGCCCAAGAACATTGTCCAAACACTTCTGGAACTTTTTCAGGCTTGGTGCTGTGACCACTTCCCCAGGGAGGGTGTTTCAGTGCTTAACCACCCTCTGGGTGAAAAACCTTCTCCTGATCCAACCTAAAGCTCTCCTGACTCAGCTTTGTGTTGTTTCCTCCAGTCCTGTCACTGGTCACCAGAGAGAAGAGATCAGTAGCTGTGCTTCTGCCTCCCCTTGTGACAATGTTGAATATCCCAATGAGGTGTCCCCTCTGTCTCCTCCAGGCTGGCCAAGTGACCTCAGTCGCTCCTCCAGACACTCCACCATCTTTGTTGCCTCCTTTGGACACTCTCTAATAAGCAATATTATTAAAAGAAGAAAAAAGCATTTATCATTTGGACAAAGTTTAATAATTTTACTAACAACAAATACAAAAGCCTTTCTAAAGAGGTAACTAAATATTATATAAATATCTATTATATAAGGAAAGCCATTCAGTCCTCTGCAATGAATTCACATCGGTGGCTTATGGTTGCTAACCTACAGACCTGTACTAATGTGGCTTTTGGAAGTAATCTCCTTATGAGCTGCTGGGACGCTCTTTTATCTGTCCTCATGACTGTCATAGCAGGTGTTGGTAACGTGAGATTTTGGAGGAAGCACTCAAAGCTACTGCAAAATACCCCAGTAACCTCCATTCCAGATGAAGGTAGAAAGGTATGTCCAGAGGTCTGATAAGGGATGTAATTCTGTTCACACATTAACCATAATTAGATAAATATCTTGGTGTTTGTGATACTAATCACTGCTAGAATAGTTAATGTTTACTTGATATTGCTGTCATTACATTTTACAGCTCTCACTTCTTCAGGATGAAGGGGAGTAATTCCCATGTTCAGGTTACCAGATCCTCTGTTTGATTGTGCTTTGCACAGAGCATCTCAAGTGTTGGAATCCTGTACTCCCTAAAGCAGTATTATGGCACCAAGCAGCTGACACTGAATTCCTGTGCTGATGGGCCTGTGGATAAAACAGGAGTTGCTGACTTTCTTACACACAGTTTGCCTACTTGTTCTGAGCAATCTACTGGCTGTGTCAATTGCTGCCTCCCCATGTTTGTGTGCCTTTAGGGCCCGTGGGTCTGGCTGAGGTGAAGTCAGTTTTCCCCAGAGCAGCCCTCAGTGCTGTGCTCTGTACTGGTAGCTGGAAAGGAGTTGGTAACACGTTGGTGTTTGCTGGGACAGCATCACAGCTGTATCTCCAACATTCCCCTCTCACCAGTAGGCTGAAGGTGGGCAAGATCTTGGGACAGGACATAGCCAGGGCAGCTGACCCCAACTACCCAAAGGGATATTCCACATCATATGACATCTGCACAGCAATAAAAGCCAAGAAAAAGGAGAGGAAAGGGTGAGGAGAGAGGGCATTTGTTATTACATTTGTCTTGCAGAGCAACTGCTATGTGCACTGCTTCCCAGGAAGTGGCTGGACATTGCCTACTGATGGGAAACAGAGAGTAAATCTGTTTTCCTTGGCTTCCATACACAGTCTTTGCTTTATTCAACTGACTTTATGTTGATCCATGATTTTTTTCCATCTTGTTTTCTCCCACCCCATTCTGCTGAAGAGTGCTAGAGCAACTTGGTGGGCACCTGGTGGCCAGCCAAGATCCACCCACCACAATCCAGTGTACACAGTTTTGTACCACTAAACTCCACTGTCACAGGATGGGTTTTGCAATAAATACTCAGAACTGCACAATCCATACACATCCAAAGATGAAAAGGTGTTTCGTATTAAAGTTGCACTGGGGCATAATCTGGCTAAAAGCCCGGAGGAGTTACGGTAGCTTTGCCCTGTCTCCCTCACACCACAACTCCAATTTAGAGCATTCTGTTCAGCTCAGTTGCCCGTGTCAGGATTTTTATGGGAGTCTTGCCTCCTATTCTATAAGTCTCATATACAACCACTCAGTATTTCTGTCTTCAAAGAACAATAATAAAAATGGGAGAGTAATGCCACAAAGAGCTGTTAGGGACCTGACAGGGGTGAACTGGAATTAAAAAGTAGAATATCTTTGGTGTACAAAACTGTGTTGAAAAATGTTTAAGTTTTTCCCTAGGAAGACTCTTGAGTATAAAATGATTGATTTTTTTTTTTTCTTAAATCTACTTACTACAGTTAAGTGAAAAAAAGGAAACCATTGTCTTTCCATGCCATTTCCTGTGCTGGGAAAGTCTCCTTTGTTACACACTACTGGGCCCTCCTGAGAATATTTGAAAATTATATTTTGATATACGGGCTTCCAACATCTCTCCTGCCTCTGTTCATATTCTTACAGAAGACAGAAACGATTTCTGAGGAATGTTCCTTTTAAAAGGGGGATCCTTCATTTAGTACAATACTGTTACAAGTGTTCTTGATCTGCTGTCCTAACAAATTCCTCTTATTATTCTCTAACATAAATAGTGTTTCACAGTTATAGGTAGAGTGTATGGCATAATGACTGTACAGTCTAGGCAAGCACAGAGTTGACAGCACTAATTTACAGGCAGAGTTGAGGATAATGGAATATTATTAATGTTCTTGCATATATGTGTAAACATAAGCAACTGTAAAGGAACTACTATTGAAAGTGTCTTGTACAAGTATTTTACTGAGGTAAAATAATTATGTGTATTTGAAGTATCAGCATTCTTTTCAAAACAGTAACTCTCCAGTAAATTCAAGTCTCAAGTCCTCAGTGACAAACAAGGTATAGCTCCCAATATGCTAATGAACAGATATGCATCATCATCCTTTTAGAAGGGACCACTTTAATTCATCGTTTGTTTATCTCAATATTTTTTTTAATTTTGTGTCTGGTGAAGTCATGATCAAAAGCAGCTCATCAATACTTTTATCAGGTGGAACTTGTGAAAAAAATTCTATGTTCCTGAAAGTCAGTTTGTACGGAACTTCATAAAATGGAAACTTTGATCCTCATTGCTTTTAAATCCATTTGACCTTTCTTTTGTAAATGACTGGTTTCAGTTCTCACCTGTATGATGCCTGCATGGTGGATATGTCACATATAATTCTTCTTCTTTTGTTTGCCATGGTACCTAAATGTGCTTAGCATTTTTAGACCCTGTCTCTTCTCCAGGAAGTCTAAGTACAGCTGGAGAAGGGTTCCTTTAGCAATATATTTGCTTTGTAAATATTTTGTACTTTCATACCTTATTTAAAGATTCCTTTTTGCACAGACACAAGTATTTTCAGACCAGTCTGCACTGTCAAAGGCTGGACCCAACCTGCACTGCTTTACTTTGTGCTAAAAAAAATTAAATTAACTCTATTCTGCAACTCTTTTGCATGCTTACAGTGGACCTATAGTAAAGCAAATACTATCTTCCCCAAAGGGTCTCTTTGCATTTAAGCATTATCTTTCTGGGCTGAGAAACAACATGGTATCAGTCAAATAGGAGACCTGCTCTACTCGATCTGCAGGGACCTACTTCTTTGTCCCCCATGGCAGGCTTACATCTCCCTGAGTCTCATAAAATTTGTTTTCATTGTTGTGCAACCCTTGACCAGAGCTTGAGTCTCAGTCTTAATCACCTATACCCCTAAAAGGCTGCGTAAGACCTAAAAGGCTGGTAGCACTTTTACTGTTCCTAGATGGGAACAATTCATATTATCCCTCTTCCCCCAGACATTACTCTAGCTGCTGAATTACGAAGGAAAAAACTGAGCAACCTGCTTTTTTGTTGGTCCTTCTTCCATTGTCAGGCTGAGTGCCCCTACCATACCCACCACCTCTGCCTTTCAAGTGAGGCAGCAAACACCTCCCTCCTGCAGGTGTAAGGGGAGCTCATCCTTCCCTTTGCCCTCTCACTAGCTGCCCGGGGGCTCGCCCCAATGCTGGGGTGGAAGAGCTGGAGATGCACCGGGCTCCATTTGCCTCCTCGTGGACGAACTCTCCCGTCCCACCCACACAAGGTGGCACTGTTGGTTTTCACTGTATTCATGCACTCTTCCACCTTCCCCAACACTGACACTGATTGAACTTAAAGGGGGTGATTTTCAACCTTCTTCAGTCTCTGAATCCCTACACTTTTCCTAATTGAAGAGTGGGACTAGTCAGACATTTAACACGGGGAGACTGCTTTGTAGGTCTTGTTTTTCTACCTCATTCCCAAAGTTACCAAAGCAGTGCTCTAGAGACCCACAGGGCTGTAGACTCTATGTTGCTGGTAAAGTCAGTGTCTACTAAAAGCACAACCTTTGAACAAGCACAAATAGAATTGCAGATATTTTAAGACTATGTAAAAAAAAACATGGTAGAATAGAAATATTTATTCTTTTAAAAATGCTAAATACCTTGAATCAAATTACATAAAATAATTCCAAGTTGCAACTGTGATCAATACATAAATTTATATATAATCCACCCCTTTTTGCGATGCGCCTCTGTTACTGCTTTTATCTTCCCTATATACTATTGCTTTCTGATTATGCATATTCTCAAAAAACTTGCTTAAATTTGCTTAGGAGGGGAGTTTCAACTTGATCTGTTTCTTCTGTGCACAATATTCTTCACTGACTCTCACACTTCAGCCCATTTAAAATTTCTAGCAATTGAAGGGAGAGTTTGCTTGCAAAGGAACATGCAAAGAGCTGTTTAAAGCTAAGCTGAAAAGCAAGTTACAAGGGAGCTAATTATCCCTCAAAACAGTTACATTTTCTTGACACCTATACCACTCAAGTGATCTTTAAACATTAAAAGTATTGACCAGCTAATAGTTCTAAGACTTCCACATTGCCTTTCACTCACTGGCACCCACTTGGCTTTAAGTGTCTTGTCCAACCTTAAATTAGGCCAGCTGAATTTGCCAACTCAACATAACAAATTACTAGATGATTCTAAAATCTCTATTTGTGATCAAGGGCTCTCCTTTGAGGAAACACAGCACTCCCTAAATAAGGATCAAATCAACAGCAAATATGATTGAAGTCAGATGAAAGTGATAGTAACTGTTAATTGAACACAAAAGATGGATCCTGATAAAGAAATTGAAATAAAGAGTAGCGAATGCTCCATTGGTCCATATATCCAGAATGAGTCACATACACTGCTTCTTATTTGCCTTACCAAAAAATCACTTTTCCCATGCAAAAGAACAACTTGTGAATTTCAAGAGAAAAAAAAACAAAATGCAGAAAAATATTGTTATTCCGTCACTTTTCCATTTTAAAATATACCATCTTGACCAGAAAAACATTGCTACTTATCTGCTGACAAGTGGTAGATGAAGGAGACTCATTCCCTATTACAGGCTGTCAGTTTCTTTTCCAGTTTCAATTCCAGAAAAATGGATCTTCAATACATAAAGTCAGAAGTCTTTGGAATAGAATATGAGTGTCAGATTCTTAGAAATAAACACACAATTTCAGCAACTTCTACCATGCCAGAGTACAAGACGAACAATTATTTCAGTGTTAAAAAAAAATTCTTTCAGTTCAATCCTCTAAGAATAAAAAGACAAAAAGATAACGTATCTATAAGGAGTAATATCCCACAAGTAAACCTTTTCCAGGAAAATGGTAGTGAAAGGCCCCACATCCATGCCTAGAATCTGGCAGAAGAGGAAAGATGCACCCCCTCAGAATGTGTTTCTATTGTCAGGGCTGTCCCTTGCTCCCAGCCACAGCAGTCAGAGTGGTCCTGGCTACTTCCCAAGTCATATTTCCAATAAGGTTCTCCAAGTATAGCAGTGCTCAGCAATTATTAGAAATCCCTGGATTTCTGTCACTCTCCCTTAACAATTATGCTAGGTTGATGAGGCACTCTGAAATTCTGAGAACTCCCAAAATTTCAAACTACAGCTTTCTGTCTAGTGAGAGACCTTCATGGGGCCCCCAAGTAAATCAGGAACAGGGCTAAAAAAGAAAACTAGGGCTCCTTAGGAACAGTAGGGGTTCTATATACATATTCTGAAAACACAGTCTTATACTATTTAAAACTATCTATTTATAAAGTCTTCATGGATCTTTAAATATGAGAGGCACTTCAAAAATTAGCTTGATTTACAGACATTGTTTGTCACATGACTAATCAGGCAGCATTAGAAAATCAAACCAATAACCATTAGCAAGTACATAGTTAACCATCAGTTTAACCATTAGTTTTAACAGCGGGAGAAAGCTGTATTTTGACTCAGTGCTTGGAAGTTCACTGCAGTCACAGCAGAGGAATCAGGCATTAAAATGGCAGGCAAGACAAAACCCTTTTTTTCCCCAGATCATTTCAAGAAGGGTTAACCTATCATAGTGTTATTGCATGTAGCAAGAAACATGAGAACAAAATCTGTTAGTAGGTCTACAGCAGTCTCATAAGCCTCGTGATGCATGACAGTGTGATACAGTCCTGTTCCACTGACCCACGTACGTCCCTGCAGATGATTTACAAATATGGAATCACTATCATTTGAAACAGATTTGTGATTTATTAATGCAATATATACAGATCCAGCTTTGGGAAAATGAATCTTCTTTCCTAATCCAACTTAAACACCTGCTGTTGTGGCAAATAGAAACCTCACTAATATACAACCAGCATCAGCTAAACGCAGCTAATGAAAGGATATAAAGCGAGGTCTATGCTTTAATCGTTATTACTCTTAGAGCTGCTGGGAGGACCCGAGGCCACGCTGCGGGCACAGCCTAAGAGGCTTTCGTCTCAGCACGCCCCACTGAGACGAGCGTGTGAAACCCTGCCCGCTGTTTCACGGCGAGCAGCGGCCCCGCCGCACCCAGCGCGGCTCCACAGGTCCTGCTCGGCGCCGGCGGCGGGGTCGCGCCTCTCGGCGGTACCGAGGCCCGGGAGGGATGCAGCCCCTCCTGCGGGTACTGCAGCCCCGTCCTCCATCACTGCAGAGACCACCCGGCCTTCGAGGCCCCGGTACCCGGCCTGGGCAGCGGTAGCGGACCGGAGGAGGGAGGGCTGCTCCCGCCCCGCTCCGCAGCGGCCCCGGCCCGGCCCTTACCGATGCACCGCACGTAGTGTTTTGCAGGAAGTTTCCACGCTCCTGGGTTTAATCCGCGAAAAGCGGGGCTGGAGAAGAGCGCGGCTGAATAGTGATGGAAAGGGGCGGGCGAAGAGGTGGAGGAGGAGGCGGTAGCAGCAGCGGCCGTGTTTAATTTTTTAATTAGGGCGGTTTGAGCATCTCCCGGCGGGGTTGCATCGCCGGGCGGCGAGGGGAGCCCGGGCGAGCTGCCCCCGCCGCCCGGGACCACCCCGTGCCCCGAGCCGTCAGGACTCCAACCTGGCCTTTCGACAGCTGGCGCGGCGGGCCGGAGGCGCGGAGAGCTCCGCGCTCCGCCACCATGGGCAGCGCGGACGCGGAGGACAAGGGTTCGTAGCGCGGGCGGCGCGGCGGGGCCGGCGGGCGGGGCGCGGGGCTGACCTTGCGGCGCCGCCCGGCCCGGCCCGGCCGCACTCCGGCGAGGGCAGGGAGGGACGGAGGCACCCGGGGCGGCGGAGGGAGCAGGGCAGGGTAAGCGCCTAAATCTGCCTTCCCCGGGATAGCGGGGCCGGTGAAAGCGAAGGCTGGGCGCGCCATCCTACAGCAACAATTGCTTTGCAGGTGCTCAGTCTCTCTCAGCCTCCATACCCCGGGAAGCAGGCAACACTTTTCCACACTGCAAGTTAAGGATGATGCTAGTAAACGTTTTATTTTCCTGCATCCCTATATTATCCAAATCTAGACCACGTATATGAATTCACAACACAGAAGCTCTTGTCCAATGAAGACTCCAGGCTCATATATTTGCTACAGATAAAATCTTATTTTGCAATTCATTCCCTGTTGGAAGGCTGGAAGTGTCACAGCTCGGCTGCTGCTTCTTTGCAGGGGAATGCTGTTTATGTGGAAAAGTGTTGCTTGCATCCTGAGTTACCATGCTGCAAAAACACTGTGTGGGGCTCTCTTTGCAAAGCTGTAAGCCATGCCTTCATTTGCTGAGCATCCATGTCCTGGCCATCCTACCTTCATCTCCCTAAATGTCTTAGAACCCATACCCTAAAGATACAGTGTTCTCCCCAGCAATTTAGAGAATACAGGCACGCAGTGAACACATGAGTATGACAAGTCAGCTGTGTGGTCACAGTGCTCCTTTTGCAGCATTTCTGGCCCTGTGTTACTAAGTCAGGTAGCTCAGACTCTTCAGAGAATTCCATATTCATGCTGATTTCTATTTCTAGTCTATTTTATAGGACTTCTTCATTGTTAATTTTTTCATCTTGCCACCTTCTATTACCAATTTCTATAACAGCATTTCTGGAATACAGTTTTGTTTCCCTGAACAGATTGTTAAGGGCAAATGAGGTGCTTCCAATGCTCCCAGAGGATGCCTGTTTATATGTCCCTTTCCAAGTCAGGTTCGCTGTTACTCAAGCACAAGCTCAGGACTGAAGCTATTCAAAGTACTTTCAGAATAACCACATCCATGAACCAGCAGCTGGGCTGTAGACATCCAAGAAGAGAACAGATGGCCACTAACATGGTCAATTTTGTTACAAACTCTCATTTAGGAAGTGAGTTTTTATGCACCTGAGGCTTAGTCATGCCAAGAGGATGAATGCTCCCAGCTTGAGATCCTGTAAAGATACTAGTTTCCTGAGTACTGAGCCACTAGAAAAAAATCCTGTAGGGGGTTCTGTGAGAGAAGGACTGAAAGCCAGAACCCCAGGAAGATCCTGCTTACTTTCTTGATCTTCTTAAATCTCTGTAAACCTGAGAGTAAAGGCTAGGTCCGAAAAAACAAAAAAAAAAAAATGACACCCTGTCACCCCAAACAGCTGAGGCTGGGATCTTCAATCCACACCAAACACTGGCAGAGTTAGGCTGGTGATTCTGCTAGAGAATAAGAATCTTGACATCTTCCTTCCAGCTGCCTCACTATACCTAGTGCCCATGGTGTTCCCCTTCATCCTCCCATAGGTGCAGCCAGCACCCCCAGCTCATACCTCCATTTTTCTTAGCTCAGAATTAAGCTGTTTTCCTCATTCCTATTTTCTTGAGGACTCTGATTGTTTCTTCTGGCCTCGGAAGGACTTCCAGTGGCCTTCTTTTATTTCATAGCAAGATGTTAAGGAGCCTTTCTTTTTGCCAGTGTTTATATGGGTAATGAGTCAAAGGAGGAGAAGAATCCTGACCTGTAAAAAAAAGATCAAGCTCTGTCTGGGGCTAGCCCCCACAAAATGGCTCTGCAGATTATAAATTATACAATGCCTGTCCCATGATGCTGTCCTAAAGGCTATCTTTGAGGATTTTGGGATCCAGGCCAGGTTAGTTAGCATTCAGAGTCTTCTGACTCAGGACTTTGACAGATACACTGCAGCAAATGAAAAGGTGTCTGACTAAAAGGGAGAGGACATCCAACCTGTGAGCAGCACTAAAATGTGAAACCAATAAAAGGTACTCAAAATACCATGGGTTTGGGGATACATAATTAGAACAAAATTTCCTGTGAACTTTAAGGCTTCAATTACAGCTTCTAAAATTCAGGACGAGGAACAGAAGAACACAAAGCTGCACATTAGAATTTCCCAGAACCAATCCCACCCCAGGCAAAATACAGTTTTCTCCTGCAGTTTTTTCAGGCAAACTTTTGTTAAGTAAGTCTAAGATATCAATTTCTCCACATTTCAGCATCAATCAAGCTTTGCACAGAGATTTGTCCCATAATGTCTCCTGACAAGCACATAATGTACAAACAAATCTCATCTAATTCCAGTGTGTAAGCTGCAAAATTACTAAGACTGGAAGTCATATTCTTGGAAAATTACTCTGTGGTGAAGAAATGTTATGTCAAACACAAACCTATTTGTCTGGACTCAGCTCAAATTCAGGGTTCTCTATGGCCAGCCTACCCCTAACATTCTTATCAACGTCTTTCAAGAGAGCAACTTTTGGGATTTTTGGGTCTGGCTTTTCCAGGTAGTGACTATGTGTCATTTTCCTGTATAAGCCTTGCTTTTAATTTTTATAACCCAGTATCCTAGGACTTTTCGAAAGTACTTTTTTTTTCCTTGACTGGCTTTTGCTCAAATCAACTGACTTTTAACAGAAATTTGTGACATTGAACTTTCTGTAATTTTTTTTTTCCTACAGAAGGTAAAACTTAATAGAAAAATTGGAAGTATGCCCAATGAAAATCCATATAGCAGGTGGGCTTTACTTATGATGCCTTTTCAGAAAATAAATATTGCTTGTTGTTGACATTATTTCTAATTCCTATAGGCTGTATCTGGATCTTTCTTCCAGCTTAGCAGGAATTAAAACAGCATGACCCAAAGAGCAGAATATATTTCAAAACAAGGAAGGATCTCATACACAGGTCTATAGAATAAACAGAAGATTGGTTGCTATGCTCTGGTTAATGTGTAAAAACTAACAGGAAACATTATATAATATCTACTGTACTGAGCTTTATTGCAAAAAAAAGGACATACTTGTGTTTTGCCCTTTTGCTCCTTGTTCTAAAATTTTTGTTCTTTAGGACAATAGTCAGAAACACCACAAATTTTGAAGCGAGAAAGGAGATACCAAACAAGATAAAAGTTCTGTCCATTTCTGTCAGCTTGGGAATACCAAAAGTTATTTCTACTTTTTCTGTTGTTTTTACTTGTAGGCCGACTCAGAGTGTGGCTCCTCTCAGCCATGGCTGCAGTAGAGATACTGGAACTCCCTTTAACCTGGCTGAGCAGTGCAGGTACCTGAAGCAGTGTAGCCATGGCAGCACAGAGCTCTGAGCGGCCTAATTACTCTGCCAAGAAATAAATGGATACTGGCAATTCCCTGGGGAAAAAGAGGTTGAATTGTTAACAAAAAGAGTTTCCCCTGAGGCACATTCATTAAATAGGTGTTAGCAAGAGCCAGAAAACCTCAAGTTCTAACCTTAGAATAAAAATGTCCTTGTCCTTTGGCACTTTTGATGTCCCAGCCTTCCAATTCTCCCACTGTCTATAGATACAAAAGAAAGATGTGATTCCAATATTTTATGGAAAACCTAACATAAAGCAAATGATCCCCACCCCCAACTAAAATCTATAGGTAAGATCTCCTTAAAAAGACAAATACAAGAAGTTTCTCCTTTCTGGAAGCATGCAGAGCTCTCCTGGTGGCAGCAGTGAGGTGGAGCTGCTTGAGCATCCTGCTTCCCTAGGCCACACGTCGGGGTCAGTCCTCGAGCAATGTGAGGAGCACGGGCAGATCTCCTGTTTACTGTGCCTGTGAAAATGGCAGGGTTTGTATGGGGAAGACCAAAGAGAAGAAAGAAATGAGAGCAAGATTTATGGGAAAGGAATTTAATTCTGTTATCTCTTCGTCCACCAATCTTTGCTCATACACAAGGGTGGACGAGTATAGAGCAAGGTGAAGGGTTTTTAGCAATCTGCTCACTTTCTTACAAGCTCAAAATGCACCCAACATTTTTTTCTGAAAATGGAGCCCAAGACTTCAGTAAAATTGCACACAGAGTCTTTTATTTTACAGGTTGGATCTATTTATGTAGACTCTGAGCTAAATCAAATTAGTAAAATCCACATTATTTAGCTGAAATTGCCTTTGAGGTCAATGCAAGTTTAACTAGTTTAAGCACAGAGATGTAAAGCCATTTCAGGAAACATACCAGGTTTCTGCATGTTAAGAACATAGAGAGTATTGCCAAATCACAGTCTGTAGACTTGTGCCCAGTTTGACAAAATGCTGTTTGTAACAACTGAAATTTCTGTTTTGAAAAGACAGAAAGCCAGAAAATTGTGAGTCTGCTGTCTCAAAACAGAGGCCAGTAAGTGAATGGCGCATAGAGGCTAATAGTTGCAATTTTATCACATTAATTTAAATGTGAAAAAACAACAGGACACTTCTAAAATCCAAGCTGGTTTTCATTTTCAAATGTTCATATGTTGCAGCTCAGATATATGCACCCCATTTAGAGCTAACCACACTGATTTGACATTTCTATGCAGGCAAAGAAGCAACAGAGGTGAAAATCCCTCAGAGCCACCAGGATGTGATGCCCAATGATGAGCAGTAATTACTGCAGCAACACTTCAGCCAGTATGAGTGTCAACGAAATGTCTGCCTTCCCTCTGACTTTAGAGCAAAAAACTGGCTTTGCCTTTGTGGGGATTTTGTGTGTTTTCTTGGGACTTCTAATTATCAGATGCTTCAAAATCCTGCTAGACCCCTACAGCAGTATGCCTTCTTCCACGTGGGAAGATGAAGTTGAGGGGTTGGATAAAGGAACATTTGAATATGCTCTTGCATGAAAACTCACAGAATATCCTGCCTTAAATTTGATGTTGATTTCATTTTGGAAACCAACTGTTGTTACATTTGTTATACATACCTGCATTTTGGAGATATGTTGGTGGCATCCATTTTGTTAAATACATATTTATTGCAAACTCAAAAGGTACTTCGTGTTGCTTTTATTTGATGAACAGCAGAATGGTAGATAAGAAATGGCTAACAGCAAACAAATACACAAAAAATCACTAGAAAGTTACCATGGCCAGTATTTTAAGGATCAGATGATATCTGGCTCTTCAGAGGAGGATCTCGTGTCTACTGTGTCTCATGACAGGCTGAAGAAAAAGACAGGCTCATGATGGTGAATGTTTAAGTGGTAGCCCCCTGCCCTCCTCATCCAACACAATTTTCTGAAACTCAGTGTCTGTACTTGTACACTGAGGATAAAAAAGTGGAGGTCAACAAATGGTTGTGGCTTAGAGGAGGTGCCTGCAGGAGGTGTGTGTCCATGTTTTTATTCCACTTGGTTACAGGAGATGATTCACTTTGAAGTGGAACTTAAACTGTCTGGTTAACAGCTCCCATCAGTAATTACACCAGCCTGGCAAGGCCACAGCAGACACAATCATGCTGCTTACCCATTTTTACCCAGCCCTCAAGGAGGGATGGGGTCCAGAGCTCTGGTACACTCCAGCACGCTCCACAGCTGGTTCTTCTGCTTGTGCTCCTGCAGTTGTGCACAGTGTATGATCTGGACTGTCACTGATGAACTGGTCATGGGAGATCCTATCAAAGCAGAAGTGGAAGAGCAAAAGCAGAGATTCAAGTCTGGATATTCAAGGTCACCCTCATACACACAGCTGTTTAGCAAGTGTGACAGTACTTGACAGAAATTCAATTCCATTTTTAAGAAGGCTGGCATTAGAATTTTAGGCACTGTCACTTTTGCTAAACAGATCTGTTTGCAGTGAGGAGCTAAGACAAGGAGATCAGTTACAGCAGTTGTTTTCTTTTTCCTGTATTCTGAAAAATACATGTTATTCCTTTTGCCCTATATACTAGGCAGAGGCAGACAGTGGAACAGCAGACCACAAGTAAAATACTCGATTGTACAGAGAAGAACATTAATCTCCTGTCTGAAAAATACAAGAGATGAACAGCCAATATTAATCTACACCGGTCCATTTAAATTATAAAACATAAAAAATGTTGTGAATGTAAGGGCTTTCAACTGCTTCAGATTATACATAAGAAAAAAATTCCAGACCCTCAGTGATTCAGTATATTGCATTTATCCTAGTTAATTTAGCCATAAAATACAAGATAGATATCAGTACAATGATTCATGTGATCTGTTATTGCTGGATGGGATCATCCACTGCAGAGACCCGACACTGCCATTTTTTTTAATGTACATCTAATCAGCACAGCTGAGCTCTGCGCTGTCAAGTTAGAGTGCTGAAGGTACTTAAGTTATCTGGGTTAAATATAGTTATCTCTAAACTACACTGCAAACACTGCAAACATATCCAAATAATCCCAATATTGTCTTATTATTTTTGTTTTTGACCTAATCTATTGCTGGAAGCAAATGATCTAATTCTCTTCTAATTACAAAGCTTCATCATTTCCAGCCTGCTCTTTTCTTCATCACAAAAAGACTAGGAAGTCAGCCTTCCCAGAAACAGTACAGAGAACATAAGTTTTCAAAGGCTTCTTAAATATACAGAGTAAAACTTTAAATAGGGCCAGGAGTAAATGGTTTAAAACTGCATGTAGGACAAGAGGACCCCCCAAAGAATGATCCCACTGACTTCACTGAATCTTCCGCATAAAATGCACTGAGCAGATCCTGTCCTGAACTCTTGTTATCTGCATGACTATATAGGCAGAACTGAAAGATAGAGAGAGTATGATCTGTGCAGAATCAGGCATAGCAGGGAGGGAAATGGAGATAACAAAAGTATTTTCAGGCCCCCTTAGAAATTTCGCAATGCCATAAACCCAGTAATTGTAATGGATAGGTACATTTGCTGGTTAAAAGTTAACGAGCTAGAATGCCTTTCTAAATCACCATCTAGAAATGTTTTGAAAGAGAGGGATTGGATGGTCTACTCAGTATATTAAACAGGAGAAAAATCTGGCCAATAAGGCAAAGTCTGTAATGCCTCAAAGAGAGGGTCACACTATATGCGTGAATAAAAGAGGCAGATTGTCCTTCCCTAAAAACACAGGATTGAATGGTAAGTTAAATTACCCTGAATAAGGTAGACTTGATTATATATGCATAATGCTGGAAAACTAAATACAAAGTTAATGGCAAATAACAGAGATCTCTGGAAATAAATACACTATGAAAACCTAAGTATTATTTTCAAGAACAGCAGAAAGGTAAGAGATTTTACTTTTCCTAGCAAAACACTAATATGGAAATAAGACAGTGAAACGACAGAATCATTTTACTTGGCAGCAAACATTTCATTGTCATTAAAGAATCAGGATTTCATTCAGTCATGGAGGTGGAAACAAACATAGTTTCACTGACCTCAATGACAGAAGATTTGTCTTTGCTCCTTCATGCCTGAAGATGAAACAACTTTAAAAGGCTGAAGGAAGCAGAATACTATGATCATAAATGTGTAATAATAATAATAACAATAATAATAACAATACAAAGCCAGTAGAAGTAAAATAAACTAAATAAATGTAATATGTTGCTGTGAGGCTTATATAACATTAAGCAAGAAAACTAACATAAATATGCAGAGGGATAAAGAAGTGTCTTAGCAGAGAGGTGACAGCAGAATATTACCTATAGCTGATGGAAGAAATAAGAAAATATGCTTCAGCTTCATACTGAAGATTGAAGGTATCTGATTACCAGCTTTTCAAGTTATAATTTGGATATGTGATTTTAGAGAAAATTTACATTGCTGAGCTATAAATATTGATGCCATATTTTATCTTTCAGTGCCAAAGGGACGAAGAATTGAGAAATTTAAATTGAAAAAATCTTAGGGGTTCATTTAGTCCAACCTCTTGCAAAAATATGGAACTTTAAAAAAATGTCTGTAATGGACTTATTTTTCCAAATTTTCAGGTCATATATTTGCTTATAAGATATGGTTTTTTTCTAAAACTTTCTGCTTTTACAAATGCTTGCAGAGTTTCAATGTCTAAGCATGCTCTGGTTTAGTGCCTTTGAACAAGTTGGGCTCCTACTGAATTATACAAGTCTATAAACCACACTCCCTAATCTCCTTAGAAATATGTTTCAAGAGAAATGATTGCCATCATTTCAATAGCTCATTTCAGGGCTTTCTAAGCCATACTTTAAATTGCTGCAGAGGTACTTAGCCTACTAAAGGCCTTAAATAAACATACCCCTCTTCTCTTGGCATTTTTGTTTGCTTGTGTGTTTTCTTTGAGGACATCAGTGTGGAAAAGAGGAGGTGAGAAGCAGATTATACAGCTGAGTGTTCACCTCTCTATGGGCTGCCACTCAGGGGGACCTAGACAGGCCAGAGGAACGGGCCAGCAGGAATCTCATTACATTCAACAAGGACAAATACAAATCCTGTACCTCAAACAGATTTAACATCTGCACTGTACAGGGAGCAACTCTCCTGGAAGGGATTGGAGGAGCAGGCTACAGAGGAGTGAGCCCCATGCTATCCATGTGTTAATTGCACAATCATGTTCCAAGCTTGTGTACATGGATGCTCACCACGTCACCCTGATCTTCTGGGGGTTTTCATAAAACAGATTGAAACTAGAGGAGTTCTTGGCCCATTTAACAGCTCAGGCCTTAACTTCCTCTGGAGCTTGTACCAAAATACTGCTGGTTTGGTTAGAGGGTCAAGTGCATCAATCACAGATAGAACATCTCCACAAGCTCTTGTCTTTTCTTCAACTATGTTTTTACTCAACAAGTCATAGGATGACAGTCTCATGGATACTTGGCGAGGCAGGGGAGAGGGGAGAGCTTGTGGTGGAAAACTTATCTAACCATGCAAGATAATAGAAGTAGTTTAATTATATCTTTTATAGCAGTAAACCAGCAGCCAACATCAGGAAGACTGCTTAGAGATTCAAGAGAAAATTATCAGCCCTTCATTACTTGAGAAGCAAAGATCTGATATGCAACAGCACTAAACCCTTTGCTGTATCTGCAAGTGTGTGGCTGCAGCCACAGAAGAGTACACGGATCAGTGACCTAAGTCTGTAGCATCCCTGAAGATGTCAATGAACAATGCACCAAATGTATTCTTGGATCCAAATGCAAATCGGTTTCAAGTTAACATAATTAATGAAGACCATGACAACAATGAAACAACCCAAGAGGATGTGGGCTCTGACCCACCACATTATGAAGAAACATCTTTCACTGATGAAACACATAACAGACTACGAATCAGTTATAGACCGGGAAAAAGAGAATTATATGACAATTTCCGGCAAAATGGGGAGAAAACAGAAGCTAGCTTACATCCCTATGATACTCACAGTAAAATGTATTATCTACAAACTTTTGGCCACAACACAATGGACCCAGTTCCCAAAATTGATTATTATAGAAACACTGGCAGCGTCAGTGGGAATAAGCTCAGCAGACCAAGCTTATTAGAAATTCATGAACAACTGGCAAAGGTAAGTGAAAAGGAAAGATATAATTTTTCTCTATTCCATTTCCAGACTGTTAATTCTGTTTATTAATAAGAGAAAGTCCTTAAGTTCATGGACCTTGCCCAAGAGAAGAAGTACAAGTAACTACTTACCATATTTCCTTTGGTAGCTGCAGTTTGTTCTCTGCTCTGTACCCTGCTCAAAGAAAATATTTTTATTAAAAGGTAATTTCAATGTACTTGATAAGCAGAAAAGCATAGCTTAATCTTGTCTAAAAGTATGGATCTACCAAATCTCTTCTGTTTCACATAAGAGTTGGGATGGCAGATGGTGAATGTCAATTCATACTTTAACTAAGCTACACAGTTCACACTTATTCTAAACTTGAATTTTACATCAATGCATACTAATTTTGACAGATTCCTCCATTCTACTCATTAACCAATATAAGTATTATAAAAAAAATTATGTGAAACAAATGCAATTTCAGTTAATCAGATATCCAGAACACTACCTGTTTATTGCTGTAACAAACCCAAACAGCAAGAAAGAATCAAGAAAGAGGGTGTTGAGGGATAGCAGACAGCACTTCGCAGGTGCTGATTCAGTGAACAAATTTGAGGTTAATATGCACTTATCAGGGCAGGGCTGGAAAGAGAAATATCATTGCTATAGTTAAATTGAGACTAAAAGTGTCAATATCCAGCAAAACATGTTATTTTGTTGAGTTAGTCAATTGTGAAATGAGAAAACTTGAGAGAAAACAAGCTCTCACCTCCATTCTGCTCAGTTCTTCCTACTTCTGAGGCCTGAATAATTTGGACAAGCTTCTGATTTTCGAATGCTTGTCCAGATCTTGTTCAGACTTCTGTTCTCTGGCAATTCCTCTTTCCTATGGAGGGTTAATATAAAGTAATGAAATCAAGAAAAAATATAGCCATTAGTAAATTAGGACCTGATTCTTTAGGATCTTATTAGGGCAGCTTCCTAGTTTTGGCCTTTTATTAAGCTTTCTTTAAATTAAGCTTTCCATACGCCTGTGTAAAATGGCTTAAAAGGACAAACATTTCCAAAGATGAAAACAAAGCAGATACGAAAAGGGAAACATACTAATTTTGTATCCCTACTCATTTGTAGATGTACAAACTGCTACTCAAAGGACTAAACACATTTCCATGCTCAGAAAAAATATCATCTTATAGAAATAATTTACTTCAGTAGTGGCCAGAAAGGAGTAAAACTGTATCTTGGCTTTGAACATAATGCTGAATGAACACGTACTGAACATCAGCACATTAAAGGATTTTCAGTTTTGATGGTAACCAGAAAATTCTGGGTTTTTTACTGTTGTATCTCTCAATGGTTTGTATATTTTAAACAAAATATAAATTTTTAGGTTGCTTTTTTAAGGCTTTCACTTAAAGATGATTAAAAAGGCAGATTATATCACAGAGTAAAATGAAGAGAAAATTGTTTCACATGTTGGGACTGTTAGAAAAAAGAGAGAAAAGCATAATCTAACTTAGAGATTTCCAGACTTTTTCCTGTATCCATCTTATAGAAAGATAATCTTATGCCTTTCAAAATAGGAAGGTGAATGTCATAGGTAATGGGATTTTTGTTACACTGGCAACCTGCTGTGCCCTTCTGTGGGTTGTGGCCCTGGTCTGGGAGCACAACCACAGCTCTGGAACAAATGATGCCCCATTAGCATGGCTGGAGCCCATTCCTGCCTGTCCCATGATCTCACTTGCTGACCTTGGACAAATCACTTCTGTCTGCAGAGCTTTTGCTGAAGAATAAATAAACACGAGGTCACCAAATAGGAGCTTAGTAGGAAAGGGAATGGAGATGTCTGAGAAGGCAGAGCTCTCTCAGGAGGCACAGGCTGTGCGTGCGCTGGATGGGGCCCCAGCCCCTGGCAAGGAGGGGAGGAGAAGCCACACTGAGCGTGGACAGGAGTCACAGTAACAGCCCAAGGTGCACTTGTGAAGCAGATGCTTTATTCCTTTTTTACTTAACCACTAAAATCTGGGTTTACCACACCATACCCCAAGGCAATCCCACCCCCCCTTGCCCCGGCTTTGAAACTCAAGTTTCTGTTCTGTCAGAGCCCATTGCAAGATTCTGATAAGAAGTGGCATTATGTTTGACTTCAGATTGCTAAACATCACATAAGCACATTCCCATTGTGCTTTGATGATGGGCTTAACATCAGAAGATAAATATTAATATTTAATAAATTTTTTAATATGTAATTTTTCAAATGTCAGAATGTAAGACAGGCTGAAAGGAACTTCAAATATCTAGTTTCCACACTGCTGGAGTCAAACGTGTGTCATCTTTTAGCAAGACGTGTCAGTTTTCGCACACATTAAGCCAATTAAATCCCTAAAAAATAGTCTAAGTGCTATTTCACAGCTGATGGCTGGTGATAATTACTTGGGCTTAATATTTACCCTACATAAGAAATAATCTAACCTTTCTTCCTCTTGGCTATTCTCCACACTTGTTATGAAGATTTGATTAGCTCATCATCTTTAGCCCCAGGAGAGATGAAGACTAAGCCATTCTGAAACAAGAAAAGGAAAATGTTTGGGTTAGTTTTTTGGGGGGTTTTTAAGCAGTTAAGTCTTTATTTTAGTAGCTTTTCAAAATGTTCTGTCACTTTTATTCCACATCCTTAATGCATGAGTAGCACAGGTACAGCTGCTTGGTAAATAACCAATCATTCACTAAAGCACACCAATTTAAAATGCATTTATGGAAGGTTTAAGGCCATAATTTATGATAATGGCATTGAGAGGACAAATTAATTCAAACTACAGAGGAAACAACTTGTTTCAAGTACAAAGACCAAGCCCTTTTAATTTTTTGTCTTTGAAATTCTAACCACTGTAGCAAAAGCCTGTCATATTATTCTGCTAATCTTCCTTCATTGACTTCAATCATTTACTGTATTTTGAGCAAACACAGACATTATTATTTCAGGGTAAGAATTATCAAAATTATCTAAGTATCTCAAAGGAGCTCAAAGTCACAGGCTTTCAACAGATCTTGTATTCCCACTTTTATTAGGGCCAGCAGGGAAATAGGCACCAAGTTTAGCCCATGTTAAAACATATTATCCAGTCACTTATTTTTCAATTGTGAGCACAGTCCAGGATTTACCGTGTCAAAGGCATTCTAAAACCTTACATCATTTTGGCTAGAGCCCCCATCCTTGAGGGACAACTCCAAACAGAGGCATATACACCTGGTCTTTATGTCTGTTTTGGGTTTGTGTGTTGGCTGTTTTCAAATTTATGGACAAAATATAGAAACAACCTTAAAGTTAACCAAGACTTAAAATCTCATGTTTCACAGAATCACAGATGTCTTTCCTCTTTGACCTGCGAAGTTAATCTGGAAATATCTTCATCACCTTCTAAAGCCTAAAAGCATCTTGATTCCTCTCCAAGAGTGGTACCCACTCCTGACTCTGTGCCAGACTATGGCAACGTGCAGGGTCCTTCCTGAAGGCCTTTGAGAAGGACCCAGAAAAAACAGGCAATTGCTAACCTAATGCCAATTCCTCACAGAAACAGTGAGAGCTCCGAATGAAGAAAAACTACAATTAAATTAAAAGACAATTACAATGAGTACAAATCTCAGCAACATGAGTAATTCCTATTCAAGCCACAAGAAACACATCATGGGGCTAAATTGCCTCAAAGATTCTGGGACAAGAGAGCTGAAGAGATAAAATACACATTTATGTCTGTAACTGATGTGAACAATCTAAAATTCTGGGCTACTTACTCTGGCTGCACCATAAATATGGCAATTCCTAATCCTATCTACTATGGTAACACCAGTTGTGCCTAAGCCACAGAAAATATTATTAAATTTCTACATTTCACTGGTGTTTCTCTAATCGTTTTCAGGACTATGTTACCCATCTGCTGCTGCAGTTATGTTTGTACTTCATTCAATAGGAAACACTAGATTTCATCACAGAATTTAACCATGCTGCACTCAGTTAGGTCTCTTTTCATTGTTTGTAATTATCCCCATTTCTACACTTAGTGTTATTCATAAATTGTTGCAAGAGCATGCAGAGGCCAACCACAAGACCCTCATTATATCAGACGCTCTACTAACATGTCAAAACAACATATATGTGGAATAGCTTACAATAAAAACAGGGTAGTGTCAGATCAGGTAATTTATTTACTCTGCTTAAGTGATTCTTTCATCTCCTCCCCTTGTTAGCAAGCCCACCTGCTGATGTCTGATGTGAGCAGAATATTGCTCTCTACTCCAGTGACTGTAAAACATGATCTTTGCAATTCTTTTCTATTATGTCTCCCTTATGCAGCCAGGTGTCCTCTGCCTGGCCCACAAAATGTATTTGTTTTCTGTGTGATCCTCCAGAACATTGCTGTGAGCACCGGCTCAGTCGAGAGGGTGGCAAATGGAGAAAGCACGGCTGGAGATGAGACAGCGGGCAGCAAGGATGAAGAAAACAAAACAGGATTTGTCAAGTTCGGATGGGTGAAGGGTGTGCTGGTGAGAAACCTACCTGCATTTCTAAAAAAATAATTAAAAGAAAATAAAATCAGTTCTGTTACACTTAAGTCTTTGAAGAATTAAGAGAGGGACCAGAATTCAGGGATGTTTGGGGTGAAATGCATTTTATCACCCTTCTGGTTTTAAATATTACTTTCAACCTTGAACTAATGCAGTAATTTTTCTTTAAAACCTAGGTAAGATGCATGCTTAATATTTGGGGAGTGATGCTCTTTATTCGACTTTCCTGGATTGTAGGTCAAGCAGGAATCGGTATGTATCTTATTCAATATCATTTTCAACAGTGAAAGGGATAAAGAGGATAAACTATACATGATCATGATTAATATATAATCTTAGATGTGCATTTGCATGTTGAACTAAATAATGTTTTCAAATGCTTGCCAGGGTAAAAGACATTAATCCTCCAAACTATTGGAATTTTCCAGACTCACAGCCAAATTACTGCTTAGAGGCATAGATCTGTTAACTATGCATATGATCATCACATTTGAATATTTCTGAGCTTTAGTGAAATTTGTATTTAGATCCTGTAACAGATGTAAACTTTATGACTCGGGCCAATATCTAGTATGTGCATACAGAGTTAACCTTTAAGAGTTCACACTTTGCTTATCTGTGAAACCCAAACCTTGTTATCTACATATTATAAACAACACTTCTTCACACTTCTCTGCTAAGATGAAAACAGAACTGGAAGGAGGTCTCATCTCATCAGGATTTCGTTATTTTTAACTACGGAACAGCGCTTGATACTAGGGTGCTACGAAATACTAAGTTTTAAAAACTCTGCTACAGCTTTCATATAAATGAAATAAGTACATTTCATTGTGTGCTGTATCTTTGCTTCGTCATTGTGCAATTTAATTAATCCAAATTCCAGATCCCAGATCCCTGGGAGACTGGGCCCCGAGGCCTCCATCCAGTATACTGCAGAGTGTTCAGTGAAACCCGTGAGAGAGGGAAATGCTGCAAGAGCAGCTCAGGTGCAGTGTCCCACAGCCAGGTGCTACAACTCCCTTTTCAGAGCTACTGCTCTGGGGAAGCACAGAAACCTGAGCTGCCATGGCAGTGTCCCTCTGTGATCCCTGACCATACAATTAGACCAATGGGACCCTGATCTTTGACTGGCACCCAGATGTTATAAAAAACAGCAAAGGCAGGATGGCAAGTAGTCCAGTTTGGATGTTCACAGAATGGAAATATTCAGTTATATTAAGGGGTGTCAGCTCTGATGGACTTGAATAAAAGTCAGTGCTCAAAATCAGATTGAATATAGCTATCATTTATGTCCTTGTCAATTGAAGTGAAATGAAACCTCTCCAAAATTTTGCATGGTTGAAGTCTCATTTCCAATAAAAAGTAATAACCTCATAGAAGTTCACTTAAGCAAAACTGAGCTTTTAATAAAAAATAACAAATGAAACACTTATTAAGAAAATATCACAAACTTACAGAGACACAAATAGGAAAAGAAAAAACAGCCCAACAATAAAAGATCTAGAACTAAGTGGAAGAACTTAACTACTTCTGCAGTGCTCCATGCATGGCTCCAGCACTGTGCCTGACAAAAGGGTGCTTTCTGATTTTATGATGCATACCAAATGAGCACATACAGCCCAGGGCACTCATAACTATATGCCTTGCCATGAAAATTCTGCATCTTAATATTGCCAAGACTTTGCTCTAGGGTTTCATGCAAAATTAGTTTTTAAGGGCAGTTTAGTAACTTATTGAGATCATCAAGAAGTATTACTTTGTTTTGAGGTGTGAGAATAGCCATAGGCAAGAGTAATTCATTTTGGAACAACTTACTTAGGAGCCATATGCCTGGTTTTCAATCTAAACTTTAATCAGATTTTAACATTAATTTGCACAAACATCAGTTACAACTTTTCTGCTTTCAGTTTTAATTTTACCATTTTAACTCATTGATAAGTAGGCTCTTCTTTCTTACAGTTTATTGCTCTGCTCTTGCTTTTTAAAATTGCATGTGCTATGCAAGGGGGTTACTTTTACTTTTGAAAATGAGACGTCAAATTCCATTTGAATAATTTCTCAATGCATTTTTGGAATGCCTTATAAGCAATAAGCTTTAAGTCCCCAGCCAAGCTGCTTAAGGAGAACAGTGATGGAAGCTCATCATCACCAAGGCTCAGGGATTTCACCGGGTACTGTTCCTAACATGGAAATTAAATGAGACAGTTAAACCACCATCTGGGCACCATTTACATCCCCATCATTAGAGGGCCAAAGAGAGATAACCCAATTATTTCCATACTCTGATAGGCTGTCTTGGGCAAAAGCTCCTACAGGGGAAAAAATAGGATTCTGCAAGGTTCTCTGGCTATCATCAGCTAGGAAAAAAAAAGGGACAGTATGGTTCTGACAAGATTCCAGGTCCAAAACTAGTCTGCTATTTCCACCTAATATCTTGGGACTCTCTGAAATCTGTATTTGTGCCTGTACATGGAATGGTTAAACAAAGGCAGGGAAAACCAAGTTTATGCTACCTGCAAATCTGGCCCCAAATATTAAAATTATGTTGCGTCACATTATATTACAATGATGTTTTGGTTGAGACACTTCATTTTATGCACTTTTCTTCTTAAATGCTAAAATATTGTTTTTTAAATTATCATTAAAGCCTTCCCATGAAGATGTTATATCAGATTAGCAAAATATCTGACCGTATGTATCACATACATGTTAACAATATGAATTGTGAAATGCAATAGAACATCCCTGAAAAGTATCCTTAGGATGCTTACATACACTTAGCAAATAGTTTTAAAACTGCTTTGAGAATTATGTGTCTAACTTACTTGATTTAAGAGTTAACAGCTCTTGAAGTCTGTCCACTTCTCAGACAAAAAATTTGCATGGTTGAACAATATCCTTCAAAGCCCATCCTGCTCAATGGTAGCTGACCAAAAGGAATGACCATTTGGAATTTTTTTATACAGACCTGCACATAAAACACTTGCATGACTAGTTTTAGTAAGAGTTCAGAAATCAGTAAGATAAACATGATTTATTAGAGGCTCAAATCACTTTAAATATCCTACACTATGTTATATATCATTTATGGCTCACACATTACATTGCTTTATCTTAAAGGATTGTGATAACATGGCTATAATTTAAGCAGCAAAGAACATTAATTCAGGGACTAGATGTCTATAACCAGCCAGTATGAACTGAATTCAGGAATCTGATCTGTAAGTCAGATGGTAGAAATACAGCAGATAAATCAATAAGTTTGTAGCACTTTTAGGTCAACATCAATTGTAGGATCTAAGTTTCAATTTGGATGAGCCCTGGCCAATAAATACAGCTACAAGCAATGTATATTCTCCAGTTCCACACTGAATGTCTATGTACCCTATGGAAACAAGACAGATATTTCATAAGCCTTAGCAAGTTCAGACAAAACTAAGAACTGCTTCCATGCCAAACTGTAATTCTTTTTTTTCCCTCTGGTTTTCTCCCTCCCTTCTCATCGATAGAAATGAGAATAAAAGCAATAAAGTTGAGAGAAAAACATTATATTATTTCTTTACCTGACTTGAAACAAAAAGGAAATCTGGAACTACAGAGACAAACTCCTCTAGATAGTGCCATAAATGTAACAGCAATGGCTGTAATTGTACCTTGGGAGGTGCAGCTTGGACATATTTTATTGGGCAGATAGTCTAGCCCTAGAACATGTAAGCCAAAGAGGCTGTGGGATCTTTATCCGTGGAGGTTTTCAAGGGCCAGCTAGCCAAGGTCATCACTGATTTAATCCTGTGTTGGCAGTAGTTCTGCTATGACTGGGAGGATGAGCTACAGACCTTCCAAAATCATTTCAAACCAAAGCTTCTATGACTCTAACTCATACAACAAAGCACACCCTGCTCATATCATTTCTAGCAGTTTTACAAAGTTGAAAGAAACCCAGCCATTTAGCCAAAGACTGGAAACATTCTCAGATTTCAGTCTTACACTGAAACCCAGTTACCTATAACTAATCACCTATCACTGATATTCTGATTTTTGATTATCATTGTGATATCAGCTAAAAAAAGAAAAATATTCTAAGTTCTCTATGACTATACATTACAGGTCACCTGTTAAAGTAAATGACATCTAAAAAGCAGTATTTCCATTTTCAAGTGTTTGCTTTGTGTTAGAGTAAAACTACTTTTTGCAGGGAAAGAGTCAGAGAGCAGGAAAGCCCAGCATTTGATAATTTAACAAGTGAGGCTGTAGAAGGCTCCCACTCAGGTCTTGTCCCTCTGCCTGACAGACTCTTTGTCCTCATGCACTGCGAATCTATACAGTCAGTCTTCCTCTGATTCAACATTTAATTAACTGATGAAACACAACAGCATTATTACAAGAGCCTACACATGCCTATCTCTTCATTTAAACATCCAGGATGTGTGTTAAAGGTAGATATAAGCATCCATGTCAAGGGATGCCTGTTTGTTTATTTCCTCCATCCTTTGGAAATCATAAGAATTCCTGGAGAGGATACTCCTATCAGAAAGAATCACTTGAAGACTGATGGGAATAATTTACTATCGTGACATGGACCTCATGAAAATGTTCTGCAAGCTGCAAGTGGTCAACAAACCATCTTTTCAGTTTATTGCTCTGATTCTGGCCTGAAAATTCAATTTAAAGAAAGAATGATTTGTAGGAAACATGGAACATGAGTAAAATATTTTATCTTCTTATTACTGACAGGTCTTGGAGTAATCATAATTCTTCTCGCCACGATGGTAACCTCAATTACTGGGTTGTCAACTTCTGCAATAGCAACTAATGGGTTTGTCCGTGGAGGTAAAAATCTTAGGGTTACTAATGCTCTCAAGCCCCAGAAGGTATCTATGTATTATTTTCCTATGAGACAAACCAGAGGGACCATAAACCAAAGGGCACATCTAGTGGAACTGGAAGGTAACAATTCTAGCCACCTCTCATCACAATTTCAGGCATGTTTGAGCTGTCACTTCTAATAAAGCACGGATTTCAGTTCAGTCTGAGAAGTACATTTCAGATGTTCCTGCCAACTGCTGAGCAAGGGATGGTTCTGGCTTTTCATGGAGTTCTTTCACCTTTCAGCTGGTCTTTCCTATTCAGAGCATTCCAGGTTGGACATTCTTCAACAAACTGAGCATGAGACACCTCTTCCTGTCATTTTGAAGACTGATGCAGATGAGTGGATATCTTCAGTTTAATGCCTTCTTTTTAACACTCCTTAAATTTCAGCCTCTCCTTGGAAGACAGGCAAATAATTTGGCTGTAAAACTCCATATCAGGTATTTTGTGAAACAAAGTTTTGGTGCATTTCAGAGCCTTTCAGTTTTAACTGGTCTGGTCTAAGCCCTGTGGAAAATGGAAAGTTCTTACTACGTCCCTAAAGCAGAACAGGTACTGGAACACACTTGCATATACTTTCTTTTTCGGATCTTTCAGGTCTTGGAATCATAGTTATTGCTCTGAGTGTAGTAGTAACAACATTGACAGGTATCTCCATGTCTGCCATTTGCACTAATGGAGTAGTAAGAGGAGGTAAGTGAATATGATTTCATGAAATATACAAAAATCTGTAGATTTGCATTAGAAAAATAAGTGGAATTGAGATAACTGTCTTATAAGCAAAGAAGTAATATGTATATTTGCAGTAATTTCTCCCAGTGGATCAACAGCAAACTGAAATGTGTATAGATTAATTGCAAAAAACATTAAAGATTCACTGCATCACTATGATTCAGGAACTTAAACAACGTACCACAGAACATGACCTTTCATGTTAACATTGGGACAGATCCATGTAAGTTAGAACCTTTTTGGAAGTGAAGTTCTCTCTTCCTTTGTGTTACTATATCATGCGTCATGAATAATTATAACAAGGACCACTTTTGCATGCTAATATGCATTAAAAAGATTTCTGGAATAGAAAGGCATACTGAAAAGCCTGAAGGCAGAACCAGTATAAAGCACATTGCTTTTTTGCAGTGTCCCCTATTAACGTAGGGCAAAGATTGATTATATTTGTGAGATTAAAAGCACAGATTTCTCCAGTAACAGTTATGTGGGGGGGAAAACAAAGCAAAAGCTGAGTATTTAGTTGTGCTGAAATAATAATTTGTCTGCAGGTGGAGCATATTATCTTATCTCAAGAAGTCTGGGCCCAGAGTTTGGTGGATCTATAGGACTTATCTTTGCATTTGCGAATGCAGTGGCAGTTGCCATGTATGTAGTTGGATTTGCTGAAACAGTTGTAGAACTTCTTAAGGTAAATACAGATGTTTCATGTATATTATGAGATTGGCTTGGTTTTGTTTTGTGTGGCTTTTCTTTTTTTGGGGGAGTGGTGATGGTGGTGTTTGTTTTATATAATGTATTTGCATAAGTAGTGATATGATTTTGTTAAGGCTTGAGGGGCATCTTTAGCAGGGAAGAAGCTGGTCTGTCTAAATATGCCACAGAGTGCTTCTTCATTACTACTACCTTTTGAATATATTTCATACATTTCTTGACAAGAATCTCAAAATCAGAATAGGAACAGACATCCTATTAGCCAAATAACCCCAACTGCAAAAAGCCAGCTGGAACATGACATTCAAACACTTGGTCTCACAAAGCTCTGAAACTTTGACAGCTTACTGCTTTCTATTTCACCTTGTTACTTGATCCCACCAGCAGAGCAGAGAAAGGCTGGTTCTCATTTCTAACATTTCTAACCACTTTCAGGAGAGTGATACACTGATGGTAGATGAGTCCAACGACATCAGAATCATAGGGACCATCACTGTGGTGTGTCTTCTTGGCATCTCTGTTGCTGGCATGGAATGGGAAGCAAAGGTAAACTTTTAAAAGAACATAAAACCAAGCAGTATATTAACCTGCTTTACAGTATTAGTGTGTTAGGAATGCTATTCAACAGATGGAATTTTCAGAAGCACTCAGTTTCAGTTTATGCTTAATCTTTCTAAAAGCAATAGCAGTTTAATCATTACACTCAATGAAAGCAAAATTACTGTAAACTCTTCCTTGAACATAGATTTAAAAGCAAAGAGTAAGTTTGGGTTTTGCAGACAACTCAGTTATATTCATTTTTATAATTCATGGCATCATTTAGAGCCTTGGCTGTGTACCCCTTTTGTCCTTATTTTTGATGCAGCTTGATAGAATAAACAGTAGCAAAAAAAATATGGTGTTATCACTGTACTCTCTCAAGCCCTACTCAGCAGAAGAGCTCTATTTGTTACCCATTCTTTAATCTCTAATGATTTCTACTATTCCTTCACCTGTAAAAAAGGTCAGAATGCAAATTCAAATGGAAATACTTTAGAGAGTGGAATATTGAAATCAGGTCAAGAAATCAGGTTCAACAGTACCCTTGTTGTTGCTGTGATGGAGACTAGAACAACTTGTAAAAGAGATCAGAAAACAATTTGATATTATAAGCTTTGAAGTGACAACCCCCTACAACTAAAAAAAAAAAAAATATATATAATAATATAAAAATGTCTTATGCTTGATACTAATGCATTAGCTGTTCGATTTTGCCTTTTCTTGTAAGGAAGCTAACCTAAAATTAAATTATAACTCTGTATTTCATTACTCCCTTAGTAAAAGGCATCTGCTGTTGTCATTAGCTGATTCAGCTATCTTGACTCCTGGTATTTTCAAAAACTATAGAAATTAATAACCTCTTATAGGGAACAGATACAAATAACTTACTATATAGCCATCTCCACAGCAACAAAGTTAAAAACAACAGGATGATCTCTTTGTTTCTATTAATAGGCTCAAGTTATTCTTCTAATTGTTCTCCTTGTTGCCATTGCAAATTTCTTTATTGGGACAGTCATTCCTACCAACACTGAGAAGAAGGCAAGAGGCTTTTTTAATTATCAAGGTAAGCAACCTTGCTATCTATCATAAAATTATGTCTGCATTCTTTTGACTTAATAGTAAGCTAAGGATTCCACTGAAAAATGTCACAAGATCAGAATCTTCTGCCCAAGTTTAAGTCAGCTTGCAAACAAAGGGAATGGATTTAATCTCTAATTTTGAATCTGTCTCTGCTGCTGCAGCTGACAGCACAGTAAGATGCAGCTTGAGTCATTTATACATCAGTAGAGCACAGGCAAACTTTAACACAAAGCTAAGAGCAAGTGCTGCAGTGACACTTCTGTCACTTCAACATGGATCTGTAGCTCTGAGATGCAGACAAGCACATCCTTCTGGGAAGCAGACTAAGGAAATCAAATTCACTTTGCTTGTGATGTGAGACAGATTCAAACCCAGTTGTACAGATCTGAAAGACTGGCTTACTCACCTCCTTCATTAAGTAACTTTGGAATCAAATCCTGTTGTGATATTTCATTCTTACTCTATTTTCAGCATCAATATTTGCAGAAAACTTTGGACCAGATTTCAGAAGTGGAGAAGGATTTTTTTCGGTGTTTGCCATTTTTTTCCCAGCTGCCACTGGCATTCTTGCAGGAGCCAATATTTCAGGAGATCTGAAAGTATGTATTTCATGAACTTCATAATATTAGCCACAGGTTGGAAAAATAACAAGAAAACCAATCATGAATCAACACTCTATTCAGTTTTAAATCATGTCTTAATTTGGGAAGCAAGGCTCCCTCTTTTAAGTACCTGCTTTATTGTTTAAAAACATCAATTCACAAATCCTCTTGTAACGCATTATGGGTATTTACAGAAATTACTGTAGCTAGATTTGGGTTGCTATATAATTTAAAAGCATGTTTCAATAACCTGTAATAATATATCATTAAGAGTCCATTAGCAACACATGCTACAAGAGAAATTACATGTGTATCTCTTGGAGCTCATCTTTTGTAAACATCAGTCCAAACATCATCCCAAAAAGCATACCTGGAAAGCTCATGTTTGTACTCACAAGAATCAGTGGAGATGTCAGTTCTCCATTCTCCTCTTGCAGTGTAGCAGTTATAGGAGATGGAATTTCCAGTATCTAAACATACAGATAAATTAAAGGCAGGAATTTAGTTTTGAATGCTCTCTAGTTTTCATGACAAAAACACTCAAAAAACCAACCAAAATAAAAAAATAAATAAAAGTCACCAAGACATGGCTCACAGCTTGATGACTCCACCATGTCAAATGAAGTTATTTGGCCTTATCCTATAAATCCATTGCCTTGCAGACCTTAAAGGATTCAACCAAAGGTCTTCTATTTCTGTACTGGCACAGCAGTCACAAGTTCACCAGATCCCACCACCCCTGAGAGCCAATTCTTTTTCCCTTCCTCACCCTGAGCTGCATGCCTCAGCTCCTTTGTTTTCAGAGGACTGCTTTTCAAGCCAAGCACAGAGAAAATACGTAGAAACCGAGCCACTGATAGCGTCAATGACATTCCATTTTTAATTAAAAAAACAAAAACCATTGTACTTCTGCCCAGTGAGACTGCACCAGCCTCACACAACCTCCATCCTTTTATCAAACAAAAATAATTCTTTTGCCATATATGGTGCTCTGTCTGCATGGCAGACTCCCAAAGCAGCAGCATTTCTTTCATCAGCTGTTTGAAACAGTCCGAGCAGACCTAGGGAAGCAGTTCCCCTGTTGGATCTCTGCAGTCGTTTCAGTCTCACAATAAGTGGACTTCTGTAATCAAGTCCTCCAGGCAGCAGATTCCCCACTGAGCATGTTTAGATGCATGAGACAAGTCTAATTAAATTAACCAGCCTCTCCAGAATCTAAAATACAAGCTAAGGAGTGTTTAAAAAGTGTAAAATTTACCAAACTTTCTTTAGAATTTGTTGCAAACACCTTTGTCCGTGCTCCTGCAGCCACTACACACTCAAGTTGTGTCCTACTCCAGAGCCTACTTATAGGGACAGCAGCCTAGCAACTTCCTACTGACTTCAGTGGGGTTTAGCCCCTGAAGTGCTAACAGCATAGTAAATATGGGTTTAAACTTTAAAAACATAAAACATTAAAGTTGTTAAGTTGTAAGAAGCTTTAACCTCTGTAACGTTACAGAGTTTAAGATAACCACAAGATTCTACAAAAACAATTACCTAAAACATGTACATCAGAACTGCATAAAGTCACCGTGGTCTGAGTGCAAAGCCTCTTATGCAGCAGAAGTAACTCCACAATTATTTTTCAGCTCCATAAATCCTTACCTTGTTTAAAAATTATATTAATTACTAATCCAGTTACGCAATTCATGTATGTTTCACAATAAATTCCAAATTTGTATTTGGTGTTTTACCCTGCAACAAGAGTCTGTGACTTCAAATGCATTCAACAAACCTTTGATTTAAAAAAAAAAAATGCTAAACCAACTTAAGAAGAAAATTCATTTAAAAATTCCTCCTAGCATAAACAAACAGACTAAATTGTAAGATTGCCGAGCATTAAAATCCCTTTAAAATGTACACTACAGATCTTTGGACTCTTACTTACAGTTGCATTATCAAAGCTGATACTGTTGTGAGCCAGTCTGTAAGCATTATAATGCAGCCTCATTAAATTACCTAAATTAAGCCAATACAGTGAAAGAAAGCAGCTGTTTTGAAGACCCAACTAACAATTACTGGTTGCAAAGCACAGAAGTACCGGATTCTGTACAGGGTGACTACACCTGTCTTACCAATTAACCAAAAATGGTCCCATCTTGTCATCCACAAGGGTCTGATAGTTCAGTAACAATTTACCCACTACATCATTAAACATTAAAATAAAGACAATTGCAATGTAAAGAGAGTTTGGAGCTCAAGAAACGCAGACCTCAGGACACTTCTTTTGCTATAAACGTGAGCTCTGCTCCTGCAGAATATCCTTCCTATGTGCAGGGTAGGAGTGCTGCATCATGGGAGCACTGCTGTGCCTGCATGCTGGGACCAGAAATGTTGGCTCAGGTCAGAGTGATAAAAATCTGCTCTCTGGGGTATCTTCATACCACAGTGTGGCAGAACTCCCAGCATGCAAATGTAATCAGGCTGCAGCACACAAACTCACAGTGTTTCTCGTGTCACTGCTTTGTTTAAGGACCCACAAAGTGCCATACCCCAGGGAACAATGCTGGCCATTCTGATCACCACAATTGCTTACATTGCTGTTGCAATATGTGCAGGTAAGTACAGAACCTCTGCTCCACTTGTATAATTAAGTTTGAAAGCTTGGCATGCAAATGAATTATTAGCCTCACTGCTTTTTCATGCCACGAGTTTATTACGTAGAGAGACAGTAGTTTTGGTTTTACTCTATGTCAAAACAGTGGTTTAAAAAAAGCAGCAATAACTGGAAACAAAGTCCCCATTTGGCAGCTGGACCTTCAGGTAACTTGTATGGTTATTTTTGCATAAGATTCAGTGACAAAGACCACCAGCATATAGTATCCATAAGCATAGTAAAGATCAAAGGAACCTCCGATCAATCTGCTGATCTTTTGTTCCTGGTTCACATTGAAATTTCACCTGGCTTCTGCATGTCTTCTTACTGAACACTCATGAGAATCACAGGAACAGGGTAACACACACATTTTGTACATTATAAGTCCAAGACAGAAATTAGTTGCCTGTCTCAAAGGAACTACACAACTACATGTTCTACAGCAGTGGGCCGTGAGGTAACAAAATGGGCATGAGTGAAAAAGAGGCCTGTACTGAAGCCATGAACTCTGTTGGAGGATTATGCAGTTAAATTCTCATTACAAGCATAAAATAAATCTCTAGTCAAAAAAAAATCCATTTCTATTTAATAGTATTGTAAGAAAGAGTTATAAGCAACAGACTTATGAGTAAATACCTCAATATCACAAGAAAGCCCTGCAGAGAACTCCCTTTTCTGGGAGATGACTCTCAGGTCTTCTTAACTTCTGTGGTTCTTGAACTTTATGCATAAGGCAGAATACTTGACTCAAGCCTCAGCTCAAGTTATTGCACTATTTGGATCAAATTTCACCCTGCAATTAAAACTGAAGCAGACATTCTTCACTTTCTTTTATAAATTCACTTTACATTATAAATTGTTGTTATTTGAGAACATTGCTCTGCTTTCACAAGCAGTAGCTGTATTTCAGCTTCAGAGCTCTGCATTTCTTAGTGTAATTTTTCTTTTTTTATTTCGTTTTTCCACATTTGCATGTTAGTTTCCTAAACAGCCAATGGGTATTTTGGGACTCTTAATGTTTTGGACAAATTTAAAGATACAATATAAACTTACATTTTGGCCACTAAAGATATTGATATCAACGCTCCAGCTTCATATGTTTCTTCTCACTTCTGTTGGTGTCCTGGTTTAGGGCAAATTTGGGAGGAAACTTCCAAAGGGGTCCCTCCAGAACACAGATTTAAGTGGCCCCTCTCCCAGCTGGTTTGGGAAATGATTTCCTTGGAGAAAACTGGAAAAAAAAAACCCATTAATTTAACAAGCAAAGTATTCACAGGCATAAAAAGTGAATAATATTAAACAATAAAACTTCATGGGGTGTAGCTCAGCTCGCTCAGTCTCTTATCAGTCCCTCCTGTGCTGTAAATGCCACATCCCAGGCTCCCATGGGCCACAGGTGTGAGCTCCTGGTGTTTTTCTGGGTTTTCTATCCAGAGCAGGTTTGAACAGTTCCAAGAAAAAGAAAAGCCACAGACCGGGAACTTCTCTGCTTCAGCTATCTAAAAACTAACTAAAAGCAAAGGAGAGCTCTGTCCTGCTGTCCATGCTGCAGACAACACAGTCTGTGAGAAGGAATGCGGGGGAGCAAGTGCAGCTTCCAAAAAGAAACTCTGTGCTTCTTCTCTCCCCCTTCACTCTCAGAGCCAGTCTTGAAGGTGCAGAACTTAATATTCAGCATAAACAGAAGAGATGATTGAGGATACAAAGTCAGCCCAGGACATAAGCAAATAAAAAAGACAACACCATGAGAAACTCAGTCATAGTATGACTGCTTGCTCTTTGGGATGAGTCTAAGGCAGCAGTTGTGCAAAAAGCACGCAATTTAGGAGTCAAAGTGTGGCAACAACATTCTTTCAATGTAACAAGGAAGCAAAATAACAATATATCATTTTTTCCACAGCCTCCTGTGTTGTAAGAGATGCTACTGGGAATGTCAATGATACAATTGTACCTGGAATGAGCTGCAATGGATCATCTGCCTGTGGCCTCGGTTATGATTTTTCCAGATGTGCAAGTCAGCCATGTGATTATGGGCTGATGAATAATTTTCAGGTTTTAGTGAGATAATATGTATTAGCATATTTTAGCATAATAAGCAATACCTGAAAACATAAGTACAAACATGCAAAACTGTTATTTGCAGAAAACTACAATGGGACAACCACTTTTATCTAAAAACGTAAACTATAGGAATGATGACAGACAAAAATCCCCTGCATTGCACATTTACCTTCACACTGCCCATCACTAGCCTTCCTAACACCCTGGTAAGGCCTTTATCTCCTCTTTTAACTAGTACCATGCAGCAGAATATGTTGTAACATCTTCAACCTGAAAGCCCAGACTTAAGAGAGACCTCAGGAACTCCTGTTAGATGAGGAACTCCCCTCACTGCTCTTGACACATGGATGTGATTTTACCTCAGGGGTGCTGTGGTCACAGTTAAAGGGTTGTGTCACAGTACAAAAACCAGAGTTCTGACTTCTTTAAAAAAGTATCCAAAAATAGTAGAGCAAAAAATCAAGTGGGAAGTAATGGATTCTTTCTCCTAGGCCAGAGACTGTCTGCCATTTTTATTCTTCAAAATAAAGCTTAGGCTAAGTATCAAAGTAAAGCAGTTCTGCAGCCTGACAACCACAGGTCCCAGATCTCTGATCAGCCCCTGTGCTTCATGGCCAGTGAGAAGAATTCACCACCCACCTGCACGCGCTTTTCAACAAGTCATTTGTAGCTTTTAAAGTCCCTTGCTTTTTTCCCAGCTGGCTCTGCTAAATGACAGGGCTGGGTAACCACCTTGAAAGGGATATGCTGTCCCTTTCATAGACTACTTTCCCTTCCTTCCTTGATCATTTACCATCCTTACTCCCACCTCAGTTCAGCTGCCCACACTCAGGGCACCCCTTAAAACCAGTGACCTCCCTACAGCCAGCCAAACTTTCATTTCTTACATTTACCCCTGTCAGACTAGAGCCATAAAACGGTATGACTGCATCTGACAAATCTTCAGGATTCACCAGTTTCTTTTCCTGAATCACTGCCCACACACCACCAATCACATTCATCCATCTTTTAGTTTCCTTGTCTGGTGCTTCTCAACAACCCTTTCCCTTCAGTAGTCCCTGAGGCCAGCCCAGTGCTCCTGGCCTGACAGTGACCATCACTACTGTTTGCAGCACTGCAGTTATGTCAGCACCATCAGGCATTTTCTCTCATTTTTAGCCATATTAAATAGTCAAGGGAAAAAAAAACCCAAACAAAGTACTTCCAACCACATTTCATACATTGGTGCTTTTTCCTGTCATTTCCATTTTCTTGTCTGCTACAAGCTGACTATTTACTCATCAAGTAGAGGTTGTTACTTACAGCAATCAGATAGTAACGGCAGTGAGGAAATCTCAGAGTACTCATCTGCCCCAGGACACAGCTGCATATTTGAATAAAAATTTGGCTTTGCCTCCATTGCTTTTAACTAAACCAGAAATAATAGTACAGTTTGTAGCAGATTAAATTTTGAACCATGAAAAGCAGAGACACCTAGAGCACTTGAATGGGTTTGTCATTAAAAAGTGCATCCAAATGCAAGCCTATTCGTTTTACCTTCATTTTTTTCCTAAAGGTGATGAGCATGGTGTCTGGCTTTGGTCCTCTCATCACAGCTGGCATCTTTTCAGCTACTCTGTCATCAGCTCTAGCATCTCTTGTCAGCGCACCCAAAGTTTTCCAGGTAAAATTAAAGTAACCATTTCCTTATACTTGGTTTTACTTCAGAGACAAAGTTGAACAGTGTGGAAAATGTAATGTATATTTAAGTGACACTGACACTTTGGCAGGAAGAGGCAGGGAAAACAATATGTAGAATGTTTTTCAGCAGAAAAAGACAGGTCTTATCAACATACAAGGGTGATAATGTTCCTTTGGAAAGAGCTCAGCTCTGCTGCAGGAGCAGGGGATACTCATGTGCCTGTCATAAATAACTTCAAGGGTACTTTCAGGACCACTTCTGTCTTCTTACAAAAATCTACCCTGTAAGCACAGGAGCAACAGGAGCCCTCAGGTCCATAAGATTCAGGTGCTGTCAGGTGTACTCTTAAGCTGTCCAGGCAGCAGCAACGTGGACAGACTGGGAGCAGAGGGCATGGGAGAGATAAGCTGTACAAATTACATCAAGCCACTGACTTATGCTTCAGCTACTCCCAATTTAGACTCTATTTAGCTATTTAATTACCTTTTTCATTTAAAGCACTGAATAAGCATTAAATGCCTGCAAGTCTATTTCCCATGATACAATATCATACATAGCACATTGTGTTATTACCTTGTTTAAAAGTTCACATGCCACAACAGTTGATGTACTTGAAGCACTAAGATTTAACTTCTGTTTAGCAAAAGCCTAGCATGCTGCCACTCACAGACAGTGACTTCTGGTGCAAGAAAGTGCTGATTAATAGAGTTATGTGCTGATTTTCTTACCAGGCTCTTTGCAAGGACAACGTCTACAAAGGGCTAGAATTCTTTGCCAAAGGATACGGAAAAAACAATGAGCCTATCAGGGGATATGTCCTCACTTTTGTGATCGCCATGGCCTTCATTTTGATTGGTTTGTATAACGTTACACAGCTGCTATAGTGTCATGTTCTGAAATTATACAACTGATACTATAATACAATTAGTAGCTGTGGTTTGGAAAATTCCCAGTGGGGTAAGCTCTGACATAAGCATACTCCAAGTCCTAGTAGCAATTCCACTATTCCTAATGCAGGCAAAAAAGAAAGTAGCAGGGACTCCAGTGACGTACCACCACCACAGCCTCACTTTCCAAGATGCAGAGTAGCTGCAATTCCTGTTCACTCTGCTGGAAAACAGCAGTGCTTAGAACTCTGTCAGATAAGGCAAAGTCACAATCTTTGAAAATTATTTTCCAGTTTATACTGCACATAGCTCTGAGGTAATTTTGATATAATTAGAAAGCCTATTCTGCCCAACCCTTTCTCACAGTCAGCTCCAAAGCAAATCCCAGTTTTCCAGCACTGGTGAAAGAAAACCCCAGCTACCACATTTAGGGGTGCAGGGATTATTATCAACTTTTCCAAGATTTGAAATTCAAACTGTCTTACACTAAGTAAATAGGATGTCTAGTAGAGAATTCAGATTCCGACTAAGTGGTAACTACAAATATTTTTTTTAAATGCATCCATCCTGTCAATTATGTATTTAAAATTCTGAATTTACATCAGATCCACATCATTAAGAGACAGTATGCTGAATCACAGTATCAAGTATAACACTGCACAGCACATAATGCTATTAAAATCAGGATTAACAGACATAATTCATATGAGTGAAGGTAGTTCAAGGTGGCCTTAAATTAGTAAGACAGGAAAATACCCAAACTCTCCCTGGATGATAAATGCAGACAATGTTCAGATTTAATGCATCATTAGGAAACAGCTAGCCAACAATCCAGGAAACTGGTGCCTCTGTCTGACTTGTGTATGTGTCTTGCAGCTGAACTGAATACCATTGCTCCCATCATCTCCAATTTCTTCCTGGCTTCATATGCTTTGATTAATTTCTCCTGCTTTCATGCCTCATATGCAAAATCTCCAGGTGAGTCTGCACTCAGCAGTGATTTAAATATGGGCTTTATAGTCTGATCCCTGGAAGACTTAGATGGTATATCAGAGAAAATTGCACTATGTGTAAAGTATCTAAGTTATGTGATCTGATGTCTTATTGAATATGATGGCATTTTATTTATCTCCAAAAGATACAAATAATGGCTCTAAATCCTTACGATGCCTACAGTTGTATAGGATGAGAAAAGCTTTGGTGCATCCCACTGGAGGAAAAAAAATTCTCCTCAGGGTGGTATTTTTTCCCCTCACTATTAAAAAACACGTGGGTAAAAGCTTATGCCAACTCTGGCCAATGAAGCAAGAAAGGTACAGTGGGGAGTCTTCACTCCCTTCTCCAAACCTACAGCAAAATGCACAGGGAGATTCCTAAGCATAGTAACAGTGCTACAAGAGATGCTGCCTGGAGGGGAACATGCAGAGCAAGAGCGGTCCATCAAACAGCACCAGCACAGCTCTGCAGTGCCTAGGAGCAGAATTGTAAAGCACAATTATGAAGCACAATGAGGTCCTGTTCAGGGGTAACTTGGGATCCTCCCTCTACATTTGCAGCAAAGGAACATTCTGGCTGTCAGATTCATGCATTGCCACAGCAGAATGATTCTCACCATCTCATGAATGAAGGGGTGACAACTTCAGGAATAAAGTCAATCAGCTGAACAACACTGGTTTGGCACACAGGAAAGACAATTTCCTGCTTTATGAATTAATTATTCAACTCAAGGAGCAAGAAATACATTTTTGATTTCCAGTGTGAAGAAACTGCAGTAGTGACATAAATGCATCAACTTCCTTCCTATAGATCTGCACAGTGCCATTGGTTTAGAGGGCAGAAAAGATGAGCACTTCTGCTAATTACCTGCACAGCTGAACAAATGCAGATCTGCTCCATGCAGCCTTGGCACTGAGTGACAATTACCTCTACAGATTCCATCTGCCTACATCTGACTCTACTCTGCCACTACTTAATATTTCAGACAGAACTGTAGCCATTTTTCTTTTCTCATTTCCTCCAGTTAATTTCTGCCAATTCACAATGATAGATTATAATAATTGCAAGGCTGCGGGACAGAAAATTTCTTCCCAGCAGGTCCTTCCCATTCCCTCATTATAAAGATGATCCAAGATAGGGTTGCTCAGCCTCTTGTATCTTCTGTGTTTTTTCCCTCTCCAAAGTCTGCTCTGTAGAACACCTGGCAGAGACCTGCAAACCATGAAGGCTCAGTGCTTGCCTCATCATTTTAATTGGTAGCACGGGATGGAATCAGTACTGCAGCTGAAAAGCAGCAGGAATAATATCTTTTTAAAGTCAATTGCAGATTACTTTATTTTTCTGCCACAAGGCCAGGCAATTTCCAAGTTTAAGACAGGTGCACTTACAGTATTGGGATAAACACTCCTCTCAGCAAGTGTCCAGCTACCAATAATAAGTTCTGTGTATATGCATCAGAAGTACACAATCATCAATTACCTGGAGTTACAGGTAATCACCTTCTGATGTTCTGAAATATCCTGAACCAATAAACTTGAATTTCATAAAAATACATATAAACAGAATAGCTACTTAAAGCCAGGCTGAACAAAGCAGTAGGAATGATAGAAGTAGAATACCTGTAAGACCAGTATTCTATAAATTTAAACCTACATCAGCCAACACCTCCAAGTATCTGTACATACAGTGCCTAAGAATTCACAGATGTCTCTCCCAACCCTTCTGACAAACTGAACAAACTGTACATGGGATTTTATCAAAAAAAATAATGGATCACCATTTCATCAATATATTTTATGCTCTTCCAATTTCCTCAATTCTCTTTAAACAGGTTGGAGACCTGCATTCAGATATTATAACATGTGGGTGTCACTTTTTGGAGCCCTGCTGTGCTGTGGAGTGATGTTTGTCATCAACTGGTGGGCAGCTCTCATCACTTATGCTATTGAGCTCTTCCTATATATTTATGTAACATATAAGAAGCCAGGTAAGGCCAAACCCCACTATTATTACATGTACATATTGTGCTGCTAGACTAGATTTTAAAGGAATTAATTCTGCTAACTGAACTAGAAATTATTTTTCTGTGCCATCTTTATTTGTAGGGAAGTCTGAAGCATCCCGTTAAACTCCACTTTATATAATACAGATTAAGTTGTTAGTCTGGTGACTGCCTGTTTAACAAGCAGCTCAAGTGTGGTTCAGGGTTTTCTGTAAACATTCCAGCAGACTGGTTTATTCCCACCACATCTTTATGACATTTGGGCTTCTACTTGAGTAGCACTCCTAATTTTTTTCCACCCACTCACAAAACCTTACCTGAATTTTGCAGTGCTCTTAAGCTGACTCATGCAGGGTCCTCACTCAAAATGTAAACCTGCTGCCCATTATACAACAAAAATGCAAGTTGAATTACTTATGAACTGATCATCCTCCAGCACCTCCCTACAGTTCCCCCGTAAATCAAGACAGATGGGCCCACTTTACTGCTGGAAAAAAACCACTTAGCAGCTCAGCAAATCATAGGAGCTGTCCTCAAAAACCTGTGTGCTGTAAAAGCCAGACAGTCTGGCTATTCATATCCAGGACAAAACTAACCCAGGTCCAGATTTAGGTGCTAACCACCTGAATTACTTCTGCAGCAGAAAACATAAAACAAAACCAAAAAAAAAAAAAAAGGCATGGTTCCCAGCAACAGATGTACTTTTATTGGAGTTATCTTGGGACAGCAACACCTCGTCTGAGACTGTGTTATTGTTTCTATTGCTGTTGTCTGTCCTCCCTATCTGTGCTCTCTCACACCCACTGGGATGGTCTGTGCTTCTGTCCCTGTAAATGTACCGTAAGCTGCAGGAAAGCACACCCATCTCCAGACAGTTGTCAAAAACATTTCAGGATTTCTGCCCTTCCCTTAAACATTGCCAGTGTCCCTGATGCAAAATAGCACCTTAAAGCTTAGTTAAATTCACTGAAGCCACTGTACAAAAGCCCTCTGTCTCCTGCTAAGAGAGTGACTTTTGTTCAGCAGTAATTTACCAGCAACTGGAGTGTTCAGAAAAAACTAATACTCCTGAGAAAAGGTGACTTAACACAGACCTCCACTTAGTTGCACTTAATATTGGCTTTGTATCTTGGTATAACAGGACTTGATCTGCATTCATGTAGATCTCAAAGTGTAGAAATACATTTCTTATATGTCTGCACTGACCAAACAGCTGTACAATAATAAGAAAAGACGTATATGCCAAAACGGGGTTTGGAGACCAATTTTGGCCTATACAATAGAACAGAGCAAACAGCCACTAGCAGTGCTCCTTCCTACTGGTTTCATTTGCACCTCCTGAAATTCCACACCACATACATGACTCAGGGCTGTCCATTTTCTAAATGGGAGAAGGACACAAAGTTAATGTATTAAATAATAGTTTTTAAGCAGGGGAAGAACATTCCCTACAACATTTAAATAAAGAATAAAACTATTTGCTTGCATGGGGTTTTCTGCATCACACAAGCAAAACCAATTCCTTCTATTATGAAGCACAAAGATCAACAGATCTATATCTATGAAGCACAAGAGAATATACTCTGCTCCTCATAGAGAGCACCATTGCTCATTTTTGCAACAGAATGTAGGGAGAAGCCTGTGGTTTAATATGCATTATTTATCTTTATTATATGCAGAGGTAAACTGGGGCTCCTCTACACAGGCTCTGTACTTTGTAAATGCCTTAGACAGCGCTCTGGCATTAACGACAGTGGAAGACCACGTTAAAAACTTCAGGTAAGATTTCTAGTGAACAGTAGAATGGCTTGTCCTGAATCTGTACATCAGCCAATTATATACAACCTCTTTTTTCCCCATCAGACCCCAGTGCCTAGCATTAACAGGAGCTCCTATGGTCAGGCCTGCTCTGCTGGACATCACCCACGCCTTCACGAAGAACAACGGGCTGTGTATCTGCTGTGAAGTGTACACGGTAAGGGAGCTCACCCCAATCTGCACACCCAGCACCAGTGGGGGTGCAGGTCTCCATTACACATTCCACTCTCACCCCACCCACGGTGGTCCCACTGGTGCTGACTGCCAGCTGTGCACACCACCAAAGAGATTTGCGCTGAGAATGAATTTCGTCATAATTCTTGACACGAAAGCTATTGACTGATACAAAGCCTGCTGGTAAATGCCTCACTGAGATGCATTTTAAAGTTCATAGTAGGTGAACAAAAAAATGTTTTGGAGGAAAAAAAAAATATTACAAGGAAAGATTTTAGGCTTAGAAACAGAAAACTCCCAAACCACACAAAACAAAATCTAAAGTTTGAGGTAGGGTTTGGCAAGTAATTCAGCTCTCTTTGCAGTGGTTCCTCCAAAACTGTTACAATGCTAATTTTGAGGATAAACATGCTCTTCTGAGATTTAAAGAGAGGAGCAAAGCGAATTTCTAGATATAAATACACAGCAAATGATGTATCTTAGAGGATGAAAATCTAGTCTCTCATTAGGACAGAAGAAAAATAGATAGGTTTGTAATGTAGGGAGAAAATGTATTTTACATATTACAGTCCCCTTTTAATTTTGAGAGGGGAAAAAAACCCAAAACAGCTCATGGCACTAAAGGGGGCTGCAGAATCTAGAAAATAGTCCAGCCAATATAATGTATTTCTCTACAGCAGTAAAGGAATAATTCATTTGACACTACCACATTGCAGAAACAGAGTACGGAAGATGCACATGTGATTCTTCCAAATCAAATGAATCTATAAAAAAGGAACGGTCCTAATTCTTCCCTGCTATAATTATTGTTAGATTTCCTATTGCATTCAGTAAGCATAGAACCAATCACAACAAGATCCTGAGACTATGCAGCTTCCTAAAGTTAAGTTTCAGCTAGTTTTCTGAATTTTTAAGCATGTTTCTCTAATATTAGTACTTTCTATGGAAAACTGAGATTTCATTCCTGTCTATACAAAAAAAACCCCAAATGCTCTTTTGTTAATATAAGCTTTGCAATTGTTATGGGGGAGCTTTCTAATTATTTCTTCAGCAACTTAAATGAAATTTAATTCCCTTGGTAATAAAAGTATGACAAAATGAACCTTTAAGAACTGCAAAATTGTGGTAAAAAGCAGATGATAAAATTCACAATCACATTGAAGAGCAGCCTGTAATAAATATCACAACAAATACAGCAAGACTATTCAGCCATAAATGTAACACCCAGCACATTCTGCCTCAAAAGCTGACATGCTGTTAGCAATGCATAAAGTTTTGAAACACCATGCCAGAGAGAACATCTTCCATTCTTTTCTTCCAAAAGGCAGCAAGAAACTTTCCAGGAACATGGTGATACATAGCTCAGAAATGGACAAAATAAAGATCTCAACAGAGCATAAAGATGATTCAAGTTTACTTGTCTCTTGGGTTATGGCTGCATGTTGGCTTGAACAGCCTGAGCTTCTAGTAAAAGGGACTATTTCTGCTTTTACTCGCTGCCTTCATGTAAAATACTTTTTCAAGGTTAGTCCTCAGTCTGCAAATTCTTGACTCCTTGTACAATTGCACAAACATTCTACAGGTGCAAAGGAGGAGCAGGGGAGGACACAGGCAGGCTGGCACCTGGGAGAGGGGTGGGTCTGGCCCCTTGGCCAGCAGAAATCTATTGTGCAAGCCAGTTGCAAAATCACGTTCAGGTGCTTTCCTTCGAGAGACAGGGAAAAAAGCTTGTTTTTTTGCCCTCCTTAGTCACAATGAAACTTCAAGCTTATTGTTCAAGTTATTATTCCCAGCTCTTCACACATCCAGCATCAAATCCTTCTTAAGTTAATCAATGTTTTGCGACTTGGATATGCACATGGATTTTTTTCCCATTAAATTACCAGATGACCACTGAAAGAAAACTGGCAACAAAGTCATTTGCATCTTTAACTGCATTACATCAACTCTTTTCTCTTATGTCAGTAGACAGGAACTTAACCATGTATACTTAGATCTGCTGAGACTCTTCTACAGAGTCAAGCCAGGTAGGGACTTTATTCACTCTGAGATGCTTTATCATACCTTAGATGTTTTTTTAAGATGTTACAATCCACACAGTACTTGTTCCTTCTGTCAGAATCACTGCATTTAAGTAGCATTAACAGCCTCAGCCCTCTCAAACAGAATGTGAATAACATTTGCAGCACAGATATTTTCAAAGGGCTGAATCTCTGTGGACCCTTTTTGGAAAGGTATTTTTCTGACTCTCTCCATTTGCTCCACAGCAGACTAGGTAGCTCCTTCAAAATCACTGTGTGATGTACAATACAAAGCCTTTATAATAATATTTTACTGTATCATGCAGGGACCACGCAAGCTGTGTGTTAAGGAGATGAACAGTGGCATGGAAAAAAAGCAGGCCTGGCTCACAAAGAACAAAAGAAAAGCCTTTTATGCAGCAGTGGCAGCTGACAGCTTCAGAGATGGAGTCAAAAGTCTACTTCAAGTAAGCTTTTTGTTTACAGAACACACAGGAGAGTGTACATCAAAGCATCCTTTTATGTGAGACATCACTATTAGTTTGTGAAGAAGCTCTACATATATATGGGTAATGTTATAGACAGAAGGGGCATTCTAGGAGTCCATGTAAATTATATTACAGATTATTTCATAAAGATCTAGTTCTGGGCTATGGAACTATGAGACAAGGCAGACTGATTCTCTCCTAAATGAACAAGACACTATTATGAAAAAAAAGAGAAGCATCTGCAGGGCAACATATGAATGTCGATGCAGCTGACACTTGATACACTTCAAATCAATTCTACCATTTGGTATTATACAGCATATTAAATATCTGAGAATGTTTTGGCAATAAATGAAAACTGAAAATGTGCAATATACATTTTCTGCAAATAGCAAGAATATCATTTAAATAAAAGTCTGCAATATTTTTCTATTACTCTAAGAATGCAGGAGGTAATTTCCAACAGTCCATTTAAAATGGCCATAATGAAGGCACAGACACACTGTTTTTATTTTTCCATCTCCTTTCCTCTCTCACATATATGAATATTTAAACATATAGGTACTGAGGCAAAACGTAGAGAAAATTCATATCCTTTGCACAAAATACACTGCTGAAAAGACACCAGTGCCAACTGAGACAGTAGGGAGCCAACTAAAATACTCTGGGTAAGTCACCCACTGGTGTCCTACCAGGGCTCTTTGTACACTTGCTGAATGGACAGTGCAATTGAGCATGATGAAATGCTATTAATAAAGATCCCTTTGTTCTGTAAAAGCCTCACAAAGACACTTCATCTTATACATTGTCTCAGTAGGAGATCTTTCTGATGTTTTTGAGAGCTGCTACAGTCTGATGATCTCTTCCTTTCCATTACTAATTAAGCACTATTGACAAAGTCAACTACTGGACCCCAAATAATTCTCTTCCAGCAAACGGAAGGATAACCATATCATCATTATTGCAACCTAAGGACATCAGCAACAACTGCTGATTTCAACACAAACAGTGCTACTCAAAAAACCCACCAAGGTTGCAAGAGTTTTTACCTATTTTCTGTTTGCTAGTAGTAAAAAGTGGGCAAGTGTAACAACTTTACAAGCTGGTGTTTTGTGCGCCTCCACCTAAAGGTTCCCAATACACTGAATATTTACATTTCTATAAACACTAGGTTAGGTGAATCTAGATCTGACTTCCCTTACTTGTTGAGATTTTAGCATCCAGAACCAGTTTTGAAGGCAAACTAGTATCTCGACAAAGCATTTCTTTTCCCTGTTTATAAACCATAATTTTATCTACAAAGTATGCTCAGTTGATTTTGGATAATTTTTTGAAAAGAACACAGCAAATGAAACAGCAACAGTTTCCAAATTGAAGGCAGAAAAATAGTCTTAGGAGCCTATGCCTTCTCCGTGTATCTGAGATGTTTTAAGAGACTACAGACCCATTTAATCTACTGAGTATTCCAAAGCTGATAAAAGCTTTATGACATTATATTAGAATGAACACACAAACAGTTCTTGAACTCCCTCTTGATTCCAAGTTATTGAACCATTTTAATGAGAGCATGTCAGAAGAAATGCAAATGAATGCTAATTTAGCAAAACTACACTTCTGTCATCTAAAATAATTTATAGTTGGAATGATTTAAAGCTAATCTTTCTGCTTTCTGTATGGGTATGAGCATGAAAGGCATTTATGAAATGCAATCTAGTTGTGTCTCCAGAACATTACTTCAGTTATCTTTTGCCATTACTTTTCATTTACAGTAAAAGCACGTATGTGTACCTCTCTCAAGCAGTGTTTTAATATTGGCAGGCCTCGGGCTTGGGTAGAATGAAGCCAAACACCCTGGTGATCGGATTTAAGAAGGACTGGAGAAGTGCACCTGCCACTCAAGTTGAGAACTATGTGGGCATTATACAGTAAGCCAGCTCAGTACCTCCTTTTTCACTCCTCTTAGACTAGATTGATGTAGCATTTGCATAGAGAATCTGACGAGTAGAAACAATGCAAGGACATAGGTACAAACCTGGGCTCACACATCCTAGCTCTGTGGCTGAAGTTATTGCCCATCAAAAAAGGCTCATGGGCTTCCCATACCTTGCAGGATCTGTTTAGCAAACACCTGGCACCATCAGAGCTGATGTGGCTTGACAATGCTAAAGAAGCTGCACTGCTGTCAGCAGTGCTTTTGCATTTTCCCATTTTTAGTGGGCAGGAGCTCAGAGAAAAACAACTCTAATGTACATACTAAGGGAATAAGAGAACATCATGGAATTCTTCTTTTAAGCCTATGAGACGGACGAAGAGCTTTGCTTCAAATCTCATGTGTGCCTAAGGCTCAGCAGATCTGTGGGTTGGGAATTAGCTAGGAAAGTCATTTTAGAACAGGCTTCTCATAGATGCTTGCTCAAAATTCACTTGTAAAGCTGAAGCAAGTGACAGAGCAACAAAACCCACCTCAGCTTTGTTATTTCCTCAGAGAAGGGAGGAAAAAAAATTACCCTATAGCAACCTAGTTCCTAAAAAAGTGCTGTCTGAAAGACCCATTTCAGGAATAGCTGATCTGTTCCCATGTCCAATCAAACCTTTTTTTAAATGAGGGAAGATAAGTACTACAAATGTATGTGGGACAATTCCTTCTGCAATTTTACCTAGTCTGTCCTCTCTGTGAACACTTTAACTGATGTTTTCAAAATAGCTTTCCTCATCAACCTGCACAATGTAAAATCATGTTTACTCTTCTTTTTCTTTCTTTCCAGTGATGCCTTTGATTTTGAGCTCGGCGTAATTATTATCAGAATTAGCCAAGGATTTGATATATCTCAGGTTCTTCAGGTTCAAGGTATGTAGTGACTCAACAGCTGAATATCTCTGCTGGTTAGATGCACAGCATAAGGAGAACTCTGACACTCGTAAGGGTCACCATCTGCTTTCTAGAATAGTTCCTACACTCAGAACTTCCACAGTTTGTCCTTGCTTGTGCAGTTTAAATCCTGCCTGAAATCCTTGCTGATCACTGGCAGTGACAGGAGTCCAAGCCCGACACCTTAAGGGGCTTTGCACACCAGAGAACTCAACTCCCAAAGCAGTTCCAGCACAGGCACAGACTAAAGCAATAAAATCATATTGTGCCACAGCCACCAGTTACCCTGCTGCATGTTTTCTTCCTGGTCTTGGCACACCTTCCTCCATCTGCCTACCTGATATCTCCAGGACAGACAGGAAATGGGAAGCTGCACTTTTGGTACCATCTCCCACAGAGTTCCCACCCATACAAAAATCTGAAATCCACAGGAAACGCCAGTTCTCTCCCCCGCTTTTTGTTCATTCTTCCTTAGCTTAGCAGTGCATTCCTCAGGGGGAGAGGGCAACCCTTCCACCATACCACCACCATTTCGGGAGACACGCCTTTGGGTGGCAAAGGCGGAACGACTCCCCGGCTTTCCTGCCTCCCCAGCTTTCCAGCAGGACAGCTCTCCCCAGCAGGACAGCTCTCCCCGGCTTTCCTGCCTCCCCAGCTTTCCAGCAGGACAGCTCTCCCCGGCTTTCCTGCCTCCCCAGCTTTCCAGCAGGACAGCTCTCCCCGGCTTTCCTGCCTCCCCAGCTTTCCAGCAGGACAGCTCTCCCCGGCTTTCCTGCCTCCCCAGCTTTCCAGCAGGACAGCTCTCCCCAGCAGGACAGCTCTCCCCGGCTTTCCTGCCTCCCCAGCTTTCCAGCAGGACAGCTCTCCCCGGCTTTCCTGCCTCCCCAGCTTTCCAGCAGGACAGCTCTCCCCGGCTTTCCTGCCTCCCCAGCTTTCCAGCAGGACAGCTCTCCCCGGCTTTCCTGCCTCCCCAGCTTTCCAGCAGGACAGCTCTCCCCGGCTTTCCTGCCTCCCCGGCTTTCCAGCAGGACAGCTCTCCCCGGCTTTCCTGCCTCCCCGGCTTTCCAGCAGGACAGCTCTCCCCGGCTTTCCTGCCTCCCCAGCTTTCCAGCAGGACAGCTCTCCCCGGCTTTCCTGCCTCCCCAGCTTTCCAGCAGGACAGCTCTCCCCGGCTTTCCTGCCTCCCCAGCTTTCCAGCAGGACAGCTCTCCCCGCCCGCCCGGTTTGCCCCGGAGCAGCCGGGCCCGCGGCTCTCTGCTGCCGCCTGCTGCCCGCCCGCCGCCATGGCGGGATCAGGTGGAGCGGCGAACGCCCCGAAGGGAATCGCCCCGCAGGACGGAAAGGCGCCAGAGACTTCTTTAGGAACGAGGGTAGATGAACATTCAACTCTGCACCGGCAGCTTGATGTGCTTGGAGACCCCACGGGGCATAACTACGGGGACTCAGAAAAGATTCCAAAATAATCAACCTTTTCTTCACCCCCTGGTGATTTCTGAGAGGTATCTGCCTGTCTCTGCTTGATGCGAGTCAGAAACTGAGTGCTCAAAATATACAGTCATTGGAACACCTGTAAAAATACAGTGAAAAACAACTCTGCGATCTTACAAATGAGCAAATGTTCTCCAAGTGTTATGACACAAGGGGTCAGAAAGAATTAAGGGAGGGAACCTCAAATACAAAGAAATGTTTTGAAGCAGATACAGAGTCATTGTAGTGGAAAACAATTATCATTGTGTTCTCTTACACTTGGTATAGCATTCTGTTCAACAGAAAAACTGAAATTTTAGTTTTGAGTAACCATTAAGCTTGTAGCTATCACCACGTCTAATAATCACAAGTATATGACTGTCATTGGTTAAAAAGTAAAAGAAAGTATAATTTTCTGTTGGCAACAGAGTGCTAACAGAGCTAATAGTATCTAGCTAGCGAGGGTTTATTCTACTTTTTTACCACAATGTCTTAAATGAACTTACCTGATATTTAGTTAATGTATTACTCAAACAGATCTCCTTATGAAAAAAACTTTTCTGCAGGCAAATGCCTGGATCATCTTAATTACTGCCTCACCATAATATATTCCATAATAACACATGGTACCCTTTTTTCTCAAAAAAGCCTAATATTGCTAAGATTAAATTTTTCTTGTGTACTACTAAGTTTACAGAATTGATTAGCTAAATCTTACATCTTTGCAACTAATGCTTTAAAAAAACCATGAAAAATACTTCTGCATTGAGAATGTTTGTATATTCAGAATCCTTATATATTTCTGAGAATCTCAAAGTACAAAACATGAGACTTTGTTCTAAGAAAAGAGACCCACAGACTAGAACTAAATACCTCTGCTTCCTCAGTATAGGAAAACAGCTTTCCTAATGTCTTTTCAAATTCTTGGCTAAAGAAACCAACTAAGCATCCACAAACATAACTCAATAAATAATATCTCATGCAACTATAAAATGTCATAACAATGAATTTGATTTAGAAGAGGCAACCCGAGAGCACCTGGCACACCACAGTGCTGTAGGCAACAGGCACTCCAAGCTAGGGTTTCCAGAGGTGAACTCAGCTTCCTTCTCCCTACTGGTTCACAAAGAAAAAGCATTTTAAAAGAAATTTTTATACCAGGAGCTTTACATTGACTACAAAGTACCACAACACAAATTACATCATCACCATTAGCTCAGTAATGGATTTAATTTAAAAGACAGAAATGCATTACCACTTCTCTTACTTTTTCTAATATACAGAGGAATTAGAGAAGCTGGAGCAGGAGAGATTGGCACTTGAAGCCACCATTAAAGAAAATGATTTTGAAGAAGGAAAAAGGGGCATCTGTGGATTCTTCAAAAAAGCCAGCACACTGAATATCTCAAAACACGAAACAAAGAAGGGTAAGTTCCAAAATGACAACTTATCTCCAACTCTTCAATGCATCACACTTTTATCAATATGCAAACTGGAATTTGCTCCAATCCAAAAACTCCTGAGCCACACAGAAGCCCCTGGAGCAGAACCTCCCTTGTGCAAACCGTGGTGGCCACAGCCCTGTAACGCAGCACAGTGACAGCCTCTGCTCACAGGACATGCTGTCTACAGCACAACCACTGCCCCTCATTTGCTGATAAACGTCTCAGCTCAGCTTATGTTCACTTCTACCTGACAAAAACAGAACATGGTTATTAAAGTTTGAGGAATTCAGATCAAGTTTGTTCAGGGGTTTTGGGGTTGTTTTTGTCTTTTTAACAGTGCTTTAAGCCTTTAAACAGAGGCCTTTTTTCCTCCTCTCTAAAGAAAATAGGAACATATGCACAATATGCAGGGAACAAGCATTCTTACTTTACTTAACAAACACACACATTCAGTACACAGCTGAAAAACAGGTAAAAATAGCACAACTGCTCTACAGTCTAAGTGTGATTTCATAAAAATGCACAAGTGAAGGTGGTAAAAGTACTGAAAGAACATATACAGCATATTGTCAACTGACACATTAATGTGTAGGTGATGAAGTCAATATTGCATTTCAGATATAGTGAAATGATACAGACCCAATTTAAGGTCTCATTTCACAACTGCTAGGCTGTAATGATAATGACCCACCTGAAGCCATGCTTGTACACAGACATGTATTTTGAGAGTTTTTACCTGCAGAGACAATTATATCTGGCTGTGCATGCAACTCCCTCAGGTGCCAGGAAAATCTACAGACTGGGAACATAAAATGCCATTGTTCTTCAGCTGGCAGGCTTCAGTTGATTTTGTTTCAGTAGAACATGTTTTTATGAAAAGTCCACCAAGACTGTGTACCCCTGTTTCAACTTCCCCTTTTGATTTAGTTGAGAAATGCATGAAGTAAATACATATTACACATTTTGGCTCTCTGTATTAGATAGATGATGTTAATAAATAGCCCCATCTCTCTGTTTTGTTTTTACGTTCATACTCCCTAGAGTTGTTCCATCTCCCAACAGAGATGCTAGAACTCTAGAGGAAAGCCAGTAACTGCTTTGAAACTATCCTGTACACACTCCAGAAACACAGGAAAACCAAACAAAGCATTTTCAGAACCTAGCAGATCAGAGGCAAACCTCTAAAGAAGCCTGTTTGTTCCACTTAGAATACTGCTCTGACACCATCTCTTTGAAATCGTTGAAAGAGAAGCAGTAATAAAGCCAGAGGCCTCAAAAGGTGGAATGAGAGAAGGTATTGTTAGTACAGAGTCAAGACTGTGTCTTTTACAGCCAGCCAAGCAAACAGCAAGAACCAAAATTTATTTCCAATTAACAGTGACCATATCAGCATAGGGAAACAGCCACGTGTGCTTGTGTTTTCTAACTTGCAGCTTCACCTATGCTACCCCTGCACCCATCAGCTCATTTCATCCACTCTGACTGTACCTTTCAGGGAGCTCTGTATTATACAAGACAGCTGAGCTTGTAAATGATGTAAAATGACACATTTACTTCTAAAATCTATCAGGTATTTCCCAGTTGCTTTTCAAGGCCCCAGTGAATTTTACATTAACTAAAAAGAGACAGAACAAATAATCAGGTAACCTTTTTCAAAATGTTATAGTCTAGTGACAATATGTTACACAAGCTTTGGTTTGTGTGTATGAGAAAATTAGAAGTCCAAAGCATCTACTCTGTACCTTCTTTTTCAGATTTAAAGGGTAGAAATTATGTCAGATACAGTTCATTTTCCTGAAGCTTTCCTTCCATTTGTCTCCCTAAAGCTACTTATTGCCTCACTTATCAGACATCCTTCCACATTTTTTTCTTTCTCATTACAGAAAGCACCATTAACACCATGCAGTCAATGCATGTGGGTGAATTCAATCAGAGGCTGCTAGAAGCCAGCACTCAATTTAAAAAGAAGCAAGGAAAAGGTACAATTGACATTTGGTGGCTGTTCGATGATGGAGGTAAGGAATTTGAGTAAGAATCACAGGGAGAGAGAGCTTTCTGTTACCAAATACAAAAACAGACTTGGGAAGTTGCATAAAACTGGTTTTTATTAAGCTCACATAGTCAACTTTATGTCAGGCTTCAATGTTTTAAAATTAACTTACATCCAATACTGCTGAAGTCAAAGATGGTATTTTTACCATACAATGCACTAATTTGATATTCTTCCAATTTTCTCTGTTCTTCCAGGTCTAACAATCCTAATTCCTTACATTCTAACTATCAGGAAGAAGTGGAAGAATTGTAAATTAAGGATCTTCACTGGAGGAAAAGTCAATAGGATTGAAGAAGAAAAACTAGTGTAAATATAACTTTATTTGTCTCACTTGTTTAAAGAATTAGACTTGATGCTGAATATGCATATACAGCAGAAAGGTGGGAAATTTTCAGCACAACTGGTTTGTTGTCCTGTGGGCAGCATGAAAAAAACTGTACTTGATTGAAAGGTGTTAAGCTTATGGCATAGCCCTTAAGCTTCTGCAAATGGTGATTACCAAAGGAAACTCGCATCCAGCACTTTTTCACATTAATAGTTCATATTCCCTTCTCTGAGAAGAGCAGTCTGCACTCTGTAATGAGAATATAATTACTTTTATGGGATTTACATTGCCCAGGTAACAGGAAGTGAAATTGCACATGAAGCTCTCACATGCAAATGGCATAGACAGATAACTCACATAAATGTGATTAACTGTGGTAAAATATAAAGAAGTTAAAGAGCAAGTTAATCAACTCTAAGGCCAAGTTGATTTTACTCAGTGTTTTAAAGAAAGTCTAGATTTCATAATCATCATTTGCCTTTGAGCAAATGAAAGGTACTAATACAAATTTATTTTTATCACCACTGGATGTAGGACCTTTCCTTCCTAAGCACTTTACACATTACAGGCACAGCCATTTCAGCACCAGTGGAAGCAGCTCAATTTGGGATAAGTCAGTGACTGCTTAACAAAGAGCAGAAGCACCATGCAGAGAGTTAAAAACATCTCCAGCCAAAACTCCAGAAGCCAGCAAGTGAGAGAGGTGCAAAGACAGGAGTTAGAATCACCAGCTTCACTAGCACTACAACACAGTGCCTTGGAAAGGCAGCTGCCACAGGATGCTCCCTTAAAGAAAAGGGAACACATAGAGCAAACTTCACTGTGGCTCCATCCATTTTAAACAGTACCCCAAAGTTAATGTACCTCTGCAGAAGAGATTCACAAGTGTTTGTACAAACTACCCTTATAATTAGGTAAAAAAGCCCTAGAGCTGCTCAAGGACCTGCTGGGAAGTGTTCTCTGCCCCCTGTCCAGTCTGCCCAGTCTTGGCTGCTCAGGACTGCAAACAGGCTCCTGAACCCTCTAGTCACCCGATTTTGCTGGAAGTAGGAAGCTTTGACACCAAATGGGATTTGTCAGAACACGACAGTTTCCACAGAGACAGTTCTGACACCTGCATACACTGCTTGTCCCACACAGGCCTGAGTAAACAGCATGGTCAGGACAGCTGACAAAGACCCAGCTTGTCCCCAAGAAAACAGTATGTGTCTGTATTGCTACCTAAACACCAGCCTTCCTCAAAACAGGGCCTATCTGCCACATGCAAAAGCCTTCAAAGAGACAAATCTGGGCTGGGTGGTTCCTCCATTCCCTGGGTAGATCCAATACAAAATCATCCAAGTACAATTTCAGACATGTATTTTGAATTCAGAAGTCAAATTTAACTGGATTTTCACTAGCATGTAAATTCCCCAAATATTAAAACCTTTTCATAGAAGTTGAGATTTTGCTCTTTATCATGTTCAAAACAGGGATTGCCACAAGGGACATCCAGATTTATACAAGCTGTATGTTATTTTTATATAAATACATTAAAAAGAAAGAGTAAACTCTCAGGTCATAAACAAATATGTATTTCTACTGTGGTTTGCTCCTAGGAACTCTCTGACCTTTTCAAAAATCCAAAGCTTACATGCCAAAAATAGGAACAAAGAAGGAAGTGGGAGAAGGAGGTGTGGATAAGAACCACAAGATCCCAACCATGGTTTAAAAAAGGGCAAAACTGACCTAATTAAATCTATCCTCAGCACAAACACACAAAAAACCTATAAACTATCCCTTCTGCCACGTGGGGCAGAAAAGCAAACTATTTTTTTATGAACATGTGTAAAGACAACATTTGAGTGGATCAATATAAACTCATAAATGAAAAAGATTATGATTCTTTAAGTATTGGACCTTCTGGACCAAATTTTCACCAACACACGCACTACCAGTATTATAAAACTCCATCCACAGCATTCTGACAGTAACAGAGTAACAGAAGCCTTCTGTAAATATTGGAGAATTCTGACCTACTGTATATTGAATATTCTTCCTTTATAACTCAAGCCTTTGGGAATACTTAAACTACCATTGTTTTTCCAAAATGTAAACATCCTGCCCTCCATCTGCTATTAATTTCTTTTTATTTTGTGATTTTCATCAATCATCAGTTAAATGAATTATGCTACAACAATCACATTAATCCAGTTCTGTAATTGGAAATTGAAACACTAAAGCATTTAAAGCAATTTGTCATATAGATATAAAATGCAGTTGTCTAACTCATTTACAAGTGTTCTTTGATATAAGTCACTCCAAAGTACAGTGATAAAACATTCTCTTTTGTTTTCAGGATGGCTTCACTCCTAAGCAAATTCAGAATAAAATTTGCTGATATTAATATCATTTGTGATATCAATATAAAGCCCAACAAAGAGAGGTAAGAAGCATTATTAAAATCCACTATTTAGCAGCCAACCTTTATCTAGAGCTTATTTCTTTCATGTTGAAAATTAAAAGGAAAAACAAAAAAACAACAAAGCACAACACAGAAAATAACACTGACACTTCATTGTAATAATTTTCTAAGTACCAAGAGCAGGAAAAAGAAAAGAACCTTTTAACAATCACAGATTAAAGGGTCAAAACCATATGTAGTCTTTATGTTGTAAAGACACCATACTTATGAGCCACTAAATTTAACAGACATTTTATGATGACTTCTCATATTTATTTAGGCTGCAATAGACTCCAGTCAGTCACAATTCTCTTGTAAATTTGCCATGACTGTCAACTCAGCCTTCTGGGTTTTACAATAAATTCATAACAGTTTTCTGGTCAAACACAAGCATACTTCCTCTCTCCCATTAGGTCAATATTATAAGGCTCCCCTATCACTCAGATATAATGAGGGCTTAATAGTTTTTAAAATTAACTTATCTACATAATTAATGCTCTTAAGCAGAGGTTGGGAAGTTGGTAAAACAATGCTCAAAAAGCTCCACCTCCAACTGTGTTAGCTAAATTTAAAAAACAAACCAAAAAAGTCCTTGCTTTCTTAAACATATCTCCATAATCTGTTCGTTCTGCTTATGTAGAAAAAAGTATACAGCAGGCTGTTCAGGGAATAACTGAATCCTAAATTCAATTCACAGTATTGCGCTTAGTCTTAAAACTCTGAGTATGTGCCCACCTTACCATACTCTCTGCCATCCCATCCCTTACTCCAACCAATGTCTTTCCTCTGGGTTCAAGTGCAACCCCAGATTAGGCTCTTCATCATTCTGTTTCATTCTCTTCATCATGTCCTGTTTCTACACACGCACAGAACTTTGCAAAAACAATATAGGATTCAGCAGAGTTTCTATGGAGCACTGGAGATTTTGACTGAATAAATGCAGCTAAAGAATATAAAGGTTTTCTAACTAGATACCTAAAGTCCCCTTTTAGTGCCCTCTTGATCTCTCGGGTAAAATGTTTTAATCATATAAAGAACTGTGCAATACATATCTTGTTTTTCCTCCAGTACAATGCAGTGATTTTACATAAATAAAAGCTATCAAAAATAATTAATATCTGGCATTAACATAAAAAACCACAGAACCACAGATATTTGCTGCATCAGCACTATCTGAACTGAACAAGTGAGTTATATGCCAGACACTTCCTAGACAGACCACTGGATCTCTCTTCCAGCTGGCACCCCATCTATTTCATTAATAATAAGAGGATTATCACTATTTTATATACTGAAACAGACAGTAAGGATGTTGACAAACTCTGACAACTTAGCAACAGCAACACTAAATGCTGCATATCACAGCCTTTAACCCATCTTTTGGCTTCCTGGCCATACAGCCAAGGCCAGCCTGTGCACAGTCTGCCACTTCACAACGAGGCCTGTCAGCACCAAGTGCTCAGGGAAATACACTCACATCCATACAAAAGAAACTCCCTGAGGTCTCTGTGGCATAGTAGAAATTTTCAACAATGGGCAAGCAAGGAAGTACTAAAGGACAATAAGGTTCTCCAGATGAAAACATTCAAAATTTCAAGAAACAACTTGAAATTTAGAGAAAATCTGAACACAATTCTGAGTCCACATACAGCAAAAAAACCTACAATGTTTCCTTCTGCCCCTTGTCACAGGAATTTGTATCACCTGTTTATCCATTGCATTAAAACCATCAGTAAACAGTAAAACCATTTCAGTGAGGTGATTGGTCCAGCTAGTGCTGAAACAATAATAAAATGTTCTGTATTCACGAGGAGACCCATATTCATTGTTAATATTAGTAACCAATATACTGCAGTTTGCAGTTACTGTAAAACTCATTTCAGTATTTTTGCCAGAACCAGAACAACACAGAAAATTCTCTGCTAAATGCAGTGTTTAATTATCCTCAAATAACCTTTTAATTCTTCTCAAATAACCCAAACACACAGAAGTGGCACAGATATAACTTGGGGCACAATGTAGCAAAGAATAGTTAAAGATTTTGCATGTTTTTCAGCTATAATTATTATCAGTGAGGCCTGTCATACACAGTGACTGTGAAATAAGTTAGTGAGTTCATACCCTGCAGCAAGGCCTCCTTTGTAATTCCTGTTTCAGCTGGAAATTCTTTGAAGAGATGATTGAACCATATCGCCTTCATGAAAGCTGCAAAGATATAACAACTGCTGAGAAATTAAAGCGAGAGGCTCCGTGGAAAATTACAGATGCAGAGCTGGAAGCATTCAAGGAGAAGGTAAAGCCTTGCCTACCTCTTTACATATGCACCTTTTCTTACCCTCCAGCTGTTTGAAGCGATTAGTAAGAAAAAGTGAAATACCAGATATGGCATTAGAAACATGATATGTACAAACCTGTATTTGGTATTTACAGATTGGATTTATATTGTAAACACTGCAGAGGTGTGTTATGATTGCATTATTGAGCTCTCTCAGACCTTGGCATGTCTACACAATATTTTTTAGGCTGATGAGAAGCTCTGCCCACATCAAAGCCAGCCAGATGAAAACCACCTCTGAACCAGAAGCCACAGTTACTGCACTGAGCCTGAGCTAATTGGGTCTGCTGAGGTTTATTAAATGGCTCCACTGTTTTGGAGCTTGAATCTCTTAAAGGGTGCAGTTCCAAATATTCACCACTTCGGGCAATTTAGAACTGCATCCAGACACTTCAACTAAACTAGAAATTTCTCCAAAGGTAGGGTTGAGCATGAATTCTTACTTCAGTGGCAGAGTGAAGACTGAACCAGTCTACCACCCAGAAGCTCTCCTGCAGTTCAGAGGAACTTCAAGGCTGATGCTGGCTGATCCACTGGGTGAACTGCAACCCAGTCTGCTCTTTATATTTGTTGGAAAAAAACCTTTTCCCAATGAACCACCAGGCTTCATCAGGCCAGTGACAAAAGGATGCAAACTCTTTCACCCTTAAGAGACAAGTTCTCCTGTAACTCACAGAGAATTAATCTAGCACTTTTAGTTATGGTTCCTGTGGAATTACCCTGAGTACACTGGGAGTTTAATTATCTCCACTTTATGGTGCTGGTAACTTCCTCAACAGAGCAAGAATGAGCTCAGAGCTGCCAGAAGTCACAGCCTGACATATTAACATAAGCAGAAATCAATAATGATTTAAGATAACATACAGCACTACTGACGGCAGCAGCTGGGAAGCAGACTGACTGCTCACTGTACTACCCTCGTCATGGAGCTGAGAATCAGCATAAGGTTATATTGTCAGCTATGGGCAGAAAACCTTAGAATTATTCTCACCTTAAATTATCAGAGCCCTTAAAACACCTCAGTGTACCTCAGTATAAAAGACAACAGGAATATAATCACAGACACTTGCATGCAGAACTAGTGAGGATACAACAGAAAAAAAAAAGTGATTAAGCTTGGTCTTGTCTAGGTCACTAATTAAGGAACCAGAAAAATTCCTCAAAAGTAGAAGAGAGACAGCAATATGAAAATGCCAAATTACTCTGTAAAACAAGAACAAAATTTTAGCTTACACATCTGGAAAGACATGCCCCTTACCTTCAGAAGTAGGGCAGTTCTGGGAATTTTAGAGAGGACATTAGAACACATTTACAATTCAACAGATAAAAAACGTGGCAGCACAGATAAAGGGTGACATTATAGGATGATTCTCGTGAGGTAACAGCTGGTTACATTATGAGGGTTCTTACCTATATAACATGTGCAAGAACGGTGACATTTCCATAAAGAAGGAAAATTTAAGATCTGAGTGGAGAAAAATCTGCTTTTTACTTTCTCCAGGGAAAGAGGAAAAAAAATTTACAAAATCAGTTAAAATACGTCTATCTTACATAAACCTGCCCTGGTCTCTTGTTCCCTATGACTTGTGGTTAAGCCATAAAACTATTGAGGGCTTGAGCTCAATCATAAAGTAAGTTCAGTACAAAAACAATCCCTATCCCCAGGAAACCTTACATGGGGTGAACCATTAGAGGGGCCCTAATATAACTACACCAATCAAAAAGTGTGGCTTAGCCTCATATTTTGCCATGGCTGAGACTCTGGACCCCAGAGCAGACCTGGCTTCCAGTGCTGCCAAAGCAACAGCAGAAAATCTTGCGGGCAAGGGTGAGTGTGAAAGTCCATAAGGCACCAGAGCTGAGGATCGCTGACCTGATATTTTTCTTTTCCTGTTGTGTTTTAATCAGAGTTATCGCCAAGTCCGTCTGAATGAACTCTTACAAGAGCACTCGAGAGCAGCCAACCTCATTGTCCTGTGAGTTGCAAGATTTTTGATTCTAAGAATAATGTGTAATGGGATTCTGAACTGGAGCTACAGAAACCCTTGTGTTAATTCACTGAGCACAAAGTAATCTTTTAAGTACCTTCTGGAGGACTTGCATCTGGACTGATGCTTCTCTGGAACTGCATTGAGTATGAATCTTTCCTTGTGATGAAGCAATTGTATAAAGGAAAAGAGGCCACCAATAAAATTACCCAAAAAAAAGCCCTTTCCAGAATCTATTTTTATTTACAGACACATTTTTATACACAGCTTCAATAAATTAGCTTGCACTTGTGATGCACAGATAAACCTCTACAGTTCTACTAATTCAGTCTCAAAAAAAGGGATGGTCATATAGTGCTTACCATAAATTGACCCAAATTTTAAAACTCCCATCTCACAGCATCTGCAGATCAGAAAATAGGCTGATGGCCTGAAAAACTGTGCATGTGTTGCCTTTTTATCCTCTTTAAAAAAATCATACTATGTGTGAATTTTACGACCCCAAAAATATTCTTTACCAGTTTAATTCTACAACCAAAAGCAGTTCATATCCAGTACAGTCAGGCGAGCAAGGGTTTGCAAATTAAGGCCTAATGATATGAAAACAATCTTGTCGAGTAATTATATCAGAATTGTATATGAACAGTGATGTTTTCTGCTTAGTATTTAATGAGAAGCCTGGGCTACCCCTGCCTTCATAATGACAATTTTATTTTTCCCTCTGCCCAAACAGGAGCCTCCCTGTGGCAAGAAAAGGAGCAGTGTCTGATTACCTGTACATGGCTTGGCTAGAAATTCTCTCCAAGAACCTTCCTCCAATCTTAATGGTCAGAGGCAACCACAAAAATGTACTGACTTTCTATTCTTAGAAAAATATCAGTGCCTGGAATACGCCTTGCTTGATTCCAATAGCTATGTTTTTAATGGCAATGGTTCATCAAAGACACACTCATTTAATGCAAATCTAAAATTTTAATAATTCACAGATTTTTTTTTCAAAAATCCAAAGCAAAGAATTAGAAAAAAAATGTAAATGGTCCCTGCTGGTGTTACACCAGAAGGAATATCTAACTATATGTCATATGAGACAGCAAATATTTTGAACACACAAAGAAGAAATTCTTCTGATTTTATAAAGTATTAAAAGGTTTTTGATATTTATCCTAGTAAGCAAAAATTAACTGTGATAAAACAGAAAGAATTAAATCTCTAAATATTTTTTTCAAACTGCACTATCATAGTTGCTAATGGGCACACAGTAGGATTAAAATGAAATGCACCAGCTTGTGAGACAAAAACCTGAATGGCATCCATCAGGTGTAACTCATGAACTGACAGAATGCAAGTAGAACACATGCAATGATTTTTGATTGTAATATTGTCAAATTAAGACCTATGCATACAGCGGATGCTGTTACCTAAAATGTTCTGCTAATTTAAATTAATTCAAACGCTTCTAATTTAGTCACAAAAAATTAGATATATAAAAATATGGACTTTTATTACAAGACTTGATAATGCATTTTCAAATTCTGACAAGCAATGGAACATGTGATTGAAATAATTAAATGTTTTAAGTAAATTTCACAAAAAAATTAGTAAAACACTAAATATTCTGACAATTTTTGCTATTAATGTTAGGGTTAATACAATCTGACATTATACATTGGGATAAGTACAGTGATTTATGTGATTAGAAAACAAAAACCCATTAGCCGAGTTGAATGCCTTACTTTTGATTTATAGAAAAGATTTCTCTCTTTTTTGACTTCCTAAATAATATTAATTATACACTAACTTAAAATAAAGGCAATTCATTAAGTTGTATATTTTTTCTATTTTCTACTCTGCAATGTTATGGTACTTTATAATTTCAGCTGTCAAGAAAAACAGCTTCTCTTTTTAATGGGTAAAGCTATATCCTATGTGTAAGCACTATTTAAATTAAAGACCATCAAGGAACATTTATTTATTTTCTGTAGTCCTGCAACTCCTTTGCAGAGATCAACCAATATGAAAGTCTCATGAAAGCCAGGGAACCCTGAATTTCACTAAACGTATATTTTAAAGCAAGCCTCAGCTTCCGTCTTGATTGAATTATTAGAATTTAACTTGTAGTTGATTTAGTACTCCATCTCCAAAAATGACAAATATTTGATATTCATATTTTTTCTGAGTTCAACAGCAGCAATTCAGCAGAACGTGGTAATGCAGCCAGTAATCCATGCTTTATTTTCTCTATCTATTAAAGGCAGGATATTAAATATTGATATTTTCTCATAATGTTCTTCCTTTGCTTCTCACGCATTTACAATCAGGCTGAAGGAACAGCTCCATATACCAGACTTCCTGCACAACTCTGAGCAAACCAAAGCTCACATTCTGCACCTGCAAAACAAGATTATTCTCATCCTTCACAATGATGTCAGCAGTGATACAGGAGCTTGCTGCATGCTGCCAGGTCCTTGCAGCTCCTTGTAGAATTGTAATGGTCACCATGCTCTCCACCTCACACAGATACAATCTGAATGGCACCCAGCCAAAGCCAAGCTTTTAGGGAGGCTCCACTTAGGCTTTGTGGGTTTCATATCACAACCTACACAAGGACCTGGAGGGATTCTACACCTCTGTTAAGCCCTTTAATTATGCATATGACTGGGGATTGTTTCTTAGATATTCCCAAGTACTGTAATTCTCAACCTGTAGGGAACATTGACCTTAACTGTTCTGGGGGACCCTAAGCAGATCCAAAAAGAGAATGAGCACAAAATGAACCAGCAATGGCACTTTCAATACTACACTTCTCTCTTACAAACACACTTCTGTGGGCATTGCAAAAATAAAGCCCAAGAGATACCTTTCTAAATAAATAGTCATCAAAAAACGAAGTACTAACATACACATTTCTATAAAATTTCCTGCTTGCACTACAGTGACTAATTAGAAGCTGTACCCACACAACACTGTAATAGGATAAACTCAGGATGCAACAGCACTTAACTACCTGAAGGTGTTATTTCCACAAATTCACAAGTAATTTTAACAAAGTATTTTCCTAGCAGCTTCTACTCTGTTCCTCACCATGACTTCTGAATGTTTGTGGACCGATTTGGAGAGTGTATTAATTATGAACTATCTCAAATTGCACCTTAGATGACAAAGTTTTGTTAGTTCACCTACCTCATTTCCAGCTCTGTTAGAGACAATTCTGTTGCAGTTCAGACAGCCACAACACACAGAGCAACACCATACCACTTCAGAGGGCTGCAAGCATCAGCCCTTCTTGTTCTTTAGCCCAGCCTTTCATACCCCCATGGTTCTTGCATTGCACCTGTGTGCCCTCTGTTCCCTTTGTGGTTGGTCAGTGCCCCTGGGCACTCCATGGCTCATTGCTGTCAGTGCTGCTCACCTGCTTCTCACAGCTGTGCCCACTGGGGATGAGGCTCAGCCACAGCCCCACTGCCAATCCCCACAAACTGTGCCACAACACAGCCCCACTGCCAATCCCCACAAACTGTGCCTCATCACAGCCCCACTCCAATCACCACAAACTGTGCCACAACACAGCCTCACTGCCAATCCCCACAAACTGTGCCACAACACAGCCCCACTGCCAATCACCACAAATTGTGTGCCTCACAGTTCTTTATATAAGTTATGCATAAAACAACTGCTGAATTTTAATCATCAAGTTAGTAACTAAATTAATTACATGTCTGACATCTCTAGGAAAAAATACAGCTCTAATGCTGTCTAGCACATTTTTAGATTATATCACACTACCAATTCTACAAGTTTATATAGTTTAGGCTGGATTTGGTCAGTCACGACAAAAGCAAGCATGGGTAAAGTGACATTAAGTGACACATTTAAGTGTGAAAATACCATTGCTATGAAGCAAAGACAAAGAATATTTTGAATTTTGTTCAAAAGCCTAGGCATCCTGCACAGCTAAGCTTGTGCCTAAGGGCCTGTTAAAATGATCCACTATTGTTCCTCTCATCAATGAATCTTACCTTTCCCTCCTAATGTTAGTGGAGCTCCAACAGGTACCACAGAAGGCATTTCATCATAGAGACTACACTTTCCTTACATCTTTTTACAATCACTGGCAAGTTGCCCATCTTGATCACATACCCCTAAAGCACAGTCCAGATTATGCTGTCCAGAACAGTATTCTTCCAATGTGTTTTTCACTAGATCACAACAGAGATGCTTTTTGAGGGGATTGTTTCTTTATTTTATTTTTAAATCAGCTACCCAACAGTGCAAGTAGAAAAGCTACCTAACCAAAAAGGCATTGCATTGTGAGGATTAACAACTGTAACTACACTGCAAAAAGCAAGTTGTTATCCTACTTCACACTCGAAGGAGTTTCCACTCAATCTTCATCATCACAAAGCTCCAGCATAGGAAATTTCATCAAGTCTTAAACCTCAGCAATTTTCATTACATCTTTGAAATGTCCTACCAAAAGCCTTCCTGACTAAGCAATACTAATCCTCAGAAAACCTAGACATTTCTCATTTTTTTTTCTCTTTTTCTCTAATTCAATATGGGATTTCAAGATCTTTTTGGCAAAAGCCGTTTCAGCACCTGAACAGTAGTTTACAAGCCAGAGACATCAACAGGTAAAGGAATCTGCACTGCAGTTGTACATATGGGGCAAACAGCTACAAGCAGTCTTAGCTACTACTGACTCATTTAACTCCCCTTAGCTGTTTGTCACCTCCCCTCAGACAGAGGTCCCTGACCTGTCAGTAAAGCTGGGGGAACAGAATGTGAGTAACCTTCAGTATTTTCAGCTTGTATTTCAGGGGTCTCCCTCAAACTTCTTCCTCTGGTGGTTTGGTGTCATTGGACTTCAAGGAAGTGAGTGTGGATCACTCCAAGATCCTGCTCTGTCTCCCTTGTTACCTCTCCAACTCTTGGCAGCAGAACAAAAACCTTCAGTACTGCAGCTCTTTGCTGAATGAGTGACTCATCACTCAAGTTACAGATGAGGAAAGTCAAGGTTTTGCAAGTGTTGTGCTTCAGCAGAGGTCAGGCCACTGTTCAAACATTGTTCATGCTGGTACCTAGGGCACAGCCCCCTGGCAGCTGTGTGGGCCATCGAGACCCTGTGGCCAGCACTGCTGAGGGAACACCTCACACTGGCCTTGGCTCTGCAAGGAAAAATGGAAACAAACAAATACAGCAAGTTGCAGCTCACATTCTCCACAAACAAGTGCGATAGCCCACAGTCGTACCATTGGCTGGAATTTCATCAGAGGAAATTAAGTTTCAAACAAAATCAAACACACTAAGGTTGTCTGGAACAGAGTAAAAAGCAATGGCAAAATTCCACAACCCCCATGCTGTGCTGCAAACATGCAATCAAAAATAGAGTTTCATTATAAACAGACAACATCATAACAGCCTTTTTAAATTACAAACCTTAATCACTGTGAAAGAGACAGCTGTGCTAAGTAAGAAAGAGGTGGGAAGTAGCTGTTTTAAAGCCAGGGTTTTCTTCTAACAAAAATCCTCATTTTAACACCAAAACTTCAATGGGGAGAATTTTGTGGCTATTACCCTGAAAGAGGCTCTGTTTCTTTTTGTGTACAACAAAGCAGCCTCCACTCCTGCTCTCAGTCCAGGCAAAAAGGCAGATGATTTCAGTTTATCTCAGTATTGTTTTTCAAAGTCAGGAGGAAATGGCCAGTGGAGAGCAGCACTAATCAGCGATCAGGAATGCTGGAAGGTTTACTGACTCTACAGAGCAAGCAACACACTCCCAGAACCAAGGTAAACTTGGGTTTAGACTTCCAGCATAAGGTTGGGGGCGTTCCCCTTGTAAAGATCTGGAAAAAAACAGGTGTCACTCAGCTGAGTCCTTTCTCCTAAATAATAGTTTTGGATGAGTCCTCCTCTCCATTATTCATGGGCTTCCAGGCTACCTCAAGCAGAGTTTAGAACCCAACCTGCCTCACCAAGTCTGGCCAGTCATAAAATTGGTCCTTTTCTATGCTCTAATGCAGGATGCAGTTGTAAACACCATAAAGTCCTGCTTGTATAAATAAACATTTACAATTAGATATTAGTTTGATACAACTTCAATTCCTATTAACTTCAATTTTTGGATAGCTTACATCAGAAGCCATAAAATATTTTCAGTAGTTTTTTCACATGGGTCTGTGTTACACATATCCTTCAAACAGTTCATACTATTTAGACTGAAAATACTGAACAGGAATAAAAGAAAGACAAAACTGGGACATTTTTAAAAATACCTTTTGCAACTGAACTGCAATGTGTAGTAAAGGTTTCACTGCCATCTGGCTGCATTTAGAAAACATAACCCAACAAGGACACAATCCCATACACTTAAGAGTTTAAAACTAAAATCACAAAGACTAGTTGTTTGACAAAATCTAGACCAGCAAAAAGTCTGTAGCTATTATGCAGAGTCAAATAACTTCATTAGCCTCACCAGGGACAGTTTTGAAACTATGAATCCAATGGATAGTGTTTTCAGCCCATAGCAGAGCCATGGGGCAATTCAGGAAATTCCCTACTTATAGGGATATAGGTATGTCCTGTAGAATATATCCATATGTAGAGAGATATGTAGTGAGAAAGACATAGATATAGGAAAAATAGGGGGGAAATTACATCATAAATCAAATGGCAAGATGGCTGAGTGTATTAAAGACACTGAAATAATCTTCTGCTTCAAGACAGAAGAACAGGGCAGGCCTAGCATTGAGAGATTTTCCCATCCACCTCATCATCAAGAACTGTTCTCCTCTCGTAAGGCCGCTTCTGCCGTGACCTGACCATTTCTGAAGGAATCTCTTTCTGCTTCTACTCTGTGCAACGTGCTCTAAGAAGATCTGCTTTAACAGCAGGATTAGACTGGATGTTCTCCAGAGGTCCGTCTCAGCCCCAACCACCCCGCGACTGTTGAGGACAGCGGTTGTTTGCCAGCCTGGCTGTGCGGGGCGGGCAGACGGGCAGCGCCGGGGCTCCCCCGAGAGCGCCACGACCGCCCGCGCCGGGCCCGGCCCCGCCCGCCCGTGCAGCCGCAATCGCGTCCCCCGGCAACGCCGCGCGGCCCGCGGGGTCCGCCCGCCAGCCTGAGGCAGCGCCGCCGCCGCATCCCGAGGGGCGCCGCGGGCCGGACTGATGCCCGAGGGGCTGCGCCGGCAGGTAGAGCCCGGGCAGGGGGAGAACGGGGCGCCGGCGCCTCCGCCCGCGCCCCATGAACCGTGCGGACCGCGGCGGGGAGCGCCGGGCGAGCGGTCCATGGCGCGCTTCCCACACGGCAGCGGCGGCACTATGTTGGCCCGGTGCCTCCGGTGGCTCCGGCACGCCTGCGGGCGTTGTAAGGAGGGCTGGGGGAGTTGCGGGGCAGCACACACTGTCCAACCCGCAGCCCTCGGGGGCTTTGGGGGATACACGCTCCCCAGCCGCACCACGGGCCCGCTCTGCTCCCCGCGGTGCCCGCCCGGCTGCGGCGCAGCGGCCGCGGTTTGGGGGGATGGGCGAGCCCCGCCTGAGACACGGGGCGGGACCCTCAGCGCGGGCGCGGGGTGCCCAGGAGGAGCTGGGCGAGGCCATTCTCACCGAGGGGGGGAATTGGGTTGCGCCGCGCGCGGAGAGGCCGCGGACGGGCCGGTTTCCCCCCCCTGCTCCTGCCCCCATGGGCCGCGCCGGGTTGTGGCGGGTTTTTGGCGCGCGGGTGGCCGTCCCTCACAGCGTCTCTCCCGGTCCCTCAGCCATGCCCGCCTCCGAGGCCGTGCCGCAGCCGTCTCCCAGCAAGAGGCAGAAGGGCTCGGGGCCTGGAGAGGTCTCCGCACGGCTGCGCTTCACCAAGCTGTCCGAGAACGCCTTCGCCCCCTCCAGGGGCTCCGCGCGGGCTGCGGGCTACGATCTGTACAGGTGAGGGAGGGTGAGGGTACGGCACCCGCGGCGGGAGCCCGCGCTCGGTGCCGCCCCGCTCGGCGAGCCCTCGGCAGGGGGCTCCGGCGGCTGAGCGGGCCCTCGTGGCCTCTTGCCGAGCTGAGCCCCCGGACAGTTTCGCTAGCCATGCAGGAGAGGAGGCCAGAGCTGATCTAGTCATAGCTTCCTTGCTCCTCCATCCCCGATCCTCTTCGGGTATCTGTAGTCCAGCAGGAGTATGCTGTTCAAATGACACTTCTGGAATCTTGCCATCTGATGGATGTTGCCATCAGAACGGCAACATCTTGTGTTTTAGGATCTGCATTAAATTTCGCAAATCTGTAAATATTTGCTGTTTAAATTTCATGGTATAAATTCCCTGGCAGATTAATTCTGGGTAATTTTGTATCTTAAGTTACAGTAAAAAAACTTTAAAAACTATTCTATAGAAACCAGTGTTTCTTTCTTTAATGCAGTGCCTATGACTGTGTGATACCACCCATGGAAAAGGCTGTGGTGAAAACAGACATTCAAATAGCACTTCCTTCTGGATGCTATGGCCGAGTAGGTGAGTACACAGCTGTCAAAAGGCTGCAGAGTCATTCTAGAACAGGTTTGACACCGTCTTCACATTTAGATTCTGCCTAAAGCTTTCAGAATTAGTCAACACAAAAAAGAGATGCCATGTGGCTGTGTGATTTACAAAATCCTGTAGTATTTTCCTGTTACCTGTTGTCAGATACATTTGAGGTTTGGTGTATGTAGGGTGACCAAAGGATGATCAGCAAAAATGCCTGTACTCTACGTACAGCTTTATAGGCTCCACAGTAGTTCATTATTTGTATGCAGTTTCAGAATTCAAATCACAAAGACTAATAGGTATTGGACATAGAGAAAATGCATCCCTGGTTGTTTAAAAATTAACCCCAGAGCACCAGTGTAGTAGAATTTGATTACATAGTGTGATAGAATAGTTGAGAGAACCTGTACAATATATTCTGTTTATTTTGTGCATTCTTTATCTGAATTATGTATAAATTCTTAAATTAAAAAAGCAATAGCCACTCCAGTGGAAGAAAACTATCAGAATAAAAGAACACATGCATTTCTCTTATTCAAAAAAAAAAAAAATTTAAAGATAATATCATTTTTAGTTCCTCATCCCAGTAGACTAAGGTAAGTAAAAACCCAAATCCCCACATATAATTTATCTGTGTATAAGACTGCTTAGGAAATTCCTTGCCAGGTGTTGTTTGCCTACATAACTTAAATGGATTGACCTAATATTCTTCTGAGATGATGCTGAACCAGTGGTAGTCACCAAAAATCAAGATTAGACAGTCTGTCTGCTCCAGTTGCCTCCCTTGGAGAAACCTACTCTGCAATTGCGGGTCAAATAAAGATACGTTTCAATTACTTAGAAATTGCAATTTTATTGCAGCTGTTATTCTGTTTAATATATATGTAAACTCTTACAGTAATTCCTATAATATGTTTATTTTAAAAAGACTGTGGAAACAATTGTCATTGCCAAGACTCTGTGCAAACACACTGTATAACCTATAAATACTGTCTTTTTAAAGAAATAAATAGTAATACTTGAAAAATTCTTTTCTAGCACCACGTTCTGGTTTAGCTGCAAAACACTTCATAGATGTTGGAGGTAAGCTTTTTGTTCTTTTTATTAAGACTTGGTAAGTATTGCTCACAGAAGTGCCTTAGTTTCACACTGTAATGTGCAAATAAATGATGGTTTCTTGGCAAGTCTGGCAAAAGGAGGTACCTGGCTAACACCTGAGAGAGACAGATCATCATAATTATGTTAAAACTTTCTTAATTATAAAAAAATATTACTGATTTTTTTTTAAATAATAACTGTATCATACTTCTGTAGGCAGTACCTGCCATACTTTGTGGCTTAGGCATTACAGATGCTTCTTACATGCTGGTTTCTCAATTTTTTAAACCAGCAAGTTAACTTGAGAATTGCAGGTTTTTCTAAATTTTCAAAACTCAGGAGAAACTCCCAGTGTTGCGAGCACCTTAAGTAGGAAGCTGTTCAGAGTGCCATTGGATTAACCCAAAACATAAGAGAGCTGTGTAAATACCTTTTCCATACTGGAACTAGTGCAGAGATTGCAGGGTAACTAGGGGTCATTTGCACTACAATTTTTTCAAAAGCTGAAGGAACTACTTTTAAAAATAGGTTTTTATTCTTAAATGTGCATTTTGTGGTTCAACATTAAACTTGGAGGTACACTCATATTACAGTTTCCTCTGGTGTTAGGAATCTCTAATTACATTGTATAAGCTGGGGACTGTCTCGGAATGGCATTTAATTTTAGTATTTAAATTATTTCTGCAAGTAGACTACAAAATGCATATTTGGGACCACAGGGAGGCCCAAACTCATGTTTTCTACTGGCAATACATTTCCTCTATCTGAGAGAAAAACTCTAAAGAAGCAGAATAGAATTGCTTTAATGTAGCAAATCTTCTGAACTGGTAGCCAATCTTCTGAACTATGTAGTTAATACAGTGATACAAAATACAAGAGTAAGCTAGTTTTATAGTCTTGGTACTAGAATATAGCTGTATGACAGTCATTTCCTTACAGCTCTGATTCTGTTACCTTGCCAGAGGCACAGGATTTGGATCTGTGCAAATCCATAGCTCTCAAATGAAATGTTAAGAGTTAAGAACAGATTTTTGCTTGACACTGAACAAGCTGAAGTTAGCAGAACAAATGGGGCCTGAATTTAGTCCAGCTGTCTTGATTTCAGAAAAGGTATTACTACTAAAATTAGTAGTATAGTGGTAAAGCGCTTCCTGACATGTGATGGTGTTTTTCAGTTCCTTTTGCAAGACTGATTAGCATTTTTAGATGTCTCAGTATTGGCATATATATTTTTAGTAGTGCATCAGAAGTATAAAAGATGTCATTATAAGTTACTGTAGTCATTTATTAATCTAAACCTTATATTATCTAGTTATCTCATACACTGACATTACTAACTGGGCATCTCTTAAAATTCTTTCTCGTGACAGCTGGTGTTATTGATGAGGATTACAGGGGAAATGTTGGCGTGGTACTGTTCAACTTTGGCAAGGAGACATTTGAAGGTAAGTGTTAAGCCTGGCAGAGCCTATTTTCAGCCATCTGACTGGGAACAAGAAACTATTTTTTTTTAAGTTTATGCAGAGGTAGAACTAGCTGGGAACATTTTTATTCTCTCAGTTAACAAAAACATAGGTATTTCAAAATGTCCTCTCAAGGGAACATGTCAAGATTCTACTCATAGCTAATTAAGCAGCATGCAAAAAAACTGCTCCCAAAACCACCACACCACCACAAAAGCAAACCAAAACATCCCTCCTTAGCTAAGCGTTAGATTCACAAGCTGTACTGAAATGCAACTTATTAAGTTACTACCTCTCTCTGAAAAAAAAAAAAAAGATTAGCTGAGCAATTTGAGGAAAACCTCCAGAATCTGGAAAACATGAGTAACAAAGACAGGATTTTCCCTTTATTACACTGTCTTTCTGCAAAAAGTCAGTTTTAAGTTTCAGTGCCCAGTTGCAAGAGATGTGCTTTTGTGGCCTCTTCTGCATCTCCACATCACAAGCTGCTTATGGAAGTTCTGTGAGCCAGATTAGTTATTAGTGAGAAACTCGGTTTTTCTTTTATCAGTTTGCCTTTTCCCCCCCAAATTCCTGGGTCTAGTTCATAAAAGGAGCTACATTATTCATACAGCTGTCTCTCCCTCTCTGCAGTACTTACACATAATGAACTTAAGATGCCAGAGAATGGCAGCAGAATGAATGGAAAGGCCTTGAGCTGGTACAGCTGCTGACAGTCTCCATAGAAGGACCAAACAAAAGTTTATATTAACCTGTATTTTTCTGGGTCTGTTAACATCTGTTTAGATAGGTTTCTAATAAGTGTTTTCAGTTTTAGTATATTCTGATATTCTTTAAAGGAGATTGTCTAAAGTCTATATTCATTGTTCACTTTTTTGAAGGAACTAATAATTTAACTTCTCTGCAGTTAAAAAAGGGGATAGAATTGCCCAGCTCATCTGTGAACGCATTTATTATCCTGAGCTAGAAGAAGTTGAAGTAAGTTGCCAAAAGAAAATATTTCTGCTTTTCCAAAGATTATTACTTTAAGATACTTGTATATAAGATGAAATTCATTATATAAATACTTGCCTAAAATTACTTTCGGTGGTAAAATTGCATAGTAGCAGTACTACCTGAATGAAAGTCTTGATTCTTTGTACATAGTTGCATAGATTTTTTTTTCTTTTTTGGTAAGTTTTCAGAGTTTTTGAGGAACAGTTCAGTATATACTAGAAATTGTTGTCTCACAAGCATTTGTTTAAGCTTGTACAAAGATATTCTAAAGAGTCTTGCATACATTTTTTTTGTTTCTTAATTATAGCTCTTGTTACAAGTAAATGATAGACAATATATCTTGTATAGAAACAAAAGGCAAGTTAAGGCACTAAACCAGCTTATCATAATCGATGTCTTTCAGGCTCTGGATGATACAGAACGTGGCGAAGGTGGCTTTGGCTCTACTGGAAAGAACTGAAAGTTACTTGAATACGCTTTCTGTTTTTGTTTTTTTGTTATACTATTTCTAAATTTTCATCTGAATTAGAAGTAGGGTTTTTGGAGTACATAAAAATATTTCAAGTTTTATTGAGACTTCTCCCTATGTATCCTCCAGTGAATTTGTCTGCATAATGAGGAAATATGCATGACTGGCTTGACTTACTAGTTGAAGTATTATTTTCTCTTTCAAGATGTTTGGTCCTCAGCAATAAGAACACATTGTTTATGTGGCAATTATACTGTAATAAATGAAAAAATAACTTAATGATGTACTTTATTTTACCTAAACTACAACAGCCAATTGTTCCCTTCCCAGATTTTTTAGACTTTTGAAAGCTATCTTCAGCATGGTTCAGTATTTCATACTGAGATCCTATTTTATACAGCATCAATGACAGCATCGATAGGATTTCCCACTCTGACACCAAAATCAGAGTAAGACAAAGATATTTAATATTGCATCCTCTACAACCTGTCCAAATACTTGTGTTTCTGTTCAAAGCTAAAGTTCTGAGTTTGATCTTTAGCTCATCTTCAAGTGACAAATTTTTCAGCTCTCTTACATTAAAAGAAAAAGCAATACAGTGTTTGAGTTAAATAACACAACTCATCTGGAAATAACTTCTATGTAGTAACTAAGACTGAATTACACTTTTGGAATATTTGTTACAAATTTATCCATATGTTACTATATGGAAGAAAAGATCTAAATTATTGAAGCAGTGCACAGTTTGTTTTTTTAAGTTCACTTTTGTCCAGTTAACAGAGAATTTTTTTTTAATCTATCCTAAACCTGATCCAGTAAGTGTGTGGAATTTCTTAAATGGCTCTCTAACTTTTAGGTGAAAGAACATGCAAAGAGAAGAGAAGAAACAAAAAAGGAAAGAAAAGTGACTATTCTTTCACTTTACATAAAAGAATTAGAAAAGGCTCTGAAGCTCTCAAACACTTTTTCCTGCAGCTGTCTGTACTTTTAAGATTTTCTTATCTGGAAGATCACAGGTAGGAAACACCGTGCTTTAAGCTTTAGCAGTGGAAAGGTGTGCCCTTTGTAGGCTGATGTTCATACTGCTCTTCTGCTAGGTAGTTTCAGCTCAGGAGAATCCTGTTGGTATTAATTTCATGTTCTTGTCTAGGACTATTTTTAGTGAAGTAGGCCCAAAATACTACATTTTATATATTTTATCCTGCCCACCCATGCAAGGAGCTGGAGAATAACAGTGTAACAGCATTCAGATCCCTTTAGCCATGGGATAGGCATTACACTGGCTTGGCAGTGCTGAAACAAGTAGATTCACCTTTGTCTAGGGTAGAAGCCTTTTCCTCTAAGTGCATGATATGCTGATCAGTCGGTTTGCTGTTGAGCCTTATCCCCCATCACAGCACTGTACTTGGATCTGTACACCCAGACAGGAGCAGGCACACCCTGCAAAAGGCAACTGTAAGCAAGGAGCACATCATACCAATGCAGTCTAAATGAACTGGGAAAGCTGAGCTTGACACTAATTTTATTCAGTTCTGTAACCTGCCAAAAAGGAACTTAAAGGCTGTTTAAAGGTGTTAAAATCTATGATCCTTTTGTGAAAAGCTGTTTCATCTTCCTGGACTGTAAGTCAAGAGAAAGTTTTGCTGCAATTTTTAGTTTTCACCTCCCAAAGCAAAAACCCACCTCCCAGCAAAAAAAGGACATGCAAGTCCTTTTTTTAAAAAAGATGCTACAAGAGACCTCACTTGGAACAGCAACCTACAAGGAAGAAGGTGGAGTTCAGGTGATACTCATTATTTGTTGTACCTGATGGAAACTGATCTGATTTCCATTTTTTAAAATAATGCTAATACTACAGATTTTGAGATAAGTGTTTGCTTAAAAAAAAGCACAATCTCAGGAGCTATCTCAGACATAGAGGAAAAATGAAATTTAAATATGCATGCCTGCAGTAACTTGTCAACATTAAAACCATTATCTGTCATTACCAGAAAAGGCTCACTTGTTTTGAAAATCCGTGTGGTGGAGTTTCTTTCCATTGTTTTTCACTACTTCTCTAGAGAAGCATGTCATGAGTTTTAGATTGCTGCAAGGCCCTTCCCAGTAAGGACCTTGGGAATGTTTATCTGAAAGGAGAAATGCTTTCAAACTTACCTCTACACTGAGCTCCTCTGTGTGCACCAAGCCAGTGCACATGGGTAAGCAATTCTGCTAATTCCTGTTAGAGTATTAGGGTTTGCTTTTCTTCAATAGAAGTAGCAAATCTATGAAAGACAAATATTTCTACCCAGGCATCAGGAGTTGCCAATGTACTGAAAGTTCTAGAGTTGATATTGCTACTGCAGATCAAGGCCTGCATTAGAGGCTTCTTAAAACGGCATTTGCTACTCTATGGTTCAAACCAAGCTGTCTGCATATTTTTTATTTATAGTCCCATAATTTCGTTAATATGAAAAACAATACCCCCCCAATTATTTTCATGTTCCCTTTTTCCTATAATATCTACATTACAAAAGTGTATTATCTTGGTATCTGGCAAGAGAGAGGGGAGCAGGAAACAATCTTTTTCATTACTTTATCTGACACCTGTCCTACCTACATTACCTAGTTGTAAATTAGTTTTGTAATTCAATGACAAACTGCCTAAGTGTGTCATTGAGTGCACATGCTTCAGCTCGGGCAAGTAACTTCAGAAGTTACCCAACAGCGTGCACAGGGCTCACTTCTTTGTAGACAGATTCATGTCTCCAGAGCCTGCCACTGGGGTATGATCCCCAGGGCTCACTGCTGCTATGAAACTCAAGAGATGTAAAGCTATTTCCAAAGTAGCAAAATGAAAATCACTTTAAGTAAAAATTACATTGGGCTGTTCTCCACAATCACTGACCAGATCCAGGCAAAGCTACTCTAATTCAACTACTCACATTGGCGAGAGGAGTTACCTAAAGCTTGAAGAACAATATTTTGGAACATCCTCTGTGTAAATGAAGCATGAAGCCTTTATGAATTAAAAGTAATTTGTTGGGAATTCTTATCTATAGCAGAAAAGAACATTTTCCTGCAAGGAAAGGAGAAGGACATTACTGACTAACAATCTACTTCCTTTTTTTTTAGAAATGGATTTGACTTGTTACAGGGATAGAGAAAATCTGGCCTTTCACCCCAGGTGAATTTGGAAGAAAGTTGAGATGCTTAGCCCCAGATTCACCTCCATGGTTTGAGTTCTGTTATGAGATCTGAGATATAGTTTTGATTTCAGCTGCAATATTTACGATAATGTCTATGTGCTTAGAAAGGCAGAGGATCATAAACTGATGAGGGTTTTGAAGGAACATGGGATTCCTATACAATTCCTACCACTTGAACTCTCCAGTTTTGGACAAAAATCTTAAAACAAAAATTATGGCAGTAATACCACTGCTACCATTGATCTTCGGTTCTTTCTTTCCCCCAGAGTGTTAACCTGGTGTTTAGTAGTTGAGAATTTAGGCACTGCTTCTTCAGCTCAGCTACTGTTATATTACTCTATGGCATGGTAGGCTTTTTTTTTTAATCTACATAATGTTTTCTAGATCAGCCACTAGATGGCACTTAAAGTTTGCTTTCTTTTACACTTCTTTTTCAGAGGTATTTTTCAAAGATCTCTTCATCTATAATTAAGAGTTGATGACTCCCACTGGGACTATGTTGGTGGAAAGAAAGATGCAGCAATATTTGAGTGAAAGCAGGCAAAAGTATAACCATTAAAGGGGGAACAATGACAATAATTTAAATAAGATTTGGGTGGTTGCAGTGTTTGCATAATCCCTCCTGGCATGCAAGAGCAGTAGAGAAGCCTGTGGCTTTTCTCTCCTGCTGCGTTTCAACAAAAATGGAAAATTGTAATGAACAGCAACATTTTTCCTATCTTTAGTATTCACTGAGTTCTTACTCTCTCTTCCTCCATTCCTTTAAGTGGAATGCAGACTACTTAAGGATTGCATTGTAATGAAAGTAATGTATAGCCAAGTAAACTCAGTTTGGATTTTCCAAATCAGATGCCTCTGGCTGCAAGTTCAGGACATAAATTAAAACTTAATTAATACAAGTTAACTCACTAAGGATGGGTGATATGTAGTAACCTGAATTACTTAAATTAAGGATCCCTAGTTTCTGTATTGATTGCTGCTCCTGTAATAACACAGTTTGGAGTCTTGTATTTGTCTTCCTCCTAGCCTTCTAATTTTTTTTTTTTTTTTTTTTAATAACTTAAAGATAGGCTTAAAGATAGTTAAGTAAGTTTTGGTATAAAGTAAACTTCTATGACCCTGCCTATTTCCTGTCCTGTCAAACCTTTCCTTGTAAGAATAACAGTGTCCTTTTATTTGGTGGAGTGTAGCATGATGTTTTTGGCAGGCCTAACATTTTTGACTTGCATAAATTTGTGACCTCAAGTGCAAGAAAAGTGAATGCTTGCTTCAGTACCTCATGTTTTTTGCCTAAAAAGAAAAGTGTCCACATGGCTAACCATTACAATTTCTGAAGGAAAATTATCAGCACACTTATTCCACCTGATTGCACATGACTGCACTTCCAAAGAAAAGAACCAGAAATAAAAATAAGTATTTTGCACCTAGTTATGTAAGTTATTGAAAGCCTGAAAATATAGGGCAGACTGTACTGCCTTACTGGTTTCTAGAATTGGCACACATGGCATTTCCCTCACTAACAGCTATTTGGCAGTCTCTACCTCAGTAAGGATGTGATTCTGCAAAGTGTATATTCGGGTCTGCTGCTGGGCAAAGAATGTCATTGCATGGTTAAAGGTTGCAGGATCAGGTCTGAAGTGAATTTACGTAATTATTTTCCTAAACTTTCCCTCCATTAACTGTGTGGTTATTTAGCTCTTTACCCCTGAAATGATGCTTTTCCCCTACTCAGAACACAGCAAGAAAGCCTTTTACCCTGCCAAGTCTGAAAACCCAACAGATTAATTTTATAATTCAAGAGCTTTCATCCAGAAGGTAACTACTGTATTTTAACACGTAAAGTATGTTTAAACAAACACATGTGAGCTGTGTATGCCTACTTACTTGTTTCCCCTTAGATTTTAATGGGGTTTTTTTTAATTGTCACAAAAATTTTATATTAACCTTCTGCATTTTAGAGAACATTTGTATAGTATAATTCGTAACAAGAATTTTGTATCAATCAGTACTGCTCATAGCCTTGAACTGAAGAAAGTTACCTTTTGTCTACTGTTGTTTGTAGCAAAGGAATTAGTTTGCTTTCATTTTGTAAAAGGAAAATGAAAAACAGACATGAATGTAGCATCCTTGGCCAGATTCTTTTAACATGACTATTTTTGTTTATGAATTCCTACTGTGAAAGGTTGTCTCTAAATGTCCAAGAAAAAATAACTATGTGTCCTTGTTGGAAGGAAACATTTTTCCTTTGCAGCTAAACTAATTGTGCCATGTCTGGCAAGCATGGTAGTCATCCAGTGCTGTCTTGCTAATACACCTCAGTCCTGATGACAGCCTTCCCACCTGCTTAGCTTACACTTTGTTCACTGCCAAATTCCAGGGACCCTTCCTTAGGGTGCAGGAGAGCATCAAGGAATCCCACTTGTCAGGTTTTCCCAGCAGCAAACACAAAAACACCAGTCTCACTATTCCACATAGGAGTTACTGCTGGCAGCAAGCCAAGCTGATCAACATTACAGGTAATTCAAGCCATTTAAACTCTGCAAGAGTGTTGTACCACACAGAGTATTTTTCTTTTATCCTATATATGATGCTGTATCTTAGCAACATATATAGGCTAGAGCAGCCATAAAAAGTAGGTGTTTTGTTAGGGGAGAAAGTATATTTCAGTCCTGTTCTTATCTTTCTTCTCAACTTGCATTTAAGTCGTTAGTAACGTGAGAAAACTGAAAAAGGAGCTGTGACAACAACAGGATATCATGGATTCATCGAGAACTCATTGCTCTCCCTGGATATGAAGACCAGGTGACTGAGAGCTCCACTCATCTTGGTGAGGGTTATTTTGTTTGGGATGGGATTTTTTGCCTGGTTAGTTGGGTTTTAGTACTAATCATATCAATTAAGCTACTAAAAGTTCTCCAGGAAAAACTGGATAGAACTCGCTGCCTGGAAGACTGCCACGAGATGTAAAGCCAAACGGCTGCACCAGGGAGGCAGCAAGGTACTGGGTTTTTTTGTCGAAAATCTTTCTTTATTGTACACTTTGTTATCAGTTTATAGCCAAGAAAGGCTTTAAGAGTGGCTTTTAAGAGGGCCTCATATTTCTGAAAGCCTGACAGATGTTGTGTCCTGCCCTAGGTCACCTGCAAAGAGCCCCCAGACTGCTGTTCATAACTTTCCCAAATGGCAGCTGAGTAAGACTGACTAATAGTCAAAACAGGCAAGCTTTCACTATTGTATCTTGAGCAGGCTGGAGGTCTGCTGTGTGGGAGAAAGAAGCCTCTGTTTGCATTTACTTTTTATTTGGATGACCTTTGAGATGCTTAGCATTTATGGGACAGCCTAGACTGAGCAGAAAAACACTCAGGCACTTCCAGGTAGTTTGGATCCTACAACAGGATTTTTAATTTTTCAATTCTGTCTGCTCCTGGCCACCTGCTTGCCAACAGAACCTGCCTATTTATTTTTACATCATTATTTTCTGCTAATAAAGTTGATTTTAATACTATGAGAACCTAAACTAATAGCAATAATAACAAATTGGACTCTACCCCCTCCTCCTGAAGTTTGCTATTCAAATGTACAGAACTAATGTCCAAGGCATGGCTGGATATTTATTACAGCATGCAAATGATCACTGATTCCAGAGCTGCATACAACCTAAATGAGAAATTATTACTCATTTGCAATTATTCCAGGAAATCTTGAGTAGCTGCCAAAATAATAGAACAGCTGGATGAGAAGAGGGATAGGATCAGTTTAAGCTGGCACTCAGGCTAAAGAAACTCATGCAAAGTCACAGCCATGGGTGTCTGGAAGACGCAGCTTTATCCCACCGTGGAGCTGCTGCACAACAACGTGCATTGTTACGTGCTAGCAATATCTGCCCAGAAAATGGACTACTCCTCCAGTCTCCATTGGAGAACACCAAGTGCCTCTAGAGCCACGGATCAGCAAAACCAACACTGCATCCAAATCAGAACTGTGATAGGTTTGTTAGTCAAGACAGTCTTGTTGATACTAACCCAGGTTAGAAATTATATAAGTGGAGTTTATTACAAATACTGTGACTGCACAAATAGAGTAGATGTGGAGAAAGCTAAGGCTAAAGTCTTATTTTATGATTCCTTAGGATCTCCCTGGATAAATCCTTTTCTCCTCATGCTGTTGCTCATTTATCTCTACTGTCTGGACTACCAAACTTTCATCTCCAGGTGTGCTATCAGCTAGCAGGCAATGGTAGGAGTGATTAAATAAGAGGTTGAAAAATTCATGTGAAACTTGCTCACTTCTAATGAACAATAGAGAAATAATTTTAGCTGTATTTATCTGGTACAAAAGAAAAGTGCTTATAAGGTAGGCATTAGAATCAAAAATTACACCTAAGAGCAAAGCTCCTGGCTTAGCACTATAAAGCACATGCCAATAGTCCAGGGAAAACTCTTTTCTTAAACTCCATCATAGGTCCATTAAAAGTTGCCACTTCTGCTGATAAAAGTGCATTCCATGGTCTCACTGGTCTGTGCATATTCCCAAAATCTGGTGCTGTTGCTGGCAAAGCTTTATTATATTCCTACATTACATAGAGCACTGTGCAAATGCTAAACAAAAGAAAATTATGTCCAACTGCTAACAAAGACTTACCCTTTCCCACAGCCAAAGTGGCAGTCAGACAAAGGCTTCCTCTGAATCCTTGCTCATTGTGTGAAGCACAATTCAAACAATCACCAAATGGTATTAATCACGGCCTTCCACAGCTCTATAACTAATATCTTTAAAGTTATCCTGCATGGTAAATATAATTTTCAGCAGCTGAGAACTGTGAAACCAATACAGCCCTCATCAGAATGCTAAGGGTATTGGCATTGCTTTAAAACTATCTCCATACTCAAACAGTTTCTATGCACAGACATCTTCAAGAAAAGTCAGAGGACTGCGTGTTTTAATAGCTATGGAAGTACATTATTCCCTCTGAAAAAACTATTTGGGTTCATGTTTATTAATGTCCAATACTCAAGGTCAAAAAGAGCATTCATATATTTGAGAAGCATTGCTTTGCATGAGATCAAGATGACAGAAGGTTATACTTGATCAACAGTAGGTGCCCAAGGGATTTGAATGAAAACATTTGGAGGTATTAAATCAATAGCTGTCAAGATTCCTCTATCTATAAATACAATTGGTTTTAGTAAACATGTGTTGAATGGTTTTAATTCACCTAAGGAAAATATGTTGGAATTATGGGGTTTTATGTGTTTCTGGGACATGAGCTCACAAATTACCAAAGAACTTTGGCACAATTAAAAGGAGCGAGAGTCAGACAGACACTTCAAACACTAATGAGGGCAAATTTTGAATGTTTGCCAAGTGAAATGCAATTAATCAGGGTCTCTTGTACTATTTACTACTGAGAGATGACAAAAATCTGTCTAAGGAATAATTACTGAAAGAGACAACTGTGGGGTGGGACACAGCATTGGTCTCATATGATCTGCGTACTGGAAGTCATTAATATAGAATTACATCTGAGATACAGTATAGTCATAAGACTGAAGGACCTTCTTTCAGAGTTCCTTTTCTCCATCAAAATGAAACATAGAATGCTTCTATTATTCCAGAGGTTCAAAGATCTTCCTAAGGGCAAGAACTAGTCAGCTGTGTCATACTCTCCCTAGGAATGCTGTGGAAACCCCTCTAGCTTGATGCACACAAAGAAAGGAAAAAAGCATAGCACCAAGGACAGCCCAGCATTGGCTGGTAGGTTGAGTAGATGACTTTGACAGGTCTTTTCCATCTATAATTTTCTTCTGTGGCTTTGATACTGAAGGCCCTGTGGACATCCACAGTGCTCTTGCTTTCCTGGAAGCTTTAATAAGATCTGGTTTGGAACTCAGAAATACAACTAATACCACTGAGCATATTATTCTAGTGTGGTGTGAGAGGCAAAAAGAATGCCAGTGGGAACATGCCCCATCATGCTAGTTGGGTTTATTCTGGCTTTTAACACCAGGATTCCCAGATACACTTGCATCAATGCATTCTAATAGCAATGGTTGTCAGCATGCTGCTTACTTCAGTGCAGAAAAACCCTGGTACATAACCAGTTATTGTTCTGTTTACCCAAGATAGCATTTGGATTTATAAGCTCACATGTCTGGCCTGGTCCCGAGACTTTGGTTCATTAGGAGATGCAGAAACTAATCTAGATAGCCTCACTCAGCAACAAATGTGTCAGTATTTCTTCTCTTCACCTAGTCTGTGCCTACTAGAAGCCTCTTCTCTATAGCACATCCACTTGTAAAGTTGGTACAAGCTCACAAAAGCCTCTTTATCAGGTTTATTCATCAGTCTGAAGACCAGACTTTCTACTTTACCCTGCTGCCACTGGAATTACTTAAGGGGAAAACACAGTTCCAGTTCTGCCTCAGAGTACAGCAGGAAGATTCGCAATCTCTCTTGTCACCCAAAACCTGGTCACTTGCTTCTCCACGGCAGGTACACCATAAGCCCCTAAGCCAGAACTAATTTGTGAGCAGTTTCTGTTGGTCCCTGAAGCCGAGTTCCTCAGCCAGCAGTCAGATTTTCAACAGTTTGCAAAGCCGAAAGATATTTTGCCAATATCTTAACTAGATGAAATAGGGTAGCATATAGCCTACAGCAACCCAGATCTGAATCTAGAAATCTGGCCTTTGGAGGACTGGTGGAACCAGAGGAATATTCTGACTCAGCTGGAGCAGCTTCTCAGATCTGAAGGAAACTTTGCCCAGTGGGAACTCACAGCAGGTCACAGCTCAGTTTCTCATGAGATTGGCCACATCTGTTCTCTTTTATGCAAGAGAAACACTTCATTAGGGCCCTATGTAACCTTCTGTTGGGCAATACTGGGCACTCCTGGTTTCATCAAAAGATGAATCAGTGGGTTCCATTATTGCTTCATACCTCAACAGTAAAGTTTTGGGTGGGTTCTTGGACAAGAATCTTGGCTCTGAGAGACATGTTTGATATTGTAGCCTTGGACACAACCATACAATAATTCAAGCACTTCTTACAAAGTGCATGTGTTTACTTACATCAATAAGCATAAAATGAAAGCCAACATTTTTGCTATTGTATAAAATAGAATACCTCAACACTGTTGTATCTCTTGGAGTTCAGGGGGACCAACACAGAAAAACATACCCCTGCTATGTGACTTAGGAAAATATCTTAACATCCAGACCTTTCCATGTGCTGCAGAATGACCCTGTGGAAAAACCTCTTCCAGAATTGAAAGCTGACTGTAAGGTCCACCACAGGCCAGTATCCCTGATATTCAGTGAATCATACTGCACACATATGGAAGGCAGAACAGAATCTGGCACTTAGTAACATTTAAGTTGCTCATTTTAAAGGCCATGTTGGTATCTTTTTGAATGTTTCTTATTAATTTAACAGTTTATTTCTTGGCTCTATCACAATCCAGTTTACTCTGCAGAGTAAATTTGAAGTCTGAATGCAGCAGCATTCTATTACCAATCAGTCTCTCACTACAGAGAAAAGTTCTTGGTGCTGAAATAGTTTTGTTTGTTCCCATTCTTACCCTAATGTAATATTGCTGCTATATGTTGTGTTCCAGAAAGCTGAAACACCAGAGACTGTGGCTTCGCAGCTCTCTCTTTCCGCTAAATGTCTCACACAGATGACACACCCCAGCAGTGCTGGGCCTGAGCTTGGGAACATCTGCCTGTTCCAAAACCCAGAGTTCCCACATAACTACATAATTCGCTGCTATCGAGTTACTGGGCTAGCCACAAATTGACTAATGCAATAGTCATCAAGGATCAGGAGGTTGGAGCATGAGTGCTTAAATTTCAGGGGAGGGTGATTTTGTCCTTTAGTATCACAAACACTTTATCAACACACAAATGAGGAAAATTCCCCATCTGCCAGCCATGAACAGTACAAAAAGAAAAGAGAATCTACATACAGCCTTTCATTTGCAGTGATGTACCCTAGACAGGGCCTTTCAAAATCTCCAGCTGTGGGGAGAGCACCTGGGCCTTGGCACTGGACAGCTTTGCTTGCTTTACTGTGACTGAGGAATATCATTCTCACAATGGATATCACTCTCTCTCCCTTAGTCTTTTCAGCATACAAACTAAACAGCAACAGCAGTCAAGAGCAATTAATTTTTCCCCCACATACCTGACTGATAAAATAAAACTTTCCTGAAAAATCCTCTTGCGGAGTGGGTTTTCGCTCTCCCCGGCTGCACGCGGCTCTTGGGAGCCCGGCTGTGGCGTAGCTTCCACATGCTGCCGGGGTTTTCTGCCGCGGGTTCCCGGACACGGCTCCGTGTCTCGGGTGCGTGGGCTGGCCAGCCTCTGTTACCGTGCGCTAGGGGTCCGGTAAAGAGGTAAGGAATTTGTCCATTGACTCCGTGCTCGGCAGGAACGGTTTATCGGTCACGTGGCGCGGTTCGATGGAAAGATGTGACCGCTCCTGGCACTCGCATGGGAGAAAATGGCGCCTGGGTGCCGGTGGGGTAGGATTTTATGGAGGGGCGGGACGAGAGGATCCACGGCCTGCCGGCCAATAGGGGCGGCTGCCGTGGCGGTGACGCCAGCGACAGCGACCAACCAGAGAACCCCGCAGGGGCGGGCACCGAGCCTCGGGCTGAGCGGGATCGTGTGGATTGGGGTGGCAGGCACAGGGTCTCCCGGGGCCGGACGGGCGGGTGGTTACAGGGGCAGCAGAGGGGGAAGATCCAGCAGCAGGCAGCGTGGGGCCAGAAACCGCGGGGGGTGGAAACAACACGGGGGAAGCGCGGGGGTACACAGGACTCGACTAGCTAATACAAATAAGAACCCCTAAAACCCAATCCCAGGATGCAACAGTTCCCTCTTTTTCAAAATATAAAAAAGAAGAACAGCTGCTTGATCTTCGCTCAGCTTCTGCTCTTGGCGTTTCAGCTGCTGCAACGGCTGCCCTTTGCAGATGGAGAGGGCCTGCTGCGATGATGCTGGGGTAGTTCTTCCCTGGGTGTTTTGGGATAGGGGAACTGGGACAACTTTATTGCAAACATGGGGATTTGGGACACACGCAGACTGGGGTGGCTGGAAAATTTTCCTGGGGCTTTGGGGAGAAACATTTTTCAAGGAGATCGTAGGGTCCTTTTTCTTTTTGCGTCGCCTGTGGTTTGATGCAACCCCCCGATTGGTGGGGTCATCTGCCACACTCACAGGCACCCTGATCTTTTGAACTACCACCTGCTCAATTACTTGATAAATCACAGCTCCCCTGCTATGGCCTGCCTTACTTTTATCTCCATGCGAGGCAGGTGCGCGTTGTTTTTTCAGTTTTTTTGGGGGAATGGGGTCTCCCTCCCCCCCTCTCCCACCTCCCACTGTCCCTGGGGGTGCCCTGCCCAGAAATGGACATTGAACAACAAAATGTCCTCTCTGATCACAGTGGAAGCACTGGCGTCTTGCTGGAGGCTGCTTTAGACCAGCATTCTTTGGAGGCACAGCATCCAAGGCAACAGTGTTCATGGATACCGCTTCCAGGACAGATTTGTCCTGAACCTCCGATCCTTCCACATGCCTCTCAGCTGTCAGCTCGACCCATTCCACGGAATCTGGAAAATGCTCAGAGACCTACATCGGCTTCCCCCTCCCCCTGCTTCCCTCCCTCCCGGGTCTCCAGGAACCATGGGACTGCAGAGTCAGGGGCTCTTGTTCCCCCCTCCCTCCTCTTCCCTCCCTCCCGGGTCTCTGGGAACCATGGGAATGTGGAGGCAGGGGCTCCGATTCCCCCCCGCCTCCTTTTCCCTCCCGCCCAGACGTCTGGGGCCCATGGGAACTTGGAGGTAGGGGTTCCCGTCCTCCCCTCTCCTCTTCCCTCCCACTCGGCTCTCCAGGGCCCATGGGAAGATGGGGGTAGGGGTCCCTGCTCCTCCCTCCCCCCTCTTTCCTCCCGCCCGGCTCTCCGGGACCCATGGGAAGATGGGGACAAGGTGCGGGGAACAGGACGGGGGCTGCCTCCCTCAGGCAGTGGGGTGGAGATGGCAGAGCTCTCCCCGCTGGGGGAGGGCGGGGTCAATGACTCAGCAGGGAGGACATGCAAAGGACTCGAGGGAACGTCCACACGAGGGGGAACAATGGGTGAGGGAGTAACCTGACCTCCCGAGGGGGCGGCGCCCACGCCCACAGGGAGGCAGGTTGGGGTTGGGTCAAAGGCGGGGACACCGGGAACAAAGGACAGAAAGGGGTTGTGGGAAGAAGAGACCCTGCCACATGGCCGCCCTCCATCTTGGGAAGACAAAGGGATCAACCACGTGGCCTCGGCCTCCTCAGAGGAACAAAGAAAGGGGTTTAAAGAAACAGAACTGCGCGGGGTAGCACCGAAACTGGGATTTTCAACTGGGAAAAAGGGATTGGAAAAGGGGTTTAGGGTCGTGGCCTCAGCGAATTGACCGATCTCGCTAAGGCGGGGACGCCGGGGTGGCTTGGGGGAGCCAGGAGCACGGTCCACGTTTGTGGACCTGCATCTCAGATCAACGGGGTGCCCCCCCCGCCCACCTGGGTTAGGGGAAGAAGGGGGAGGAGAAGGGGATGGGGAAACGGATTCAGGGGGAGTAACAGATTTTCTGGATGGTTCTTTCCTTTCCCCAACCAAGTTTTGCGCAGGGTCTGACTTTACCACATCTGAGATCAACAAATGGAATTTAGGGAAGCTGTCGTCTATGGAGGGATCCCTACCGATCCCCTCTGCTAGCCTTTTTCCCACCTGCTCCCAAAATTCTGTTTTGCGCGTGTCCTCGGTAGACAGACGGGGGAAAGCAAAGAACAACCACCGGACAAATTTCTTAACTAGTTTTTTTGGGTAGGGGCCCTTCACCAAAAGGATTTCCTTAACTTGGGAATAAAATTCCTTTTGTTGGGCAGATAGCATGGTCCCCATGCTTCTTCCACCCAACCCACATACACTGGGGCAGTAAAAAAGAAAAAAAAAGCAAAAAAACCACAGGCGACTCCAGCAGCTGCCATTTGTGCTGCGCACCACACGTCCCAACCTCGGGAACACGGCCAGCCCTCCCTGTATTAGCTGGACACGTTTCCACAACTAATACTTACCAGACTGAAATCTCTGCAAAGAAAAGCTGCCACAAGGGTCTGGGAGTCCCAAGAAGTGTCCTTTCTGCTGCCCTCTTGGCTGCGAAAGTTTGCACTTCCTGTCCCACGCAGGGCACACTGTCTGGTCCCCCATGGGCGATGGAGACTTCACTGACGTACTTTGGAGAGCCCCTGCTCTCGGTTTCCGTCCGGCACGGAGCGGTGATCTGGCGCGGATCGCTGCCCGCTCTGGCTTGGCAGCGACACTCGCCCCTTGGTGGCGGCGCGCAGCCCCAGGCCGGCGGCGGCGGCTCCCGGCGCTGTTCCTGGAGCTCCGCGGTGAACCTCCGTCCACGCGATCAGCTCAGCGCTGGCCTTGGCCCCACATTGGGTGCCAGTTGCGCGTGGGCTTTCGCTCTCCCCGGCTGCACGCGGCTCTTGGGAGCCCAGCTGTGGTGTAGCTTCCACGTGCTGCCGGGGTTTTCTGCCGCGGGTTCCCGGACACGGCTCCGTGTCTCGGGCACATGGGCTGGCCAACCGCTGTTACCGTGCGCTAGGGACCCGGCAAAGAGGAAGGAATTTGTCCATTGACTCTGTGCTCGGCAGGAACGGTTTATTGGTCACGTGGCACAGTTCGATGGAAAGATGCAACCGCTCCCGGCACTCGCATGGGAGAAAATGGCGCCTGGGTGCCGGTGGGGTAGGATTTTATGGTGGGGCGGGACGAGAGGATCCACGGCCTGCCGGCCAATAGGGGTGGCTGCCGCGGCGGTGACGCCAGCGACAGCGACGCCAGCGACAGCGACCAACCAGAGAACCCCGCAGGGGCGGGCACCGAGCCTCGGGCTGAGCGGGATCGTGTGGATTGGGGTGGCAGGCACGGGGTTTCCCGGGGCCAGACGGGCGGGTGGTTACAGGAGCAGCAGAGGGGGAAGATCCAGCAGCAGGCAGCGTGGGGCCAGAAACCGCGGGGGTGGAAACAACACGGGGGAAGCGCGGGGGTACACAGGACTCGACTAGCTAATACAAATAAGAACCCCTAAAACCCAATCCCAGGATGCAGCATCCTCTCAGTCTTAACAAACCAAATTAGTCTTTTTCTAAGCTAGAAGGATCTTCTGAGTTGCTCCTTAAACTTAAGCTTCACATGACTCTTTGGTTATTTCTCATAGTCTTTTAGCAACCAAACCAGCCCATAACCCACAAAGAGAGACTATAACAACAGGTTAGATTAAATGAAAACTGAACTTACTACTTCAGTAGTTTAAAATACTGAACACTCTGATCATGTTCTCTTCACTAACCCAGCAATGCTACAAACACTCAGGAAGTGGGCAATGAGAAGAGTCTGTAATTATTGGCTGCAGCTGTCTGCACCAGCCAGTCTCCTCTCTTTAATTGCCAGTGTCACAGAATCATAGAATACTTTGGGTTAGAAAGAACCTAAATATTACCTAGTTCAAACCCCCTACCATGGGCAAAGACACCTTCCACTAGACCAAGTTGTTCAGTGCCTCGTCCAGAACTCCTCTGGGCAATGGTATATACACCAGCATGAGTATCTGGTGATGATCTGCAAATGACTGCAGAATAAAAGACAGTCTGAATTCATTGATGGGAAACTAATAGGGAAGGTTCATTCAAAGTCCGCCTGTGCTCTACTAGAGCTGCTATCTACTCTGTAGTAATCTGTTTTATGAAAAGAGTTTTCTAAATGTTAAACCACAATATCTAAGCTAGAAAGTTATTTTACAATAGATCTTCCTTCTCTGGATATCCCAATACCAGCAATCGTTCATATAATTTGATTTGCATAGTAATCAGTGAGGAATGTAGTCCTAGAACTTTTTTTTCTCCAGCTAGCTGTTGCATTCACTACATTATTTTATCTTTTTCATATGAAAATGCTTATGATTTAATCTAGAATGAATTTATTGAGTCTGTAACCAAAACTCATCTTAGTGGTATATATAAAAAAATTAATTTTGGAAGAGGCAATTATTTAACAACATTGGACTGCCACTCTCTGGGACAGAGAGGTTTTTATTGCTTAAGGTGAGCAAATAAACACATTAAGCTTCCCAAATAAGGCAGAGACAATAGGACTACAAAGGTTTCATGTACTTACTGTGGACTTCATAGAATATGTTTCTTTCTTTTTAATCCCTCAGTGTATTACAGTTTGACATTACCTCTTCTGATCTACCACGAAGACACATTTCATATGCATGCTTATAAACCATTTAGTTATTTGAGCTTCTCAAGCTCCCAGTGCCATAAGCGCAGCTCACCTTTTCCCACCCATGTATATATATCCACCAATGTTAACTGTTCTGTCTTAATGTCTTGAAGAGAAGTTGAAACAAGAAAGTCAAACCAAGTCCTAGAATAGGTTGTAGACAGTCTCCTTCTGCCAGCTCTGCAAAAGAGAATAAGCAAGTGCTATTTGTTTTGTGCAATATGCACTGAATATGCAGTACAGAATTAATAGATCAGTTTCTATTCCTATAATTCCTGAAAAGAAAATTGTCTTCATGCCACCTGCTTCTTCTGACATGAAGGAACCAGGTCCTGAGGAAAAGTGTGAAGGAATTCAAATGCTAAGCTGAGTGGTATAGTTTTGGGAACTGTTTCATTCTTTAGAGCACTGATTCTTATGCCATATACTGTCAGCAATCACAGAAACTACTGTAAAAATCAGAAGGAAACTCTGTAGTCAAAGGAGCAAAGGGGAAAATAAAAATAATGGACTGATTTTCAGAATCCAACCTGATATGTATTTGGCTCTAAGTAAAAACTTCTGTGATATCACACCACAAAGTGGTTGAAGGATTTTTTTTAAAGAGACATTTACAGCATTTTAGAGGGGGAAAATAAGTAAGAAACAATTTTTCTAATTAGCTTCTATAAAGAAAGAGAGGAGTAGAAAGGAACCCCTCATATAGCATTGAGATTAAAATTGTGTCAAGTCCTTGTTCCACTGTAGAACTTTTTCCACAGTGACTATAAGCCATGAGCTAACCTTAATACTCACTGTTGCTTTCTCTGTATATGTACTTAAATGTCTTCCAGTAAAAGTGCAAAGCCCAAAGTCACTGGTCAGCATCAGCCAGACTGAAGCAAGAGCTAAATGTTAACCAGCTGCTGAGCTCATAAATACCTTTCAGGAAAGAAGGCAGAGAAGGAGAGGCTGCATTAGTTGCCACCCAAATGAAAACAAGTAGGATAAGCTTCACCTGTATTAGACTGCAGCAAATAGGAAGGAGCTGCTACTGAATGTCCTTGTGGGGACTAGACCTGACTGAATCTTGGCTCTTCCTAGACATAAAAGTATTGCCTTTAGGGTGCCAGACTGCTCCTATTTCAGATTTGAACTGCCACCCCAATATTAGTGTTGAAAGAGTTCCATATATCAGAAATCCCACAGCACAGTTTAGAGATGAGCTAACCTGTGATCAGTGGGAGGGCAACTCTAAAGCAGCTGTCAAAGAAAAGAATATTGTTTAAATCAAAAATTTGGGAAAACCTTTCAGTCAGCTTAGCAAATAGTAAGGTATGGGAGAGTTGGCAACACCAGAAACCAATGGAATAGTTCTTATATAACAGCAATTAACTTCTTTAGTTGATCTTGTTAATTTACTCAGATAGATGGTAAAATATTGTCACTAGAGGTTGTATGCAGGGGTGAAAGTGTAAGAGCAGGAGGCAGTTAAATGGTTGTAAAAGTGATGGGCAAAATATGACACAATGCCAAGTCCAGCTAATGAAACTGCCAGAATTTATAGCTGGATAAACTATTTTAAGTTATGGGTCATTTGAGTTCTCAAGTGACAGGTCAGATCTGTGGAGTGGCAAGCGCGGCAGAATTATTGAAATAAGCATCAGCAAACTTGTCTGCCCTTATGTTTAATAACATTTAATTTTATAAGCAGTTCTAGATGATAGCAAGTGGCTGTTCAGTCAATTAAATGCACACAAAGTGACTCTGGAGGCTGCATTATGGCACCGGCTTGAGGCATTATTGGGTGGGTGGGACATCTCTCCATCTTCATACATAAAATTTTTATTTGTGTGTTACTTATGCTCTGACCCTCAGGGAGCTGAGAGCAGAACTCCAGTGACCTATGAAATTCTGCTTCTGAGCCAAAGTATCTGCACAGCACCTATCTCACACCCAGGCCTGTCAGTACTGCCAAAGTGATATTCTCATATCTATCTAAGCACATCCATCTGAGCAGGACACAGGCTCAGCTAAGGAAGCACCAGAGCTATTCTCTGCTCTTTGTCTTCCTTTCCTCTGCTGGAGCTGAGGATGGCTGTGTCAAACATGGGTGAGATCCCAGGGGCACTTTGAGGATTCAGGGTAAAATCTTGTTCCAGAGAAATCAATGGGAGTTTTGCCATTGACTTTGGTGGGGCCGGACTTCATTCATAAAGTGTTGACTGTTTTAATAGATTTACCAGCCCTCCAGGCAGCCCATGCAGAAGTGTAATAGATCTTGCACTCTTGCTTCTAGAAATGAATCCCCTGGCTCAGGCCAAGGTCTGCAGAGAGCAGCTTCCCTGTGCCAAGACTTTCATCTGGGAAACCTACCAAGCCAGTATTGCACTGTAAGTTTGCAGCTCAGTGGGACTGACTTGTGCCTCCACCACAGAAGCATAGCCATACGTGCTGCCCAGCTCTGAGAAAAGCCAAAAGTCCCATGGAGATGTAGCCCAGGTGGTTCTGCCTCTCAGTGGGCTGGGCCCTCAAGCAATAGCAGCAAGGGTGGACTTTGCCAGTTTGCACCATGGCCAAGCTGGCCCTCAGCAGCCTCAGCACAAAGCTGGCCGAAGCCACCATCCAAGCCAGCAGCTGCACTAGCAAAGGGATGGAGCCTGGCTCGTTATAGGGCCAGGCCCCTGCTGCAGTAGCCAGCAGTGGCCCTGTGCTAAAGCTGCAGAGAGGACTGTGGTCTGAGTGCTGCCTGCCATGTGTACTGCCCTGGCACAATGGTCATTTTTTTAAAAAAGAAAAAAAGGAGAGAGGGAATCCTGCTCCATTGTCCTACTGCAAGTGGAAAAGGGCTGAACTAATTCAAACCAAACTCCGAACAGAAACTCCTCCCAGGCAGAGACATTTTTCTGTCAAGTTTCAGCCCTGGGAGAATTTTTACAGCTGAGCAATAAATTCTTGAAACAGAGGTTAAGGCCCTCAATAGCTCCAGGCTTTTAATACAAGGAGCAGCACAGAGCAATGGGTACTCAATGTGTAGGAATGTGTCAGACTGAAGGGAGGCTGGATGTACTGGGGAAAGGAGGGGGTTAATTACCATAATTGCCCAACAAACCTTTCCTAATATTGTCACTTTTTACCCAGAAGTTACAATTTCTGTTACTATAGAAGCAAGATGTTGATACTGGATTCATTTTCTGGGTTTTATTCCTTTTTGTCATTTTTCCCATGAACTAATAAGCCACAGTGGATTTGAAAGTATGAGCAAATGTGAACACTATACAAAGCACTTTTATGTTCTATTGACATTTTCTTCCCACCCTAATAATTTAGAGCTGTTAACATAAAAAAAAAAATTAAGATGATCATACTTCCCATCACTTTCATTTCCCATGTTTATGAAGGAAGAATTGTGAGTAATTTCCCATAGTTATTGTTTGCAGCACAACACATGGTCTCAATTACTGGGATAAAAATCACAGAGAGGGTATTGGTGAGGATAAAAGATTTATCTGTGCATTTCATTCAAAATTCATTTTCCATGCCATAGTTTATATTACTTTGATCAATATCATCTTTCTTGTTTGACTTTATAAACATAATTCAACTATCCTGAGCAGGACCCTGGGTCACGAGAGATCAGTTTGCTGACATATTTCTGAAGCAGTGAAGCATAAGCAGAGTGATCCTCCACCAAACCTACTTTCTGATAAAGGTATCTACCCAAGGGCAGATCTGGACAACTCTAGAGTACAGAAACATAAAATAACCCCTGGATTTGACTTTTGTTCTCATTCCCAAGTAAACAAAAAGGGACAACAGCTAGTGTCAGGATCTGTCTGACCCACATAGAACATAATTCCATGCATTAATATGTATTTTCCTTCTGGCACTTGGGGGTCCTTCACACGCTTTTGCACTACTGCCTTGAAAATGCCTTTTCTGCATTAATGACCTGAGTGGTTGCAGGCCCATGGCTGAAGTCTCTGCATGGGAGCTCTCCAGGCAGCTCTGTGACAGCCTTGGGGCACCTGGCTCCTGCTGCTCAAGGAGAGACAGGTACCATTGACATGTGACTGTGCTGAACCAGCACATGCTATAAAGAGGCAGCTTTAGCACAGATCACAGCAGCTCAGATGTGGCAGAATAAGTGGATTTATCATCCAGGGGTTGACTGTTGCAGTAGATTTGAAGAGTGTGTCTGGTGCAGACGGGCAGGTGGCACTGCTGAGACTGGCAGCAAATGATGTTTGGTTAATTGCAGATTTTGCAGGGTGGGGGTTCAGCTGACACCAAAACCAGCATTATTTTCTTATGTTTTTACCCTGCCTTCCCAGCTGGTGTTCAAGGCAATGTTCAGTTGCTTCTTTTGTAGGACTGCTCTTTGTTAGACATCATGCAGGACATGAGATATTTAATGCTTAGGGGGTTGATGGGGAGGTGCCCCTGCATAAATCCTTTACCAATTCTCTATTTTTTAAATAAATTCCAGGCTGGTCTGTGGGGAACTCAAGACTGTGCTGTTTGTTAGCACAAATGAGCCCAACACAAATAGTTGGTCTTTTTGACCAGAAGGTTGTGCAACTCGCTGGACTTGGCCTTCAACCCAGGCCTGGCAGCCACACTGGGACCCACAATTTCCTCCCATGGTTTTATCTGTGCTGCAGAAAACACTTTTGTTCCCAGGATATTGTGGGATACAGGAGTGTGGAGTTTGCCTGTGTATGGGTCACAACGTGATCTGTAGTAAATTCAGTCTCCTAAATGACATAATCATATTATAGGGTAAATGTATAACAGACAAATTCACAGAGCTGGCTTTGTTGAAGAGTGAACTTCTGAATTACAGTTCTGGTTCCTTACCCTTGCTCTGAGCACATGTGTAGTGGATTTTCTCAGCCTTTTTTATTCCCTTCCATTTCTGGGTGCTGCTTTCAGTCTTAAACCATGAAACACAGAGATGATACATGGTTTAAAGATAAAGATCAGGTCTCTTCAGGACCTCCAGCCATCCTTCACTGAAACTTTTCCATGGCATACAGCAGCTCTCATGACCCGAGAGTCCACCTGGGATTCTTCAGAACTGGCCTCAGTTGTATCATGCCAGAGTTGTACCCCAACAGTAGAAACTGTTGCTGGTCTAAGAGAGCAGCATCTCACTTCTGTGGAGCTTTGATGTAAGAGTTCTACTAACAGAGGATCTCTGAGCTTTCCATCCTTTGTTGTTGCTACTTCTCCCCAGTGCTGTGAGGACACAGATCTTGAAAAGCTACTGGGACGTCTTTCTGGAAGCATATTTGAAAAATGGAGGCAAAAACATAGCAAAAAGCTTTCTGTGAAGGAGGTTCATGCCTTTGTAAATACAATTTAAACATATGGAGTGGGAAATCTGTTAAATTCTGTCTTGATCACTTACCTTTTTGTTTTCAATTCAGTAAATAAGGAATTATCTTTAAGGGCTTATTAATCTGCACACAATACCTGCTAAAGTCTCATTATGATTTGGACTTGATGAGCCTTCCTGGGGTTTTTGGTAACTTCTTACCAGCCAAAGACGTGCATACTGCTTTGCAGTCATTCCTAAAGTGCTGGTTGGTTCAGGAGCATCAGCCCCAGGGAAGGCTTTGCATTAAGGCTGGCAGCCTTGTGCAGTTGAATAGCACAAAAGCAGAAGGCTGGTGATGCATGTCAGAAAGTCTTCTGAGCAGCTGCCCTGCAGAGCTGGTGCTGCTGTGTTGTTCATTCCCCTCCTCCTTTCTTCCAGTTTCCTGTTTCAGCTTTGCACTGATGTGAATACAGTCTGGTCCCTTCATATTCCTTGTCTGCTCTGCACTGACATCTTCCTCCTCTCTTCCTGCCCATCCTTTCTATCACAGGTTTCTCAAAGCAGCACCAACTTGTGCTACCACCTTCTTCACTGGGCCCACCACTTACATTCCCAGTTCATATTCTGCCTGACTGAGTCCAGATCCTGGTCAAATATTTTCCATCTACAGTTTATGTTTGATGCAAAACAAATCTTGTGATAAAGGGATTTAATGATGATTTTTTTTTTTAATTTAAAAGGCAACTTTGTATCAGAAGAGTCCTTTAAAATTACTGAATGAATGTAAAGAAATCTGCATTGACAAGTGCTTTTAGCTTTTTTCCATCTTTAAGGTATCTGTGCTATGGCAGAACTGGCAGCACTGAGAAGCTGAGACCCAAAATCATGTTGGGCACCTCTCAACCAAGATAACTGGTACCACATCACTGTGAATCTCAGCATTTCAGGTAGGAAGTCCATTTTCCCAATATATGCCTGAATGAGAGCTATGTTTAAGTGCAATGTGAGGATAAGGACCACTGGTGTCATCTCCTGAACTTACTTGTTAATTCCTTTGTTAGCTGAATTTACCCCTCAAAATGCAAACAGACATTATGGATTGGATCTTTGTTGCATAAGCCAAACTCAAAGTCAGCACACTCCAGGCTTGGAAATTGCACATGCAACTTCAAATTAAGAATCTGGGGAAGGCTTAATTATTTGGATGGTTTGGTGGAGCAGCACAACCCAAACCAGATTATGCACAGCATCACCTGCAGTGGAAGAACAGATCTCAGTGCTGGTACTCAGTGCAGTGCAGGGCTTTGGGCTCCCACACTGCAAACCAGTTTCTGCATGATTTGTCTTGAGACTCATCTCTTTGCTCTGGTTGGTTTATTTTTATGGTCTAAACTCAAAGCCAAAGTGAAACTCAGCCAAAGTGCCAAGATTTCCTGGTTACAGGTTGAAACCAAGCAAAAAGTCCATCATTGATATGGTTTCAACCTAAAACCATAAATCATTTTTATTCACCTAAAGTTCACTCCAAATTTACTCAAAACTTGGCCTAGATTTGCCTGAAACTTGGTCTATTATTGCTTGAAACTGAGCCCAGCTTCAAAGAGGTTCATGAACCTTCATAAACCTGGCCCAAGTCTTGAGTTTGTAATGAAACCCAAAACCAGGGAAGTTTCACCTGATTTGGATTGGGTTATAGACATTTCTCACGGCTCTAGTATTTATTATGATTATAATAACAACACATTTATACAGAGCTGCAAGCACACAGAGGAGTCCAGACAGCTTTCCTACCAGTCTAAGCTCACCAGCTCAATCATGTGCTGAACTGGAGCTACAGTCAAACTCAGCCCCAGATGAGCTGATTAAAAACATAATTTCTCCTGGGTTGTCAAAGACCAAAATTAAAAAAAAAAAAAAAAAAATCACCCTGAAGCACTTCACACAGAAATTACAAGGATAAAGAATCAACGCCCAAAGAAAACTAAGCAGTAGCCCTGTTTTCTGGGCAGCCTGAGAGATATGCCAGGCAGGCTGGCAGAGCCCAGGTCCTGCTCACCAGCAGTGTCACTTTTGATTATCTCCATGCAGCCTGCTGGCCTCACCCAGAATCTTTTTTTGCAGTAAATTACCAACAACTGACACTGTTTTGCTTGTTTGTTTTTTTGTTTTTTTTTTTTTTGAACTGGTGCAGCTGCACCTGCAGTGGCAGCGTCCTGGGTGGGGTACGTATGGGAAGAGACTCTCCAGGGGCTCTGTGCTAGGGCATAGGGTCATGCTCCTGGCTTTCTGAAGAGTGTGGGGAATGGCCAGGGCTCCAGCAGGCTCCATCTGAGATGCATTTTAGTGAAGAGGGGCAGTTCCCATGGCTTTATGCCAGCTAGGGCTGTCATGGCTGATGAGCCCTGTGGCTTCTTGTCCTCCTCTCCAGGGATACCTCAGGACTTTGGAGATACTCCTGGCAGAATGGCCATGGCCTGTGAGCTCTCCCAAACCAAAACATCTGGTTCTCAGTTCCTGTCCTGTAAAACGAGGATGACAAACACATCCCAACCTCACAAGGGTGTAGCAAGGAACATCCTACAGCCCTGGGAGCCATAGAGAAGCTCATAAACAAACAAACCTGCAGATGTGAGAGCCAAGCCAGGGAGAGGCTGAGCCGGCGCTGCTGCCACGCGCAAGGAAAAGGTCCAGCCCAAGAAAGGGGAAAAGCCCTTCCTCATACTTAACAAAGACTTATCACAGTGTGGCTTTGGCCTGGAAGCACCGAGATGCAGTATCTGTCCAGACTCTTCAGACAAAACCACCTACATTTCTATGTACACATATGGGCACGTGTCTAAGCAGGCTGAGGACTCAGCTGTGCACCAACAAGCAGCAACGGCACGCTGGACTGGCTGGCACCAGCACAGGGCTGCAGCCCAGCTTTGCCAGCACACTCCCACTGGTCAGGCAGCCTGGGCCTCCACAGACACTTCCTGTCACACGGCACAGTAGAAATAGAAAGGAGAGCCCAAAATACAAAAATAAACACTTTGTTGACCTCTCTGGCCCCAGGGTTCCTCTCCTGAACTCAATGGGAAGCTCATAACTGAGAAATTGGCTTGGGCGTGATATTCCTCAAAAGCAGTTGTTAGGAGGGTGTGAAATATTTGGCAAGTTTTAAGGACAACAGACGTAGATTGTTGGAATTTGTCAGAGCTGAAGTCATTGATATGTTCAACATTTTTGCTGCACAGAAAGAGGGTCTCATCTTCAGGCAAACAAGAGCATACAGCCCACTCCAGAGGGATTGGATTTCAAAGTCTCCAAGAGCAGCACCAGCCTTGGTGAAGTGCTCACTGAACAGGGCTGCAAACAGAACCCTGCTGCCGAGCACCTCCACCAGCCTGGCACCAGCAGTGCCTCTGCCTGCTCTGAGAGCAGCCTGGGCATGTCCTGCTCTGTGAGGACAGCTGCTGGTCCTTGCAGCACCTGCCTGGGGACCTGCAAGGGACAACTCAGAAGCACAAAGCACCAGGGTTTGTGCAGGACCAGAACATGTGAGTGAAGCAGAACATGCAATGGGAGTGCTTTGGGCCACTGAATTACTGCAGCATTCCGCCCTCTCCTTATTTCTTTCCCTCTTGTTCCTACTGCAACCTCTACAATCATTCACATTTTCATAGGTGTAAATGATGGCATATTTTGCCCCAAATCACACCTGTCTGCTTGCCCTGTCTTAAGTTTTCACAGCATCCTGAACCAGCACAATCCTGCAGGTTAATGTGACATCCCAGACCATTGTGACAATGGGGTTTGCAGATAGAGCCCTCCAGGCAGCTCTGTGTAACCACAGGAGCTCACACAGGGGCTGCACAGGTCTCTGCAGGCATCCAACATACTCAGGCCACAGACAACAACTAGAAGCTCTGGGGTTTTCTGAACACAAGGGTTTCAGCCAAGTGCTAGTCTGCCAAGATTGTGATAACATGAGGGCTTACTCTGGGCAACTACTCTGGTAGGACATTGCCAACCCAGATTTACTGGATTAATCTGGTGTACATCATATTTTGGCCTTAGCTTCTGGCCACTCCTGCAAGCAGAAAAGCTGCAAGATTTGCTCTGCGGACAGACTGAAGCAGACAAGATCCTGGGTTCAGATGTCCCAGTTTTTTGAAGCTAGTGTGTCCCATTAGCTCCTGTCCTACCTGGCACAGGGCAGCTGGGGGGGCACTGAGAGGGGCACAGCTCCTGCAGCTCCAGCCTCATCCAATGCTGAACTCTGGCTTTCCTTCTGTAACTGAAAAGACAAGATTTTCTCATCACAGTGAAGTAAGAGGAGCTCTCTCCTCTTCATCTGGTGCCTAATCAGAAAGTAGCAGCACAATGTGAGCTGTTAACCTCGCAAATTTGGGCAGAGACCATCAGATCCACAAGAGTACTGTGAGGCTTTAATGGTTCAAGTGGCCATTCCTTCACAGCCAACATCAATTTTTAAAAGTGGTGAGAAAGCTTTTACAATGCCAGCGCCACCACCTCCAGCTTGGCCTAGAGCAGCAGGTTTGGTGCCTTGTGATGCACTTACCTGTTGTGGTGCTGCTGGCAGAGACTGGCAGTGCCAAACCTGGGCCCAGGAAGGTACAGGCAGAGCTGGACACGAACCGTGGCACCTTGCTCTCCAAATAGCTCAGGCCTGTCTGTGCTGAGGAGTCTTGACCTGATCAGCTCTTCCAAAGCTGAACTTGAATCACAGCATAGAATATTTATCTTAGAGAAAACCTGAGTATGACCCTTCAAGACCTGCCATAAGAAAGCAAATACTTGGGGTTCTTTGAAAGTCAGCTTAGAAGAGAGACTGTGGAAACAGTGGTGTTCTGCCAAAATACACGTGGGCTGACAAGTTTACAAGGTACTGTTACAACACACAATAAGAGAATGATTTGCTGTGTACAGTAACAAACCATCTTTGTTAAAATCTGTTAACCAACAATTATATTTATTATCCATGCAATCACCTATGCAGAGTCATATGCACAATCACAGTGGAGGGAAGCCACACTTATTTCAAATAATTAAGCATTTTACTATTTCCTTGAATTTGGAAAATGTCCTTTAATTGCAAAAGGATACACATTTAGAAAGACCTCTGCTTCAGTCTGTCTAGTGCTTAGAGTCATTTTGGGGTCTCACTATCAAATGAAATACAGCAGATTATTTCAAAATCACACTGCAAGTTACAAACCACTTTTTAATTGCAGGTTGCATGCAATGTTATTTTGCAACCTTTGTGCTTCACTGAGACACCAAGGAAGCTGCAGAAATTCAAACTAATGGAAATAATCATACACATACAGCAACTGAAACCAAGAAACAAAAATTATATATCAGTTAAAGGACATTATTGCAAAGAGACAGATGAATAATGTACAAAAAGTGGATTTTTATGTGCAGATTGGTACAGCACAACTTTGTTTTACATTTTAAAATGACTAAAAGAGCTACTGTCAAGATTTCTTGTTTCTGAAGCATAGCAAAGGCAGTTTGCAGAATGGTGCGAACACTGGAGCTGCTGGAACACAGTCAAAGAACCTTTGGCATCATAAGGTGTTACATGGAGCTGAAATGTAAACCAACTCTACTGGACAGACTCCTGACAGGTCTTTCTGAAATTGTCCTCAGTTCATCTCAGTGTTTAGGGGCTGAGAAAAAATACTTAAATGGTACACTTACCTATAAACTATACAATCATGCACACTGGCACTAAAACTCATTCCCAACCTGCTGATAGAGGAGTGCCATTTACAATTTTAAAGTTCTGATTATATCTCACCATAGTTACGCAACATATGGAAAAAATACACTGTTCAACATTTTGGCACTCTAATAAATAAAATCCAGACATGGTCTACTAAAAATATCAAAGTAATCCTGTGCACAAGCTTCTTTTTTATATAGTTATATTTGTTATGCAGAAGAAATGACAGAGAGCAATAATACAATTTGGGGTGAATTATAGGAGTACATTTCCCTTCCAAAGCTATTATAGCTCAATATATGTTCCCTCTATCAACTACAGTGTTGTCCCAGCAGCAGTTTCAGCACTTCTTTCTTCCAGATTTTATAGCATCACACCTCAGTACAATGTTCTGCCACTGCTGCTAAAAGATACACCATGGCATTTGCATATACAAGAACATCCACATCACTGAATAATGCACTTGATATTAAAACCCATCTAAAGCTTGTGATGGTTTCCGGTATTGGATTATTCCTCTTTTATCAGTCTTGGGTTGTATAACAGTAACTGTTGAAGTGGGGGTAAAAGATAGGAATATCTTAAGGCAGTTTTAGCAAACAGTAGTTTTTTCTTTTCACACTTAACTGTGTTTTCTGTATAATGATTTAACATCCACTTCTGCATGTTTTGGCTATCAGATTACTTTTTGACCAGACTACTCAGGTGAAGTCATTGGAAATGTTCTTGCTTCCTTTCTGGAACCACAGAGTAACTTGAGAGAGGTCCACTGCTATTAAGATTTGTGAAGGTTTCTGTACTTCTTCTGCTCTTTCTTTGCATGAAGAATGAACAGCAGCAGCTCCCTCAAGGAGGAATCACCTGGACACATAGACGGATACAAAGACAACCCTACTGACAACTCCTGAAGTATAAGAATGCAGTTTATCACACTTTTAGCAAAAACACAAGGCCACAGAATAAACTAAAAAAAAAAACTGTTTTATTGTGACATTTATGACATTGAACCCTTGTTGATATGAATGACTATGGGTACTCTTGACATGTTACAATATGTCATGGTGTAGGATGGCACTGATTGTCATCTGACTTTTGAGAATGTTTAATGGTCCCTACTGACCTCAGTGCATTTTGGCAAGTCACAGAAACTTTATCATCAGGTTTGTGTATACAGTTAACAAGTAGTTGGTCTTATAAGCACCATTACAAACCCTCACATTAAGGGTATTATTAATCTAGTTTACAAATGCTTCATTGATAAAAATAGCATGATTACAGTATACACACACTTAATTTACATGTAATGTATTATAGGCATAACTGAGATAAACTACTGAGCTAACTTTGGTTGATTGAAGTATTTAGACTGAATAAAGGCAATTTTGGCTTCTAAGTTGTGTAAATATTACAGTGCATTTATAAATCTAGGTTGAAAATTTACTAGCACCAAATGGATATCATAAATGGCTGACCTAGTAAGTTGTAGTTGGAGAAGCGAAGTTTAAGAATTACAAAAATAGAGCTGTCCATCAGTTGAAAGCACATTCTTGTACCTCTGCTGAAATGATGACGTGTCTCAGCATCAGTGGCCAACTTCCAATGATAAAAGTCCCAGTTTTCAAGATTCAACATATCAAGGTAGCTCAGCTACACGTAAAAGCCTGAGAAAGTGGTAGTTTTGAGCTCATGTATTCATCCTGTACCTTGTTTATGCAATAATATGATAGTGCTTGTTCATACAAATGTAGTCATGTAAGATTGTACCTATGATATGGAGAATCTGATTGGGAGGAATATTCAGTCCTACCTATCTATCTTTGGTTTAATTATTTGGTCTTTGGTTGATGAATTAATGAAGCAATATCTGAATTTTCATTTTCAGGTTATCTCCCAGCTCACCACTGAGGTAGTCTTTGTCATGTTTTGCTTCAAGCTGGTTAAGTTCCTTCTTTTTATAGAGTGGAATACTACTGATTTGTAATGAATAATTTCCAGGCACTGGCTTCTTCTTTGTGAAATGAAGGTAACTTATTCCGTCCTTCTTATTGATTCTAAAGAAACCATCTTCATTTCCGGAGTCAATTAAATATCGGTTATGGTTTGTCAGTGTTGTGAGGGCAGGGAGCAGCTCCAGGATGCGATCTTTGTTACTGAGATCCGAGATGTTGATGGAGAAGACCGCTGCTTTCTCAATATCCCAGCTGGCGAGACTGATTGGCGGCTCCAGCTCTTGCTGATCCTGCATAAGAACAAAGGATGTCAGCTGGCTTTGTCAGAGAGCATTTCACATGTGCCTGTGTGTGTTCCTTGCCCAGGTCATTCATTACTAATTAGACAATTTTAAAAAGGAGGTTCTGTAACATCATCTGTCAAATCCACTCTTAAGGGCCTAGGACTCCTCAGGATGAAGTACAGAGCTTGTCACCACTGCTGTGTGGGTTAGAGGAGCCTGAGACACGTGCTGGAAGTTTCTGTGCACGCGCCTTGCTACCTGACAGGTGAAGCCCCTCCATGCTGGGAGCCTGTGACCAGCCTCCTGCAAAGAGAGCAAACAAGGCACTCTCCTCCTCTCTGCCAGGGTAGCCACAGGCTGAGAGAACAGCTGTGAAGGAGAGCAGGGTCTGTGAGAGAGCCACAGCATTTCAATGGAGATTTTCTGCTTTGCAAGATTCGTTTGGGTTAAGCGTGGAGCCAGGGCAGCCTGCAGGTGCAGCAGAGTGCTGGAAAAGCACCCTCACCCTTCACCTCAGACAGCAGCACAAGATGTAACATTTTCATTTGGAAAGCAAGGGAAGCTCTACATCACTTCTGAGACAAAAACACTACCTGACATCCAAAACCAGCTTTGGTCTACTTTAGGGTGTAGATTTTTCCTAAGGGATTGTCTCTTGGCAAACTCCTTCTGAGTCCAGCTTTCACAAGACAGCCACAAACGCTTTCCCCCCAGAAAGGGTCAATTACCTCTGCTTCACTTGCAGTTTCATTAATGCTCCTGCGCTTCCTTCCTCTCTTGGGATAGCCATTGATTTTACATTCATAACAAGCTTCTGGAGAGAGGGAATTGTCATCTACTTCTCCACCGAGTGAAAGCTCTTGTCCTTGACCTCTGCCTAGCCCCACTCCAGAAACACAGTGTCTGAGGAAGGAAGAAATTCAAAATTAACTCCAGTGAGACACAGATCTTATCAAAAGCTGCATTTGGGGGACTGTAAGTACAAATAATTAAGCAATTATGTTGCATTCATTTCCTAGGAAGAATTTCTGCTAAAGTCAACAGACAAAATTCTCACTGAATCACAATGAGGCCACTCTTTATTTCAAGAATCTGCTTTCATGGGTTTTTGCCCAAGAGAGACCTGCCAATATTTAACAGTCTTAAAAACACAGGCTTAAGCTTTGAGTTGTTGTTAGCAATTTCTGTTATCCAGCCTGGAACACATTTAAAGAGACCAATTTTCAACAACTGCTGAAAAGTCTGGAGAGTGAGGTCTTTCATAATGCATCCCAAAGCTTTTAGTCACTTAAAAACTTTAAACCACAATCTTCCTGATTTCCATTTGGGTTGTTTGGTCCTATATGTTGTACAGCCCAAACATGCCCACTGGGGCAAGGGAAATTGGTTTTCTTGATAAAGCATACATTTATTTAAAAAAATACTAATTTGAAACACAGAAGAATATGGAACATACAAGAACCTAAGAGCATGCAGAGCTGTTATTTCAACCAGCAGGTGAAACTTCTTGTATAATGTAGTTTCTTTTTGCAGCTGGTAGGGGGTGTTATTATTAATGTTTGTTTTATTCCTCTTTAAGGAGACAAGTGAATCACAGCAAGGAGTGTGAGATCAGAGGACTTGGCAGGCTGCTGGGGTGTGCAGGAGAGGTGAAAGCAGTAGCTTAAAATAGAGGATTGAACCTGGAAGCCCTGACCAAATTTCAGTTCCAAGCATTAGACCCCTCCCTTTCCATGGTTAACTTTCCCCACCCCACCCTCCCCGCCCCCCCTCCCCTCCCCCCTCCAATCTCCAAAATCAGTAGATGCATCCAACTCTTGAGCACCTTCCCAATCCTATCCCTCTTTAATTGCTGACAATCCCCCTGCTCCCCACTGCTAAGAAAGGAGTAGACTATATCCCACTGGTATCTGTTAGTTTAAAATGAGAATCCCTTACCCTTGTCCTATTCTGAAGTAACCAGGTGGACATCCACAGACATAGCCACCTTCAGTGTTTGAACAACCATAACTGCACGGGGCTTGTGCAGAACCGCATTCATTGATATCTTGGCAACCTCCACTAAACTGCTCATACTGAAATCCAGTAGGGCACATACATTTATAGCTTCCCAAAGTATTGTGGCAGGATGCTCCTCCACAAATGTGCGCACTGAGACATTCGTTTTCATCTGGAAAAGAAGCAGAATATACCAGGTTAACTTTTACCCAGGTACAGCCCAGCCTTGTACAGGTGGTGCTTGGCTGAATGTGCTGCCACCTCAGATGGACATGGACAACTGGGCTTGTCCTCCCCCTTGCCTGGGGCAGTGGTCCTTGGGAGATGACTACAACCACACAACAGCAACACTGGGGCTACTCTACAGAAGATGTTTCATGCCATGTCAGGTCATGCCCTGGAAAGCAGCAAAACAGAGAAGATAGCTTTTTTTTCCTAGAAATAACTGAGAAGAATAAAACATTGTACAGCCTGGTCAAGTAATCCCTTGTTCATAGTGCTATTCAACATTAAAGGAAAAGAGTAAGGAATCAAGTTCTGACACTTTTCCCAGGCATTGAAAATACCACCCTACACACTTATATTTAAATATTAAACATAGGTAAAATATGGGAAGTAGTAAAGTAAAAATAAAAGCAGCTGTAGTACAAAAGACTGCTATATTCTGAACCAGTTCTTTTCCAAACTTCCTAAGGGTGGCACTGTAGGAGTTTCAGGTCAGTTCAGGCTTATTTACTGAAAATGATTACTTTTTGAAATTAAGCTGGTCTGATTTTTGATGTCTGATGTGGCAAATTGCTTCCAAAAGTTCCAAATGTTATTGTTCCCCATTTTCTGTGATAAATGTATATGTACATTGTGGGGGTGTGCACACATAAGAAACTCCATTTGGGAAGTACAGAGCAGCATCTCTGACCTCAACATCCAGGTTACAGGAGAATAAGTAATAAGTCACAGCATTACTGTCTTTTTCCAAACAATGTGGCTCTTTGTTCTTTATTTAAAAGTAATGTCTTTTCTTCTTGCAGCCTGATTCACAGTGTGGTGTACTGTGGAAGTGCCTGGGCAGGGGATGCAGTCACAGACAGCACAAGACATGGGAGGAACCAAAGCATTCTTCAGTGATTATCTAAATGTGTTGCAGCAACATAAAAAATCCCTGAACGATTCATTAAATAGGCTAAAAAAGACACAAACTGTTTGCAAAGTTGGGATTGCCAAAGAATATGAAGGAATTGTCATGGAAAAACCCAGTACATGGATTCTTCCCCTGTGGTACACCCAGGAGATCCAGATAAGTATCTTAAGAATATACAGTTATAGACAGTACAACGTGAATATGTGGAGACCACAAGGTATTAAAACCTGGGGCTGAATCCTGTGTTCCCAGAGCCTGTAAGGGTTTGCCATTAACTCAGAGAGATATTTCAGTGTTTCTCACACCTCAGAGCAACTATACCAACATCATAAATGCTTTTTTGGGCCACAGGAAGTTACTGCACCAAGAGCAGATATGCTCACTTCACCATGCTCCACAGTGGCAAGAAAGGGGACATTAGTGAGATTAATTCCCATATTTTGGGTGAGTGTTGGAAGAAAAAAAATATGAAGAAAAAGAAAAAAAATGTTGGGACCCTCAGACTGCACAAGCTGCGCTGTCAGGCACCGGCCTTGCTCTCCTGTGCTCTGTAACACACAGCTCTGTCATGCTCAGCTTCAGCAGGAAGGAGAAATGCCATGAGGACACAGGGGCCCAAACCTCCTTTCCTGCAGCTTTGGATTTCTGCCTGGACTGCCACATGTCCAAGAAGGTGGAAGTACTGGCTGAGTCTTGCACCAGGTGTGGCCCTCAAGAAATTTCCCTGGTGAATTTTCTAGTGGATCAGTATTTTTGGTGCCAAGGCTGGCACCTTTCTTTCAGTGGGGCAAATACTCAGTGCTTGTGAATTTTGAAACTGGTATTCCCTGTATACATCTAAACAGTAGTCAATGGCCTCGAAAGCTGGAGTATCAGTGTACACCTGGTTTGGAAATACACTTAGTTATATGTTTTCACCCAGGAAGATCTGGAAACAGCCATGATGTTTCACAAAACTCAACACTGTACTTTTTCAGATTCTGCAGTGTTCTCCAGCAGCCAGACATGACAGTGCTGGTTTCTTGGGGGATTTTTATCCTCCTGCAGATAAAATTTGAATGTAACCCTAAACTCTGCTAATTGAATTAACATTCAAACCCATATGTTTGTGTTCCCTCCTTGTTCCTTGTATGTTACAGGCATAGAGTGCTAGAGCAAAACAAACATCACAGCAAGGAGTGCGTATAATGTCAGGAGGTTTGGTAAGCACAATTAAAAGCAGAGACCTCCCTGGAGCACCACAGTGGTAACAAGGCAAGGCTTTACTATCTTTTTGAGAGCAAAGAAAGCCAAACAAAAAGTTATAAAGCTCTTTTTTCTCAAAGAGGTCATCAGACACATGTCTGGGTATCCACACAAGACCAGCTTGCATGAAAGCCATTAAATGTGATGGAAACTGCACATAACTGTCACTAGAGGAAAAATTCTTCCTGTTTCTCTTGTTTGAATATGCTGCATACTACACTGCTGAAACAGAGGCTTTTCCCATGACTGCTGCACAGGCAGCCCCATCTATGAGGGCTCAGAGACTTGGTATAGCTACAAAGTTTAGATAGGGAAGAAAGAGGCATTTCATTCACCAGTGTATTTACTTATTAACATAAACTTATGAGCACTAGAATTTGTTAATTATAACCAGAATTGTCCTGTTAAGCACTCACTCTAAACTGTATCCTAAAGCTTCAAGGAAGAACCTCTAGACAGACAGCTGCAGGTTTGCTCAAATATAACAAATTGTTAATCCTGTAAAAATTACAGAAGAGGAGGGACTTAATCACAGCAGCCTTCCTGTAGGTGTTTTAAAAATGACAAAAACACAGATCAAGTAGTATTTTAATGGAATTTGAGATTGTTGGAGCCAGAAGTTGAATTTTATGATTTAATAATTCAAAGTTGTAGTTCTGAGAGTGCCAGGCTCAAACCACCATCCACTCTTAGGCAGGACCTTTGTCCAAGCAGAGACCATTGCAGAGCTGAGTAAGATTTCCTTTTCAGACCACAAAATACATGAGCAACACAAGTTTCCTCAAAGTCAATACAACCTCTAGCACCATCAAGGAGAGCTTTGTGCTTAATACTTCTTGAACCAGGACATGGGTTACTGTGTGTTTCATATCCACTCTGCCTTCACAGGAGACCACACTTGTAATGAAACTCTGCTGAACTTAGCAAATTATAATCAGAAAAGAAAGTATGGCAAACTGCACCATTGCCCTTCACTTCTTGCTGCTAACTAAAGTAACATGCATTTTAATGTATGAATTTACAAAAGTGACTTGCCAACACATTGGTTCCACTGGTAATGCTGGAGATATCCTTGTGGGCAGCTGCACCTGTATCCTCCAATTATATTTTGGCAGCCATGCTGACACCGGTGGTTGCCATCACATTCATCAACATCTAAAAGGGTGAAACACACTCTTGAGTTTTGGGAGAGAAGCCCAAATTATGCTGTATTTGGAAAACATGCTACAAATAATCACATATATTCATTTATCATATATAAATAATATATTTCAGATTCTTCCAAAAACCTGACAACTATGGGCCTTTCGGGTTTGGATTTGTGGCTCCATAGCAAGTAATATAGGGCTGAAAACCATGGAAAGCTCTCATATTCAGCAAAAATTTTCAGTTTTTGCGTTCTGCTGTGGAGCAGACAGAAGAAAGCCATTTGTATATGGGATCCCTAATGCCTTCCTAAGGGTCCCAGCTCCACAGCAGACAGACCCTTGCTTTTACCTGGGCATCCAACCCAAAAATCCCAGGATACCTCTTTTCAAAACAACCCAAACTCTATCCAAGGAAAAGGCTCTAAGGACCCAGAGGAGTAAGTCTGCAGCCCTTGAACTCTCTCTTTAGCAGGTCACCTTGGAGAGGCAAGACTTTCTGTCCTTTTCTGTCCTCGAATCCCTCAGAAATCCATGCAGGATTCAAAAGAGGTTCACTGAACTTATAGCACTTAAACTAAAACATTCCAGGCTATGTTGCCTCAGAAAATATCTGTCCAGCTCTTTAGAATCCCACAACACATCCATTTTTTTCTGGCCCATGGGCAGAAATACTGCCTTGTTGCTAAATTTCTATACTCCCCCCTCGCTTCAACCTACACATGCTTGCTTCTGCAGATTTTGGTGTTTACTCCATAGGTCCTTCCTTGGGTGACAGTATGAAAGAAGATTAAGGAAGCAAGAGAAGGCCATGTTAAATGCACTGTGTTGTACCCACCTTCACAGCTCTGCCCAGTTTGATCAAGTGAGAAGCCACGTTGACACTCACAAACAAAACTTCCTGGTGTATTTTGGCAAATGCCCTTTGCCCCACAAAGATTGATCTCAGTAGCACACTCGTTGTTGTCTGAGGGAAAGCAAAGCTCAGTGTTAGTTTGTAGTTATCATTTCAAAGCTGATGTTTTGGCCATGCTAATGATGGAAGGGTTGTGGCAGGAGATAAAGGCACATCAGTAACACAGGTGTCCCACTGCCTTCCCAGGTTCTCACTTTGCATTACAGGACAGTTTACACTGCCTTCTTTTGAATTTGGAAACACAAAAGTAATAGGAAGGGAAACTTGCTTTTCTTCACCAAAAATTCAAAGTTTGATGTTTTGGTCTCCCAACACCTCCAAATTCACACCAATACCACAGGATCATCAAACTGACACAGAAACAGGATCTAGCTTGCAGAGCAGAAAGTGTGGTTTGCAGGAGGAAGCAGTTTAGTTTAACATTTCCATGTACCCAATGGGTATGTGATCAGAGGAAACTGCAGAAATGTATATTTCACAGCTGTTTCAAGAAGCCTTGACATGATCTCAGTGAGCTACAAAAAGAAAAATATAACTATTTTTTGCTCAATGCTGAAGAAAGGGTAAGGCAAGAGTTAAAAAGTGGTGTTTGTACTGGCTGGTTCTTGAAAGTGCAAACCTCAAAGACAGATTATGAAAGCAAGGGAAAGTGGGAGGAAGGGGCCTCTTTGCAGCCCTCTCTGGTGGGATTAGGATCAGAATCCGGCCTATGTTTCCATTTGGTTCCTCAGGAAGATGATTTTACTTCCTTGCTACTTTGCTTCTGGAGTAAGGGTCAATAATAAATCCCAAATCAATGTTTACCTTCCCACGTCACCTACCAATGCAGGCTGTATGGTGCTGAGTGAATCCAGGAGGACATTTGCAAGTGAATCCTCCAATAGTGTTGACACAAAGGAACTGGCAGTTGTGCTGCTTTGTTGCACATTCATCAAGATCTAAAAAAAAACCAAGAAAACATCTTTCAGTTATATTCCCTAGACTCAGAAATAAGTGAATGCAAATAAATAACAGCAGATAAAGCCTTTTGAATTTACATATCACTTTACACACTGGTTCCCAGTTCCTCTTACATGAAGCCCCACATTTAATGAATGGGACTTTGGAGCTCCAGAGTGTCCATGCTAACACTGAATTGCAGACACCACTCTCATTTGTCTGAAAGTTTCTCTGATGTAATAAATGTCTGCTCAGCCAATAAATGGGAAGTCATCATCTTCATTAGATCTGACAGACTGGAAAATGGCCTTGCACTGAAGCACACTATTACTCCAAAATAAATATTTAAATGCTAACAACAAAGTACACTGTCATTCTGCATGCCAAATTTGGAATTGCTGCTCTAATATGTGTGGTTTTAATAAAAGCTTAGTTACCAAGACACATAAATGTATGGAATTCTAAAGAATATTCCAAAACCTCTCCTGCACTGTTGTGTCTTATCCAGTATGCTGCAAAAGCAGTAGGTAAAAATTCTGTTGATGTTGGGGAATGCACTGCAAACCATGGTCACCTTTGAATCCAGTAAGATTCATTTATCATTGAACGATACGGCTTAAACCATTATATGGCTTCAACAAGCTTACCAAAATAAGAACAATCATATATATTATTAATTACAAAATCTTTTAAGATCAGCTGCCATCAACCTGCAAAAATTCCTGTTGATCTGTTGTTCATCCAAATTAACAAGGAATTAACTGAAATACCAGCTCCATCCTGTGCAGGCCACTTCCACTGTCTTTAGTGGAAATACTCATATGAATCAAGGCGACAGATTTGCATAATTTAAATGTCCTTGCAATTATTTCTGTCTGTGAAACACAGTTTCTGCAGTAAATTCTTGATTTTTACCTTTGCAGCTTCTCCCATCTTCTTGCAGGATGTATCCTTTTGGACATGAACATTGGTAGCTCCCCTCTGTGTTTTTGCAGATGAAATTGCAAGGTTTTGGAGACTCATTGCATTCATCCAGATCTACAAGAAGCAAAACCATATACCTCAGTGCTAATCAAGATTTGTGATAATGTTTTACAAAATGTTTAGGATAGATCAGAAGGAAATCCAAATCCCCAAAGCATTAACAAGTGACATTTTATTTTCTCATTTTTCAAAGTATTTCTATTTCTTTCTTCAAATCCTCTCTTAGTAATAGACTTCATATACAAACACCACAATGTAAAACCTACCAATGCAAAGAGTGCCAGTGACATCTGTAGTATAGCCCAGATTGCAAAGACAATGGTAAGTTCCCCTCTCATTGATGCACTCCCCGTTGCGGCAGACGTCATGAATAACCTTGCATTCATCAATATCTGCAATTAAACAAGGGTTAGTTTCAATGGAACAAAACTGATTTTGTACAGCTTCAATAGAGTCTTGTGACCTGACACAGAGAAACCCACACCATACATAAAATAATTACATGAAATAGTGAAACATTGCAGAGATTTAAAGATAAAAAGTGGAAAAATACGGAATGGAGCATTAATCTTTCTTATGCAATGAACAAGATGTAAGTGGAAGGGAACAACTGAAGCTGATCATGTATCAGCCTCCACAAATCAAACATCCCTTTGCCTTCATGTACACAAATAGCTCTCAACATGTGCCTGCAACACACTCAAATGTGAGATGCAAATTCCCATTTGAGTGCATGTCAGTCAACCAGGACATAAAGCAAGTATCTGCCAAGATGGGATGGATGCCTCATCATCCAGGGCCTTTGGCCGTGCGCCTTCTTCCCAAAGGACTATACTTGGTCAACATGAAAAATCTCAGAAAATTTCAGCTGATATCCAAAACATGTAGGACATGACAGTGTTCAAGTATGGAAAAAAGAGAGTTTATAATTTATCACCTAATTTGGCATTGTCTAAGAGATCATTTAATGGAAAGTACCTGCTCCACTGGATGTGTATCCTCGTCCATGAGGGCAAAGCTTCTTGAAGGCCACGGTGCCTGGGAAGGGACAGACCTCACAGTTCTGCCCCCAGCCTCGGCCACCGTCACAGCAGCACTCAGACTTGGTGACAGCGTTCCTGTTGCTCGATCCGATTTGGCACATACTTTGTAAGACTTCAGTGAAACAGTAGCCCTCCCTGTTGTCTGGAAGACAAATTGTGCATCACAGAGAATCCTGATGGTGAATTCCAGAGGGTCGTGAGATGTTGGGAATTTAGTCAGAAATATAACAGAAAGGGCATACTTCACCCTGAGACTGTGGAACTGAGAGTGAAAGACTACCAGCAGTAAGAACGAGAGAATGACATCTAAGGGAAACAAAGACAAGAAATTTAGCAAAAGGCGGAAGACAAGAAGCTTCAATATGCTTATAAAAATGTATGTTGCTGTTTGAACCTAGAGAAAAAGGACTGGCTGAAAATCAGGACCAAAGAAATGTCTGAGCAGTTCCTGGCTGACTGAAACCATGGAACAGTCAGCTTTCACAGCAAGTCACCCCAGCTGGACTGACTGAGGCAGGGATATGGTGAGCATGGGAAGAAGGAACTTGCAGGAGGACACCTACATACGAGGGCCCCTTCCTAAAGGCATGTAAATTCAAGAGTGTGTTTTCTCACCATACATTTCTAAGTTTAATTTCAGCCCTCATTGCTGCTATGCAAGTGACAGCTCATTCAGGTGTAAACTGGGACTTACCAAGGCACTCGTCCTGGGTGTCGCTGACCGTGAATCCCTCGTTGCACTCACACCTGTAACTCCCCACTGTGTTCACACAACGGCCGTTCTCACAGAGCCCAGGTTTGGTCTGACATTCATTCTCATCTGCATTTTTGAAATTTTATGACAAAAATCAAGTCCATTATTAGATTAATGCAGGTAAGAGGTTGGTACGGAACTTTTATGCTGTGCATTCGGCCTGGTTAAACTTCAATTTTTTTCTTTTTCTTACATTTTAAAGTTTATTTTTTTCAATTTTCAGAGGAAAGATGGCCATCTAGCTCACAACTGTTATATATATTATATCTGCAGTACATTCCTCACTGGTTTTCAAAATTTTTCATAGTTACAGCTGCAATTCTGAATGCCATCCAAGGTTTAAAAAAATTCAGATCTACTCTCATTCATGCTAGCAGAGATAAACAAGCCTACAGCAACCAACCGAAATCCTCACCTTCTTCCCTCAGAGCATTCAGCAGCAGCAGTACAAACTGATTATAAAGACACCCACACCCAGATTTTCTACTTACTACCCACAGATGTGTACATCTGAACAGCAAAACCAAGTGTGTACAGCACCAATAGATCAATTACACAAGAAGTTGTGCAATTCTACCGCTGAGTTTCTTAACACTTCGTTAAATCCACAATTTTAATCCTGCTGAGGAACTGTGTATTTCAAGAGCTTCAACACTTCAGTGTCACTTACCTATACAGCCTTCCCCGTCTGGTCTGCGCTGATAACCAGGCCCACAGATACACATATAGGTGCCAATTAGGTTTTTGCATTCCATCTGCTTTGAGTCACAGTCATGAATTCCTTCTTCACACTCATTCTGATCTAAAACACAAGGTTTAGACTTCATTATATAGACACATGATCCTGGAAATTCACAATAGTAAATTCTGACTTTGGAATCTCTATCATAATCAAACCCTACCCATACATTTATTGTTCTAAACCAACCATAAATATACTAGCCTTGAGCAAACTGATTTCTCCCAAATGCCCATTTTTAGGGCAAGACAAAACCATATCATCTGATATGACCTCACTTTAGGCAGATGTATAAATTTACTGGCAGGACAGGCCTAGTACAATCAAGTGCATAATGCAAATCATAGAATTTCATCCCAAATTCTTTCTGACTCAGTTACTTCCTGGGATTAAAACTCTGGCCCAATAGTGCAGTGAGTCAGAGCCCTGCTCCTGCAGGAACTGAAATCATTATCTCATAACTGTGAGAGCCTGGCAGGAGCTTTACCTCTGCACATTCTCCGGTCCTCCCGCAGAACGTAGCCCCCGGGGCACTTGCACTCGTAGGATCCAAAGGTGTTCACACAGCGGAAAGCACAGAGCAGAGGGTTCTGAATGCACTCGTTCACATCTGGATTTGGGGCGACAAAGACCATGGAGGGAGGGAAACACTTGTGTAAAACTCAGCAGACTTGAGTGCACAGGCTTTAGGTACAGGCAATACCACAGATCCCAGTTTACTGAGGACTAGATTTTAATAGCTGGGGACCCTTGGTTCTACTCTTCATGGATTTCTGTAGAGAAGCAGGCACCAGACACACCAGGATGTTTGCACAGCTACCTGAAGTTTCAATAAGTTCAACAGCAAGCAGCCAATGGAAATAATTTCCAGATCCATGCTGCCAAAATACTTGCTCAGTTAAAACTAGATCTTTTCCACACCTAGGTTCGTTTTTTTCTGATTGATTATTTAAATTCTACATGCACTAATTCAGTTTCTTCATAAACTGAATTCCATAAAACAATATCCTTACTAGAAACATTATTTTGAAGTGCATTTACATACAAAATGCCTGGACTACTTGAGTAATTACTGCTATATAGTGACGTTTATGCACTCAGCTAGCTCCACCTCTGCAATTTGAGCTTTTACCCAAATTCCACAGAGAAGCAAATGAAGCTCTAACTGTATGTAAAAATAATGCAATCTGATGCAAAAATAGAAGCATTCTTTTGCATGGGCTTGCAAAGAAATAGATTGTGGTAGATAATTTAGGAACAGCTGTGTCAAGTCAGAGGACAGTGTCAGAACGTCCTAGGACATTCTCCTCTCCCTGGTTGTAACAGGAGATGAATATTAAAAACCTCGTACCATGTATGCAGAGATCTTTCCCCTGACACAGCCTCTCAGTTTAAGGACTTCCACAGCCAAAAGCCACAACCAAACTATCAAGCTTAATTTCCACTGATGGATTCCCCCACAAATTTGTATAATCTCTTTCTGGGTCAATTTATACTTGTGGCCTTGCTAATATTCTGTAGCAAAGGGTTCCACAACTTAAATAAGTACCATGCATATTAAAACATTTGCTTTGGTTTGTCTAGCATGGTCCCTCTATTTTTGGTACCTTTACCACTTGTGGCTTTATAAAATCATATATCTTCAACCACATTTTCCACACTGAAAAATTTGAATTTATTTTTATTCTATACCGCTGATCTTCCTTACTTCTCTTCATGCATTTTCAAATTTTAATTTTTGAAATGAGATGCCAAAGCAGGAAAAATATTCAACCTAGGTGTACCATGGTAATTGTTGAGTACTGTATTTGTATTTTCTCATTTGTTCCCTGTTTCTTCCCTCACTCACTCAAGCAGCCCATTTCCTATCTTCATCATGCACAGTGAGTCTCTTCACTCAAAATAGGCAAAAACCACACACACACTGTATTTTTTTATGCCCTGCTATTTTTGCAAGTCAGTCACATTGATAAGATTGCAAATTTACATTTTCTTAATAACAAAATTCAGATGCAGATCCAGTTTAACTGTTTGGGGTTTTAATTAGATTTCGTGTTTATGGCACCTCTTTCTATACCTATTTACAATTAGAAGAATTCCATTTTTGTCTTGTAGGAATTCCATTTTTGTCTTGTAGGCAATTCAGAGCCTATCAAGGACCTACTTGCTGCTCTCCACTTTCTGTATGTGAGCAGAAACTCACAAACAGCACTTCTGGGAACTGTTCTGAAGAGACTGCACCCCAACATGCTCCTCTCTGGGCAGTCCCTTAGTAGATACCACCTGAAAGTCTGTCCACCCCAGCTCCAGTCAGAAAATATACTACAGTTTAAGGTGGATATGGGAAGAAGCCCATTTTCCCATTTCAGATAGAGGTATTGTTCCAAGTGTCCATATTTTATTTTTAAAGCTGCTTTACTCCCCTCAGCTGTTTTCAAAATCAGGGAACACAATTACAACCACAGTCCTTAGCACACAGGAGTCTCACCTTCACAGGTCATCATTGGCCCAGGCTCAAATCCTTCTACACAGGTGCATTCAAAGCCTCCTATCACATTCCTGCAAGTTCCATTTCCACATGGGTTTCCAACAGCACATTCATCAGTATCTGCAAGTAGTTACACCAAGGCAAGAATACATAGTTATACTCAACCAAAATGATAAAAAAAGCATGTTGTTGATGTACAACCAGAAAAATAGAAAATGCAAGAACTCACTTAAAGTACTGAATTAGAACCACAGACTCCTAAAATAATTTGGGATTGGTAGAGGCTATCTGGGTTAAACACTCAGCCAGAGCAGGGCCAACTTGGAGCAGACTGCTCAGGCCCTGCACTGGCAGGTTTTAAGCACAAGCAGAAATGAAGACTCCAAAATATTAGAATAAAACAAGCCCACTGCTCCTTAATGCCATACTTAGAAACTCAGGAGAATCTTTAAAATGGAAGCTGGAACAGCTGTACTTACCCACACATTCTGCTCCTTGTAGGATGTAACCATATGGACATTCACAGCGGAAAGACCCATCTGTGTTGATACACTGCCCAAATTTACAGTTATCAGGATCAAGGCACTCATCCACATCTTAACCAGAAATACAAACAACACAGTAAGTGCAACTGGCTTCATGTGCTTTTAGACTTCTCTCAAAGAAGAAGTGTTCTGGCAAGAAATATTTCTGAGATCACAAAAAATACTAATATTTAAATTCTGACATACTAGGAATAGGGCACAGAATTTGTTTTGCAGGCCAGCTTTCAGAATGCAGAAAAGAAACTGATTCTAAATGTCAGATATAAACCTCTCTGACTGGGGCTACAGGGAAAGCAGCAGATATGAAAAGCAGTAGTCATTCAGTGCTCCTTAAATGCAAACTTTTGCCAATAAGGCTGAAGTGCTGTTTGTCTTGGGAGAGAACAGAATGTACTGAAGGGATCTGGGAAACCGTGGTTTGCACTGCTGGAGGATTAAAACCATTTACTGTAAACAGGCTACGCATATTGTGTAAGAAAAGACAAGTATGCTACGTGACACTAGATCCATTCTCTAGATCCTACATATGTTTCTTAGCTCTAAAAGAAGTTTAATTTCTGATATTTGAGATAGCCAAGTTGGAATTTGAAATCAGTATAAAAAATTGGGAAAGACAAAAGGTATAGAAGTTTCCACAGTTCATGGCTTTGGGAAATAGTTGCAGAGGTGTTATTCTCAATTGAAATGGAGAATGGCTTCTGGGTGGTAAAGGGACACTGATGTAGAAGTGGCACCGTGCAGTTCAGGCACTTACCCAGCCTTGCATCACCAGGTCCAACAAGGATGCCAATTCCAAATGGACAAATCTGTCTGAATGCCTCTGAAAAAAAACCCATAAAAATCAAACCATATGTTAAATTCTATCTAGGCAATCAACATTCTGCACAAACTACCTGTAACCACTGCCACCAGTTCATCCTCCTCATGTTCAGGTCCAGAAAAAAAATATGTTAATATATAAACTTATCATCTTATACTCATGCAAAAACTGTATGTTTGCTTTACATTTCATCTGATCTCCTGTATGCATATGTACAAAATCCTGTGAATAATTAGCAATATTTAACTTCCTTAAAAAACAAACTAATGCAGCATTTCTATTTTAGAACTATCAGTAGTAGTGACTGCATTTTTTCTGTTGTGAAAATATTTTTACAAAATATTATAAACAAAAATTCCTTTATTTTCTGAAGAAGGAATAATTTAATCCAGACTCAGCTATCTTAAAGCTATTTCTTTTCTACAAGATGAGAAAAAGGGCTTTGATATCCTTTGGGAAAATTTGGACTGTGAAAAATACATATGCTGACATTTCAAGGAAATGCTGTGTGCCTTTCAACTGACTTTGGTTCACATGGTCCATGTCACTGGAATGAAACATGCACAGGCAATAGGCCTAGGAGGAACATTGCAACTGGCACTTCTAATTCTCTTTTCTAACCTCAGCTTTTGTGAGGATTTTCTGCAAGAAATCTACATGACTAATGAATGAACTGCAATCATGTATTGCTGAAGCCAGTAATGCTGTTAACCGCATTTGTCAGCACAAATTACAGTCCGTTCAGCAAATTGCACCACGATGCTACAGAGGCCTGTTGAGTTGCTTGATGTCGAGTTACTCAGTCTTAAAAAGGATACTAACAAAGGAAAGTGTTTCTTTAGCAATGGTCCAGGCAGGCTTTCCTTCCTCAAGGCCTGTATTTTTTTATGCCCTGCTATTTTTGCAAGTCAGTCACATTGATAAGTTTGCAAATTTACATTTTCTTAATAACGAAATTCAGATGCAGATCCAGTTTAACTGTTTGGGGTTTTAATTAGATTTCATGTTTATGGCACCTCTTTCTATACCAATTTACAATTAGAAGAATTCCATTTTTGTCTTGTAGGAATTGCAACTCAGAGCCTATCAAGGACCTACTTGCTGCTCTCCACTTTCTGTATGTGATACCTCCATAGCAAAATACCCAGCACCTAAACAATGTAACAAATCTATAAGCAAAGAAGGAATATGCTTGATATCTGACTATCCAAGGGACATGTTTTTTTAGACTGCAATGGCATCTACTTTACAGAGACCTATAACACTTACTGGGTTAAACACTTTTAGAAAACTATTTTTCAAAATTCCTTCTAATAAGAATCCCAATCTCCTTTCCACTCAGAGAACAAGTATGGTAAGCTAGTCAATAACCCACCATCTGCTTCCTCTGGGCAGAGCTCACAGGGATCTCCCCATCCCTGCCCCTTTAAGGCACAGCAACACTCTTGTTTGGAGTGGTTTCGGGACTTCGGCACAGAACACTTCCCATCTTCAAACTTGGTAAAGCAGTAGCTCACTCTCAGATCTGCATAGAGAAAAAAAACTTATTATGAGCAGTTAGAGTAACCTCGGCACAATTTTCACTTAGAGGTGCAAAATTGCAGGATACACACCACCAAAACACCCAACTTCCATCTAGCTCTGTTAATAGGGACCATCATTGTCTCTGACTTGAAGATTTGGATAAGATTGTCTCTGGAAGATTTGAATACGGAGGGAAGCTCCCTACCTCAGTAAAGAAAAGCTATGGAACAGTTTCCTACTTCAGTCATGGAAAAGCAAGGGTTTTCTCTTTGGTCCAGCAGAAACAGAAGGGCTGTACTGTCCTCTTATCCTCACTCCTCTTTGAAAAAACGGAATATTGCCTCATGAATTTATATTCTATTACTGGTAAGAATCACTTAAGTCAAGAGTTTTCATCAACTTGCAATGACAATATTGTGTAGTGCTAAAATGAGAGGCAATTTTCAACAGCCTTTTCCTTCCTCATTCTTCTGGAGGTACACACAAACAAAGCAAATTCTCCCTGTGGCACCACATTTTATTCCCTGAAGCCGGGTAACCAGGATGCTGGACAGAACTGAGATCACAGACCACAAGCATCCAGCAGGCAGGGAGCTGGTAGCTCTCTGTGCTGGCAGGGAGACAGCAGTAGGGCAGTTCTGGAAGCAGCTGCTCATCCAGTTTTCTGGCTGCAGCATCAATGCTGGGCAATGTCCAGGTTTTAACAAAGTCCTAGGTAATGGGAAGTTTTAAACAAAACTTTGCTCGGCCTGAGATATTTGAAAAAAGAACAGTCCTCTTTTAGGGCATAGAGAGAAGCCCTTTTGAAATTCATACACAAGTGTGCACTTTCCTCTAACATCGTGTGGAACAGTGGCCTATGTTAAAAAAATAGAAGATTGGGCTGCATTCTTTTTTAGGATTTTGTTTCTTGGTGGGTTTTTGTCACTTTTTTTCTTCTTACCTGAAGAAAAGAAAACCCTCAGACTGAAGAAACTTAATTTATATGAGCTACATAAACACAGCTAAAACATGTCTTCTTGATGATGAGTGAAGTAACCGTGCCAAACTGCATGGTGGTTTGAAGACTTGGATGAATGTTTACTGCAGGTTGGATTCATTTTTACCAAAACCACAATTTCATTTAGCCCACTGTGAAGGGAAGAACTCGCTATGGTGTCAACAAGCATCAGTGCTCTGTGCCAAGCAAAACTACAGAGGTCCTTATAAAGGTCTTACTCATCAGTGGTTCCCACTGTGCACAGTGTATAAGACATTTAATGCTGTATCTATTTAATCATTTCCAAAGCCTTTAAAGTAACTCACTCCCTAATTTTTTGTTGTGGTTCTTTATACACAAAATAAACTAACCTGTGGCTTTTAATTACTAGATATTCAGCTTTTAGCATCTCATCTGCTTAGGCTCTGAACTGTGTATGCAGTAATCTGGAAGCCAAATCACACTTCAGATTTCCCTAAGCAGATGGGTACTTATTGTCCACACAACATTGTTTGCAAATTTTTTCCAACCATCTTTTTTTCCACCCACGTTTGCAGAGAGGATCAGCATATAACAAGTGTTATGGTGAGTACGGCAAGCGCTAAGGAGAGCCTTAAAACTGGAAATATGTCCTTGAGTCTCCTGCCTGTATTCATGCTCCATCTCTGCATCTTGTTGCTGCCTACAAAGAGTCCAGGTAGCCCCAACATTTCTTCTAGGGGTACAAGAAAGGATTTCAGGACAACATAATTTCTTTGCTTAACCTGGTGCATTTAACATTAACTTCACCCCTTTTATTGCAATGTTCTGTTTAATGAAAAACAGATGTTAGGGCAAGACAGAACCTGGCCCCAGCTACAGAATTATCATGTTTTCCCTATGAAAAACAGTGTTTGAGTCCAGAGCTTTCTTGCTGTATTAGAAACAGGTCTCTAAAAAGGCTTTTATGAAACAGCAAACAAATTTTGAAATGACAGAAAATAGGAATGAACTTACCTTGGCATCGCCTTCCTGTGGAAGACAATACAAAGCCTTCTGGACACAGACATTTGAAACTGCCTGGAGTGTTGCTGCATGTGCCCAGGGCACAAATTTCTGGCTGTTCCACACACTCATCAATGTCTGTAAGAAAAGTAATTAAAGAGATGAAAAATAATAATATTTACATTGGCAGCTGTACTACATAAAGGGCAATTTTACATCATCACTGATATCTATCATATTTGACAAACAAAAAAAGCCCCAAAAAAGAACAGAAAGAGGAAGCAGTAACCCAAGTGCAAAATCCACAGTTAGTTTTCAAATCCTCAGGCAGTGGGCAAACTTCAGCAATGTACCACCAAGGAAATAGCCTGGGATTACATTTTTCTAGGGTTCAGAGCAAGTACTTCTGTTTCTAACAAGTGTTGGTGAGACCCTTTCTAGGAAATGAGAGACTTACTAGTGGCTACAGTTCAGGCCTGTACACTGCCACAAAAGACTAAACATTACTCACATTTAAATGAAAAAGACATAGGTAACAATTGTGAGCAGCTAACAAAGAGACAAAAGAAGGACTGTTCTGTACACACCTTCACATTTGTCATTCTGCAGGATGTATCCAGGAGGACAGATACATCTGAATGAGCCATCCAAGTTCTGGCATGTGCCTGGTGAGCATTTTCCCGGCTCCAGTGCACACTCATTGATATCTAGAAGAAAAGAAAGACAATTTATTGTAATAAATTGTAGGTAATTGCTGTTATCTCAGTAAATCTCTGACTGATGCCACTTTAATTTTGATTCAATCAAACTGAAGGAGGAACTTTCCAGGAGTGAGAGTAGTCATCTTCTTGTCCTCTTGTCATTGTTTCCTTCTGCTAGGTACAATGATGGCAGTGTGACAGATCTCTCTGACCCTACTGTTTCACTAAGCATATCTGCTCAAGCTTTGCTGCACTTTTTTCAACCCTAAAAGAAAGCACTCACCAACACAAGTCCTTCCATCCAGAGCCACCTCATAGCCATCATTGCAAAGACACTGGAAGGACCCAATGGTGTTCACACACTGACCATTTCTGCAGAGCATTCCATTTCCACTTGCACACTCATCCACATCTAGGACAAATAACATTGAAAGATGTCAGAAACATCAGCAACAATGGAAACTGGGTAAGTGAGATTTCTGTTTCCACTATATCAACAAAGTAACTGATAACACAATCCCGTTTCAAAAGCAAGTGAGAGGAAATTTCTATATTATAAAATTGTCAGAGCAGGAGTAGAACCCAAATGTCCCTGTATCTTGGGCCAACATTCAAGCAGCTCTAGAAAAGTGAGCAGTGCATAATCAAAGAGGCCTTTTGAGATTGACAAAACAGGGTTAATTAATGGTACTTATGGTACTTTTATTAGAAGTAGAAAGCCTCAGGAACACATGCCTGTGCTCAGCACTCCCTACCTATGCAGTCATTGTTGTGTGAGAGGATGAAGCCCAGGTTGCAGCGGCAGTTGAAGGAGCCAATGGTGTTCCTGCAGGTTCCGTTGCCACAGGCATCTCTCTCGCACTCATTAATATCTACAAAGGAACAGGAGAGAAATAACCCACTGCCAACACACTGAACTGAAGGGAAAAGGATTGTCATATCTCTCAAAAAGAAGATTTTACATACATTTACACATTTGAAATTAATATCTACAAAAATAATCAAGGGTCCAACAGTCATTTGCTTTACTTTGGCTCCTATATCACCCTTCCCAAAGCAAGTGTAAGCTATTTTTAACTGTAAGCATTCTGAAATCTCAATTTGTTCATACAACACACAACTGACAGCTGTGAACAGGTTAAATACAAAATTTCCTTGTTAATGAAGATGACTGCTTCTGAAAAAGGCTTTTTTCTGGCAAAAAGTCTACCCTTCATTCACTCTATTAACAAGTAGGCCATATATAACTGCTGCATTGCAATATTAATCTATTAAATTTCTTGCCTAAAGGAATAAAATGAGACGAGATGCTCCAGAAAATTCTAAGATGAATGAAATATTTTCTTCAAAAATGAAAGCATTAGGAGTTCATTAGACAGGATATGTAATTTCAAAGGTTCACTCTACTTTAATGAGATGGTTTTCATTCTGTATCAGCTTTTTATCACCTCTAATAGCCATTTTTGCACCTTTGTCTGGTGGTAAATGGCTCACAATCTCAGATATTGTAATGCAACTCCTTATTACAGAGAGGATAGACTTAGTAACTATTTTAATAGGAGCCTAGGTTCAGTTTAATTTGATATACTTGCCTATACACATTGTCCTGTCATCATTGGTTTTGAATCCATTGTGACAAATGCAGTAGAAACTTCCAACAGTGTCAATACACTGCCCATGGCTGCAGATATTGGGAATTTCTTGGCATTCATTCCGATCTGAAAACAAAGAGGTGCAGTGAAAGTTAAGGCTTCTAAAAGACAAGGCTGGAAAGATGCATTAGCAGCAACCAAGACAGTATTCAGTGCATGGCCTAACTTAAAATAGTATTTTTAATTTATTAATGGCAAAAACATTACCAAGTAAATCCCAGAAAAGGGGCTTATTTGCATGTAAATTACCTCTTCCAGTATTTGTGGACCTGAAAAAAATTTAGCATAAAAATTATATTTAGCAACCTCAAATTCTTGCTGGAGGTAAAGCATACCACCATGGCTTTGAAAAGCAGAATTAATGACACAAGACTGAAAAGGGTCTGAGTCTGAGGGCTCTATATTGACTGCAGGAGATATGAAAGAGGCATATGAAATACAGTTTGCATTCTTCTCATGAAAGCAGCTACTTGCATTTAGCCACGTTTGATTGTAGCACACATTGCGTGATCAACTCACGGAAATCAACAGAACAGAAAGAGGAATGAACACCACATTTTCTCACTAGGATTAGAGAGAGATAAAGGCACTGGATTTATCAACTCATCATGCAGAGAGAAAACAGGCACACATACACATGCTGTAGCATCCATGAAATGTGGTGATCCTATAAACTGGACAGAGCTCAAACAGCAGGAGGAGGTACTGCTATATGGAGTCGGGATATGTTGTATAATTCTGCAGAGAAGGAGGAGAGCTCTCCTGCCAGCATGTGATTGCTGCCTTACAAAAGCAGGGCATCTCTTATACTTGTTCAATAGCCAACTGCTTCCTGCTACTCTCCTTAGAAATGCTTTCAGGCAGATCCCAGGATTCTATCAATAGTAAATGAAATAAAACATTAACAAACAAATGTTTGCTCTCTGGCATAGTTTTTTCCGTGACAAATCAGAAACATCAAATGAGGTGTTTCTGTTGACCTCATCTGTTGACCTCATCACCACCAAGAGCTGGTTTGATTCAATATACTTTCTTTCCTTCCTATGCTGCAGCTCCAAAATATGAGAACTGAGGTGCTGCCATGAGCTTGTATTAAAATTGATTAGGCTCTAGTGCTCAGTAATTTTATTTTCTATGCAATCTAAGCCAAGCAGACACAGTTTCTCAGCAAACCATCCCCAGGTCGTTGCAAAAGTAAGAGTCAAGTTGTTCCTAATTGCAAAGAACATCATGTACTAAAATTCATTTCCTGCCTCTCTTCTGCACTGTACTTGGCACAGGGACAATCATGGACAATCCCAACAGCCCCATCCCCAGGACCTCTGTACATCCCATGGGGCCATGAGTAACTCTGATGGGTGCGCACTGAGGACCAAGCTCTCCCAATGCTATTGATGATAGCAATACTGATTACAGTTTGAAGGAGGCAGAAGGAAAGACAACACTGTCTTAAGAACTCCCAATCTTCAGCTCAGGAGAGCAGAGACAAAAGAAAATCTATGACTCTGGTGCTTTGTGGGCAAATGAATAGTCATGTGAAAAACTAATTTATAAGAAAAACTATTTAGTTTACCACAATAGAGAGCACCAGAAGAATGCTGTCTTGAAGGTAAGATAAATGCAGTACTCCTAGTACTAGTGGCTGTGATATGTTGGGTCTGACTCAATAGCACATAAACTACAGGGGTGCGATAGTTTTCCATGCAGTAGCACGGCTGATCCAATACTGCAAGGTGCTTACCCCTCTCTGCTCCCAGCAGAGTGGTTGGGAATTTCCTTCCTTTGCTGGATCACGTACTTTATCAACCACTTTTATTTTTACTCTAATTGTGTAACTTTATTTTCACCACATATAAAATAAAGGCAAAATACAGGGAAGTATTACTATTTGTACCAATTCATCTTTGGAATTGTAACCCATATCAGAACCTTCCCTTGCTCTTCCTGTACTCCTGTACTGAACCCTTAACAACAACAATTACATTAGGAACATATTGAATATTTACATGTGCCACTGCATAGCTTAACAAAGCAAAGTTTTAGTTCTCATAGTAGTGTTCTGATTTCCCCTACACCCTTTTCCCACATGGGTCACATGAAACAATGAAGAACTGCACTGCAGGGAAAAGTGCACTTCCTAAAACTCAAGTACTGAGAAGCAAAAATCCAAGGATAATGTTACTAGCTTCCGTTGTAATTCTTATTTTGTTCAGAAATGTATATAGTATATAATATTTACAGCAGCTTGTCCCACTGCAGTCTTTAAAATCTCAGCAATTCTTCAAGTAAGTAAGGTAACTTGAATGCCTCTCTGGACTAAGATATTTTAAGAAAAAACAAATAGAAAACTTCAGTCCCACTCAGTGAGTATTTAAAAATAATGTTATGGGCCCTGTTTAAATCTGTATCAAAGTTAGGAAATTCAACAATAAGCTTTTCAAGTTAGTTACTACATACAGGCAAGCAGATAAGTCTACCTTAACAACAGAGGCTCCAGCAGCAAGCAGGGAATTATTTGTAAAAATACAAGTGGAAAATAAATTGCTAAAACACATATAGAAAATCATAATGAAAATCAGAAAATACAGAAAGGTATTGCATCAAATGGTCTTCCCTTCCTAGACATGACAAGGGCTAAAGAAAAATGCTTGCATTTGGTGGGATAAAGTGAAAGACAAACACCTACTTAGGTTCTTAACTCCCACTTACACATCCATGGGATGGGCCTGGAAGTACCTCAATGTTTATGGGATGCCCTTAAAGACTTTAAGAGAAGAGTTCTCGAAGCTCAGATCATCTCCTGAAATACCAACTTTCTGGAGAGGAGAGATGTTTTTTCAAGCCCTTAAAACCCCCTCATGCCTGCAGCCCTCCCGGGCACTCACCGGTGCAGCGCCCCGTGGACGTGAACCTGTAGCCAGGTTTGCAGTCGCAGCGGTAGCTCCCAGCTGTGTTCACACACTCTGCGTTTTGCTGGCAAACTGGTCCATTCTGGCATTCATCAATATCTATCAAGACAAAGAGGAATTTGAGTTTTATAGTAAGCTGGCAGTGGAAAGATGCCAAAACCATATTTTTTTAGCATACAGGTAATTAGTAGCTTTCAATATAAACATCATCATAAAGCTTTAGGCAAAAAAATTTTGACCAATTTTCCTTACTTTAGGTGCTGAAAAAGGAGAACTTAAATCTTCCCAGAAATGTAATTGGTTTTCACTTAGAAGCAACACACAGAAGAAGCTTTTACTCAAAACTCTCAGTGCCTTGGCTGCAGCACCCATTGTTGTCAGCAGTCATAACACACAGCAGAGAATGACAGCAACTCATATTCTACCTTCAGTTTCTTCATTAAACTGACTAATAAAATGTTAGGGAATGTTTAAACTAGAAATAAACAACCATCTGTTTATATTTTTTACAAAAATATTTGTTCCATTAGAAAAAAAATATTCTGGAACTTAAAAAAAATTGTGCACATGATCTGACTCAATACTACTATTTTTTTTCTTGGCTTTACTGTCAAATGTGAAAAAAAAAAATTTAATTCCCAGGACTGCTGACTCATGTGCCTTCAAGGCCTTAGATGTCTGACAGAAATGTCATTATTTTCTATGCAAAAGAATTCAAAATGTCTGAAGTAACACAGAGTTATTACACTGACAGAAGTATTTTCTCCTCATTAAGGATGACTTCAAGGCTCTGATTCGGCAGTGTCTGAGTTGCCAGCTGGTGAAACACCATTCCTCTGAATGAGAGGAGCACTCTACCTTCACAGATCAGGAGCTTGTCATTGTAGAAGAAGCCCACAGGACACTCGCATCGGAAGCTGCCAACCATGTTTATACAGATCCCATTTTCACACACTCCAGGAATCTCTCTGCATTCATCAATATCTGCAAGAATAATATTTTTTTTTTTTTTAATACTTGTACTGAGAACTTCATGGAATCTTCTGCTACACAGCATGTCCTCATGCATTTACCCTTTAAGATAATTACCCAGCATATAATGCAAGCATCAGAATGTTCCCAACTGAACAGTGAGCAAGTCATTCCAAACTGTGGAAATTTAGGCATTTCCTGTTTTCTTGGGTTCTGACACTTCTCTGTACTGAAGGTATATTCTGCTACAGAGGAATACAGAGGAAGACACGTCCTTCCTCATGTCTCCCACCCACAGCCCTGATGAACCTCATCACCTTCCCAAGTGCCACAGTGGGGTTGTTGGGAAGAGCCAAACAGAGAGACAATAGAACTGTCTTTGGTTTAATACAGGAGAGCATGACTGAATGCAAACACACATCAGAATTAGTTTTGCACTGTTTTACCCTAGTTAATCTGAAAATACTTTCAGGGTCTTATGTAACAGTTTGAAAGTGCCAATGACAGGTAACATCTGAAGTGCTGCCAACATGCTATTAATTAGATTGATTAAGCCAGGCAGCCAGGGCTTGCCAATGCTTTACATACATCCCACTTAAGTAACTGATTTTGGCAGGAAAAAACCCAGCTGCTATTACAATTATATGTCTTGCCTATTGGGTCCTTACACACCCTAATATTCTGACATGAGAGAGTTCAGAGACTCCTCCAAAGCCTCTACCTTCAGTAAAGGTTGACATATGCACTGAGGTACAGAGTCATAGAATATAGTGGGGAAAGTGTAGGCTGATAGGAGTTTCCATCAGATAATGTGGTTTTGTTTGTTTTGGTTTTTGGTGGTTTTTTGTTTGTTTGTTTTGTTTTGCTGCTAGATCCAACCCCTAATTTTCTACATTAGATTCTGTAATTTTGAGTCCTCTCATATACAGGATGAGTAAAAACAGAACTATTTCTGTTTCTGGAGTAACTATATAGAACTTTAATCCAAACAGAGAGTAACATCATTGGACCGCAGGCAAATATTAGAGGGTACAAGAGCACTGCCCCTGCAGAGGGCTCTCCCTTGATCCTGTGCCTGCAGGTGTATGGGACATGAGTAACCCCTGTGCAAAGCAGCAGGCTGAGTGCTCCAGCCTCCATCCCAAAGCAGCAGGGAGAGCTGTGATTTGCACAGCTGTGAGAAGCTGTGTGTGCATCAGTCTCAGCACAGGCTGCACACACTGGCTGTGCTGCTGGGCTCTGTGGGACAGCCCTTCTGTTTCCATTGGCTCCTGCCCTGCACAGCTCCGTGCTGTGGCAGCACACACATGGCAGCCTGCAACACCCCTGCACACGTGTCAAACACTGCAGCTGCAGCTTCTACCTGTGCATGTTAGCAACACCCAGGGGCTCCCTGCTGATGCTGATGAAGGGCCCAATTAGCTGAGCAGGCTCTGCAACAATCTGGACTAATGCTAATAGCTAGAAGGGGAAACTTTGCTTCCAAGAAATGACCTTGTAAATAGTAAGTGTTGTGCATTTCTGCAGCCTCTTTAAAAATTACATTCCCCACTTTACTAGAAATATTTTCATCTAACTAGCTAAACACTGTACCACAGCAACAGTTTCATGCTAAAGCATCTGATTACTGCCTATAGGCCATCTCTGTTTGTAACAGGGTACATTATCTGCTTTTCATTTGCATTTAAGTGTAAATGAAAACAAAAGGGAGTCCCATTAGGGATTTACTCAATTCCTTGTCCTAAAATTCCTCCTCTCTCCCTCTTTTTGTTTTGCAATTTGTTACTCACGATTCAAATGTAACACACAATAACATATGTGAGAAATATTCCAGCTGAGCAGAAAAAAGGATTTTTGTGTCAAACCAATACCCAGGGGGACTGATGTGAAATGTCAGACTAAATCTTGCTTTAGTTTGAAGGAAAGACTCCCAGTTCCTCTCAGAACAAATGCTGGTTGGCCTTACTCCCAGACCTCTCATTCCCAGTATCTGTGCCCTGCTCATGTAGCCCTGATTACAGTTTCTTTGGAGCTCTGTGTTGCCTTGATTACAAGCAGCAACTGTCACTGCTGCCAGCTAGGAGTAGCCAGTTTGCACTTAAGTTGGAGTTAAACAGAGGGCTGAACTCCATTACACTGTTTAATTGCTATTTCTCACATGAAAAAAAAAAAAAAAAAAAACAAAAAAAAAAAAAAAACTGGGAAAACAAACCTCCCCTCTTCCCTGGGCAGAGGTAGCATGGAATTTAGTTCAAAACATAAATTATAGCTCACCAACTGGTAATCCTGTATAAATGTCAATGAAGAAGCCAGGCCTTTGACTTCCACAGAGTGTGGAGAATTCATCTGCAACAGGAAAGCAAAGCAGTGATTGAAGTATTTGGAATTAATCAACAGTTAAAAATTCATCTTATGCTCTGGCCTAGAAAGTTCTTCTTCTACTCTTTCAGAACCTGCAGGGCACACAGAGATAGGCAGCCCCTTTCCCAAACTCACCATGTGGGTTCCCTTGTGTTCTCATTCAGTTGGGATCACATGCTTATTTTGCTCTGCTTATGCCTATCCCTGTGCATTACAGTGTTTGCATACCTCATAAAAACCTGAACTACAAGCTGGAAGAATCAAGTGTCTAGGAAGTTGCTCTAGAAGCAAACCACCTCAAACCAGAGTGGGATGTCCTGCAGTCTTACCCAGTGTGGAAGAGTCATGTATGCCCATGCAATTAGCAGAGACACTCCTACATCTTACATTTGGCTCTCGACACAGATCATTCTCAGGACACACCAAGGAATCTCTGCAAGCCCCTGGCCTGCACAAAGGCTCTTCATGGCAAACAGCAATCGAGGCAGAGCAGACCAGACCCCGTATTTGTTGGAGCAATACCCATAAAGTCTTGGTCAGTGCCTCAACACTGGATCAACAAGCACTTGCAAAGAGATGGATTAACTAATAAAGAGCATGAAGTCCCTGAGACAGTGAAACTGGCACATGGTAGGCACAACCCAGCAGCAGGGACACAAACCACTGCACATATGCCTTCATCATGACTGGGGCTGGTCATCTCCAGGACAAAGAGGCAACTAATCCCTTCATTTTAGACACATAAGAGTAGAAAAAGACATAGCATCTCTAATGGTGTTATGTAATTATTATGTTACCAAGGCCTTCAGATAGCTTTGCAATGCAAAAATGTACCTGTGCTTGGGATAGGACACTGTTCACAAGGCTTATTCCATGCACGTCCAATGTTGTAGGAACAGCAGCACATTTTCTTGGTCATATTGAAGAGCAGCTCACCATCACAGGTTTGATTGTCAGCATAGTAATTTCTATAACACAGACTTCTTCTCATATCTGTGAAAATCAAGAAAACCTCAGGCCAATGCAGTAGGCAACTCTTAGGGAAGATGATCTCCCTGGTCCAATGCACTAAGATAAAGCTTTAGAGAAACCCCAGCACATACCCATGCAGTTGTTTCCTCCATTGACCTGCATGTAATCGGGAGGGCAGATGCAGGTGTAGTTCCCAACAGTATTGTAACACGTGCCAGGCCCACAAATGCCAGGTGTCTCACACTCATTCACATCTGGAAGAGAACAAACAGTCAGAGAGTGAGTGGCCACAGAAGCTTTCTTGTTGTGCTTTTGAGAACAAAAATGTCTCAGTAATGTCTGAGGTAGGAAGGTACTGGTGGAGAAGAGCTGAAGGGGCTCTGAGGAAGGTCATGGCTGAGTGAAGCCACACAGAAAAGGAAGTGGCAGCAGAGGTGGCCATGGAAAGGCCAGCTGTGAAGCAAAGATGGGAACTCTGATATGTCTGGAAAGCTCAGAAACAGCAATTTGGCTTTTGCTTCTGTTGCACAAAAATAGTATTTGAGGATCTCCTCCATTCTGGACTCTTAGATCTGGAAAAGAACCAAAGTGTTTCCCTGTGGAGTTCTGATTGAGCATTGCCTGACTGGGGAAAGTGAGCCACTTTCCCAACACAAGATGCCATATTTACTTCATCAAGAGATGAAGTTTTGTTTAAAAAAATCTAACCAAAACCAACACAACACCATCTCCAAAACACCTCAGTTCCCAAAAGTTCAAAAATATTTCCCTAGCCTTAAAATTTTAGAATATCTTTGACACACCACTCAGCATCTGTCCATCTGTCAGGCTGCATAAGCATAATGTGGATGAAGCACTTTGGTTCAGCCTTAATTTAGGGCCTGAATGTTTGTTATTTCTGCAGTGTTTTGCAGCTCGTAGGCACTACATTAACATTATTAACAATCTGAAGACCAAAGACAGCCTGGACAACAGGAAATGTTAGAACTTGATGGGTTGCTTAAGATTTTATATCCAGTACGCCTTGAGAGGGGCACATAATGAGACACATACTTCTGATTGTGCTGTGGAAAGGAAAACGTTTTGCAGTACAAACAATATTTTCAGTTGATGACTGGATCAGCAGGAGTGAAAAAAGCAGTGGAAAAATACATGGACACATCAGTCCACCAGATTCATGGGGAAAGTTTGTTCTTTTATCTGACTGCTTATTCATTGCCCATTACCAAACAGCTATTTTTTATAGCAAGTTACCAAATGATGTCTAACTTATAGAAAAAATTGTTGGGTTTTCAGGTTTTCATCAAAATATGATAATTAAAAAAACCCTTGCATATATTTCAGCATGGTCAAGAAGGAATCTTCACACTCTTAATGCAAGATTTCAAGTTGTTCAATTTTCCCATCCTATAGCTTTACACTGCTTAGTCTGGTTGTGCTCCTTTTCAAGAAAATATTAATTCTCTGCATATTGATCTGTCATTATTTCTAAAGAAAAAAGAAGAAGACTAGTTAAAAGCTCCATACCATCACACACTCGAGTCTCTTCATTCAAGTAGTACCCTGATGGACACTGACATTGGAAGCTACCAAATGTATTAATACATTTTCCTCCTTGGCAAAGTCCAGGCAGTTCTTGACATTCATCAATATCTGTCCAAACAAACACATAAACATTTTATTAATGCTTTTGATGAAAAAAAAAAAAGACCCTCACTACAGAGTTTCATAATTTCAGACATGTAAATATAGGAAATTTCAAACATTACCTTCTAATATAACTGTAATAGGGTTTGGTCTGAATCCTTCCCCTCCAGGGCAAAGAACCTTATATTCAGCTGAAAACAAAACAGATTTATGAGCATATGATAGTGGAAACATTTTCAGCACAATTGTTTTTGAAAATGGATCAGATTATTACAGACAATTTAAATGTAAGTTTACAAACTAACCACCTAGAGATGTTAGATTTTACTCTGTAACATTATCTGTCATCCCATTTCATAAATAGTTAAGTACTTTTCAGTGCAATAGCAAACTTTTTCAGAAGAGATAATAATATTCTGACTAAATAATCTTTCTGAAAGACTAGTGAAGTTTTTTGTGAAGACCAATTGCATGTCCACAATAAATGCACACCCAGTATTTCAGCTATCTGGCTAAATCAGGAAAAAACCCACCAAACACATTGCTGTGTTTAAGCCAGGAAATGCAGACTTACTTGTGTTCACCAGTGGGCAGTGCTCACAGGGAACTCCCCAGGCTTTGCCCAGGGAGCAGCAACAGGAGGCCTTGGAAACACCCACTCCAATCTCATTGCTGCAGAAGGTGCCACCGTTGTCTCCCCGAGTTTTGATGTCCAGGTAACAGTTGCCAGATCGTGTATCTAATCACAATGCACATGACAAACACATCTTAGGAGAGAGCAGAACACAGCACATCCTCTCAGGGTGAGGGACACCTACAGATGGCTCCCATTTCTTGTAGGACACCAAAGCAAGTAAGTTGTGTTACTCAGGGGGACCCAGCATCTCCCACTTAGGTAGGTTGCTGGTGCCCCATTCCTTGGCTTTTTTGGACTTTTCACAAAGTAGGAAATTTACTTATCAAGTCCAAAGGCATGTCAGCCAGCCTTTTTCTCATCTTCACTCACATTTTCCCTCACATTTGTATATCTTTCCAGTTCCAGATATCCACTGCTTTCTCCTCTACTCAAGGTTTATGAGCAGGAAAGCATTTACTAAATGTTAGGAATTTCAAACACACTAAAATTTGAGAAGCATCCCTACACCCTCTTAAACAAACAAAATCAAAAAATATTAGGATTACTAAGCAGCTGGAGCCTAATACATGAACATTTCCATTGGTCATGGAGCTGCACCTAGCCAAGTGCACTCAATGCTCCAAAAGCACGGGTGGCTTCATGCCACAGCTTCATTTGCCTGCCATCTTGGGGCCAGCTGGATGTGGACTTAAGTTTGTTGAATTTTAAAATTTTCTCCTGTTTGCTGTAAATTGTGGACAGCTCTAACAAGCCCCAGGGGGTTGGTTCTGGCAGCGGGGCACTGCTGGCATGCTGCATCAACTCTGGACATGCTCCTGCTGCCCTATTACAGTTTCTAAGCCAGGGGCAGAGAGATGGGAATTGAAGAGCCTGATCAAGCCCTTTCCCATGACCTGGGACTTTATTCCTAAGCAGTCAGCTTGGAGCCCCTCTGTGGAACTTCCCTTGTAAAAAGCACAGGGAGTGATCCCTTACCAACACATCCAACGCGGGTGGGATTCAGCTCGAAATCAGGAGGGCACTCACAGGTGTAACTACCAGCAGTGTTGATACACGTGCCACTAATGCAGGTTGTAGGGTCTGCACATTCATTAACATCTGCAAGAAAAACACAGCACGTGGTAAGCAAATACTCAAGGACATTCAAAACTGTTGATACATCAGGTACCATATGCTGACCATCACAAATCCATTAGTTAGGAGATAGTGGTCTCCAGAAAGCTCTAAAAAATAAACAGGCATTTTAGAAGAACAGCAGTCTGAGATGAATTCATCATTTCATAGCAAAAAGAAAAAACGCATTTTTCCTGAAAAAAAAAAATCAATCTATGAACAAGATTCACATAAAGTACTAAAAAAAACCCTAAGGGAGAAATACAAGACAAGGCCATAGCTTACCATCCAGTACTGTAAAAGTCACAATACATGTCTGCCAGAGGGATTCTCTGATCTGTTTTTCACCTTAAGGGGATATCAGAGGTGGACAAAGAAAAGTAAAGAAGAGCATAAAAAAGATATGGTGAATCCTGTGTAATACAGGAGGGAAGCCTGTATTTTCCTATATCCAGTTTGATTTGTATAGCTTCTTAAAAGAATTTCCTAAGGAGCTGACTATGGCACTGACAGAAGATTAAAAGGCATGTTGTTCAAAGTTTTACCTGTGCAGTTACCACCACTTCTGTCCAACTCGTAGCCCACTTCACACTCGCATCTGAAGAGTCCAGGGAGGTTATGACAAGTACCGTAGACACAGATGTTAGGAAGTGAGCACTCATCAATATCTGATTAAGGAACAGGAGGGGAAAAATATGAGGTTTCCTGATCTTCTTGAGACACAGAGAACTGCAAACATTTTCAGCAGCATGGATCTGGAAGACAACAGTTTCTGCACATCGTGTAAGACAAGAAAAAGTAACATGGAAGATTTATGTTGGAGCCTAAGGAATCTAATCCATAACAATTTTTTTGAGAAAAAGGCTCCTTCCAATATCTCTGGAAGCTATGCCAGAAACTATCCTAGCTTATTAGTGAGCTAATCTGACAAGTAGCAATATTAAACATAGCAGAAGATATGCCTTAATAAAATGAAGTTTATTATAAATCATCAGTCATCTGCAGGAAGCTGGACACCAGCAAGAGAAAAGTCTGTGCCCAAAGGTGAACTTCATGTTCATTTTTGGGTTTCTGCATTTGACAGATCTAAAGTCTGGCAAGCAGACACTTCTGTGTCTTCTCCCCAAATCACTGAGTCTGAACCCGTATTTACTGAATGCCACATGCACTGCACAAAGAACAACTAATTTGATACAATAAAAAAGTGTGTGTTTACAAAGGACCTTAAAATACTGCACTTAGTGTACACATCTGAGACATGAAGGCAAGTCTGTTTTAGCAACAGGAACTAGCCTCTAAAAAAGCTATTTAAACTCAGCTAAAAGGTTTGAAAGTAAATTGTTTCATGAAACATTATGAAACCTAATATTGGTTTCATTTAAAAAAAAACTCACTCTCAAAATATTTCACTCAGTAGATTTCTAAAAAATACACAGAACACTTTTCAAGGGGAAAAATCCTTTTTAAAGTGATGTACTTATTAACTCCATTAAATACGAGTTATCATGAGTTATTACTATGTCAGATGATAGGGCTGCATCTTCTTGACTGATTAACTGATCAGTGTTATCACAAATGAAGATTTCAAATGTTCAAATCAAATATATGACCTTAATCACATTGGTAATATGTTTATTATTTGATTATTATATAATATTATATATATTATATAACATATATAATACATATAATATATATTATATTATTGTTTTGAATCTTTGCATATGCAAAGCTCTTATGAATGAGTTGTAAACTGTTAACTGACAGCTCACTTTTGAAACTGAACAAATAGTCATACAGGATTTTTTTTTTTTTTTGGTGTTGTCATACAGATTTTCTGCAAGGCTTCTGCACTCTGCTTCTGCACCTCACAGAAGCCCTTAAAGCATATGCATTATATTGGCTACCAAATCACTGCTTTTCAGCTTCATACATAATAATGTGAAGTAACAACTTTTTCTGTTTAATTGTTTTGAATAAAATGAAGAACTGGCCATCAACGATCAAGAAGAAATGGCAGCTGTCAGTGCCATTTGGATCACCAATCGGACCCCAAAATAATATATCATAAGATAGATTTTGAAAAGTTGTTCTCTTTATATACAGCAGGTAGATGAACATCTAGAGGTCCATAATAAATGTATGAAGTGCAAAAAAGCAAATACTATTAAAAAAAATCATGCAGTTCTCAGTAGAATCACAACAGCAAACAATTGTAAAAAGTTGGAACCTAAAATAGTATTAAGGCAGAATCTGTTGAGTGTTGTTTAAAGCTTACAAAGAATTACCTTCACATGCTTTCCCATCTACACTTGGCAAAAATCCCATATCACATTCACAGCGATACCCTCCAGGGGCATTGAGGCACTGCCCATTTTCACAAAGATTCAAGTTTTCTGAGCATTCATCGAGGTCTGTAAAAGGAAGGGATATTGCAAGTTAGCAGTAAAGATGGTTTTCTCACCAACATTTGAGCTGAAGCATTTAGTGTTCCAAGCATTTTAATTATTCTACCTGAACATGTGCAGAAGAAACTGCAATCTAGTTCTGTGCAGAGGTTACTACATGTAACAGGCTCTGTATATTCCTGACATGTTGCAAATACAATTTCTAACCAGAAAAAGGAAAATCAGAAAGGCATAGACTCTTAGAGTAGCTCCAGTTGACAACTGGAGGCAGTCACAGGGTCATATTTAGACTCAGAATGAGCACGTGAAATTTATTATAGTTATTCTTTCTATTACAGTGAAGCCTAGAGGCAGTAATTGGAAAAAAAAGAAGTTTACTATGCAGTGAACAAACATATGGTAATAGGCAGTTCTCCATGCCAAACATCAAAACACTGACAAAAAGTGGCATGAAAAGAACTTCATCAAAACTGAACTGTAGGTTAACTGCTGATGAGAGAAACAGCCTTCCTACTGGACTACACTCACCCTCAGATAGATCATGGCTCTTACACTCTAGCTGAAATGTTACACATCACAAAAAGACCTCTTTTTTGCAACAGAGTCTGGCTGGCAGCATGAGTTTTGAGAAGTCCATGGCTGGTAAATCAAAAATCACCTACCAGGGAGAATGCTGCACACTGCACACATGGCAGAGGGCTTACAGAACATCTGAGTGCTCTAGTTTGAGTCCCAGACACCTTTTGAATTCACAAACAATAAAGTATCCAAATAGAAAAAAAGTTCTACTGAATGCAGAAATTCTGTAAGCACTCCATCTGAAGGGTGTAGCTTACAGACTCCTGGAAATCATCATACAGGAAATTAACAGAGTACTGGGTTAGGAAGGCCACTGAGGAAGCTGAATCAGATTCAAGATGAAATTATACTGAGAGAATTAAACAGAATTCCAAGGTCTGATTAGAATTTGGAATTATTCAAATCCAGCCTTAAACCTGATAATCCAGATTCTCAGATGCTCTAAAAACCTACTGCAGTTGATGGAGTGCTGCTGATTTGCACCAGCTGAAAACCTGGCCCACCAGCTCTGTCACGTGGCTCTGCTCCAAACAGTGAGCATCCCCAGCCACACTGCAAGAGCAGGGCTCCTCATGACTAAGCACACATGAGCTAATCAAAGCAGAAGACTGAAGTGTAGGTGGGAAACATCTCTCTAGCAAAGTTTTATAGTCTCATTTACAGTTTATAAAATGAGGTTTCAGAAGCAGCTACTTCTTTCATTCTACATGCCAGCACTGCACCCTGACACCAGCTCTCAGGATGATGGAGTGAAGCAGACAGACACCACACACTCACTTGTGGAAAGGACAAACATTTTTAGGCAATTTTGTGAAGTAATGTTGATGTATATGCCCTATTATTTAAGTATTAAGGTGAGTAGCCAATGGACTAGTTTACTAACTAGCCAAATTACATAATCAAGCCTAGTTTTAATAATTTTGTCACTCATTTAAACTAACAAGAAAAGCTCAAGGAAAAATTGCATTTTATCAAGGGAAAAAAGTTATTGAGTTAGACTATGTATAATATATAATATTTCTTTTAAGCTATGGCAACCTAGGTGAAGGAGTAGACAATTAATGATGACATATTAATGAAAATTTCAAATGTTTAAAAGCTGTTTCTGTGTATTGGATCACAGACTAACTTAGGTTGCACAGTACCATTGGAGCTCATCCTTTCTCTCCTCAGACAGCTCTGAGTATTCTGAATACTGTACCTGTACAAGTGAAACCATCCCCAGTGTAACCTTCTTTACACAGGCAGCGGTAAGAGCCCATCGTATTCTTGCAGTCAGCATGTGGGCTGCACATGTGGGTTCCATTGGAGCACTCATCCAGATCTTTAAAATAATAATAAAATAATAATAAAAAAAATCAGTTAAAAACCCATACACTAATACAAAGTTTAAATAGTGTATGGCACACAGAAGCTCTACTTTAAATAATCTTCCATAATAAAACCCATACATATGTGTGGTCGTCTGACTGAAAAAGTGGGGAACAGCTTATTTGCAGCCCATCAAAGAAGTCTGACAATGTAACTGTGACTGAGGAAGCTCCAGGGCACTCAGTACTAAGGCCTGTACCTTGTTTTCAAGGGGAGCACCAGGAGGCCCCTCACTGCCTCCCATCAGCTGCCCTCAAGCACAAATCATCTCTCTCCATGGTCCAGTCTGTTCTCACCATTTCATAAGCCAAACATGAGATAATGCTTATTTCACAGATACCGTGGTGGAGAACTTGGCTTCCAACAGATCATGTCAAATCAACCTTAAAAGTTCAATAGCCATTTGCCTTCTCATTTTATAGGTGTGGTATTACTTTTTTTTCAGAATTGCCAGAACCCCACTGTAGTCAGACCTTACAAATAAGTACAAATGCGTAAGACTCACCTGTGCACTTGATACCATCTCCAATCCAGCCAGGGCTGCAGCTACATTTGAAGCTTCCAGCTGTGTTTGTACATATGGCGTGTCTGTCACAGTTATGGGCTCCAATTTCACACTCATTGATATCTGTGAACAGAGATGTTTGAGGAACTCATGGAACACACTTTCTCAAATCCAGATAACTGACACTACAATTTCTCAAGAAAGGCAAGGTGAATGTGAAAGCAAGTCTGCATTCTTTACAACATGACATTTAAAAAGAAATGTGAAGACAAAATCACAACAAAGAAAAGCAAAGGAAAGCAAAGGAGCATGTAGCACATTTCAAACGCGGTGCCCCACTACCTGTTCTTCTGATAGGCACATAAAGCAGTGCTGCTGCAGCTCACTCCGAAGTATATTTGATAAGGAAGACAGTACCTCAGAAGACAGCCTTCCCAGAGTGCCCATCCTGCAGAGATGGGCAGAGTCTGCAGAGAAGGACTACGCTGGTGGCTCCACATTGCAGACATTGCTAAAAACTGTCAAAGGAAACTCTGCTGCCCAGGGACCCCTGGAATGCAGCACTCCCACAGTCCCCACATATCCACAGAGATGCTGATGAATGCCAGCCAGGCACCACCAGCTGGCTGCCCCTAGGATTGTCCCCAGGCAGGGAATGAAGCAGGTTCTGCTTGGCCAGAGGCTGTGTGCAAGGTGGGAGGCAGGTTGTACCACTGTATTTACCAAGACAGCTGAGGAGCTCATCAGGCAGGCAGTTTATTAGGAACTCAGGAAACCTAACACAGTGGGAAGAAGTCAACATCCTTGGAGACATCAGGCAGCAAGTCATCCAATCTTCAACATACATGGTCATGCTAGCACATTCTATTTCAGTACTTGCTATTTTCACCTTATTTTCATTTTTGGGCATTCTCTGGCAATGTCAAAATGTATAGACTGCAAAACCCAAATTGAACTCCATTCTTCCTTCTCTTCTCACAAAACATTATTAACGCTCCATATAAGTAGTTGGAGAATGTATAAACTAAAAGGCAAAGTTTCCAGAAATTACTACTGGTAACTGAAACAAAACTGGCAGGAATTTTCTTGCCTATCTGAGCTTTGGATTTTCCAATATTTTCTGTAACTGAGCTATTGAATTGCACTTTACCTCCCATGCAGGATGTAACCTACCTAGAGTTCACATCAAGCCACTTAAAACTGATACCCATTTTTTAGCCCTCCCAGGTGTCTTTGGTGTCTTTGATGTTGCTGTAAGCCAAATCATCTCCCTCTGTAAAACAGCTGATGGAAAGGGAAAACAAGCTCACAACTCTACATGATTCTACAGCCAAAAACCCAGCTCAGACCCTTCTCAAGAAGATGATTAATAAAAGGCATCAGCCATCAAATATGTAACAACCTTTGGGATTTCCAGCCCCAAAATCACAGACTTGAACTTCCCTATAATTTTACCTGCAAACAATTAGCTCTTTAAAGAAGGTGAGGTTGTGGAGCTAATGCAGAAAGTGTCCAGGTATCACCTTAACCATTTCCTCCTTTACGACACTTTCTTAGGTTTGTCTGTTCACACTTCTCTAGACAAAAGGCCTTGTCCTTTCACTGTGCCTTGGACACATATATTGCCTTTTCACAAAGGCAACACATGACTTCAAAAAGAAGACAACTTCTGTCTATTATCCTAAAATTAAATACTCAAGGCCAGAAAACACCCAAAACAACTGCTGGCTGGGAGAGACAGGATGTTTGTTTGGTGAGTTTTGTGCTTGATGGGGTTTTTTGTTGTTGAGATTTTGGGATTTTTTTTTGTGATTTGCTTTTTGGTTTTTTTGTTTTGTTTGTTTGGGGTTGGTTTGGGGTTTTTTTTGTTTGTTTGTTTGGGTTTTTTGTTTGTTTTTTGTTTTGTTTTGTTTTTTTGGTGGGGTGGCTTTTAATGTTTTGGAGTTTTTAGTCTGTTGAAGTGTAATTTAATCCAATCTTACTTTTCTAAGTCTCTTTCTAAGCAAGGCATTGCTTTGACTCAAAACCCCAGACATGAGAATTCCCATAATCTGAATGCTGACATCTAGATATGAATCTAAATCCGTCAGCTGGAATCTACCATTAATGAATGTTAACTCCACCAACAGGCCTGAAAACATGCAAATGGACACTTACTTTTTAAAACTTAAAAAAAGGGTCAGGAGCGAATAATCTCAGAGCAGTTTTGCCTTTAGCATGTGCAGAAACTCATGAAGATAACATCACCCTAAACAGGAAACTCGCGTCTGTCAAAAAATCTTAAGGGTGGCCTGAAAAAAATGCAACTCATTTTGGCTTGGGGAAAGACTGGAAGGAATTTAGAGAGGTCAACTACAGTATACACTGACATAAAAAAGCTGAGGCAAACACTCTATTTTTTAAGCTTTACCTGATTTTAAACGCCAAACTGTTAAACCACTGCTCACATTAAGACTCTACTATATTTGATTATTTGATGCTTTGAAACATACTATCACAAGTTTCCTTATACCCTGCAGAGCACAACAAAACACAAAAAAAACCCCATCACCAGTAGAGAAGTTTCTGCCAAGAATTTTTTTAAACCACCAGCAAACACAAACAGAAACTTGCATGCAACAGCTACACCACAATGAAGTCATGCTCAGGCTCAAATTTAAGAAAAGTCAAGCCAAACTTTCCACTCTACATAAAGTGACTGTGGACTCCATCCCACCACGCAGTGACCCACTGACACACTGTACATGAGAACCCCCATTAGCACCTCCCAGCAGAACAGCAGCACCACAACACTGGGGCCCTTGCAGTGGACACTTGTTCCCCATCAGCTGTTCGACACACACAAGCTTAGAATCTTCTTTGGAATGAAAACTGCAAGTATAAATCTATACCCAAATATGGGTATTTATAATGGGATCAACTTTCTCAGGCATCAGCCACTGAAATGTCATTTCACTTGCTTAGAATAATAAAAAAAAAACTTTTCTCCAGTAAAAAATTTCAATAGATTTCAATACTTTTTTGCCTGGGTAAAGATCAAATAGAGAATGCAAATTGTATTCTCTAATACCATCTTTAAAGGGACATTGCCGGGCTTATATCCATGATTCATGGAAAGTTTTTTCAGATACTTAAAAGAAAGCTGATTGAGGCATGTACAATACCATCACTGGCTTCATCCCAGATTTTACTTCTTTTCCCCTGTGTTTAACTCAGATGTTGTTTTGCGATAATCCCTATTCTCTCCTTTCATTGCACAGCTGAGTTGTAAGTCTACATTTATTACATTGCAATTATTTCCAAGGCAAAAGAGATCTCAGACCAAGCACGGTTCTGTGTAAATGGTGCACTGAAATCAATGGAATTTATGCCTTCTTATACTGGAGCTTAATATGGATTTATGTTGCCATAAGTATTGAATTATGGCTTCACAGAATGAAACAGAAAGAAGTTGAGCTCTGTAGGGGAAAAATTAACTCAATATCTTTAATAAAAGCATGAGTCCAGCCTGTTCTGTCTGCATGGCAGTACAAACAGTACTATACTCTTCAAATACTCCAGCTATTTTCATTTAATTGTCTGAAGACAAAGGCATTACTCGCTCTGAGTAAAGATATCGTGACCCAAAGAGGACCCACGAGGACACTACTGAAGTCAGGGTTTCACACAATGATGGCCTATTCCCACTGACTTCATGGGGATTTTCACTAAAGAGTAAAGGAGTGAGTCACTGATTTGTATCAACCTTCTCCTTCTGCCTCCAGCATGAGTCCGTGACAAGCCAAGGAAAATAAAGACATTCCAGTCGGAGACTGACACTGCATCCTCAGCCGGTCCCACTGTGCCCCAGTCCTGCTGCACACATGTTCTCAGCTTTGCAATTGCACAACTCCCATTTATACTAAGAGAGTTGTCTGCCTACAACAGATGAGAATACGCACAATAAATAACATGCAGGTCTGACATCATAACAATCCTAAGCACTCTGGGGAAAAAAAACCTGCCAGTCACCCTATTTTGTTGGCTCCTTCAGTTCTCTTCTTTGGACAAATATTTTTTCTGTCAAGCCTTTGGCAGTTAATAAAGTGTCTCTCCCATTAATCACAGTGGCACAAATTTTTAGGGCTCTCAACGTATGTGCAGCAAAAATACACATCATATGTACCCTGTCACCCTTTGACCTATGCTTGCAAAATGTGGCAACCAAAGGAAAGAAACAGCTAGCCAATATCTGCACAACACATCCTTACCCAGTCTGGAAGTGGATCATTGAAGTTGGCCAGAGAGGAGGATGGGAATAAGTCACTGTTTCCTCACCTATACTCTAGAAACATTCCTTTGCATTTGAACAGAATGAGAGTGCACATTAACTGAAGAAAATTCATGTGTTCGTTGCTGGGCATGAAATCCTCTAGGTACTCTGTGTACCATTTTCTGTTAGGTTTCATTCGGCTTCAATGGTCTATAAGGATCCTTAGCAAACTGTAAATTTAATTCAGACTCCACCTATAAATCAGTACTGTTTGTCAGGAATTATGCAAATCCCTTAAGCATTTTCTGACTTTTACATTTTTTTGGCAGTCTCTGCATATCTGTGCATTTTATTGCACTGACGTTTCACTGGTATTTCGAGCCTGGGTCCAGTTCCCCAAGGACCAGTTGTCTGGTGGAAGTCACAAGGCATTTCCTCCTCCTGGGTTGCTGCCCATGTAATCAGGTAGGAAAAACGAAGGCTTTTCAGAGGGAAAAGACTGTGAATTTCAACTTGGTGCTCATACTAGTATAAAAATATATGGAAAAATTCCCCTATTCTGATCTTCCTATATGCAAAACTGTTTTCTCTTTTGGAATCACTCTCAGATTTTATTCAGCATACTGTACTCTTGGAGTTTCACATGGGACAGTTCAGCTTTTGCCTGCTATCCATCCTTACATCATCTGCACACTGATGATGTACAGCACAGCATGTTATTGCTGGACAGATGCCTATTGCCAGTACTCTCCTCCTGTAATACCCCTCTTTGGTGGGCAGGATTTCATTATCATCTTCTGGTATTTGGCCTGACACAGCCAGCTCCCAGATTCATGATGGCAAACATATGCTTCACTGGTACCAGAACTCTCTTGTGCCATCAAGCCTGAAACACAATGTATTATTAATGGCCAGAAGCCACTAATAATGGAGAGGAAAGTACATTATACAAGTCACAAAATATTATGGCTCTATTTCTGAGGGCAAATGACAGGCTCACCTCTTCCTTTCCCTGTCTCAGATGTCTGACCTCTCTAGAACCAAGTTCCTGTCAGCCATGCAGGTATGCAGCGTGCACTTACTCCTCCTGTATCCACTAATGCCATCATCACTGGAAGACATTCAACACCAAACTCTCCAAGCTCACAGCCCACACCAAGGCTGCAGCTGAATACCTTCCACTAGCCTTCCTCCACGTGGCAACAGCATGGCCCTTGAAGAGTCAGAGCCTGGTCTCAGCCTTCCAACTCCCTAAGCCTGCTGTGGAGAAACCCAGCTGACTTGCAACATATTTATTTTTGATCTGTTGGCTATGTTGGGAAATTACTGCTCAAGTTCACCTCTTTCAGTTTGGCTCTGTGAAGAGCACCCTAAGCATGTCCAAGCCCCCCTCCACCAAGAACGACCAGGGGGGCTGTGCACACAGCCATAACTGCAAGGATGGATGGGAGAGAGTCAGAGAAGAATTTGTTTCTCTGTGAAAATATTTGAGCAAGTTTAAGACTCTACATCAACAGTGAAACACTGCAGATTTACAGGCAGAAATTCAGAGTGGTGATGAGTCACAAAATACAAACGCAAGTTCCAAAGCAGGATTTCATTTCTGCACAAGTACACATATACTTTATTGACAGAAGAAGTAGAGACAAGGTATTTGTCATAAAGCTGGGTGATCTGGAACTGGGATAGGGGAAAACACAGCAATCTTCTCTCTAGTGGCTGCATACCATTGCCTGCCTAGGAAAATCTAAAATGAACAGTTCTAAGCCTGTATCATCACAGTTTGCCTTGTGAATGGAAATTAAACCATTCACAGCACTTGATGTTGGAAAGCTGCATCTACAACCTGTATTCTTGCATAGTATTTTAAAAACCATATTTTTGTTACTAAACTCTGTCCAGATTCTTACTGAGAACCACAGAGAGGGGACAGCTAGAGCAACTTACATCTGTGTGGGATGGGAATGTAAGTCAGTAGGTGGATTCTGAATACTGTTAAATGACTGGGGAGAAAAAAACAAGCTTATTTGTTAAAATGGAATTACTCAGTAATGACAAGGGAGCTGAAATATTTAGACAAAACTGGAATAGAACCCAAAGGACATGATTTAGTTGTTCTCATAAAACAGAGGATCTCCCATTCAAAGTGCTGTACATGTTTTCAAAACTTTTTTTTCCATGGGAATTCCTAAAAACTGTGGATGCTTTTGATCTGTCTGTAAGACAAGAACTGAATTCTGGAGTCAAGGTGCCGTTGGCAAGGTCCTTACAGAAGAAATACTGAAGGATGCTCTCATGGTCTGCAGTACCTGAGCCTGGGAACTTCAACTCTGCTCTAATACTGTGCAAACAAGAAATGGAGAATTCAAAGTTCTCCAGCAGTACATCAGACATTTTAAAAAACAGAATGTGAGAACCTGCACAATGTAATTACTATGGGATCTGTATCCACAGCTTTTTCATTATGAAACCAATCTAGACATTTTCTGCTCTGCTTCCTGCTTATTTAAATTTTTAAAAAATTAATTATTTGAGTATGATCCCATTGCAGTTGTATCAGCAATACTGATACTTCACCTTTTCATCTTGGACCACTGGGCTCTTTCAAATTATTGAGCCCCTCTATAGTATCTGTTGGAATTAAGGTGTTCTGGTGTTTTTCCCCGTAAGTGCCAGCCTCTCTGAAATAATGGCATGCAGACAAAAGCAGCAGGAAAGGTTAAAAATGTGTAAGGAGGTGGGAAGAGCCATCATGACAGACAATGTCCATCCACAGGTCAGGGCTTGGCTGGGACCAGGACAGAGGGATTTCCTGGCGTCTCCTTTAACAAAAAAATATCGCCTGGGACATTTGTCACTACCTTGAACCAAGTGATGCCAAAATGGTGGCTATTTCCAGGCACTTCTCCAGAAGCCATACCTCGGATTCCTCCCCTGCCTCCATGACCTTTCTCTGTCTTTTGCCTTCAACTCACTGTTTCATCTTCCCTGCCTGCTCCTTAGGCTGGGACTGATAGCAGCACCATGTGTAACTGATCAGCGTGAGGGTTTTCAGGTCTAGAGTTCTGAAAATCTTCATATACTTTAGCACAGAAACAAAGAACACAGAAATGTTGGTCTACAGAGTACAATTAGGGATTTCTTGGATTTATATCAGTTCCTATGTACGTCAAAGGCAGCTGTTACTAATGCAAAATTATTCATCCATAGCCCAATATGCAAAATACAACTCCAGCTCTCAAACTTTTCTGTGAGAGCTGTAAAAAACCAGCTCTATCTATTTGGGGCACTTAAAATAATATATTATTAAATCTGTACAATAAGGGCAGACTAAGAATAAAAGTGTGTCTCAAAGACATTGCCAGAAATGTGTTTACCCTAAGTCTACATTAAAAATTATATTAAACATATGTTTGCATTCGTATTTGGGCAAAGCCTAAGATCTCAACACCTTGGCTTGAGACACCAGCACTTGGATTATTAATATCATGCCCTCAGAGCCTGTATATTTGAATCTCATTTATGTTTGCTGGCAATACATGAAATAAAGCAAATTCTGATTCAGCTGATAGAATGTAGTTGTATAACTGTATTGTCGACACTTTGCAAAAACTGAAAATATATTTTAGCACATATTTCAAGCCATCTGTGTTTGCCAAATAATACTTTGAACAGATACGTGTTATTTGCTTGCATAGTATACAATTAACAAATCCAAATGCACTGAGGTCCTCAGGAGTTTGTCAAGCTACAGACAATGGCATTTGCTGTGCTCTTAGATGAACAACTGTGCAGTAACACGTCCAGTTTTGATCCCAAGCTTTGCTCCACTCATTTCAGCAGAAGCAGCATCAGGCTGAATGCTATACCACTGAAGTTTAGCAGAACACAAGTTCAGCAAATTTGGATGAGAGGTGAAATAAGAGCACAAGTAAATGAAAAGAAGCACAGTGAGAGGAGGTTCTAAACATCAGAAAAGCAGACTCATGAGTATATGTAAAAATTAATAATTGAGCTTTAAAACTTACCTGTGCAACCAGTTGTGCCTTTCTTGCCCGAATATCCCATATCACAGTGACAGATAAATGAGCCTTTTGTATTCTCACACGTTCCACTCAGACAGATGTTTGGATGCAGATCACACTCATTAACATCTAAAAAACCCCATGAATTAAGATTTATTAAATACAATTCTTAGAAAGTAACTGGAAAAATCTCTTCAGATATGAATTCTGATAGAAACACAGGTCTAGATATGCAAAGAAAAAGATGCTTATAGTAGTTATTCCTTACCTAGCATACAAGCATACATTTTGAGATCAGTGTTATATTACCATATCTGCATTAACATACCTTTAATGCCAGCTGTTCCTAAACATAGGCACTAAGGTGCAGTACATTATCCAAAGAATGACTATGATTTTTGGTAATTCCTACATATATGTGATGTATACATTTATATATGCATGCATTGTCTAGTTTTGTCAGACATTTCTCTCAAAATACACTCAAGATTTAAAATTAAAATGTGAAAATGTGGTTTTGGAGATATGCTGTTTCACAACTCCATTCTACCAAGGTACAACACTTCCACATAATTTTTTTCTCAGAGACAAGTTTAAATCAGCACTGGTGATTTATCTTGCTAGAAATTTTCCACAGCATCATCCACTTGCTTTCTGCAGGCACTCTTTTATCTAAGTTGCATAAAAACCTCACTGGAAGAGGACCCAAAGATGCAATGCTATAGATCATGTTTGCACCCCAATCTACAGGGATATACAGATTACATTGGCACTTGTGCAATAGGGCTGGTTCTATGGTCAGGTGACCAAAATTAGGAAATAAGAGCAATACTCCTCAAATATCATTCTCTGTCTACTTGGAAAGAGCACCTTAGTAGATTTTTTTTTCAGTGTTTAATGCAGATTGGAATATATGTACTTTCACTTACCTATGCAAGTCTTCATGTCTTCAGATGCCATGAATCCATCATAGCAAAGACACCTGTATTCTCCTGGGATGTTTGTACACTGGCCTCCATCACAGATGTTAGGATTGTCCTCACACTCATCAATATCTACAGGGGAAAATCAGATTAAAATATGTTACCTTTATCCAATGCAATGAACCATCATCATGGCAAGTAAACATTTTAATGCTTTGATAAATATGGTGAAGATTGAATCCTTGTAAATAACTGAGCAGTACATTGCAAAATTGTCCTGATGAGTAAGCTCCTTGTCTCCAGCTAAAGTCAGTGGTAAAACATTCCCTTCTGACTCAAGTGGGAGGAACAGGAACCAACTTTTCCTTCAGAAAAAAGAGCTCCAGCAGAACCTTTGTCACACCACAAGGCCATATATAATTGGGCATTCTTGGATACAATCCATCATTGTTGAAATCAATGGAAGCTCTGAAGTCAAATTCAGTGAAAAAAAAATATCAAGCTTTACAGATCTTAAAAAAGGCATCATATATGCAAAGTACCTCTACAGATCTCAAGGGTGGTGACAAACTGGAAACAGTTCAATTTGTGATGGAAATAATTACAGTACATACATTTATTTCACTACAAGATTTTTATGGTCTTATTTAGTATTTCAACTGACTGGCCAGGCCAGCCATATAGTTATACCCTCTAGGATGAAAAGCTGTTTACTCAATTGATAACTGATAAAATTGCCATCACTGATTGGAGCCAAGCTGCAGAAGCAGATACTTTATTATATTAAGGCAACCATGCTAAGTTCTGGAATCTTTCAGAGCCCCTGGGGTTATGCTAGTGTTCTTGTAAAAATCCCTACAATCTTCCTGTGTCAGCACCGACACAGACCAGCAAGAGCAAAAATCAGAATCTCTGCCTAGTGATACCATGGGAAAAAAATCAGCACAAAAAGGACAAGATTCAGGAATCTTCTCCAAGAGAAAGGGTGTAACTCATTATCAGAGCAGTCTATTGTGGATTGCAGTAATTATGCAGCTGCAGAAAACGAACTCACATTAATTTAAAATATTATGTTCATTATTCTGCTGTACTTCTAGCAGCTAGTGCTTGTATGGATACACAACTTCTGCAAGGAAGAAGGCTGACCAGTCCCTGTTTATCTTAACAAGCAAATAATGTTGACATGGACATTAGCCTGAAAATGTTAATTTGGAATGGAATTTGAATTAACATGCAAATTTAAGCTCTAGAAATGGGAATAATAATGACAGAAATAAAGAACTTTATTTACAAACCCGCCACTGTACCGATTTCACAGTTGGGGGAAAATCAGCTGACAAAGAACCTATTGTTTCTCCTAATTGAGCTCATTATTTATGCATAACCTCACCAATTCAAACATGACCTACTACTGAACTGCAAAGCATTCTTACCAGGTCAATTATCAGCAAATATATTCTGTGATGGCTTCCAGCTTTGTGTGATGTTAAAGATAAAAGACATGTTCACAAACAGAGAAAATGTAAAATAGGTGTTTCACAATTGAAGGTCACAGTCCTATTTTATCTTGTACCATGCAAAAACATCTAACAGTGTAAAACCAGGTATTTAGTGCCATGAAAGCAAAGTCACAAATTATTTTTATTCTTCTTAGTTTAGGTAGAGGCAAAACTTTAGTATGTGGATTTTGAATATGCACCAGATGTTTACATATGTAAATAATATCTTTTCAAGAGAAGGAAGCAGTGTTTTCAATACTAACAGGGTAGTGAAGGTGACCCCTCACATCTCTGGGTATTTTCTTAGATTTGACTTGACATCCAAAGATGTCTGGTGTTTCTGCTATTTAAACCTTTTTATGTGTGGCTATTGCACTCAAGTCCTTATTAGAAGGGAGTATGAAAATGAATAGCTAATAGTTATTACAGCTGGTCTGTGAAGGAAATTCTATTTTTCAGAGTAAAGGCTGGATATCTAGAAACAGATATGTAGAAATTCACAACTAAAGTAAGATCTGACTACAAACTTCTATGGATGTGTTCAGGGTCAGGTTAATGTGTGGACAAACCACAGAGAATCCATCCCCTCCCCACAGCAAAGGCAGATGCTTGCATTTTGACTTTGAGAACAGAAAGATGATAGTTTCCTATTCCAAGGTTTTTAGTTTAATATGCAGGAAGGTGCTGTAAATGATCTGTTCTGGTTTTGGGTTTAGAGATGTGTTTGGGCGGCAAAGGATAAGGGGGAGTAAAGACAGAACTGTTTCTAGCTAGCAGACTTGAGATCTCAAAGACTGTCCAAGTGCACACTTGGGTCATTTGGTCCAAGGCAAATAAAGAAGATGAAAACAGAAAAGTGGCTCAGAGACTCTGCTCCCCCTGCTCCTCCCTTCCCTCTCATGTCACTTTAATCCTCTCACTGGGTTTAGATTCTGGCTGAGGCACAATTTCGATCAACCGGTTTTATTTTTGCATTTAAAAAGTGCCCCAAACACCAATGTTTGGGCAGGTTTTTGTAAAAGCTTGCCTTTTCTAGAAACTTGAGCTAAAGCAAACTACTTCTAATCTAAATATTTTAGGTTTTCAGGGTCAATCAATCTGCACTTTTTCTAGTTGAATTCTTTCTTTGACTAAGGGTCTGATACTTGCTGAAGGCTGGCTACTTTACATCTTTCTGACAGAGCAAGCCACAGTGTGGGGGAAAATTACATTTTGCTGTGCTTTAGGGCTCTTTTATCTTCTGGAATGGTAGTGAGTGGCCTCAGGGTAATTGAGATCCTGGTTCAAGGTCTATAAATATTTACAAATTCTGAATGTGAGCTCTCTAATAATCCAGTATAGAAAACTCTCCATGTGTTCAACTATAAAGGCAATTCTATTCCAAGGGATTAACCCTGTTATAATTCTCATGCTCTTCAAGGAGCTCTTGGATGGAATTGGCAAACAGCTGGCAAATATTCACATGCCTCATCAGGCCAGTGGCTGTGAAGCAAGAAGTAAGAGAAAAGTAGGGTAGAATCATCTTTCCAGTAACCTATGTGGAAATCACCAAGTACAATTCACTTCCTGGGATTATGACTTCTAGACTCCCAAAGGAGAACACCCAGCCATAAAAGAGCTCTGAAAATTTTCTCACATACTCTTCTAAGAGTGCAAAAAACCTGTTTCATAAGAAAGATTCATACTATTCAGACTTCATTTTCTCTGCAAGTCATTCAGCTCTGAATTCATGCAGCATACTTGCACTTGAATAAACAAGTAATTAAAAATAGGAATTTTCTTGCTTGCTTAAGAGCAGATACCACAAAATGACAGAACAGAGCAATCAACTTCTCTTCTAGCATCTCTGTCTATCCTCTCTCCAATATAACCATACAATACACATGCACAGCATCTTGGCTTCTGTTAGTGATAATTTTTTTAATGGTCTTCAAACTTGTTTTGGATTTGGATCTACTACAATACCTTAAGGGGAAAAAATTATCTCCTACTCAAAAAAGTAGAGATTTTTGTTATTAATATCAGAATCAACTGCTCTCATCTCCATCCATCCCGACTATACTACCCACCATCGCTCCTATAATCAACTGGTACACTTTCTGAAATCATCAAGAACCAATTCCCTTCAAAGCACTTCTTTCTGCAGTTGCCCAATTCTGATATTTGGAGCTACTTCTTTTTATTTTAGAAAAAGAACTTCACTTTCCATTTATTTTCTTTTTTAAATAGTTTATTTGTTACAATAGCTGTAACCTTAAAAAGAAGTTTTGTTTCAAGCTATTGAAATAAGCCCTTTAAGCAGAAAAGTTCCCAAAATCTCCCTTACCAGTGCATGTCCTGTGGTCTGGCATGAGTGCAAAGCCTTGTTTACAGCTACATTCATAGCTGCCCTCTGAGTTTGTACAGAAGTCCTCACAGCCACCATTCATTATTTTGCACTCATCAATATCTAAAAAGGAGAAAATTACAGTTAAAATCCACAATACCTTTTACTTTAAAGCGCATTTCAAGGACACACTTAAAGTCAGCTTTCCAGTACACCATCAGTCCAGAATCTACACTTTGTGTTTGCACACTAACATTCAAGTGTTTGCAAAGGTAGGCACTGGGAAGGATTCAGGCAATCCAGGGATTGAAAGACTGCATATACAAACACTTCTGTGCTTCTCCTTCTACATACAGAAATAGCACTGAGTTACCACAGGATCACGAGGGCAACAAAGTTTTTGTAAGATTCAAGGTAAAAAATTACTTGGCAGAATTAAAGCCAGTGGATTTTTCCATGGCACAGCAGAAGGAATGTATGCAAATGAACCACATGATTCTATTTCATGGTCTAGCAGAAATGATGATTTTTAATTAAATATATAACTAATCTAACAAGTTACTCACTCTTAATCATCAAAGTCTGAAGTCTTGGGGCATTTAAAATAGTATGTGATTTTATGCTTCATGATTGATTTACTAGAGAAAATAATCTGTTACTCAGTTAAGTGTAGCACTGCCATAACTTCATTCAATTCTCTCAAAAACAGATGTGCATGATTTGGAGATTTTGCATACTATTTTGACAAACTGTAATGGATTTTTTCATTCATGGTTAAAAATTACTTTATCTATCTACTAAACTGAAACAACTCTGTGTGTTTTATCTTCCCTGTTTGCTAGCGCTCCCGTGCAGATTTTGTCCTTACCAATACAGTATAGCTTGTCTTGTGTGGACTGATATCCAGGGTTGCAAGCACACTGATACTTTCCAATCAGGTTGACACAACGGCCATTTCGGCACAGGTTGGTGCTCAGCTCACATTCATTAATGTCTGTTGCAAACGAAAAAGAGGAACACATTTTCATGCTGAAAATGGTACTAAAGCAAACGCTGTAAATGCACAGCACAAGAGAGGTACAAAATGCTGTGGACAATCTTGATTTTGCCTGCATGTCTCACCTACACATGCAGAGATATTTGGTGATATCTGATGGCCTGGAGGGCAATCACACCGAAAACTTCCCTCTGTGTTGATGCAGGTGCCACCTCGGCAGAGAAGGGGATTGCGCTGACACTCATCAATATCTGTGGGGAGAAAGGAGGCACATGAGTGCAGGGCCAGCACATCCCTCACCACAGCCCCTCACCTATCACAGCATTATCAGCCTGTCCTAGAGCCAGTCATCCCTTGCACCATAACATGGTTAAAAAAAGAAAATAAACTCAAAAATACTTCTAAATTTTCATTTACCTTAACTTCAAAGTTCAGGATGGTGTCCCACTTAGCAGGATGGGGATTGTGGGGATAAATTTAGCATCCTAAAATCCTGTCCCTTGCTTATATATGCTTTGACAACTTGCAGAAGCAGCAAGTTAGCTTTAGTTAGGCTCACAAAATAAGAGAGACCTAAACCCAAGCACAATTAAACCTTAAAAAAAAAAAACCAAAGAAACCATGCACAGCATACTAGCACATCACATACTATTGCACATCTAAGGTCTATAAAAAACATACCCATGCAGTTTTTCATCATCATAAATCCACTTTCATAGCCTTCAAAACATTCACACTTGAAGTCTCCAGGAGTATTGACACACATGCCTTGGCCACAAAGATCAGGAGAGATGCGGCATTCATCGATATCTGTAAGACAAAACACATTCACAGGGTTTTCAAAGGAGTTCAGTTTTCCCTTTTCAATTCACAGCTATGAGAGAGACATCCATACAGTTTACCTGTGCAGTTCCTCTCTTCAGAATCGAGGGCAAATCCACTGTCACATCTACACTTAAAACTGCCAATGGTATTTCTGCATTTTCCATGGGTACAAAGGCTAGGGAACATCTTGCATTCATTGATGTCTGAAAATGAGATAGTGTGGACATATGATGTTACCACTGCATACAAAAACAGTGCACAAAAAAGCAATGATGACATCAGAGCTCATCCTTTTTCATGGCAGGGACCCCTCCTTGTGGGAAAATTAGACCACACTACATAAACTGATATTGACTTCCCCTTAACCAACAGTGTAGACAGATACTTTGTGCTGGAATTTCCAAAACCACTTTCTGCTACAGAACAGTATTAGTCTCCCCTTTGTCCTGCAGCTCAGGAAGATTTCAGCGGATAGAGGATGATGGCAAAGACAGCTTTCAAAAAAAGCACTCTGTCTTCTGATTTCTGAGAAAAAAATGTGACTTCCATGAGTCACAGAAAAAATAATGAGCATAAGTAAAAGCACATGTCACTTTCTTTATGGTTAATTAATGGCTTAGTAACTGTTTATAAAACAAGGCTGAAACTAACAACAGCAATTGTCATAAATATATATATATATATTCCCCTCATTTCAGACTTCATAAGGTTTAGTTTTTGGGTAACTTCTGACATTGTCCAGCTTAACCTCACTGGTAATCCTGGAAAGACAGCTTTCAGCACATGATGCTGGGGTGTCACTGTGTGATTCCCATTTAATGCTGGAAGTTTACCAACAAGAGTCATAACACAACTAGGTTTACTGTAAATAAAATTTTCTGATTTGAGCCATCATCCTGGAAGCTATTTCCTCTACTTCTCCAAGCAGTTTCACAAGAAATTCCCAAAATTATTCACCATTTCTTTATTGCTTCACATTAGAATTAAAGTTATTGCACCCTTCACACATAAGGATTGCTCTTTCGTTACATCCAAAGCTGACTGCCCAGTTTGTTCCAGTTCTTGTACTATGAGATGCCAGGAGGCAAAATCAGGCATAATTTAACCTCTCTAGTGACACAAATTCTGTGTTCTGAGGCTGCAGTATTATATGGTATTTAATGGTCTCTAACACAAACTAAATTCTCCTGTATTTTATTTAGACTTCAGTTGCCATGAACACTAACTGGATTTTCAAATGTGCCTTAGGGTGAGTGAAGTGCCTATCACCAGAATTTTCAAACCCAGAGGAGGTGTCTGATGGAAGAGTAAATGTAGCAGCCATCGGGATTTGCGGGCAATTAACCACAAACGGATCACATACCTTTAGAGAAAGGCTTCCCACTTATTTCTATTTTCGTAGAGAAGCCAGGTCCCCTTGGGCAAAGAGCTTCAAACTCAGGAGTTCCCCTGAGAGGACACTCCTCGCACTCGTAGCCCCAGGCTGCCCCCACGGAGCAGCAGCAGGCGTCCATGCGGTGCCGGCCTGGGATCTGGGACGTGCACTGCTCGTCCTCGTGCTGCAGGTAGCAACTCTCCAAGCGAATGTCTGTTGGGCAATTTAACAACATGTTGAGAAAGAAAGAGAAAATTTACTTCACTGTAGAGGAATTTTTTTTCCAAAATCCCTTCACAGGACAGCTCGCTCCACGTTTTTGTGGACTCGGAGGAGCATACCAAGCTCACTGCATAATTCCCAACAGCAAAATATTAACACTAAACTCAGAAATTAACAGTTGAAGTAAGTTTAAAGCACCACTTTGAAAAATGGTGTTCAGCACATGAAGTAAATTTTGGCTCAGAAAAGGATTTTAAGCATTCCAGCTTGCCATACTTATATAAAGCCTTTTAATTACTACATGCTATATACAAGCCTTTTTATTACATACAAGCTATTTGCCTTGTTCAGAGGCAAATCTTGGGCATTATTGTCACAAATGGACAAAGGTGCTTTGGGTGGACAGCATACAAAACTTGGATATTCTGCTGCACACTGCATCAAGGTGCATGGTGTGGCCAAGTCCCAACCCACAATGGTGCAGCCTCCACTATTCCAGCCTTCGTGGAAAGTGGTTTCAGTGGGGCTGCAGATGAAAGTGCTAAGAGCACGGATGATTTGTAGGGATTTGTCAGATGAAAAATCTGGAACTAAATCACAGCTATTCACTAGCTATCAGATGGGGATGGGCTACTACCATTGGAACCTGTTCTTATTCCAGATGAACTAAGTTCATGTCCCTGACTAATTCAGTTTGAAAAATGGGCAAAAATAATTTTCCTTTCTTGTTAGAAAACATGCAGTGCAACCACGAGTCACTGCATAGATCTGCTTTTCACTAGTAGACCTGTCCATGGAATTAACACCTACCAAGACAAGTCCGTCCAGAAGCATCTAAAGTCATTCCATTGGGGCACTGGCAAACAAATGATCCCAAGGTATTGACACACTGCCCATTTGTACAGACTCCAGGAAACACCTCACATTCATTAACATCTATTAGAGAAAAAAAGCAAGTGAGTAAGAGTAATCACTAGCATACTAAACATGAACAAATTAGCAAAAATTTAAAAAATAATAACATCGTAATGTTTTTTGGATAAAATAAAAAATGACAGCAGTCTACATGGCCTGAAAAAATTCAAAACATTTACAACTCCCAAAGTAAGTCAGCCAGATCCAAATAATTACAGGAAACTGCTGATGATCAGAAATAATACATGTTGATATTAGCTATTCCTACATATATTGAAATTAAATTCAAAAGTAACAGAAAAGAGAGGGGTGTTTAAAAACTATATCCATTTTCATACTCACTGTGGGCCAGATATTTGAAGCAAATGGACAAAGAGACCAAAATAAGTGCAAAATTACATTATGCATTATTCCAACTAGATTCAGTATTTTTTTTTTAGATTTTTGAATATTTTCTCTATCTGCACATCTGGAAATTACAACACCATTTGAAATTTGGCTGTATGGCCTTGTCAGCAATTAACTTTATATATATTAAAATAATCTCCTTACAACTACACACAGAGTTTAACTTTGTTAAGTAAAAACTGTATTTCTATATTTAAAAGGCAAATTTAGTACTTTTTGGTAAGGAAAAACTGATTATATGCATTAGCTTGGCTTGAGCTTAAATAAATGTTTAGTAATCTAAGTGTGAGGTCCTCCCAGCCATGTCCTTTGTGGAAAGCATATGCTTCACAACTGCCTTTGGGAAAAAGCTTCCAGCATTAAACATGCTCCAAGATGAAGCGTGACAATTTTTAGGACAGGAGAGGATAAGAACAAGAAATGGAAAAAGAATGACTGGCAATCTGCAGATGAATACTCATGTATAGAGTAACCAAGAAGCGGGAAGGTTGGGCTGGTTAGGCCTCCAGACAAAACTCCTGGTGTAGAAACTGCATCTCTCAAACCTCACGGAGCATGATGGAGGATAAATGCTGGGGGGCAAATCAGTGGCCTCTGCCCTTGAACAGATACTGTAAATTGACTGGAAGGTATGAAGTAAAGCCAGTGGATTATTAGAAACCACTGAAACACTGTTCACAGCCTGTGAGCAATAGTGCAGCTGACAACTCCAGGGCTCACCCGTAAACGAGAGGAATGCCGCCAATTTAGTTTGCTTATTTCCTTGCACAAGATCTATTACTCATTTTACATAGGCTGTGTATGGGAGAACTGACTATCACCTTTTGGGAACTAAACTTACTCCTGTCTCTAACTTGCCAGTAAATTTCCTAGAGACCTTTCCCTGTCTTGAAAAATGCTTACATTGGTTGAAAACCAAGTAAGGCTTCAGTAAGGTTACAAGGAAGAAAAACTACTCTGAAAAACCTGGGGCTATCCAGGTCCCATAGAAACGAGAAAGATTAAAGCATGTAATAAATGTAATCCAATGCGCTGGTAAAGGAAATGCTGAAAACAGTTATGTCTGTATCTTGGAAGGATAAACTTTCCATCCCAGCACTGTTGAAAATGTTCTAAGACTTTCCTTGTGAAGAGAGATAGGTGGGCCCACTTTTTTTTTTTCCTTTTCTTTCACTTACACACTCCACAAGTGTTGCTGAGGTCAGATAAGTTATGTACAGTGGGTCTGCAGCACAGACGTGCCAAGGCATTCAGTCATCATTTGGAAAGCAAAGAGTATGTGTGAGGGTGTTCCTCTTTTCTTTTTTTTTTTTTTTTTTTTTTAAGGGAAAAAAAAACAATGTTTCTTTATGGAAGCTACATATGGGAGTAATTTTTAAAAAATATTTTAACTGCAGTGTCATGTCAGATGTTGTCAGTCAGGATGACCCACAGCAGTTTGAGACTCTCTGAGCTTCTGCGTATTATGTAAATATGCAGTACTTTTCCAGGGGTTCAAATCAATTCAAATAGAGATGAAATAGGGTGGGACCTTCAATTCTCACAGAATAGTATAGAGTCATCTCATACCAAGCAAAAAACTACACATTTAAAATATTAACCTTTTCTTTAACCCAAGTATAACTGTGTCCTGATGTTCTTTGTTTGTTGATCTTAGGACAGCGAAAATATGCTATGGAATGTGTAAGATTTCATATAATGTCATATGGGAGAAAGCCAAGGTTTGGTGAAAAAGAACAAGAAAACTAATGTGAACTACAGTCTTTGAGCATTCTTTTGCTAAAGCATAGTAATGGCTTATCATACCACGGTATTACTTATGCCATGTTTTGTAGTATGTATGAGACACATAATTTGTAAAAACAGGTTACTCAGTTAACAGCATTTGAAGAGAGAGAGCCACCTCCTTATCCTGGTTGACATTTTATTTGCAAGCATGTAGTTTGAGATAAAGTGTGAGTATGCAGGAATGTTAAACAAACTGAAACCAAATTCATCCCTGACATAACTCTAATGAAGCTAATAGAACAACACAAGGTAAGAACTTAGCATAGTGTTCCTCTATGATAAATTAAGCACTTAAATCAAAACACTGGCATTTTTTAATTCAAGCTCTGATTTATGTTAAGGCAACAATAAATACCTTCACACAATGTTCCTCTTATTCTTGAATATCCCTTTTGGCATATTGGGTCTGTAAAACAAACAGAAGTGAAGTTTCAGAATACTACAGTCCAAAACTCCCCATTAATTTATTGTGCAAAACTGATCATGTGAAACATTATCTAGTTTACTGCTATGAGAAGTCTGAGTGCTGAGACAGTATCCCAGTATTTTCTGAAATAATAAAGAGATAAGATGGGGCAACTACATAAACTATATAGAGTGTCAGCCTTTATCCTCTTTTGCTTCCCATGTGTCTCAGCTAGCTAGCCTAAAAGTGGTTACGATTTCTGTTTCATTTGAACCAATTAATTCATTTCACTCGATCACAGCACATTACAGCCCTATTTACCACGGATGAATGAGGATGAATTCTGTTAAGATACACAGAATTAAATTAACCAAAGATTTGAGCAAAGTAGCAGCTTTCAGGGTATAGAAATAACAACCCACACACATTTCTGCATTCATCAGCTCATCCCTGGGTTCCCAGCTCATCCCACAGTTCAGTAAAATTGTCAAATGAATATGCAGCAACCTCAACCCATTTTTTCACCAACTGTATGATTCTCCAGGTCATCAGTTAATCTACAGAGTACAATAACAAGGGCTACTCCCTCTCCTCCCTTCATTACCACACCAAAGATCCATTTGTTGCGAACATTTCCTTGGGATCTCTGGGGAACATGCATTTATTGCTACATCATTAGGAACTCCAGATCACTAATTATGACAAACCATGCTAAAGTAAGCCTGCCAGTTACAGACTGTAGGTGTGGTCCCTTCCCTTCAGCACTTAAACTTGTAAAATATGTACTGTAAAATCCAGTTAGAACTTTCTATAGCTCCATGCTTCCTCTCAAATATTAAGACTTCTCTTTTCTGGGACTGAATAAGGAATGACTGCTTGATAACAGAACAAATAAAGTTATTTGTCTAGTTTGTGCCCAACTTCTAGGACAATAATCTTGACCAACTTCAGAGGAAGAAAAATCCAAGGTTCCTGAGGAAAATTAACAACATTACCTCGTTCACATGGTGTACATGGGCTTCCCCAAGCAGCACCTAGTGAGGAACAGCACTGGGACTTCAGAGTTGCTCCATTGATATTTATTTCACACCTTCCATTGACTATGTTCTGCCAACAGGTACCCTTGACAGTTTCTGTTTGGAAAAAAACAATATATTTTCATGCAGATTCTCTAGAATTATGCATTACTGTATTTAGAAACACATGTGCATTTAACCATGAAAAAGAATCATCTTTTCATTATAATTTACCACATCAGAGCTAAATTTATTTTAAAATCTCTTAATTTAACCTTCTCTATGCTGGACTATAGCCTGAAATAATCCCAGCACAAAGTTCTTGCAAATCCTTGTTTATGCTTACTGTCCTTAACAGGGAATATGTCAATACCATTCAACATCCGAGTCCCTGTATTGATTATGACTCAGATTAGGGGCACATGCAGAAGAACAGAGTAGATATGAACCCTTGCTACATCTTCCATTACTTTACTAGATCCCCCAGTCTGGGGGATATAGGGGAGCAGCAGGAGATAGCTAAGGATCGGACAGCTGTAGTCCTACAGTTTTCCTCACTGACTAGAAAACAGCTATAAATTACTGTCCCAACAAAACAGGCAAGAAAGGAAATTACGAGCCCACAGAGTATCTGAGTCACAGCATTGTCCATGGATGCCCTTGAGCTGGCTTGGACTGTGCATAACTTTTTCATGCTCCATCTCAAATACAAAATTCTTTTCAGAGAGCAGATCCTAATTAGAACATGTTCACTTTATTACAGGAGAAATTAAGGAGGTGAGCACAGACCTGAAGTACTGATCATAGAATTTCTGTGTTGGTTAAAAAAATTTTCACCTCTCTTTCAAATTTGACATGGAAGCAAGCTCCCAAGTGCACTTTATGCCCCCATAGTACTGGTGAAAAAAAGCACTTTTTAACATTTTTTCTGTTATGTTTCCCACTAAATTAATCTACACAAGTTATTTTAAAGCATTTTCTTAACCTGGTGTACAATGTTTGCACGTCACTGGACATTTTTAACCAGCAAACATAAAAGGAATAAATACCTATGCAGATGGTTCTGGTTGGATCCAAAGTACTTTCAGGAGAACATTCACAAACAAAAGAACCTGGTGTGTTTTTGCACACTCCATTAACACAGGGGTTAGATTCACATTCATCAATATCTAGGAAAGAAACACACTGCTATTAGTGCCAGAAAACATTAACAAAAATACATACGGCTCTTTTCAGTTTAGGAAAAAGGGGGTGACCAATCTTGCTGATATTCCCCTCTTCTGTTATGAAACCCCTCACAACAGACTAGCAATGCATGTATCCCAAAGACACACTAACGCATTAGAACTGTCTGTGACTCAAAAAGGGTTCAAACTAGGGGCCCTTTGGCTCTGTTCCTCACACAACAGATTTGTAAAGCTTGGTTCTTCTCACCCTTGGCACAGTGTGAGCTCACTGGTAGTAGTAAATAGTGAGAGTAAATGCAGGCTATTCCATGAGGTTATCTAATCATTTCATTTTGGCTTGTCCCTCCCTCCTCATTCTCCTACTTTCCCACTGAATTTATTTATTGTGATTTTTTTTTTAGTTTTACACATTATACCTTCATGAAGGTTCAGAGTATTTCTGGCACAATCTGAGAACAATCCATATGAATAAAACTAGGATTAAATGGTGCGTTACCAATTACCTTCACACGTTTTTAGATCAGGAGTGTATACAAATCCTTTTGGACAGGTGCAGGTGAAACTTCCAGGGGTATTTCTGCATTGCCCATTGTCACAAAGCAGCATGTTCAGTGCACATTCATCAATATCTACAATGAAAATAAAGAACTTTTTAAGAAATAAAACATTTCTGGAATAGAAGTCAGGACAGAAATTCACTCCCAACAGCCACTTTTAAGAAGAGAAAAATAGGGCAGGGGGATGTGGAATATGAATACTGGATTCTTTTTGTAGACAAGAGGTTTGCACTAAGAGCTTGTATTCTCTTTCCTCACATATTCATGGTATGTGACAGCCACAGCACAGTTCAAAATAAAGCTGGGATTCACACTTTCATCCTGCTTTATTGTGGATTAGGTCTATGCAGTCTCTGAGTCACTGCACAGCAGCACCCACAGTCAAGAAAGAAAGAAGGAGAGGATTGGTTTGAAAAGGTTTGCTGAGAATCTTGGTCTTTAAATCACCATTTTTTCCAAGCTGGCTCTGAACTTAGATGTTATACTTAACAAGCTAATGTAAGTCTACACTTGCTTCAGAGATGAAACATTTAAATAGACTTGCTAGTGCTAAATTTAAGAAACCTGAGGAAATCTTTGGAAGAACTGCGGTCATTAGAAGAAGTTGCAAGAAGGCGGCAATGGGCCATGAATAGCAGGTGAAGACCAGGAGAGACCCAAAGAGCAGACAGGAACAATTGGCTACGTCAGAGAGGCCTAGAAAGTGTTGAGAGAAGTTGGGAAGTTTCAGAGGGTCAGCGCAGCAGCTGGGAACAGCAAAAGTGCTAGGGAAAGAAGGGAGACTTGCAGAATAAAACAGACCATGTGGGAAGCTTCACAGGAGTTCAGAAAAATTGAGAGAGGGCCAGGTGGAACATTACGGGAGAATGGGAAACAGCTGTGATGGAGCATGAATGTGGGCTCAACAGGGTGGGCTGGGGAGCATCTGGAAAACTCACAGATGGATTGGGAGAAGAGAAGAGATGCCATCAGCTACAAGCAAACACTGGAATAGGACATGGATAATTAAAGCCAAAGAAGCAAAAGGGAAAATGGGATGAATTACAGTGTGATTTTTATCTAAGAAAGAGCAACTCTTTTCTTTTTTTTTTTTTAAGATAATGGATAGTTTAGACTGGGATAACACCCATGACTTAAGCTATTTAGGTTTAAGTAGAGAATACAGAACCCAAATAAAACTATTATGTAAGCTGGAGATAATAGAAAGGAATTTAAGAATTTTAAGGTGGGTCCAGAGCTGGATGAAGGAGAGATTACAGTAGGATATATTAAAAAAGAGAATAATCACAATGAAGCGAGGATATTAGAAATGCTTTCAGGGATCAGACTTGGGACTGATCCTATAAAATATTCATTTTAATGCAGAAGTAAAAAATTAATTGAATCAAGAATTGTGGACAACACTAAGCTGGAAGCTATTACCAATACAGAGAATCAGGCAAAGCTAAATTAATCTTGACAACATGAACAAGAAAAATAAGATGAAATATAATCACCAACATTCAAAACTTTGCAATTAGGGACCAGCAACAATAACATGCTAGAAACCAGAACTCATCAGCTGAAGGCTAGTGAGCAAACTCTGGATGTAAGTCTCAATTAGAGGTTGACTTTGATCCCACAATATAACATGTATTTGAGAAAAGACTAATGCACACTAGAATCAGTTTAGGCAGGATATTCCAAGGGGAAATGGAGAATTTCTGGCACAACTATACAAGGCACCAGTCAGACTTCATCAGAACACTATACACTGGTCAGATCAGTCATGTTCAAGAGAGGGCTGCAGCCTCTATTTTTATGAAAAGAATGGAAGTATAGATTTGGATAGTTTAGCTGACAGAGTCTGAGAAAGGATATGATGATTCTTTATAAATACTTTGAGGATAAGACATTTCATACCAATGCAGTTTTTCCCAGTTGAGTCTACTTCATATCCAGGGTCACAATAACATTTGTATGTTCCATGCAGGTTCTCACACCTTCCATTTGGACAGAGATCAGGATCCAATAAGCACTCATTAATATCTACATAAAGGTAAAAAACCCAAACATCAGAGCAGTAGTTGTTGAGGGTGTGTTGGGGTTAATTCTCCAAACTAGAAAAAGACAGTTTCAGTATCATTTAACATTGGCAACTCCATATTTATAATTATGTAGATCTAATTGGCAAATTCACACCTAAATATTCACACTCAAGAGAAAAAAGCATCTCTTTATCATTAATTTATCTCTAGCCCATGGGCATTTAGGAAACTTTCAACTGTAGGGAAGAACTGGGATATTAAACTGGGGATCAGAGCTTAGATTTAGAGAGGCCCATGTACTAACACTCCCTGTATCTCCCGATTCATAGCATTTCCAGATGGCATCACTTGCCAAAGCATTAATATCCCTCCTTTCTGAGTGCTTTTCCCTATCTACTGCCAGCAAATCTACTAGTGAGCACTGGCTGATTTAAGAGTTTGCAGTTTCACAGTTCTGTGACTACAAAGCTTTCATTGTAATGATTTCCTTCTTCTCTGCAGTTAAACAAACCCTGGCCTATTTCGACAGATGAAGACATGAGTAAACTCAATGTTCAATATGGCTTTATTCTTCAGGATGATTTCACCTGAAATATGCAAATATGAGTTACATATAAAGTCATGTAGGTAATGACACTTCTCATAAATTTGTCATTATTTTATAATGACACTTACATATACTCCATGATGTGAACCAGAGAGGCTCCACTGGTGAAATGGTATGATCCTGAAACTCCATGCTCCATTCATTTCACCCTAAGCCTGTCTCCCATTCTCTTCTGTCACCATCCCCACCAGCATGGCTAACAAATTAAGGATATCAAGGTAACACTTTCAGACAAAAGTGCTATATATAAATTTGAATTACATTAGGTGATCTTACCATTTCCTCCTGCAGTCATGCCAGTTCCACTGCTACAAAGAGCCTGATATTCAGCTGGAAAAAATATTAAAAAACTTACTGGAATATTCTTTCTCAGCTCATTGCTTTCAGCATCACCATTTACAGTATGGTAATTAATTATTTGAAAGAAATAACATGCCTTCCAATTCTTCTGAAAACATTAATAACCTCACAGTATTCTGAACCTGTGAAGCATTTTAGCAGATTCAGGGTCTGAATCTGCTTCTGAAGATGGATGAGTAAAAACTTCACATGTTGAACTGTGGCATTTAAGGACAGACATAAACTTCATGCTGGTCCTCCTACACAAATGAACCATAACATATTCACAGCAAAATTCTCCAGAACTTTATGCCCAAGTCCTTGCCCAAGGTGCATGTTCAAATAGACCAGGAAACAGAATATTTTTTCCTATAAATCTGCCCCATATTTAAGTCCATTTAGCAAGACTGTCTTCATGAGTTCACAGGACATCAAGGATATCTTACAAAATGGTATACTTTGTTTATGTGCAACAACAAATTTGCTTACATAATAAATTGAGATTTCAAACCAGCTCCCTGCAGTCAGACACCTCCATGAAACCAAGGTCTTTTTAATTTACTGGCTTCACAGCAAGGACTGTGTCAGCAGAGTCTTGTTGGAAGAATTTTCCTAAAACACTTCTACCCATTGAAATGATTAGGATTGCTTTCTTGCCAGAGAGAAGTTCACTTGGTGAACAGACAACTTCACTTGTTGGTGATTTCAGTGACAGACTCAAGTATTTGCAAGAAACTGAAGTGGACATTTGTCTGTGCATGGACTACCCAAGGTGGTGAATAAACTACTTCAGATAACTTGAAGGATATAGGAGTCATGCAGCAAACACGTGACTGGCAGGTATACCTTATGGATTTGGATCTATGAATTAGCCAATTTTTTTCCATTAATAGCTTGGGTTAAAATTTATATTTTTTGTTATCTACATCTACCAAAATATGGTTTGTTGTCTGAAAATGTCCTGTTTGTTTTTAATGTGCATAACCAATCTGGGGCCAGATATTGTAATTTACTGTTGCTTTAAAAAATTATCTCCTGTAGTCTTAAAACATACAAAAATAAAAGATTGCTCAAAATATGTAACATATTATAGAACAATGTAATCTCCTGATTTAAGTTGTGAAGTTAATATAAAACTTTCTTCTACCTTTCTCAAAATAGTAGATGAACAGAATTCATAAATTAGAAGATTTACCAGTGAACATGCCATACCTGAGTTTTGTGCTGGGCAGGGCTGGCAAGGCTCTCCAAAGGCATAGTCAGTGCTGGCACAGCAGCATTCTGACTTTGTAACTGCACCCGTTAATGGTCTCACACATTGTCCTCTCTTGTAGCCACCATAGCATGTGCTTCGCATATGTGTATCTGGGGGAAGAAATCTCTCTTAATCCTGCCATAGCCAACTATCCTGCCATAAATTATAACAAGCATTAAATGTAGCTCGGGTGTCATAAACACCATAAAATAGCTGTCAAAACAAAGTCTCTTTCACTATTTCCCTCTGCTTTCCAGACACCTATACACACCACCTACTAGGGACAAGAAATTTTTCTTCCTCACGCTCTCAAGAATTAAGGCATACAATTAAGTCATTATATTTAATGACTTAACATGCATTGGTGAACCACTAGGCAAACAATAAATTCTTAACTTTGAACTAGTGAGAAGCTGTGGGGAAAATGGACAAAGTCTTTGCTCTTTTCTTTGCTTGTAAAAAGCCCAAGGAAAAGTCATTAGTGCTATTCTGGTACATAAGACTTCTTATGTTTATGTTTTCAGGTCCAGCGGTGATTTTTCTCTTTCTTTAAGAACTACCCCATAAATAGCTTTCATGCATATTAGTATTTTATAATCAAACACTTGTACAGAAATGGGCAGAAAACTGGGTACATCCCATGTTAAAAAGACATGACAGAGTAATTACATCTTTAAGCTTAGTGACAAATGAAGAATTTTACATTGACAGAAACAGGGCAAATTCTCACCTACTCAGAACTGATGCAGCACTAGTCACTTCTACTCTGTATAGTCTACCTGACCTTGTGATTTGACCCACACTTTTTTCCTCTTTAAATGAAAAGGAAATGAAAACAGAGCAAAATGGGCTATTACAGTAAACATTACAAAGCTATTATTATCCACTATAACTACTACCCACCATTCGATGAAAAAATGGTAAATTCTACATTCAAACTTGATCTGTCCATCAGACTAGCACTAATACCTTAACTTTGGTTAACTGTGACTCCATTAAGTTTCTTACCAACACAGACACGTCCATCCAGTCCTACTGCAAGGCCAGGGAAGCATTCACATCTGAAAGAGCCATCAGTGTTCACACAGCGCCCGTTCATGCATATTCCATCTGTCTCACACTCATTGATGTCTGTTGGAGAACAGAATGAGCTTTATTAGAAGTTAAAATACATAGTGTTCGATGCCTGGCTGACACTTGTATTTGTGCAGCTAATTTTCAATATATCCTATAGAAAAATATCAAGGGTAAATGGAAAGCAGTTCAAGTAAAGATTTTGTTAGGAATAATGATGAATTAATTCTTTGAAATAGAATAAGAAAATGCCAAATTCAGGAAAAATAAACAGAATAAAATTATTTTGCTCTTCTTGGAGAATAAAAGGGACTACATTTTCCTTACTTGTTCCCAGACGTACATGTTCCAATTTAAGGGTCATTCAGTAAAATCATAATCGGAGGAAGGAGGAAACTGTGGCTGCTAAGACAAAGGACTTGTGTAGGATATAACAGGACATTCCCTTTCCATATTAACAGTTCATGCTGCAAGAAATCAGTCCAAATAGCAAATTGAATCTTTCACCCCTTCACAAGGTGCCTTCACATGGCCACCAAAGAATTTCCTCTCATCCTACTGCACATCTGAATCTCCCCAGTCAGCCCCTGCCTGCAGCCCCTGCGTCTCTGGTGATCTGCATGACAATTGGGTTTTCCTATCAGATGCTCATTACAGCCCATTTTATAAACTTTCAATGAACAGAGTGCACTCCAGCCTTGAAAGGAATTCATTAATGATTTGAGCCCTGAGCAACTGCCCGGCACAAGCCACCATCTCTGCCCAATAATGGCACATTGGACAATAAGGCCCATGGCAATGAAATAGAGGAATGAAAATTTATAATATTAAACTATCACACAGAGATGTTAAACTAGTAAAAAACCTATATAGGCTATGTATCCTGATAATAGTAAGATCATTCTCTAGATGTAGAGAGCACACTATCATTTTAGAAATGACAAAGAGAAGGAGTGTTATAAATATTGTTTGGAAGTATGTATAACCTTTATAAAATAATCACTTCATAACAATTCTCCATGCTATATACAAGAGACAGTGTGTGTGACAATTTCCTTTTTTCTGACCTTAAAAGGGCAAATTGAGAGTGAAACACCTCTGTGTTTTACTTAGTTTGTATTGTTTGGCATAAAAAATGGCTTGTATGATCCAAGATTCCTTCTTCAAACTGCATTTTAAAATAAAAGCTATATTTAAGTACATGGGCTCAACTAATTTTTACTTCATCCTACAATCTTTTGTTCTGTTTCAGACAAATCTTAGATGTTTTTCCCACTTTAAATTTAGTCCTTACTCAGTGCAGGTAAAAACGGAGCTGGGATTCAAAATGAGCCCATGCTATTTAATGGTGTAGACCGTTATTTTGGTGAACAACACTGAACTCCTATAACAGATTCTCCTACAAGCAAAAAAAAAAAAAAAGCCGCTTTCCTTTTTAAAGGTTATTTCTAGAAACAGAAAGGCAAAATTACTTCTTTCCCATTTCCTGTAGTTCATTTTTTAAAAAAGGTTTTGTAACCTAGTAAAGGGAGAAATGTGTCATCTATTTTCTTTTGTACTGATTTACGAATGTGTTGGAAATACCACTATAGAATTTTTAAAGGTAAAGTGGGTCACTTAAAATGGTGCAAGTCAGCTGAAAACCTGGTTCCTGTAAAGATGGGTAAAAAGCCTCTGCTTTTACCAGACCTGAGATTCCACAGAGTAAATCAACTTCACCCACAGGAATAAAGTCCAAATTTCTAACCTTGAGAATGCTCCGCTGTCTTCTGTGATAAAAGTCACCATTTGGACGACTTAAAATATATTCAGCCTGGTTCTGGAAAGCCAACTAATGGATTCATTCTCCATGTTCAATGAGTTTTGCCTTTTCTGCTTAGCTTGCTTAGCAGTGCTAGCTGGGTACACAAAGTCCTCTAATTTTAAGCAAGAAAAATTTACTCAGACTACTAAACTACCATTTTCAATTGCCTTGCAATGACTTTTAATTTGGGGAATTCCTGTTGATCTAAAGATGAAACAATGTATGGAACAGAAATAATGCTTCAAATTTCTGCATGCCTGATATGTGTTTCTGAAAAATCATCATTGAAAGAAGCTAATGGTGAATAAATTTAGCATGTCTTTTATTTCAGGGAATATACAAGACTATGGTGTAACATTATTTTTTGGCATGTTATTTCAGAAAGTCTAAGTGGAATTTTTTACCAGACAGCCAAGCATATGCCCTGTACTTGTACTTAAATTCCAGTTTTATGGAACTAAGTGTTAATTACATTAGCCCCATCTTTGGATTAGAAGACCTTCCTAACAGTTGAAAACTCAGCTTGGAGGACATCAAACAAGACAGTTATAGAAGCAATGAGTTGCACTTTTCCATTCCTTTGTCAATCCCCTAGTTCTGCAAAAACACACATGCAATTCCCTATCAAAACTGCTCAGGCAGGAAACGAATTTTCTGCAGAAATGTCCATTTGTGTAAACACTCCCTGTACATCCAAGCATGACCTTAGAGTTTTGTAGCAATGGGGAACAAAGATACACAGACCTCCTTCTCGCTTGCTCCAAAGAGTATCACTTATTGCAACAAACCAAGCCTTTTTATGCTCTAAACTTCACCCAAACAGGCACACGCTGGCTGTCTGCCACTGTGGTGCGGCTGTTCATGTGTCCTTTTACCAAACCAGCTCTCTGATCCCATAGTGCCCAACCAACCACTCTCACCAACCAACCACTGCCCAACGCACAGGGTGACCACACACCAGCCCTGGAACCCAGTCTCTGGTTATATGACCTGTTCTTTACCTCGCTGTTAGCTGAACCTTTCCCAGAGTGCTTTCTATTGCTCACCAGAAGTGAACAGAATTTCTTATCTTCCACACCTTCCCCTTCTTTATTCAATCAATAAAAGCACAGCAAAAACAACTATGCCACTGACAAAGAGACACACAGCATAGGAAAACAAAAAGACAGCATCCAATATCCCCTGGAAGAGAGTTGCTTTTTCTGCATTGGGAAATAAATGGCTACTGTTCCAAAGTTCACATGGCCTGGGCTCGGGGGTGTGCTGTTCAGGCAGGAGGGAGTCCATTGGCTGGAAAGGCTGACTTTGACACTTCTGAATGTATTTCTGGAAGCATGGAGCAGGGAATAACTGAAGAAAGTAAGCAGGAACATAACAATATGATGGTGAGTGTAGTGAGACACAAGGCCTCTATTGGCAGGCTGCCTCTGCAAGCTTTCAGGCACAGCCATGTTCCTGGCAGCCCTACCCTGCTCCTGCTTTGGCCACAAGGGCTGGATGGTGATTAGGTCATTTTTCTCTCACTGGCATTTGTCTCAGAGGCGATCAATGTTTGTCTAGATGAGCAGGTAACCACTTTGTACCTGCTGGTGATAGAACACATGCATATCTCTCCCCTAGGTTAGTAAATCAGCTGGGCCTTGCCATTGCACACCCAATTGTGGATCCCTAAATAAAACTTTTGGAAATTGGTTCTGCACACAGATCTTCAGAGCAGTATCGCTCTGCCAGGGATCAAAATTGATGATCTGCATTCATAAAATTTAGTGTAAACTTGCATTACCTAAATGTTCTTGAGGAGCTGTATTCCTCTTTTTTGTTTTTGATAACATGCACTTCTCTGACTATGAACAGTAAAACAACGCCTCTAATAAAACAAAAAGCGCACACCAAGCAAAAATAAGCAAGGTAATACATCATCAACTGCCTAAATACTTTACTATCACCCAGGGTCTGCAATCACTGGGGAGCCTCATTTCACAGTGAGCACATGAAGGACCTTGCCCAGGAAAGGTTTCCAAGTTTACCTCGAAAAGGGGGTCCAGCTTTTATAAGACCATATCAGCAAGTCAAAGTGACTTGATAACATTTTTAGTGCAGAAACACCTGGGTCTGTTGGTATACTTCCCGACCAGCCAGGACCAGGGCTTGGCCAGAGCCTAGGCCTTGACAGGAAGGGTTTCCCTAAAATATCCTTTAAGCAAACCTCTATCTATATCAGTTGGGAATGTTTCTTAAAATTATACATTTCTTGCAGACAAGTAGCTAAATAATCAATGGTAACATGAACAACCTACGAACAACTGAAGGAATGCATAAATCCCTTTAAAAAACTCTATGTATTAACATTATGGTATATGGAATCACTAATCATATTAACTGCTTCTTGTGTAAAACTCTCCAAAGCCAACACTGCTGCACAAAGTCCACCCTGCTGAGTGGAACCACCTGCCTGAGTCATTGCATATATCCATTTATGATCTTCCTGTCACCTATTTCCATCCATGATCCTCTTGCCCTCACTGCACAATCCATCAAAAAAAAAAAAAAAAAAAAAAAAAATTACATGCATCAAAATAAGGCTGTAGCACACAAGAGTTTGTTGGTGTTAAAGGCAAGCAAACAACACTTCTGCAACAACTTGTTCGAAGGCAAAAAGAAAAAAAAAAATCTCTGTCACAAAATCTGCCAACACTGCGTGAAAAGCATCTGAACTCTGCCAAGAGACAACAGCCTGGCACACAGACAAACACAAATTACAACTCCCATCCATGATATCCGAAAGAGACATCATCAACTACAAGGTAAATTATTTTATCTAGACAACAAATGCACTGAACAAGCTCTCTGATCCCGTGGTGTCCATGCGTCTCGCCAACAAATCACTGCCTCATGCACTAGGCAACCACACACCAGCCATACAATTTGTTCTCTGGTTATATGAGCTGGTCTTTACCTCACTATTAGCTGAACATTTCCCAGAGTGTTTTCTGTTGCTCACCAGAAGTGAACAGGATTTCTTATCTTGCACAGAGTTTTAGCTTGTGTAAGATTTTAATGTATGCATTTGACAAACAAATTTGGGATATGCAGTGTCAACAATGAGTGTTTCACAGACTTGCAGTTCTGTAGGACACAAGTTATTTACTTTGCACATTTGGCATGTCAAAGGACTCAATAAAGACAAACATTAAAATATACAGAAGACATTATTAAAGATCAAACTTTTAAAAATTTAGTAACATGACTGGAGAGAGCTGTGCTCCTCTAACTGCTGAAGACCTGGCAATTGTTTCATGATACTTTGGGCAAATGGAAGAAAGGAGACAAATATGAAGAAGATAAAAAGTGTAATTTGGGTGTCCAGGTTTCAAAATCTGGTTTGATTTTGATCCTGTAACAATTTTAACACATAATAAATGTTTGCATGCTCATTCATAAAGAACAAGGCTTAGTGTAAGTGCAAAAAGCAGTGGGAGAAATCCTTCTTTTTACTGAAAGATTTGTTTCAACTTTCAGCAGGAATCAGTTGAAGTTCTCTGCAATTTCGGATAATTATTCAAATATTCCTCCTTTGATGGAGAGAAGTAACCTTTCTCTAGAGCCAGAAACCTCTTTTTGACAGTATCCAAACTCCTAGTCAGGAGGAGGCTGAACATCGTAACAGAGGTTGAACACCCTTGTGTTTTAAGTAGTCAGAGTTACCATCTTCTTGGGTGGTATTTCAGGGCACAGATTGATGTAATTTTAGATTTTTTTTTTTTTTAATACCAAAAGATACTCAAGGCAAAAATCAAGAGACACATTTGGTCTCATCTGAGCTTACATCCATGAGCCAAATCCTTGTTAATGACACAGAGAGCAGCCAGAGATCTCTGGGAACACAACTGGCTGATGTGCCATCACCTGATGGGCATTGAAGTCTCACTGACATCCCCCACACAGACCAGCTGGAAAACAAGCTTTGGCAAAGCACACACATCCCACATGGAAATCAGGTAAGAACTGAAATAAATGCCATTGCTCTAAGTGTGTGAAGGCTGCAGCCAACACAGCCAGCAGCTGTTAGGCTAAGGAGACATTTGCGTGGTAATGCACAATAGCTCATTTGCATCCATGCAGCAAATGGAAAAGACAACCTTGCTGTGGTGCTCATGTCTGCATCTTGGTCATACCAAGTGTGGGGCACTCCTCAGAGATGCTGTATTGTCTAGGAGCACCCAGACAGGAATGGGAGAAAAGCCCAAAAAAGGCAATAAGCCAGGATGTTTGGATGGCTGAAGGCAGAATACTTTCAAAAGCCAAACATAAAATGTGAGATATACTGGAACCATCTACAGAAGACGCCATAGGCAAAAAACCCAGAGTTTAACTAGGTCAGATTATGCAGTCCTTGTTCAAAGAATATTTCCCACTGGCTGGTTGGGGTGGTTGCTCAACAGTGTGGAGAAGACTGAGTACTGTCTTGCACAATGACAAATAATTCCAGCTGATCAAAAAAGCGTATCTGCTGAGAACTCTGCCCCATACCTCTTGTTCCCAAGAATCACAAATAAGGTTATTCTTGAAGCTACCCAGAGAGACATGACTCCCAAGTTTTGGGAACCTATAATTTATTGTGCTTACCCGTGCAATAGCGTCCATCAGATGCTAACTGGAACCCTGGTTTACAAATGCATTTAAAACTGCCATCTTCATTGATGCACATCCCATTGAGGCAAATGTTCCTGATGCTGCATTCATCCATATCTGAAAATGTACACGATAGGCATAATGCTCATAATGTTTAAGCATAAGAACTGTTACTGGTTATATCCAAAAGATAAACCTTAATTTTTTTCTAAGTGTCAGAGCTATAATGATAATGAGAAACATATGATGGGACATACTGCACTGTCCTAGAGGATGTGTCAAAGCAATGACTCCATTTTTCATAACGAATCATTAACATAAAAAGGAATGAATCCAAAAAAAGCAAAGAGAACAAAAACGGATGAGAAACTGGACAGCTTAAGAACTTCCAGTTGGTAAAAGTCATCAAAAAGTGAGAATGGATGTAATTAAAGAGGGTTTGACATCTTAATCTAAATAGAAGTTAGGTTAGAAGCAGCCTCCTGTTTGGAATGTAAATACAATTTTATGTTACTAAGAAGACCTGAAGGGAGAGGAGTGAACATTTGGGTTTGGAGTGAAAACTTTTATAACCTCCACTGGACAAGTCTAAGATTTATGATATGGGAGAATTCCCAGCACTGTGCTCAAGCATAAATTCTGTGGGCACTGCCATCCTCAACTTCCATTTAAAATAAAACCTGCCCTTTCCTTTATTCAGCATGACAGGCCATACAAAAGGGTACTTACTAATTACAGCTTCATGAAAGCATTATTCAACCTCTGAGCTAATGGGATATCATGGAGGATTCAAATAGGAAAAGGTGGAGGTCTCAGACACTGTTATTCTGAACTCTGCACAGTTACTCACAAAATGGGAAAGGAAAAAAAAAAGGCAAGTACAGAGAATTCTGTTCTTGATTTGAGTAAGCTTTTATATCCTCTCAGTCTTTACTTCGTCCTGGCGCAGATGAAATCAGTTTCGGATGTTACATCCAAAAAAAAATCAGTAGTATTTACCATTTTCATCTAAAGAGTTACACACAGTTACATTAAGGTATGGCACAATGCCATGGTCTTTACTGATTAGTGTATGTGCATACAACTCAATGCATTACAACGCCAGAGATGAAACTGTTTCATAAGTGGATGCAACAGACATTCTGGCAGCACATGCAATGGAATTAAAAATGTTTTACCAGACTGCCGATGTCCTGGTTTTTATTACTATTAGCACATGGTATTTGGTGGGAAAGGAAGAAATCAGAATAGAGAGTTTTTTCCTGAATAGTCTTATTTCCAAATATATTTAGTCAATGTACTTCCATAATAAGATATTTTAAAAGCAGCTTATGGTGGTAAACTATATCAAAAAAAAGAGTCAGGAAAAATAGAGTCTTAAAATGTCTGTCTCTACCAAGGATTAACAGCATCACTACTAGCACATAAAATCACTGGATCATAATGACATTACAATATATTCAGAATCGTGCTATTTTCCTTAATATTGCAGCTGTCTTGGACAGAAATTACACTTCTAGACATAGTGTGTTTTCTTTTTACTTACAGGCTAAGTCAGACAAAAATAATTTATGATTTAAAAAAAAAATCATGTATCTATCCCAACCAGGAATTTTGGCATAAAGTCTTTGAGCTGAATCACTGAGATAATATTCTGCCAAAAATGTTTCTAAGAACAGTGCTTGAAATTCTTTTAACGTATGAATAGATCATTGGGAACCCTCCCAAGGACCTTGGGAAGCATGATAAAGAACATTCTTCTTTTTTCCCCTTTACTAAAGGTCTGGGAGGTAGGAACACATCAATTATGTTTACAAATTTTTGTTAAAACAATTTTTATAGGTCAGACCAGCCTGCATCTACATAAACCACATTGCTAGTCACCCAGTAAGATCCCATAAAGCATGCTGTTAAGCACACAGTAAAATCAGGCAGCATGTGACTTGTGCTATGTTTTAAAATGTACCACTCCCATCAAAGCAACTGCATTTTGTGATAGTGGTATGTGCTATTTCTCTTGCTGGACAGACATCCCGTTGAGGATTGCCAAACCAAGGCTCCAGAACTGGCTGCAAAAGACATTTTATTTGCCCTCCCAGATACAGCAAAAGGTATTTGGATATCTGACTCATTGCTCCTTTCCTTCCCTCCCACCAGGGGTCCTTTTCTTTTTCATTTATGTGAATAACCTCTTGCAACTGTAATTACTGATAGGGAATAACTTCAGAAAAGTCTTACCTTCACAGTTTTTCCCATCAGCTGCCACTTGAAAGCCAGCATTACACACACAGTGAAAACTGCCATCTGTATTTATGCATCGTCCATTATTACAGATACGACCATTCTGTAAGCATTCATCGATGTCTGAAAGCCAACCAGAAAGAAAAATAACATTTTGGGAGATTCCTTTTTAATACTCAAGAGAAATTTTCCCCATTTGCCCTTCCCACAGATTTTTAAACCCCCATGGAAACTGTATTACCTGAAAAATTATTGATATTTTGATTTTCATAACTGAACATTATGGGGGTGGAAAATGTTTGTCAGCTTGAAATTTCAAGTTGCTGTGAAAGAATTTCAGTGATCACTACCCTGCAGCTTTCTCAAACAATAATCACAATTTCTGCAGTTTTTTTTCTGCTCATCATTAAAATATTTTTACTGAACTTTAATTTAACAGTACCTAACTACTTAAGGAAAGATGTGGTAAAGTGTGTCTTTTGCTGCTGCTTTGTAAGATAACAGGAAAGTACAAGATTTTCCCACCTCAGAAGAATTTCTCCTGCTTACTTTGTATTTGAAACATCAGATCCTCATTCCCCTCTCTCTGCAGGAGGTGCTTGGCAAGTGCTTTGGAGGACCTGAAGAGTGATATCACACGAGGCTGGCAGCTCTCCCTCTCCTCCAAAGGAGGGGAGAGGAGATGCTGAGACAGACTGTCTAGACATTTTTCAGATTGCTCAGTATTCTCCATCAAGGCCTGGACCATCTCCCAGAGATTCCTGCACACAGGGGACTCTGCTCACAGAGATCACAACCAGCCATGCAGACCTGTCTATTATGCACCCACGCTTCCCAAATACCCTGGGGGTGCCCTTCCCTGAGCCCTGTCTGTGGAAATGCATTACTGCACTTCAGGAAGAAGTGGAGCACAGGGTGTCCTCCCAAATGCCCCTGCTCTCTGGACACTTAGGCCAGGGGAGCTGATATTTCTTGATAGTGTGAACCTATACTTGCCTTCTTAGCAGCACGCTAGTTCTGTGAAGAGTCTAAGAAATCCCTGAAAATCACTGTTTTGCAAGCAAGCAACCATGCCAGCAGAGGCACGAGCTGCTCAGTGACCACTCACCGCAGCAGCAGCTTGCAGCCCTCCACCAAAAGTGTACAGGCTTGATAAACCTCATTTGATAAACAAGCATCATCAAGCAGCAATGCATATATGTGAGTTTCCTCTCTGCTCAGTCCCTTTTCACCCCACTTTTCTGACCCTTGATTGTATCCGTGTCTGGCTTCAGCTACTCCACCAGCTTTCTTCCTTAGGACAGATAGAAATGCTACAGCATCTCAAGGCCTTTTAATTTTTAGAGCTGGTTTTGTATTTTTATGCATCTGATGCCATTTAAATGTGTTGAAAATTAATACTGAACCTCATTGCTCTTTACATACATACACAGCTAATCAGAGTCCCACTACTAGTCCAACGTATTTCTAATTTTCAAATGAAATATCACCATTTTTCCTCCTCAGAGAAACTTGCAAAACATCAAAGTTCCCTCTCTTAATGAAATATCCAAAACTGCTGTCATCTCCCTGTAAGACCTGACCTCCTCTCATCAGAAATGTTGAGCAGATTATAGTAACCACTTAGCTGTTAAAGCACACAGTTATAGCTAATCATCATAAAATTTCACCTTTTTTGAGGTCCATTTCATATCCTCTCTTCTGCAATTGAGAAGCATTTTTGTTCAAATCATTAATCATAATATGACTTTATTCACCTATGTCTCCAATTAGGATATTAATTCAGCCAAGCTCATACTAGAATTTTAAGGAATCCTAAGAATGGATGCATCAGTAGCTTGCAATACAGATTGCAATGTTTAGTCACCAATCAGTCATCATGCAGAAGAAACCCTCCCATGGAACCTCAGAGCAAGGAATAAACAAACATCTGGTCATTATGGAGATTTTTTCAAGAGCTTGAGAGACTTTGTAAGGAACACATTTCCAAAAGCACATCAGCACAGATATATCTGTACATGCAAAAAAATAAAATCTCAACATCCAATTCTACAGCAAATGCTGATTTAGCAGGCACCAGTGCTATATGTACATTTTGCCAAATGCACCCCACTAGCCTTTTTCTTTTTCCTATACTGGCCCTAAAAATTATTTTAGAAAACAAAGATTCTGCACATCGCAGCATTTTCTGCTCTGTCTGTCAAGCAGGCACAGCTCCCATAGACTGCAAAGGAACTGCTAAGTGACCACACTTAAATGCCATTAAGCTACTGGGCTTCTGACAACCATGTGTTTGTGTAATGAATCAGTCAAATTAAAAGTGTGTGACAAAAATGACTCATGAGTAAATTCATCACAGCTGAGACTCCCCTTCAGCACTCCCTCACCACCAGTCAGCTGAACTGTGAAGATGCTTCCGCAACACGGCTGCTTGGCAGCAATTAGGTCAAATACTCCCCAGCAACAGGCAGCAGTGGTGCTGGCTCTGCATGTCTTCCTGGACCAGAGAGCGAGCTTCTGTACCACAAACACCTTTCTGATTCACAAAAGGAAGGAAAGAAATGCACACTAATACAGGTAACTTTCTTCTGGCTTTTTAGAAACTTTCTGCTTTAGACTGAGTGCACGCTCTGCACCCTGCACCCAGTGCAGGAAGCAAAATATGAAGACAAGCTGTGACTCTGAGTATTCAAACATCCTGTTTCATTTAGATGCTTCATTTCTTATGGCATATCAAAGCAATCATTTATTCTTCTGCCAGAAATCTCTCATCATGCCTTAATTATAAAGGACTGCATCCATCTACCTTTACAGTTGAATCCCTACCCCAGGTTGGGAGTCACAAAACTCTGAGAGGGTTGTTGATCACTGAGGAGCTATGTGGTCCCACTCCCGTAGGAAGACAGGATGAAGACCATCAGGACTAGAGTTGAGTCAGATCTTCAGAATAACTATAATGAATAACTTCTGAGGCTTCCCCATCTAGACTTTCCCTACCTTTTTTTTTTTTCACTACTTTTCCATATCTAAGTTTTCATTGCTGCAATTTATGTTGAGCTGTTTCTCTGGCAGTGAGCAGAGACAACACACAGGCAGTGTAACCTTATATTTACCCACTGGAAGTTTTATCTTTCCCCCCAGCTTCCTTAGTCTTTTATACATAAAGTGTTTCTCCAGTGAAGGGATGCTTAATTGTCCTTTAGATCTTCAACCAGCAAAAGAAAATAGTCTTAATATTAAAAAAAAAAACCCAAAAAGACCTCAGAAAACCAAGAAAATATGTATCTTCTATTTCAAAGCCAAAAATAGTGCCAAGATCCTTCTAGCACAAGACAAAATGCCTTTTCTCGTAACCCAGTCAGTGAACAGCCAGCTCCAGCAGGTCAGTCATTTTTACTGCCATATCTGAATTTCTTTTTTTTTTTAAACTCCCATATTTGACCCATCTGTTAAATTTTGCTTGAAAACTATTTTCCCTCCTGATACGTAGACAATAGCAGATGTGGCTGTATGCCCGTTACCTCGGCACTCTGTTCTGGTGGCCGTGCTCTGATACCCAACACGACACTGGCAGATGTAGGATCCTTGTGTGTTCACACAGTCTCCACCAACGCATGGATTCCTTTCACATTCATCAATATCTGTGGAACATGGACAATACAATTTTATTACCACACTGGCTGACAGTTATTTTTGCCTGCAGGGGTATTTTGTCATTTTGTACTTGGAGAAATAGTGCCCTTCAATCCCTAAGAAAAGGGGACATCACTGAGATCCCAACAAAAGACCCCATGTTTTAAGATAAACAGGATCTGGGAAAAATGTAATTTTCAGTAAAATACTGCATGTGTGAGAGGTAGAGGCCTTAATCCTGTATGTCCACATTCCCAGCTCCACTGAAGATTTTGACAAAACCAAAATCTTGCCTATAAGAGACAGTTAATCCTTGCTTCTATCGTTGAGCTCTTGCTGAGTTCCAAGCTTAAATGTCTCAAGAGCCCAACAAGATACTACTCATGAGCTTAAAAAGGACTTGTACATTCTACTAAGCCTAAGTTTATGATTTTTTTTAACAATAGGTCATTGCATACTCAAAAAGCTGGTAGCATTATAGAGAGATCATTTTCAATAACTAATAAACACATTATAGTCGTGGGTTAGTAAAATAAGAAATCCTTGCTTCTGTATAATTTTGTTACAGGATTTGTTAAATACTGTTTTAAAGGCAAAATTGTTGTAAAAATAAGTTTGCCATTGAAATCAATCCGTTTGTCAAAGTCTCTTTACTGGGGTTTTTTTTGGAGGTGGGGCTCTTCTATTTAAGAACTCAGTTATTACATTGTGTGGAGAAGAATGTTTTTTTCTCTAAAATGAAATTCCCCTCTGTGATTTACAGCAGCAAACCACATACCAAGGCATTCCTCTCTACCATGCAGTTGGAATCCTTTGTTGCACTCGCAGCGGTAGCTCCCAGGAGTGGGAATACAACGTCCATTTCGGCAGAGATGTCGGAATGCTTGGCAATAGTCAGTTAAGTTCACCGGCAGGATTGCTGAAATAACAACAGTTGGAACAATATTTTAATAGTTCATCATAATAGCTTCTGATAATCTACAACTTGAGCAGGATTTTCCATTAAAAATCAGCATTTACCTTCCATTGTAATGTGAATTACATAGTGGAATAGGAGAGAGAAAATGGCACTTTGACTCTTAGAGATTTGTTTGAAAGCAGCTAACAACCACAGAAATTTTCACTGAGGCAAGTCTGGTTGTGTTTTCATCTTTTGTCCTGTCAAAGAGGAACATTGTCTGCTCATACCTAGAGGTGAAGTGGGTGTGTGGCACTGCAGGGACTCTCCTAAGAGCCTGGAGTAGCAAAGAGCAGGCAGACTGGTTCATTATTTTCGCTTTGCCAGATAGCAGTGAGGAGGGCAGGGATAACCCTGGGAATATGCCTATACTGTCTTTGGCAGGCAGGCATGAGCTGGCTCTGTCCCTACTACCAGCTGACCAGAAGCTGTGCAGCTACGTCAGTGCAGTGTCAGCCTGAGCTAAAATACTTTGCCTCTTAGGCTTATTAGCTCAGCTTGGTGCTGAACCAAGACTAAATAGTTTCAGCTGGTGCCAGTGCAAGCAGAGACTGCTTGCATCTGCACAGAGCATGGGCAAAATCAGCTTATGTTTACTTGCAAAAGAGTATGTGGCTATGCCAAATGATTTCAGGTGGCACATGCCTACTCCAGACCACATGGGCATGTAGTAAATTCTCTGAGCAAAGACAGAAAAAGGGCTATATTAAATTGGTATGTTACTCTATATTGGTAGTCTGCACTGCCTTCCTTCTTACTTTAGGGAAAATTAACTCATCTATGTGTATCACTAAAATAGCTCTTTCTGTGCACTGGGTTAGTCTCCAGTGTCCAGCAGAGTTTTGATCAGTACATTTCCTACCTGGCCAAGTGCAAGTGAGGAAAACAACCTGAAAGAAGTTGCTTTCTCTCAGACAAGCTCTTAAATGTAAATATCTTTCACAACCTAGTCAAAGAGCTATTCAAACTCTGCAGTGCTGACATGCAGCAAAGTTCACAACAGCCTTAAAATAACAGTAATGTAACTACTACAATACAGGAGCCACAGTACAGACAATGAGAATGTAATTTTTGAAACCTGTCTTATCAGGGAGAACACTACTAATGAGGTAGGTATCTTGCCACAAGGTACACGGTAGGCAGGATCTGATTAAAAGGATATCCAGAGCCTCATGTCCACATACAGTATGTAAAAGACACTAACAGCTGGAGTGAGCACACTGCTCTTGAGAAAGGCATGTTTTTAAAGAAGCTAAATGCACATGGTGCAAGGAAAGGTTATTTCTTTCTCTCTTACGATGAACTGGTGGAACCCGAGATGGATAGATGATTTCTGGATGTGGAGGAGGGTAAACATCAGGAATGAGTGGCGGAGGGATGATGTCAGGACGGGCTGGAGGAAGGTCAGGTCTTGCTGGCAGCATAGCAGCTACTGTGCACAATTTACGATACTCGTCTGAAACAAGAAAACATGAATGCTGTTTTAGACTCTTGCAGCCTGTTCCATTTAATACAACACTCCCCCTTTTTGCAGTGTTTCAGATTAGCAAGAACAAATCTTAAATAATCTGGAAAATGTGAGCCTATATGTTTTCTTCATAGCACCAAGCTTTGCTCTCTGAATTGAGTCATTAATCCACAGAATCTCAACACTACTTGTCAGAAGACTGCCAGTAAAAAGGTAACAGAACTGACATTCTGGACATGAAATTGAACAGTGAGGCAGGGACCTGATCCTAATCTACTTAGTCTTCTTTCAAGCAAAAATCTTTGGTGAACTCAGTGTGAAGTTTAACTAAAGAAGGACTTTTGGATTTGATCCCAAGTTAATTTAATCGAAAGCTTGCCACAGAGTTAGAAAAATACTGAACAGGGAAAAAAGCCCAGCTTCAACTGGGTTTCTTAAAAGGTAGCCTCCTAAAACAAAGAAATACAAATATAAGCAATGAGGCAAAACCAATTAGAGAATGAATATACTAACACTATTTCCCTGGGAAAATTAAGTTTGCCAACAAAAGCAGAAACCAAATAAGGTGCAGTCTAAGCAGTGTAGCCAAAGAGAAACCAAGTCAGATCCACAGAAAGTCATCCTTTTCCAGGTGATGGGAAAATGATCTATTTTGCTGTAAGCACAGTCTATGGTGAGTGTGTTGCATTCTCCTATTCTTTAGCTCTAATAGTGGCATCTCCCCTACTGCCCCACTTTTCCTCTTGCCCATGACTCTTTTGTCTTCGGGAAGTCTGGGTTTGGAACTTGCAATCCAAAAAATGCACACAGAGTATCACAATTAAAGACCACATTCCAGCTGACCTAATTCATGTTCACAATTTGTGTGCACACAAGTAATTATTTGTGCAGTATCTTTGAACTTCAAAATTTAAAGTCTGTGGAACAACAGGGAAGAGAAATTTCATAATGGGGGAAAAAATCTAGAGATTAATGAATTCCTGAAACAATATGAAAAATGAGAACAGAAAAATAAAGTAAATGTTGGGAGAACTAAGCTGGATATTTCAGCCTTCAACACTTTCATCATATTTGTTTCTACCTGTAAAACACATTAGAAGCTCTTCCTGAATCACAGAGAATTTGTTGAACAAACGTCATAGCCTAAAGTTCTGCTTTTCCTGGTTATGATGTTTGCATTTATTTAATGCTGTTGGGTGATCAGTTTGTTTCATGTGTCACTGCATTTCACTCTATTGTTCCTTTTAGTCTTTAAATAGTGTCAATGGTAAACCCTGTTACACCACATAAACAATTCCTGCCATATTATAAAAAATTACAGTTCAAGCCTTTTTTATTACAACTTTAATTTCCATGTGTAATTTCCAGCAATTCTGTAGCTACTATTTTGTAGTAGCAACTGGGTCTGCTGCCCACATTTAAAATGCAACTATTAGGTTACATTATGCAGCTAGTGCTCCCCTTTATATTGCAGTAAATTTCCATTTCAGAGTTAAAGATGCTTTGGGCCACTGGCAGCTCTAAATTCCTTGTCTTGCTTTCTCAGGATACACTAAGTAAGGAATATCTGAACTTGATTAAATAATGACAGCAATACCTTAAATGCATGTAAAGCTTTTCAAATCATTTCAAAGCACTTTTAAAAAGAGTAATTTATAGTCTCAATTTATATCTCAGGTCAGAAGCAAAACCAAAAAAGAAGTGGCATGTAACCATGATCTGGAAGACCTTGCATGGATTTATGAGTCAGGAAGTCCTGGGTTCTAGCTCCTTCTCCATGACGTCTCAGTCTGCAGCTTTGGCCAAATTACTTTACTTTTCCACCAAGTTTACTCACCAGTTAGATATGAATAATTAGAAAGTATTTGAAGAAAGCAAGAACTGTGTTAAGACTGAAAAATTTTTCCTTGTCTTCCTATTTCAGATGGTTATCAATAGAGTGCACTATGTTTTTAGCATTGTTCTAGCCAGTTTTCAAGTTTTAACATGCTAAAATGTTATTAATGAGACAGTGACAGAAACAGAAAGTCTTCCAACAGTTCTGATTGTAGATTTCTGCTCCAGTATTACACAGTTTCACTCAAAGGATTAAAAACAAGAATAATAAAATCTCCCATATATGAACTCTGACAATTTCTTCAGTTACACTGCTATAGTGTTACAATCCCATTCCTCCATAAACTCTGCACCTCCCTCAACTTCCTCTCCCATGAATTCTTAAATTTCTTGTATTCTCCTTTTCTAAAGGACTTTATTAGGTCTCCAGTCCTAAACAATCTCAAAATCAGCTTCCCTCCAGTCCCTCATACTTAGTTTAACAATCTTCACCATCACCATCTTCTCTCAATTCAAGTGATACATTATCTGAGGATCTCAATACACAAGGAGGCAATAAAGAATTTTGGTAGCAGAGAGAAATTATCTTCTGTGTCAAATTTCAGGAAATATATGGCACCTCAGAAAGCTTGTCATGAGGAAGGAAATCCTGGTTTCCCAATGATAATGAAAATGCAGAGGGAATAGGGATGTATTAGAAGGGTCTAGAAGAAGTAACTTGATCTTGAAAAGGATGTTGAAAACAAATCTGAAGCAGGTAAGGTCAGAGTAACTTGACTACAAAACACTAATTAGCAACAAATAATTCTTTGTCTGCTTGCCCTCCTGGAGGTCCTGAGCACTCATAGGGGGCTTTGCTTGAGCAGAGGACTTGGACTAAACAATCTGCCAAGGTGCCCTTCAGCCTTATAACCATTCTGTGTAGTTCTTTAATGAAAACACTACAGATAAAAACCAAACAAAAAGAAATCACTGCTAATTCAGTGTTCAGCCATGCTGACGAGAGCTCAGGTGGGTCCATACCGGTGGATCGGATGGGGCACATTTCTGGAGCGGTGGCAGGAGCGGACGCCCAGCAGCGGCCGCTGTCACAGCAGCACTGCATCTTGGACAGGGGCTGCGGCAGCTGATTGCCACAGCGCCCGTTGCTCAGCGTGGAGAAGCAGAATCCAGGGCGCACGTCTGCCAAGAGAAGGAAACAGATGGGTGACTGTCAGTTCAATGGGGAACGTGGCTTTCACAAAAGGGAAAGGTCCCATTTTTCTGGAGTGATTTGCATTATCAATGGCATAGCCCTTGCAACATTACAAGAATCAGAAAAACAAAAAAATCTAGACAATATTTAGGCTGCATATATTCAGTATATAACAATATATGCTTCCATGGCCCTAAAAAAATAACTGCAGTGTCATCTTTATTAAAGGTAGAACCAGATCAATTAAGTCTTTATTTGAAAGCACTGATGCACGGCAATAAATTCACAGCCTTGCAATTCACAAAGCATTAGTTCATTTTTCATTAGTCATGGCTTCCCCAGCTGAAGTATGTAGTGATTTGACAAGATATAGTCTTGCAGGCAAGAAAGTGCAACACAGTTTTAACTGGTGCAATCACACTGTTTATGGAGATCTGTTGGCTTCCTGTCTGAAAAGGATCTGCATGTATCGTACAAAGAATGTCCTGTACACTGATTTTATATACTCAGCTCTGTGCAATGTTGTTAGAGATAGGTCAGCTTAGAGAAGGACAAGAAAATGTGGATGGGACTAAAAAAAAAATAATAAAAAATAATCTTGTGATAGCACTGAAGCTTTAAGGAATTGCTTCACAATATTTCACATCATGCCAAACTCAATATAAGCTGTAATGTGATTTGACGCTGCATGATAAACCAGACCAAGTTTGTTTCTAAAATATACAAATAGTTGCTGTCAAAATGTAGTGGAAAAAGTTGCAGATCTAGTCTTAAAACAGAAGACATCATTCCCTAAAGAAACAGTACTTCAAATATCCAGGGCATGGTGAATTCATCTGTCTAGTACCAGTGCTTTCCAGAATTCACTAGCTACACAAATGCATATAAAAAAAAACAGGGGAGTTTTTTACTATTTTGAGGAAATTGACATATAATGATATGTTGTGAGAATCTGTGACAGTTCTGCCTTTGATTAGCTGGAACCCTAAACATGGATATTACTGACAATACAGCTAAAAGAGTCAGTTGGCCTTTATCTCCAAACTTTATTTATATCACTCATACTATCATATGATGGAAACCTGAAACAGAGAACAAAAAAATCAGGTTTCAGTTCTAATACTGGTTCTCCATTTTCTCCTGGTGCCCAGCTAAACTGCTACACATATTTACTCCTTCATCTACCCTCTTAAAAATCAAATAGAACTCCTTGGAGTTGAAACTGTTCTCCAGTACCCCTGGAGAGATACTCAGTTGTTTGGTGTGATGGTGGGGTGGATGGGAAGAAGGAAGTAATCTAACTGACCTAATCATCATCTTTTGTAATTCATCCTTCTCCATTTTAGTCAGTACCAAGTTTTGAAACATTTAAGGGCAGTAATGGAAAGTGGAAAAGGAATCTACATGGGATCTGTGCAAGTACACAATGTGCCATGAAGAGATAAGCACACAGCAAACAGCTTTATCTACCTACAATTTTAAGAGTGTGTCCAATAGCCACATCATTTTCAGAAAAAAAGCCAGTAATTTTATGAGAAAAATACCAAATCTTTCCGTATTTCTAATCAGAAGGTATTATTTTTACTTTCCCCTGCCTTTCTTTTTCTGTTCCAAATGGTAAGAACACACAAACCAGGACAAGAACAGCAGGAAATTACTTTTATCTGTTTCAGTTTTTAGTATTTATTGTTTTTACTAAAAATTATAGTCTTCTGAAATGGCAAAAAATCACCACAAGACTAAATTTCAATAAAAACGTGTCTCTCAAAAAGAAAAAATGTAAAAAGAGGCCATCAGAAAGTAACACAGACCAAACAAATTTATGTCAGCTGGAAGTATGGGCTAGCAACTTTCTTCATTGCACTCTTCATGCATTTGGGATGAGATGCCCTGCTCTTGTTTCTGTTCTTCAGCTCTAGGAGATAATATCTTTGCTTTGTCTATTCTTATTTTTAAGATTTGTAATAATGGAGCTCCTGGTGCATCCTTTGGATATCTGGCCCCAGTGCTGCTGAGCTGGAGTCTCCTAAGGGATACATTTCTCAGAAGCATTTCCTCCTCTCTAACAGAACAGACACGTTCAGCTAACACTTTTCACTAAAGACAGGCATGTTATAATTAAATCAAGAGTACATGTTTTGCCCAGCACTAACACAGATCTGGGCTCTGTCCCTGTGAATATGGCAAGTATGAGTCTGCAAATTAGAAAAGAATCCAAAATATTTGCAGACAATTGATAGTGCTTCCCATTTAGCACATTTTGCCTTGAAGACAAAGCCAAAATTTCAATGATGGCTCATAGTCTGACATATTATTTATTATACCTTGTCACCATTTAAAACTCCAATTCTTTAACTGAATTACTTCAGTCTACAAATACAGGGGGTAAAAATGCTGAGAAACTGCAGGAATATGACATGGGTGTGAATGTTGGGCAGCCCTGGCAGAGCAGTGACTATAAAAAGTAAAGAACAAATGCAAGTTGTGCATCTCTAGAAAATTTCTTTTACGGAAAGGTAAATCTTGCTCACAAATATTACGTACAGGCAGCAATCAATGGTTTAATGATCCATAGCAATTTAGAAGCTATTAATCTGAAGCAAAAAAAGCAACTTAAGTGTACAGTATGGATCAAATCTACAGAAAAGTTATTCTTGGTGATGGAAGGATAGCAGTTTATTTCTTGCAGCCTACAGAAATTGAATGGCACCATTCAAAATTAACCATAACCCAAACTACTTGCAGGTCTCTTGGGAAAGTTAGTATTAGTTGGTACTGATCTCTACGAACTTTGGGATTCTTTCCATTTTTTTTCCAAAATTATTTCCTACCAAAAGTACTAAACAGGATGTTGTCTTGGTTCCTAGTGCTGGCACTGTGTAAGAACCTTTAAATAAATATGCTAAAACTGAGGAAATAAACCTTTCATTTGATTTTTGCTCAAAATTCAGCACTGGCACTGAAAAAATAAATTACTGCACAAAAATGAGAAAAAAACCAATTAATTAACTACTAGACCTGCCTCAGAGCAGGCTGTATACTTCCCAGAAGCATTAACTTCTAACATTGTTCTTTCAGAGCTTTGGCACTGCAGTGGCAGTCATTTCATTCACAAAGCTCTCTGGTTCCCAGTCCAGCCTTTGGAAGATGGGCTCTGCTCAACTACAGTGAAAGCCAGAGAGAACAGTTCTGCCAAATCATCAACGTCATAAAAGCACATAAAAATATCCCATACTTGGTTTATCACATTAGTTCCTTTAATTACAAAGGCCTGCATTAGGGTTTTAACAGTTGGAATGCAAATTTGCTTTTCCAAATGAGTGCTGAATATAAACCAGACTAAATTAAAGACAAGCATGAGTGCAACAATACCAAGGAGACCTTTAAACAAGTTCTAAAGCAACAAATATGACATAACAGAAAAGCTACAGTAAAAAAATAAAAGAGGTCTCAAAGAGCATAAAAACAACTATCCTGCAAATGGAAAACTCATTTCAGAATACATACACAGGCATGTGATATACTTCTACATAAAAGAAGGATTGCAAGTTCACAAGTTGAAATATGTTTCTGACACATTGTTACCCAGTCTTGATATTAATGAATTTTTGTAACACCTACTGTCCTATTGTTCACAGGATTCTACTCACCTATGCATTTTAAGCCATCAGGAGCTGTATAAAACCCTGGAGGACACTTGCAGAAGTAACTGCTAACTGTGTTTGAACACTCTCCTCCATCACAAATTCCAGGAATGGTGCTACATTCATCAATATCTTTAAGACAAAAAGAGATGCAGAGGCAGGTTAGCTAAATTAGTTTCGGCATAAGAAAAGGTATTTTATAATTAGTAGTAATAATTAAATTCAAGGCATAATCAGTAGTTCTGAATTAGCATCTTTCATTAGGCATCTTATAAACAGAAATGAAACAGAATCTAAAAAAATATTGCATCTGCAAATTGAAAATACAGTATCTTTAAACTGCAAAAGTTTTACTGCTTAATATGCATGGATGAACATCTTAAAACTGCAGAAATTTACTAACTCTAAGGAAACTGTAACTCATCCAGTCTGAATTCTGCATACTAGAATTAAGAAAACTGTTTTGGGACCAGAGTGCTAATGTTGTAATGACCACAGTGATCAGGAGCTTAACCATTATCTCCAGCAGCACAGCCTCTCCTGGTACCACACTGAGGCACTGGCTCAGTACAGACTCACAGGGACATTTACCACCTACTGAAGTGCCTGTCCTTCTTACTGCACTCGGGTTTGCCTTGGAAATACCCCACTCAAAAGCACTGAGCAGCTGGGTACTGTTCAACTAATGCAATCTGACAGGATTACAGCTCAGACCAGGATGACTGCAGGCAACAAAAATTATCTTCTCTGACTTTCTCCACTAAATCAATGTTCAGAAGTTTCAACAGGTTTCTAGAGTGTAACCAAAATATCTACTGCAGAAGCCAGGCAGTGTCCATAATTCTCCCTGCATTTTGTCAGTGATTTTAAAATAAAGTTTCCATATCATGATTGTCTTCACTAACAAATCTCAATCCATATACTAAATCATAGATACGATGTAGAAAAATTTTCAAAGTCTACAGGAAAAAAACCTCACAAATTCTTACAACTCATCATAACTGCACAGAGGGAACTTGAAGGGTTTCTTCCACAGCTAGTTTGTATAATCTACAGCTATATGAATAATGACCTCTGTCAGCCTCAAGTGTTCCTTAATTACCACCAGTAGCCTGCCTGTGATGTGCAGTTACTTGGCCCTTGGTTTCCAGTGACTGTCTTAACAATGCAGCTGTATCTAATTAGCACTGCCCTCATCTCCTAGGAACCTGGAGTTCTGCTGAGCTTAAAAACAGCTCACTCTCTTCCATGGTACCTGCAAGAGGAATCAGCCAAACAGAGCAGAAAAGGAGGTTATTCTCTAGACTGCTCAATGACATCTGCTTGTCACAACCATCTACAATCACCCGCTTTCTCTCCTGACAGGGAGCATCCAGTTAGAAATAATGGCATCACAGGACTCTACCCAATCTCTCCTCCAGAGATCTATGAAAACACAGACACATGACTGTAATAATGATTTCACCAACCACAAAAATTTCTGAGATGAAATACTGCAACACCACCCAACACACCAAGGCAAGGAGTGAATAATACCGTAGTCATTAAAAAGGACTGCAAGAGTTTAATGTGACGCCTAAATTGGAATTTGGCCCCAACAGATGGGGGAACACCCAAAGTCCCACAGGACCATTGATGAGCATTTTAGCAAGCAGAAAGGATCTCAGTTCTATTTCTTATGTGAAGACAGTAATATAAAAACTAACAACTCCTGGTCTCCTAGGTAAAGCATGGGATGCTGTAATATTTTTGTGGCCCCTTGCCTTTGCAGGAAAGTAGTGGAGGGACTGGGAAGGCACACAGATAGCCCAAGTTTGCAGACTCAGCCATCCTAAGTGGAGCGGGGCCCTGGGTCCCCTGTGCACACATTCTTCCACAGCATCTTGCTAGTTGTCCTGATGTGGGTCACATTCCTCACTTGGGTGTGTGAGAGGGGTGTGACCTTTTTTTCACTGCTACTTCGAGGATGTTGCCAAAGACTCAAGTCCCAGTGCCCTGGGAGCACTGCTAAGAGACTTCTGGCTTCTGCTACAAGATTATACACCACAGGAGTCCCACAAGTCTCAGTGACAAAAAATGTGGAAATTGAATTTTGGTCTGAATAAAGCCCTTAATTAACAGAGAAAAATGCAATCGTAAATGGATCAGATTCAAGCATTTTCTGACTCAAATTCACCAATGTTTATCTTAAAGTCAGTGTTGCCACTGTTTATATAGAGTCCGACCTTTTTAAAAGCAAAATCATCACTCTTTATTTTAGGGTTGAGCCTAACCCAAACAGTATTTCACTATTTATATTAGTGTTGACATCCATATAAGCAACATTGTCGTTGTTAAGTATGCAAGTTTTACAAAGGTAAGTATATTTGATGTAGTTGTAGACTTAAATGTCACTCCAGGAAAAATTACTCCCCCAGTCACCACAAAAAAATAGAATTTACCTCAGCATTAGTGCAAATGGAAAATAAATGGTTATATCAAACAGTGAAATAGTGTAAATACAGATTTCCACAAGTTATGCTAACAAACAGAACTTTGGCCAACCCCCTCTTTTCCCATCTTGTTGATTCTCTACCTGTCCTTGATGATTGCTATTATGATCTTACTTTAATGGAGACCCCCTGGAAAAAACAGTACTGTAATTCAGCAGGTAGCTCCCAACCGAACTAAATCAATGACCAAGGCCATGTTACAGCTGCTAGAAGTCCTACTTGCTAAATACAAAGCTAATCCAAGCAATCAGATATTATTCATTATGTATCAGAATTAACTATAGTTAATTACTGTAAACCAAACAATTTGTCTTACATTGTCTTATAAAATTCAAAAGATAATTTAGAAAGAACAGGATGGATAGGCTGCTGTTGCATGACCATGCTTTTAAATGTTGTGTCTTTATCTTATTTCATGCCACTGGTATAAAGGTGGTACTTTTCATTCTTTGAATTGTATTAATACCTACACAGCTTTAACTAAAATTGCTTGGTACATATAATACGAAGATGTACTGAAAGTAACTCTCTGTCTGCAGAGATTCAAATATCAATAGGTATGAATTTGAAGAAGGAAAAATTCATCTGATCTTTGCAGCCAGGTGATCACTGAAAAGGGATTTCACAAATGGGGCGGTAAATTTGTGGCAGGATTTGGGAACTCGGCAACCTACACCAGGTTCTTGAGCCCAGTTCCTTGACTGTTAGCAAGTGCAGGCTCTTAGGGTGGTCGTTGTTTGGGGTTTTTTTGTTATTTGGTTGTTGGTTGGGGTTTGTTTTTAAAATGATTCAGCAATTGAAAAATACCATCAAAATGTTTATGAGATGCAGCCTACAGCTCTCAGCTTTTCATGTACTAATACTTAACAAGGCACATGTTCAGCCTCTCCTATTCACCACATTCTTGGTACTTCATCCACAGAAGGAAACACTTGCAATGTTGTTCTACTCTAAATGAAGGTTACATTCTGCCAAAATCATTGGCAGGCAATATGTAAACCATGCTGTGTACAACCTCTTCTGAAATTGCTCTCCCTAACCTGCAAGTAAATTATAAAGTTTTGTCTAAAATAGTGATTTTTCTTTTGAAAGAGTAATTCATAATTCTTCTAAAGTGACTAAAAATTTTGAGTGCTTCTTAAAGGGCACTTGATGCAAGAAGGGATGGTAAATGCACACCTTTCTCTCACAAATATTTTATTGTACTGAAAAGGTTGGCATTCCAAAATCACTAGCCACTTATGAAACTTATTTACTCAAGTTAATTTCAGTCTAACGACTGAAAGTAGAATCAGTTGCAAGAGTTTAAACATTATCTGGACTTCATTGTAAATATGCAACTAACACATTTTAGTACTAAGTTCCTTATCTACTTAAAATTCTCTTAAAGCAAAGGTGACATCTATGCTTGATTATTATATTAGAAAGAAAAAAATCCTATCAAATCACAGTAAAAAAATACCACGATTCCATAATCACATATTGCAAATTTCCACACCAATATCTAGCACCTGCTACCCACTAATATCTAGCACCTACCCCCAATTTAGGATGACTAGTAAGTGAAGATAAAATGTTTGTCCTTCTGTAACATATGCAACTGTAAGGCTGAATTTAGAACACAATCCAGCAGTCTTCACACAGCAGTGTCAAACTCTCATTTATCTTAAATACACTTCACCTGAGAAGTGTATTTAACATAAGTGCAGTCATATACACTTTTTGGTCAAAAGATCCACAAAGAAACATGTGCCTCAGGCATTTCTAAAGCAACATATCAGCTAGAAAGTATTTTTAATGTTTTAATGTTTAATGGTAGATGTACCTTCAAGTATGAAATATTACGTGAATGAAAAGGCTGTAAAAGTTGCAGGGCCAATATTTAACATTCTCTGGTTTGGGAGAAAGCACCCCTACTTGTATTTGTTGTGAATAATGCTACCTGCATGCTCAAGGCAAAAGAGACAGTAAGTTTGTTACAAACTGTTAAACAAAGTTGGTCCCTCAAAGAAGACACTCCCCCTTCTACTTTCAGAAGAAAGTTCTAGAAGTTCTTACCGTCACATTTTTGTGTTACTTCATTAAACTTGTGTCCAGCTGGGCATTTGCACTCAAAAGATCCAACAGTATTAATGCAATTTCCCCCTTGACAGATCCCAGGGATGGCTTGGCATTCATCCACATCTGCAATATAAAAAAGGAAAAAACACCCACTTTTATTTCATTTCTCAAGAACAGCCATAATAATTTGTCTACACAGAAATGAAATATGCCTAAATCCGTTCTTCACCCATCATAATATTATGATACTTGCTTGCAAAGGCAGACACTAATTTTGTAATTACTCTATGCAAAGTATGATTAAGTACAGTACTCTAAATATTTTCTGCAAGAAATCACATGGTTATTATTGTTACAGACATTAAATATCTAACTGCTATTGCTTTGTTTTTCCAAAACATCTGGGGAATGGTGTGCAGAAAACACAGCCTGCCAGACTCAAATTTCTTTGAAGTGTCTAAAGCTGGTCACCCAAAATCACTTGCCCCCTTGAAAGTCTTGGCAACTCCATACAGTGCTTAGGCCACCAGCATAGAGGAGCAGTTGCAGTGTGCATGGAGGGGCCCTCATGGAGAGGCACAGTAACTGCAGAGTCATTTCTGATGGAAGTTATTAACTTGACACTCCAGCAAGATCAGCACCCATGACATTAGACTGTGGCTAGGATTTGACTCAAGAAGTTTCATAGCCATAATTAATGTCTCAGGAGGAATTATTAATGACCTGCTTAGACATACATAAATTTGAGGGGTTTTTCCCTATTATTTTTCTTTCTTTGCTTTTCATTTTTTCAGCGAGGAAAATGAAACAACAAATATGATATCACAGGCTAGGTAGTAAGCTCAAGACAAACATTTTCAAGAGGCCCCAGTTTGTGGCCTCACAATTATTTTAGCACAGCAACATGTGTGTCGTCACTTAGCTGCAGAAGTGTTGCTATGGCTTAATAACAGCTACAGAAAGGCTAAAGGAGGCGGAGGAGTGGCATTGCAATAGGACACTGGGGAAGTCTGGCTCACAGTCCCCAGGGGCTGCCCTGTCTCTGCTGCTCAGGAATTCCTTCAGGAGCACAGAGCACTCCGCTCTCTGATTCGCCCATCCCCTCAGGAGAACCAGCTGCTGCTGCTAAAAACTGGTTGCATGAGTTCTTGGGCTTCACACTAACACAGGTTTCGATGCAGGGACACAAGCTGAAGGAGATGATGCCTTCAAATCTCTCTCTGTAAATCCCACAGAGACCGCTGCAATGTGTCTGAAAAAGCGAAGTATTATGTCTGTACAAAAGGCTAAGAGGCAATTTTCCTGGAAGCCACAAGTAAGAAGTCTCAGGAACGCCAAGGAGCATAACTGCACCACATGGCAAAGAGCTCTGTAAAGATCCCTGGGTGAAGCAGTCCAGGGCCGGGGGGCAGCAGCAGCGGCAGAGCAGAGCCATCCCTGAGGGAACCGCTGTGCTGGGAGGTCACAGAACGAGCACAGCCTCAGCAGCCTCGACTCAGCCGCAGAGCTGCTGGGAGCCGAGCTACGGCAATGGGCTGTGCTTTAGCAACAGCAATCAGCCAGACTTCATGGCACTGTACTGACTTTAAAAACCTCAAAAACTAAAGAAACAGAAGTCATGCCTCTGAGTCATGATGTCTGTTTCAAAATCCCACCTTTTGGTTTTATTTTTCTTCTTTGTGTCTTTAAAAATCTCAGCTGTGATATTAATTTAAGTTTCAGCCGAAGTCAAACTTTGGGCTGTAATATTCTACTTACTTTTGAAAATAACCTTGCCCGCCCTCATTATTTCTTTACTTTTTTTTACTTCTCCACACAATAATAATGATTTCTTTTTCTCTTCAGAGAACCTGGATTTTATTTAACTTGTTTTCCCTTATTTAGATTGACTATGGATGTGAAATCCCTGAAATATCTTCAGTCTGAATGGATGTTATCTGATTCCGAAAGAATTTAGTACAATTGTATGAAAAATAAAGTTAATATGTGATTCCATAAAAGATGTGTTGAAATTACAAACACAAACTTAAGAAGGAAAAATTGGAAAATACAAGTCAAACATACTGGGCCAAAACTGTGTTGGCACCACATCAGCATCAATGTAGCTGCTTGCTAAGAAATGTGCAGTAAGCAGAAGTATCTTTATTCCAAACTGCACAAACCCATTGGAGAGTTCATTGCAGCTTTCCCATGACACAAACAAGAGGGATATAACTAGGTGTGGCATAACTTCAGGGGTGTGGGTCACATATTTATGTACATAAGCTTTCAAAAGTGTCCAGAACCTCGGTTCACAGATTCCTGCACAATTTAGTCCTGACCTTTACAGTGAGAGGGGGAGCAGAATCACTGAGGTCAAAATATGGGCACTTCATGCAGTGCACACAACCATGTTGTCTATCTGGAAGTTTATCATGTCTGTCTGCAGGCACCAGCCATGACTTGGCCTGTGACAGAGGCTATCTACATTTTTAATGCAACGAAATGCCTTGAAGTCCCTTCATAGGAATTTCATGATTAAAGATTATAATCTTTATCTTCCCTATTTTCAAAAATATTGTAACTTATTAGAAAATGTTAGATAGATTGAAATAAATTGGCCCCAAAGATATGGTGCTGGGAATGTATAATCCACATCAGTTTAATACACAGTTGCCCTTGTTAACTTTCTCCTGTTTCCTGTCAGACATCCAGACAATAAAAGAATTTATACAGCTGGAAGTATTAGAATAAAAGCCAAAAGCAGTGTAAGGACTTTCTATGGTAATGCATGTTCTGAAAGAAGTAAGCAACATCTGGGTGGATTTTATTATTTGAAACAAATGCAAATTCATTTCAAAAATTATATAAAATATATAATAAGGCATTACAAATGGCACGGCAGGCACTTTTTTCCAGGTCAAAGCAGTGGAGCTCAAGAGATAAGACATCCAAGGTGAATCCAAGTTACACAACTTTTAGCTAAAAAATCTCACACCGGGTAACTGAGGCATTATTGCCACAGCCTGATGTTTGCATGTTTTGAGTGCTCTCTGAAACAGAACAAAGTCCTCCACAGAATGATTGAGTGGTACACTCAGAAAAACACCATTACAGAACCAAGGGAAAGCACTGCTGGCAGTAAGAAATTCATTAAGATGCTGGCTGCTCTCACATGACCTGAGTTACTAATGTACTCACTTGAACATCAGGCACTCACTGAATCATGAAGTAATGCATCTGACAGTGTTTTTCCATTCTTCACACATATAGCTGAGAATGGCTTAGGACAGGTTATTCACAGCAGTGTAACTCAATTAAGATTAATCCAGTAACAATTTCAGCAGCTTTTGGGGAAGCTTTGCTGGTAACTTACCTTGACAGGCCCCAGTTCGAATGTTTGGAATGAAGCCTCGGCGGCAGGGATGCGGCTGGGCAGGACACATTTCACAGGGATGGCCCCATGCTCTCCCAACAGTTGCACAGCACAGGGTTTTTGTGCAGACAATTCCACTGAGCTGGCCCTGGCACATCTGGTTGGTTACCAAAGTGAAGCAAGGGCCGGTCCTGTAATCTGTGCCAAAAACAGGAAACCTGATCAGCACCACAATAGAAATGCACAACAAAACTCTGAATAAAGCAAAAAATAAGCACATTTAGGCACACAAATTTTTCACATTTTTCACACAAATTGCCCACCAACCCAACAATTTATCTTAGAAGTGTTCTACAGAGGATTTTTTTCTCTCTCTTTAATTCAAATCCACTGAAAACAAACTGTGACTATTTTATTAGGAATATTATATGTGTAGGTACCCTTTGTTGCTTCGTTTAATCACTCATAATATTCTTCCAAGGGTCTTTTCATCCGTTTCTTTTAAATATTCAGTGCATTATTTAAAAGAATACTGATAAAAGAGTTAGGGTATGTTTATTTCCACAAGCTGGATGGTTGTTCTCTAATGAGGCTCAAGGGAAGTGAATACAGACTACAGGAAGTTTTCTGAGGACAGTTTTCACTGCTATTCAGGCATATGCTGCACCAGATAAGTGGTCAAGCCTTGCCTACAGCTGAATGGAGGGCATGTGGAACACATCTGCTTTGATTTGTTTATGGTAGGACAGGCCGCAGCCAACAGACAGAATCGAACTAAGATGTTAATAAAAAAACAGTAGGCTTCATTTTGTTCCACCCTCCAAGGGCAAAAAGCAAACAGTGGTAGTGCCAGCTCCTGCTGTCTCCTGTACATCCGGGGTGCGCACTCCAGTTAATTCTGCGCGACCAACTCTAAAATGCTTTTTTTGTTATGGTGCACCAGGACAGAGTCCAGCCTCCTGTAAGCAAAGCCAGCAAATTATGAACCTGTTGTTTCTTTGTACTGAAGTAGTTACCAGATCCCTCAGGCAAAGTCACTAAGTAATCCACACTGCCTTAGAGTCATGTCATAATAAATTCCTCCAATTTTCATGCCACATCCAAACTTTGTTCACAAAAATATGTTTTCACTAAACCATTGTTAAAAAGTGTTAAATAGGGCAGAAATGAGAATGGATGTCTTTCCCATCTGCTCCATCTCCCCACACGAGATGCACCCTGAAGCCTATCATTTAATAAATCTTCCTGCCAACCAGAGATAGTGTGTCCAATGGCTGTAATTCTGATAATTCATCAAGCCATTTTCATACAATTAATAAAATGGCTTACAGAAATCCTGTAAGGCAAACAATAATGCTATATTGCTACTGTTATCATCATCAATTAATATGATGGTATCAGAAAGGATATTGAGTTAGATCAAAGGACCTTTCTCTACTGAACTTGTACTAAGTGACACTAAATACTATTTATTCTTCATTAACTATGTATCACTCCAATAACTGCCATTCTATCTTTTGTCTGTTTCACACACCTCTCTCTTCCTTCAAAAATACTGGATCAACAAAAATTTTCTTTCAGCCTCTGGAAATTTGTCTTGTATTTCCAGCTCTATGGAGAATTAACCTGTGAGAACCCACTAGCTATTTTCAGGCTCCCTGGTTAGCTGGACTAGCTGTATAAAAATACGTAAATCCAATTCCTGCTATTTAATTTCAGTCTTAAAGGCTATCAGATTTCAAGTATAAAATTCCTGTCCTATCCCCTCTAAACAGTACAGCTACATTTACCAAACACTTCTCCCACCCTTCTCTAGCAATTCCATCAGTCTCATCACGAAATGAGTCAGAATCTCTGATATCTCTCTTGCCCTTGATTAATTAATTCCTTATTATCATCTTAACTTTCTTTGGCTTGGTATTTCTTATTGCATCCCTTCATTTCCCATATGACTTTTCCACACTACAGCTTCTATTAAGTTTTTCCTTAAATTAATAGAAATAAATAATGATCAATTATACCTATCAAATTTAAAAAATATTTCCCAGATGGATTTTTCATCCTTGATCAAAACAAGAATATGTGCTTTCATCCATGCAAAACTCCCAATGTTGTAACTCCAAATATTAAAACAAGAGACAACAATTTCTTTAGAAATGCCATAGTTTTGTGTTGGCAACAGGAAATCTTCTGAGTACCTCCCCAGAATAAAATCCCCCATTGTAGATTGTCCCTCTGCTGTTTATATATAGATGGGTTAAAAAGGAGTCATTTTGTTCTCCGTTGCAGTGGGAGCACGCGTCAGACAGTAGTGAATAACTCATCTTGTGTTTTATGGTAGGATATGAATGGATCAGCATTTACAATTGTTTGCTTTCAAGCTATAAATGACTTAGCAGTGGCTAATATGTCTTAGAAATATGGTGAACCCAAAGAAGTTAACTTCATAATCATGCAAATCTTTCCACAAGGTCTCAGTAACAAGACATGGGTTGAATATGTACTCAAAACCAAGCAAGTCCAGCTCCTATTTGTTATTAATCAAGTTCATAACACTTCGGTATGGAGAATTACAGACTCAATTTTCACCAAATACTTTGCCTTGATAAATTCTATTCCTAATAGTTTTCTTCTAAATACAGCTTCCCTTCTATTTTCTCAAATACAGTCTTCCACATTTTCACAACTAAGATTTTTTTCTTCTCTATTCTTAAAAGAAAATTCTAAAGGTCAGAAAATCCATGTGAGAAAGATCATTTGAATGTACACGCCAGCATAAGGCCACAGAGAAATCCCCAGATCAATTCATTTTTTCATACAGAGGCCAAATTAAAAAAACTTTAAAACAGAAGTGTTTTAAACAGTGAGTTTAAGATTTTTTTACTCATTACAAGATGAAGTCTTACGAGAAGAAATTGAGATTCTACTAACACAGTGACAAAATGGAAAGAGGGTATGAGCTTAAAACCCCTATCTTTATTTTGCAGCATCAAAATGTTTATACATTCATGTCATTTGTGATTATTCAAACTACTTCAATAAGTAAAGCTCAAACACAAGGTACCAGTGAGCAGGCAGGAGCTGGAAAGAGAGAAAGAAGGAAAATATACTCAGAAAAGCTATTACACAATTTGTATGGGGTTTGTTTTTTTTTTATTTTCCCAAGGATAACTTCAACTTACCTGAAAAATGTTGAGGCTTGAAATTATTTTAGTAAAATGATTTAAGATATGTGACTGGTAATTCAAATCTTTTGAGTCACTTCTAATGCAAATTTCAGCACGTGCAAGCAGCCCTCAGTAAGGCAGTAGCCACCATTATCTAACAATTTTATCTGCTTCTTTACATACTTCTTAGCTATTTTGATAAGGAATAATTCCACAGGGAGCTTCAGACAACTCAGAAGATGGTAGAAACTGTAAAACTGCATTAAGTTCATCTAGTGGCAAGAAGAGCAAGAGGGCAATAGAATGACACTGATTTATACCACGCAGCAATTCAGCTCATTAATTCCACAGGAAAGAATCAAGTTGCATTTTGATCTAGAGCTCATTCCTGTTTCAGTCAGAACCATCAAATAATTTCAGTTATCTTCTCAAAAGATCCTTCATATTCCTAAAAGCAGCAGAGAGGCTGCTCAAATATGTAGTCCAGGCAGGCAGGCTTTGATCAAAACCAAGCACAGCAATAAGTAATGATAATTGTTCCAAGTAATTCTGGACAGCACCAAAGAGACTAAAAGCACCAGGATAGTGCAAGGCTTCTGACACTAGACACACATCTTAAGCTCCTAGTTCACAATAACTTCTGCTTAGTTTCAAGCACAATAGTTTTTAATGTAAAAATAAAGTTCAAAAACGTTGAGAACTAATGGAACCTGGATTAAACAAATATGCTACTGCAAGGAGACTGGATAAAATTTGGTCCCTCTATCTGCTAGGATTCACTATAAATATTCTAAAAAGAGTTCTTGATGTTTTAAATTAACAGCCTGATTTTTAAAACTGATAACCACCTGTCAAGGAAGGTTGACAGACTCCTTCACCTCTCTTAAAATAAATGAAAATTGAATAAGTGCAAAGGTCAAAGCAAGAGACTGTAGCAAGCCAACATTTATCTGACCACGATCAAGATCTCATTACAGAAAACAGGAAAATGCCAGCTGTTGCCATCATAGAAAAATGGCTAATGATAAAATGAGTGGTGTTTCTCCAGCTCTCCACACACAGCATGCACAGTTCACACAGCACCTCGGTCTGCAGCACTGCCTGAGCAGCAAATCCAGCTCCCCCGAGCTGCTAGCACCTCACAGGGGAGAATTCAGCATGAACCCCTGAACACAGCCAAGACTGCTGTGTAACTGAAACTCCCCTCGGCAACACAAACCAGCAACTTCCCTTTCTTGAGTACAGGGAGAAAGGGAAAGGAAAAGAAAGGAATATTCCATTATCATACAAATAATGAAAGAAAGGTCAGAAAGGGCTCTAAGGCAAGTGAAGTACCTTAAAGCCGATCATTAGTACAACTTATTTTCCTGCCTAGCAGCACTTTTGTTTCTGCTGTTTGAAGGCTTGTTTGGGTTTTTTCACCAGCTGGGAATAAAAGAGGGATATTGGAAGAGAGACTGCACAGGGCAGAAACACCATCTCATCTCTGCACAGTGGCTCAGCACTGCCCAGGTGTGATCCACTGCACTTGGCAGCCTGTTCCACTGCTCAGTCCCATGTCAGGAAAGGGAGTCACAGTCACTTGTGCCTGAGAATGCTCCTTTGGAACCTGATCCCACACAGCCAGAAAATACACAAACAGCTAGACTGTCCATGGAAAAACACAGTGTCCATCACTGTACGTTTCACCGTACTTCAGTCATTTCACTCTCTTCAGAGAAGGTAGCAAAACACTTGGAGATGATGGAGAAAACCACAGCGTGCCTCATTTCTGAAGGCAGGATGTGCTGCGTCTGAAATGAGAACTTTTGCAGTAAAATCCAAAGAATTGCAGAGAGTCTTGGCACTGACAAGAAAACGGCATGACCAAGCTGACTGTAGCAGTGAGCATCACCATAGGACAGTTACAGAACACAAAGGTTTAGCACTTCAGGCTTAATTTCAAAATCAAAGTGATTCTAGGTGTTTTCAGCCATACTAAAATCTCCTGATTTTAGAGGACAGAGAGAACAAACAAAAGGCTCTACATACATGAACCTCATCAAAAATGAATGCAAACCTCTGTGTGTCACAGTACAAAGAAAATAGGGAAGAGCAATAAGCTTGTAACTCCATCTTCACTTGCAGAATTTTCCTGTCAGTCGCTTCTAGACTTGAAATTATATTGATCATGAAATGATGCTTTGCATACAAGATCTTACGACTTTTAACTTCTGATCAGAAAAGTGAATGGGACCACGGGATAACTATCATTTACTTCCATCTTTTCTAATAGGGGACAGCCTCACATCTCAATTCACAGACCAATCAAGACCAGAGCCCGACACATTCCCAAGTTAGTTCAATAAACTGACTTCCAACTACTTAAAAACTCAGACACAATAATGCTCTGTCCACAGGTGACACTGAAAGGCCAGTTGATAAATGCATCCAATCACAACACACTTTTCTTTCCACACAGACCATTTCCTTAAATAATTACTCACTGTTAAGCACTCCCTGTCCTCTCCTCCCCCCAGCCAGACACCATTACTCACCCCAGTCAGATCCCAATGTGTCATCATTGGAAAGTACATGGCAAAGATATCAGAGGGTGTTCAGAAGGAAAGAAAACAAAACTCTGTAAATATTTAAAAACTTATTTCCTATGATGTCTGACACTTCTTACCAATGAGGTTTGGTAGGTTTGGACGTGGTATGTGAAGAAATTATCACATGCCACTTCTGTCTGCTCCCTTCCAGTGCCAGAGATGGTTTCACATATAAGCAAGACCATTTCCCAGCTGCTTCAGTGCACAGCGCAGCACTGAGCTCAAATAGCTGAGATTTAACACTGGCTAGTGCTAAGATGTCACTGGAACTAGGGGCTCGGAGTGCAACCATTCAGGCACTGTTTCTGGCAGGGATATAAACCTGGCAGCAGAAATGTCTCAAACTACTACAGCTGTGCTGTGGACAGATCACAGCTCCAAGCTGCTTCTCATTATTTTCACAAGAGTAAAAAACATCCAAGGAAGCATATCTAACACTGGTACCGTAACTCTTTATTCTGTATTAGGCAGCCAAAAACTTAGTTACTGCCTCATACAACCCAACTTCAGGAATATTACCCTTTAATTCCTGAATCTGATGACCCCATTTCTTCATGTGTTCCTCACCTTTGCTTGTTGCAAATTGTTCTCATATATTGACTTGCTGGCACACTTCAGCTTAAATTTATTTTCCATTCCGTAAGCTGCTTCACAAATCCATTTCTGCGCAGATGATCTGTTTAACACGTCTATCTAGCAAATATTATCTAGTCTTCCTACGATACTGGGTAAAGAACAGGAATTTGAATTAATAGCTCACTAATAATACGAGACAAACATTATCACTTACATTTGATGCACAGAAAAATTCAGGCTGACTATTTTATAAAGTATGTTGGCAATCTATTTTCCAGAACAAATATACAATTATTTTTATGCCAATTTTGTTCTTGCAACTGACCCAGTTCTCAAAGCCTGTAGCTGAAAAGTAATAACATTACAGTAATAAAATAAAAAAATAGTGTTCAAAAATTATTATTACAGAATTGGAGTGATTTGTTGCACACATTTTAATCCAACATGCAGACTAAGCATTTCACCAAAATCAAAGCCTTAGCTCTGTTGTTCCCAATTATGTGCAGCAGCAGTCCAAATACAGAAAATTGTTACCACATTTTATTCTTTTCCATGATGAAGAAAACAGTAAGCAATACAGCTAAATGTAGAATAACTTCTCATTTCTGAAGTCAGTTACCTGACAAACTCTAGCCTACCCTACTTTGCTGTATAAGCTGCAAAGGACCATGTTTTTGCAGATTTTCATTTTTCCAATTTCTTTCACAGGCTAACAACAATTAAATAAAATCCTGACTTGATTTTCATCTCCATTTCTGCTAAAAAGTAACTAGCTTTGGTGACATATTTATTGTCAAGACCAGATGATTATTAAGGAGAATGAATTCTACTACAGATCTTCGCATGTTTCACTTAAAAAGAACAAGCTGGCTGAAGTTTATCACTATTTTTTCAGAAGTGTTCTTAGGAGTGCCACGTTATAGAAACTCTCTTTACATACCACTAAGTATTAACTATTAACTAGCATGGTAAAGACAAAGCTAGTAGATGAGCTCTGGGTATTTTTTTTTCTGTCTGGTTTCAAAAGACACTAAAGTAACTAAGACTATCCAAACGTAGTGCAAACTGTTTAAGAAAAATACATCCTAACGACTTACAGAATATTACACAAAGCCGCATCCAAAGAGAGGGAAAATGCTTTCAGACAATGCAATGTATAATTTAAAGAGATACTGCTCACATTTACAAAGGAGATGGAGTGGTACAATACACTAGACCTAACCTTTTATTTTCTAAAATCTAAATGGTCCTCTGCAGTACCATGAAACAAAATGCAATTGCAGAGCACTAGAATGGAACTCAGTCCAGAACTGAAAACTGATTATAAATAAAAAGGGGAGATGAGAGGGAGAGAGGGAACTGATTTTCAATGCTCAAGCTCAGTGAAACACAACAGGAGTAAACCTACAGCAGGAATGGAGACAAGTCGACTTGCTTTCAGTGTAGGAAGGCAGTAAATGCAATAATGATGGGTTGAGTGTTGCAATGATATGTTAACTTACTGATGCATACACAAATAGCTTTTTTGGTCCTAACAGAACTCTGAACTTCTGGCAGCTCTTTAACAAGGTGATTAGAACAATCAGTATCTTTTACTTCTTTTTAACAGGAATCATCAAACTTGCCTGAAGTAAGTTCCCTCTTTCCCATAATCCAAGAAGACCAGCACTCCTGAGAAATTATAACGGTGGAAACCTTCCACTGAATGAAAGGAAGGGGCAAACAGATTGTATCCTTGTAAAGATTCTTCTCCACATGGTAGACAGCTCCCTGGCCAAACTTCTTCAACCAGTCACTCACTCAGGTTTTTGTATTCTCATATATATGTATTTTTGTGATATGATCTTAGTGATGACAGACTTGATATGATGTAAATAATTTTTTTTACTAGCCTAAAGACTTTGGAGTAACTAATACTATTCTTCTTGCATAAGGCTGTAACACAGAGTTTTATATTTTATACAGCCAGCTAAAAAGACATGAAAATATTTGGAAAACAGTGAAAACACAGAGGATTTTATTTTCACAGAAATATTTTAACAATTATTTCACTTCATGGTTGCACAATAACCCACAAAAAAAATCTCAGGAAGCATTAAAAATGTAAGTCAATAACATGCAAAAATTACTTCAGACACTAATACCTCACCTCTAACTCTATGGTGAAACACATCAACTACCTAATTGAAATACCATGCAACCCTCTGTGTTACAGGATCAGATTCCTTACTCAATGAAACTGCGGCATCACTCTGCGTGTACACCAGTGTGATCATGACCAGAATCTGGATCATTTTGCATAACCACATATATGGGATTTGCATTAAGACTGTGGTCCAAAAATAAACACAGCAATAACATGCACTATTTAACTCTGAATAAGCCTCAGGTGTCTCTGTTGAAATGTTACAGAATACATACCATAACTCTAGAATTGTCACATGTATTCAATTTCTGTTACTAGAAGTAAAAAAAACAAGAAGGTAAATGATCCAATCCTGATTCACCAGTTTTCAACTAAGCAAGTGTAATTTTATTAAATATATATTACACCCATCAATATGAAGTACATGAGATGCTAATACATGTGCTTCATTACTCATTGTTTAAGGCCTTCTATCATTCCTGTCTTCATTGACCACTTGGTTGAAGGAGCCTTCTCTTTGCTGAGCACTAATGGGTGGATGTCCCCCAGCATCAGTAAAGGACCAGCCTCAAGTGACTGAGGACACTCACATCTTTAAGACTACAGAAAATATTTATTACAATTGTCAGTTAAACTCTTTGTAAAACCACATCCAAAGTCTGATTTTCCCAAGCAGTGAGACAGTACAGAATAATAATATCTTAAAATGGGAAGGATGGGGAGGAAAAGGGATATTAATCCACAGACAATTCTCAACCTGAGGGTCGAGCTCTCTTCTTACTTGCATGCAGGTAAGAGAAGAGCAAAAGGTCTTTACTGATTCCTGTTAGAGAAGTCATGAAGAGCACTTTTTGGTTCTTTAACTTAAGTTAGTAATTAATCGAGAAGAACTGCAAGTTTTTCTAAAAGACTTGGAATTACCATGAATACTCTAGATAAATATTGGAAAGGTTTCATACGTTTACTGAAAGTGTAAGCAACTCCACATTCTTAGCGTATTGTTTAACACTTTTTAAAGTTTTTAATAGCAGCTGTGCTGATACCTTTGGCCTTTTCTCACTCATCACACTTGCTCTGTATATACTATTTTAGTCTAACAGATATTGCAAATCTATTTTTACCTCAGCACTGGAAACTGGCATCTCTTCTACTTGTTGAATGTCAGGTCCTAAGTTTTCATTTGCCTCTACATGTGAGACAAATCATTACAACTTGGAAACAGTCACCAGCCTGGGTGTCTTCAACAGGAACATTCAAGATCTAGGACTACAATCCTAGCAGGTTTTTTTTTCCTCTCTGTTAGACAGAACCACTTGGTTTTGTGGGTGCCCAGACATGACATCCAGCATGAAGCCCAGGTCCCAGTTACAAGGGAAAGGTTAGACTGACTGACTTTGATGAGAGAACAATCATTCAGTGGGGGAATCCCATTGCCTTTGACTGCATGAACACTCCCTCACATAGAAAACAGCCAGTGTTTGGGGGGGTGTTGGGGAAGAGAGACCCACCCAGCTTCAGTGGTCTCTTGTCAATAGCTGGGCCACAGTGGTTCAACCAAAAGTGACACACTGCAGTTGTATTTTACTAATTATGTACTTACAAGGAATAGCACCACAATCCTGGAAACTGCCATAGGTACTGAATGGTCCATTACACTGATCACCATTTTTAATAATTTCTCATTTATTTTAGAAAACAAGGTTTCTCTCACCTTCATACCACATAAACCCCATCAAAGCTGATGGGTTTTTTCCCATAACAATCACTGAAATTTATCTCAGTAAATGCGCACAAATCTGGAATTAATGGTTTCAAATAATGGAGGTCATGAAGTGGCCCAGAATATATATAAGAGCCAGTGAGAACTAGATAAGTAATTTTTATTTGGGGGATGTGGGAGAAAGGAATCGGAGGTTCAGCAAACAAGCCAGGTGTCTGTGAATAACTAAGTAGTGTACTGAGGGGAACAAACACACTCTGGCCTGTTCTTTGTAGACTAACACACACTAATGCTGATTTCATGCCCAAAATGGGAGATCCCAGTTGAAGAAGGGGGATGGTTACATATGTACATATATTCACTCTTACTTGCACTTCTTTCATCCTCCTCCATTCAGGGTACAGATTCAAGCTGAAGTTTTGTTACACTCCAGCTACACAGAGATCTTCCAAAAGATAAGCAAATACTCAACATAATAGGAATCACTCAGATTTAGGTCAGCAAACTGCAAGCCTCACTAACTCTCAACACAGGAATACTTAACCTTTGCATAACACTGGAGCGTTAGCCTGTCATACGACCCGAGCCTCCCTCTCTGAGCTTACACCGCATGGTGCAGCGCCCTGCACTGCCTGGCAGAGCTACACATCACTGCTAATGCATCATGATGGATGAGTAGCACCAGAATGTAAAACATGAAAATCAGAGAGCCACAGACAACATAAGTCCTTTAAACACATTTTCCATTCTTAAAAAAAAAAAACATTAAAATGCATTGAAATTAAGTAGAGTCTTTATCAATTTAACTATGTTATTTATTGATAAAATAATAATTTATGTAAATTTTACAAAGCCCTTACAGGCTTTGCTTCTGTTTACAGATAAAAGTATCCACAGAAACTGCTGCTGATCCAGATGCCTGTCTAATACATAATACTTCACAGCCTTACAAAATGCTGTGTATTAAAGGTTGGAAACTGCTTTTTGGCCTACTTTCTACACTGACATACTGAAAATGAGGGAGAGTCTTGTGGTTGAGACACTTGGCTGGGACTGAGATGACCTGGGTTCAGTTTCAGACTCTGCTGCAGACTCCCAGTACATCTTTACACAAGTGACTTAATCTCCCTGTATTTTAGCTCCCCACATGGAACTTGGGGCTGCCAATATTTCTGGCTGCTGGTGGGGCTTTTTCCTATTTAGACTACACAGGCTCTGGGATGCAGACTTGTATGTTTTCTGAATGGTAAAGGGAGCCTCAAGCTGAATTCAGGCCTCTTGGCATTCCTCTAATAAAATGAGAAAAAATCTTTAATGTAAAGTTTTTTTGTGTCATGATTCTTCAAGGTTTTATGTTGGTTGGGTTTGGTTTTTTTCTTTTTTGGAGAAGGGACGGTTGTGGTGTTTTATGGAGGTTTTTAACATTCAATTAATTGTCAGTTTCTAGTAAAAGATGAGAGGAATTTGCTCATTAGATTTCCTGTACTGGGCGAGTGCAACAGCAGCAGAACACATTCCACGGAGGAACTCATGCACAATCAATTAGGTCGTCTAATTAATTTTCCAACTCAATACATGCTATGAACTTTTTTTTTTCTTCAGAAATATATCTACACACATGTGTAAAAGCAACTCAAAAACTTTTAAAAGGAGAGAAGGACTGATGATATACACTTGAAGGGAAGGGAGCAATGGGAGCAATGTCCTCTCACATGAAATTCGTATTTCTGTCATGAAGGGAGAAAACACATATGGGGGGGGGCATAAGAGTATTTTCCCATTGACAAGGATGTGTAGTTACCATTAGGGACTGACTTGTTAATCAGTATTTAGAGTAATTTACGATATCAGGTTACCCCATAACTAGGCAGAATAAAAACATGTGGAGAGAAAAAGACACATTTTAAAAATAGGTTTGAATCAAATAGGGACAAAAAATGTAGATATTTACAGGGGGTTTAACTACATATTACGTCAGATGTGCTACAGCATCTAACAGGTATCTGTTTCTCTAGTCCTAACTCAGATAAAACTTCAATCAGCATCACTGTACCTGAATAAGGACTCTAGATCAAAGATTGAAAGAAGCAGGAGAAGAATGGCCAGGCCAATTTTTTGCCTTCTCTCACAGGGTTTTACAGCAGCAAATTTTCAACTGCCATGAATTTTCTCTTCACTTCCTTTCCCATCATTGTGATCACCCACAAGTCCTTATTCCACACTAACATAATGAAGTGTTTGTGGGACCAGAGTTATAATTGTGATGTCTGGATTAAAACAGTGATTTGTGACATTTCTAAGAGTCCTAAGGGAGATGACAGTGAGTTATAGAGAATACACAGACACTTGATAATTCACAATTATGGGAAAAAAGGCACAGAAGCACAATAAAGTGCTTCAGTTGGGCTTTTACTATGGGTGTTTCTATGGAAGCATAGACTAGATTGATAAAGAACTTATAAAAATATCCATAGTAAATAAAAAGTGATAAACATTACAGTTTCTCCAACCTGTAACATGAAACAGTGTTCTGTTAGTAATTGTTTCAAACAATGTGGCTGCTAGATCAGATGAACAGACAGGGGAGAGACAGCAAGGTCTGGAAAAGATACATATTGCTTGTAGGTAGGGGAAAGCCAGAGCAAAAAGCCTTCAGGGAACAAGTGTGAAGGAAACAAGGATACAAAGAAGCAAAACAGCAAAAGAGCAGAGGGACGAAAAACAGGAAGGCAGCAAAGACGGGATGGATCAAAGCAAATCTAAGAAATGAGTGGGAGGCACAGAGACAAGGAGAGATAAACAGTGGGAGCCAGCAGACACCATGTGTGAGGAGGAGAGAAAAGGAAAGCGAAGGGAAGGAAAAGGCTGGCCAGCTCGAGAGCTTCACCAGCCGACCAGGAGAGGGAGGTTTGCCAGGACAGGCCAGCCAACTACCTAGGCAAAAATGAGGGCCAGAGACCCAACTAGCAGCCAGGCAGCCAAAGCCATCCAGGAGAGGAATCCCCATATGGAGCAGGGTGGGCACAATCCCAGCTGCACCTGGGTGATCCGCAGCAAGCACCAAACGTGGCAGGGGAATGGGCAGGAGCAGCACCCAGCCCTGTGCTCCAAGACCAGCAGTGAGCAAGAAGCAAAATGATGCCTGAGAACATCCCAGAGATAGAGTGAACATCTGACTGACACATTTGGCTATGCACTCTGAAATACTATCCACTAGGATCATTGGGTGGCCAAATATGAATAAACAATGACTACACAAATTGCAGCTATTAACCATCCTTTTTCCCAAAAGGCATTTTCCTCACATTTGTAGAGCTGATATCCATATTTGTTTTCTACTTTGATACTTCCAAGATGACAAAGTACAAATTATGTACTCAGATATCATTTATATAGTTAAATGTCATAATCCTAAATCAAGAAAAACAAACACCAGGCCAGTGATAAATAAGAATACGAGATAAAAAAGGTGTTACAAACCACATGAAGAATGGCCTAATCTAGCAGTGACCACATACTGCTTATCTGTTCAATTAGGCAGCTCCTATCTATCCATCTCATAAAATTAACTATATTGAATAAGAAAAACATTGGACGCTGTTACTAAAGGATTTCTACTAGATAGCAAAAACTTGTGCTATCTTCTGAAATATTTTTACACTAGAAGAACAATAAGTGAACAATTGAGTGGATTAGAATAAACCATGACAAGGTCCGTGTTCCTATCTTCAGAGTTAGAATTTATTTTTTAAAAAAGAGCAGTAAGGTGTATGTGTGTGCCTGTGTATATATATATATATATATATATATATATGAAAATTATTTCTGAGAAGACCAAGCTTCATTTTACAGACTGTTAAGTGCATCCTGATCATTTTTTTCCTCCCCAACAGTTTTCCTGGTGTAACTCAGCATCATACAAAGCAAGTACTTAAATTAATGGGTGATCCTGTCAAGGAATCAGGACTCAGAGGAAGAACAGAAGTGAAGTAATCCAAGTGTAGGCAGTGTCTCAATGTTTACCTTACCTTTCTGGATATAGGACCCACTCCACACCACCAAAAATCCTGAGTATGTTTTTCCTTTTAACTTCACTGGGCTTCGAATGAAGTATCAAGCCATCAGGAAGCCAGTGATTCATTAAACTCCCTTACCCTCGAACCAAAAGAGATTCACAGCTGAGACAGATGATATTTTAGGTATTAAAAGTCAAATTCTGCTTGGGACCAAGTACAAGAGAGCAGTACATGCCAGGCAGCACCTTGGGGTTCCCACAACTGGTAAGAGGAGGGAGGGGGAGGGAAGAGGGAGCACCCTTCTACTGCTGGGGAGCAGTGAGGAGTTATGAGGGGAAGCATACAGAATGCAACATAACACAGTTTAAAGTTCCTCTGAGGGAGCTCTGGGATCTGCCTAAGCTGCAAGGTTTAGCAATTGCAGTGCCAATTTAAATTTGTGCCTAAAAACATAGGAAATATTTTCTTTTTAATTTTTAGTAGAATGGGTACATCCAGGTGGTCATCAATACGTATGTGATTCACTTCCAGCAACATTAGTGGAACAACAGACTGTTCTGTGTGGTGTCTAAAGTTTCAGCTGCTTGTAAGCCAGCACTGTGGGAAAACTTTTAGATGGCTTTAAAAAAATTCTTGTAAAACAGTAGAAAGCTCATAATTTAAGACACTTCAGGGGAAGAGAAAACTTCCTCCTGATTATCAGAAATATTTTGCACTACATCCAAAACACAAGTAGGACTTCCTCCAGGAATAATGTCTTTTATCCACATCATTATTGTCAGGAAAGTGTCTGAATATCTGTTTTAATTATTAAGTTTCAGGTTTCAACTACACTTGTGATAAATAACATTCACAGGAGAAAAATGTTTTTAGAGCATCAAATAGTTTAGTCTTATGAGATAAAATAAGCTTGTTGTGGTTAAACTACCCTTATATAATATTTTATTAGTGTGTGAATATACTATGAGCTTAAATTATAAAGATATTTAGCCCACACATTTGAAATTAGATAACCACTGGATTGGAACTCTTGCCTGGCAGCATGCTGATCTCTTTCTTCCTCCCATTTTATTTAATTAGCAACTTGAAATTGGATCAGCAACTTTTAAACAGCTGATTAAAAGCCCTGTTCACAAAAGTGACCTTGGTTATTTTTCACATGAGCATCGGGCTGCCCCTCTGTAGGGCAGTAATTCTGCTGTGATCTCATTCCACTTTGGAAGAGGTGTGGAGAATCACTGGCATCTTGGGTACTGCATCTGTATCAACATCCCCCACTGCAAAGCACACACAACACTGACTACTTGAATAAAAACAACAAACAAACAAAAAAACAACAAACAAAAAAAAAGACACAAGGACATCATCTCAGAAAAAAAGGAAGGTCCAAAACTCTTCCACATCTGCTCAAATTTGAGCATAACCTAAATCCTACTAAAATGCAAACATCTTCTTCAGATTTAAAAGGGCTACTTATGCTTCATCAGAGGCTATTGGAAGACACATATACAAATTTGTCTAGGTGTTAATCAATGTTCATTAACATACTTGCATTCTAAAAATGCTTTAGAAATGAAAATACCACATGAAAGACTCTGCATGTGGCATGTAAGCCCAAAAGGAAAAGAACAATATATTATAAAACTGAAAGAGGCTGTACTGATTTTCTTTGCTATTTACTCTACCAGAGTATTTCTCACTCATCATCTTGAAATCCCTAGCTGCAGTTAAATAAATACCATTCCATATAATGGTATTTGCTATCCACTATAACCACAATCTTCACTAAAACATATTCCTATTTGTGGCTTATGCATTTAAACATTTTCAACTTTTATCCAAAATTACTGATTGATAGTATTGTGTGGTAGCACAGCACAGGTCTAATTGCTTTCTCAATAACCTTATTGAAATCTGGCTGACAAGATTTGATCAGGTCTCTGCCTCCTGATTCCAAGTCCACTTAGGTCTTTGGGCATCCTTTTATTTTATGTGAGTAGGTTTTGGATCACTTCAAGAGTGACCCTGAACTTTCATCCAGGCTTCACCTCTCTGAACAATGTCAATGCTTCTACCTTTAGGTTTAAAGTACTGCCTGAATGTCTGAATATAAAACTAATATATAGGCAGAAGTGTGTGTGTGCCTAATCTACCCTCTGGGCATAGCAAAACAGGCTGTAGAATAAACACAAGCCATTCCCTGTAGAGTTTTGGCAATAGTTTACACTAAGTGGCAGATCATTACTGCTTTAGATATTTCTTGACATGCCAGTCATTTTGAACTCTTCTGGTATTTCCTGGGATGCAATGAGCAGTTGCCTAGAAATTTTGTATGTGGCGTTTGATGCCGAATCACTGCTTAACATTTTATAAGATTACCTAAATATTTATGAACAAAGAATAAAAGCTATATATGCATATGCACAAACCCCATCTAATTTGTTTAAATAATTTCAGACACTAAAAAACTCAATTCTCATATCAAGAATTCCTTCAGCAGACAAACATGAAGCAATCTCTCAGCAGTGGGAGATGTTAAAAGGAGCTCCTGTAAGCTGTACTCCAGGCAACTCCCACTGAAGTGTCAAAAGTCTTCTCAGTAAGTCTCTCCTCCATTATGCTGAATTCAAAGGAAGCATATTTATTTGTTAATTTATTTCAAAGAGGACCAGGATACCAGTCCTAATATGTTTGGGGGATAGTCGAATCATAGATGCAAAGGCTTGCTGCTGCTGCAGAGTAACAAAGAGAAATTCCTCCCAGCTTGAACTGAAACGGACATCAACAACGTAGGCTGCAGGAAGTTGTTATTTCTACTCAAAATTCTAAACAGCTGTTTTCAAGGCAGATTAAAAGATTTTTCAATGTTTGGATTCAACTCAAGAGCTTTATCTAATGCATACTTTGTATTTGAGTATTTGTTGAATTAGAAATTTAATAGAGCAGCTGAGTATTTTAAAATCTTTTGGAAGATGTGAAAAAGGGATGTGAACTCTAGCACACCCTGTAAAACATAAATTTCTTACCAAAAGAATATGTTATTCATGTGCTCTGTACATTAGGTCAATTATTACTCACTTTCTTTGGAGAACCACCAAGTGCCTCCACCCTTTATAACAGAGCACTGTAATCAACTGTAGTAAGAATAGCAGAATTATTTTAATACACACCGGTGTCTCAGGCCTGAGCTCAAGAAGGCCTGAACAGTAAGAGACTAAGAAGGATTTGCCATCATCTTTTCAAGAGGGAAAGAAATTAATGTTTCCTTGTATACCTTCGTAAATAATTTCAATTGCACATAAATAGGGAACACTTTATAAAAAGGAATGCTTTAAATTTGGCCTCCAATTTAAACACTTCTGTTATTTAATGACAAATTCCATAAACAATCTGATACTAAAACTTCTTCCACAGCACGTCTTTCATTTCCGCTAACCCAATTTAACCTCTCATCTTCCTTGCACTCAGCAGCTGTACAAAGCACTTTTTTTGTACTGACATCAGCAAGTGACTGAAGTGTTAGTGCTAGATTTAAAATGCCTTCTAAAACCACGACTTTTGTATTGAATTTGGAACCAAGTTTGATACAACTTGTACTGTTATTTTAATATAGTATCACCTTTCATTAAACCATATCTTTTTGGGTTCCTGCTGGGACCCGAGAACTGAAATAGCACAAGGTTTAATGCATGGCACTTCATTTTGTCCAGCCTGGCTCAGGCCAAGAGAAGCATTTCAAATTATTTAGATAACCACACAGATTAAATACCCAGCAAGATAGCTTGCTAAGTCATTCATCATTTGCCATTCCTGGCCTGTGCTTGTGTCTAGCAATGTTTTCACTAGAAAAGCCATTCAGATGAATGGAATGCACATCTCCACTGAGTCTCCCCTGCCCAAGCAGCAGTCTAAAAACGTCTCAACCTGCCCCCAATGCTCTTTTCCCCAGATATGTGAAAACTGGTTAGATCCTCTCTGTCATCATCTTCTTGCCTATCTTCCCTTCTCACCTGTATTGCTTGCTTTTGCTTTATGAGCCCTATAATGCTACCAAATTTCAGTGTATTAAAATATTACCATCTCCTTACTTCAATCCCTCAAAAAGTTCACAAATCGTCCTCTTATCACTCTTTAACCCCTCAACTCAAGAACCAAGTAGCTGGAATTAGTTCATACCACGGGATGTAATTCAATTTCAAATATAGTATCTGCATCATTAAGCTATATCTTACCTTAAAGGTTATTGGAGCCGAAGTAGCTTAACATCCACTCTCCTTTCACGGAGGTGGATCAATCACCTCTTTTCTCACTGCAGATCTTTTGGCCTTTGAAGCCTGTGGCTTGTAAGTAATTTTTTACCCTGTGGCTTCTTCTGAAGTCTGTATTAATCCAACTGTAAAGCTACCATACTTGCATTTTACAAACCTCTCCAAGTTACCACCCATAGTGTCCCACCAGGACATGGAGATTCTCATAAAGGCTTTCATCATATCCCAGGAGGACAATTATACTTCACTGGTTGCTGGTTTTACTATTACCTCTTTTAAACATTTCAAGTCCAAGTAGTGTTCTGTCACTGTACTGCTCAACTGAGCTAAGACATCTGGACAATCCAGACAAGAGACCAGTCCAATGACCCTTGAAGAAACAGTTCAGGTGTGTCTCACTTTAAGAGTCACCTTAATTGCACTTTAAAGACAGCACACTCTTTCCACTGTATGTTTATCACTTTTTCTTGCTGTAGTTCTCAGAAACATAAGCAAACAGGAGCTGTTGAGGTCCTAAAATCTCCCATCACTGAGGTACCCAGCTGCTTCCTAAATCAGGTGAATTATCAAGTACCTAATAGGTCTCCCCATCTTCTTGTATTAAGTGACAAGCAGGTAACTACAATTAGTGTCAAGTGCAAACAGGAAAACTCTCCTGACAGTGTGTCTGTAGTTATTAGTATTACTTGGATTTAAAACCATTCCCTATTCCTCACCCCATGAACCACTGTAGTTTTGTCAGCTTATTCTTTATTTTTAAACTAACTGTTCCATTTTTAAAATTTTATTAGGCAAGTACATTAGATGTCATCAGCATAACATGTGCTTTCATTTCACAGCACTCAATCAATCACTGCCACAGGAAAAACACTCTCTGGATAACAGAACACACAAATAAGAAAACAACGTAGAAGATCTGGAATTATGAGCACTTGGACAATGTTAGCACTGGACCTTCATTAAATAGCTAGTAGGTCTGAATGGTACAGCTGGAGGTGTTACAAAACACAGACTAACACATATTTCAGCACATTTTCCACAGTCCTGGACAATCTGCTCCAACTGATCCTATTTGAGCAGGGGAGTTGGACTAGGTGATCTAAAGAGGTCCCTTCCACCCTAAGCAATTCTGTAAGCTGAAATACAGTTAGAAATTACCCTCTCACCTTGTAAATCTTAGAGTTCTGTTTTTTAAAAGAATGTAAATGCATTGTTTGATAGGCAGGAGTTACCCCACTAACTAGTAGATACACATTTTGGTGTGCTGCCTGTTTTTGCCAGAGATAAACTGATTTTCCAAACCTTGCTGAAAATTCAGCTATCAATAGATTCAATGGACCAATTGTAAGTAATGGGACTGAGATAAAATGACCTAGAGCAAAAGCTGAGGGCTTAATCTTGAGACCAAAGAGTACTGTGAGGTCCCTGTGCATACAGAAATAAGGAAAATGGTAAGTCTTGTAAAATATCACTTATGACCACTGCAATGCCAGCAAGGACGGCTCTGGCTTTGTCCCGTGGTGTGTGCAGTGGTGCAGGATGAAAGCAAGAGTCACCACTTCCCCAAGGAGGCAACAACTGTGAGCATATAGGTTTCTCCTCAGCTCCTGCTTCCCTATGACTGTCAACACCTCTGGGTCAGAAGAAAAAGCCCTAGAGGGTCACAGAAGACCATTCATTCCAAGGAGTAAGGAGCAAATGGGGACAGTACTGAACACCTGGCAATCACTGGGTAAACTTTGCAAAAAACATAAACACTGAGGACAGGATCATTATAAAACATGACTGAGATCACTCGGTGAGCCAGGCTTACTTGAGGTAAATACTTTTTAAAAACTGGGGCACACACTAAGTTAAACATTCAGGGACAAGTATAACAGTGCAGAGACCACTCTTTCAGAATGGGAGACCTATAATCTGAATTACACCACCACAGAAAGAAATGAAGGCTATGGCACAGCAGACTCAGTTCCATTAACCTAGCTGTGCTAGTTTAGCTTGGGTAAGACCTGCAACAGATACAAAGTAAATGTATAGCACCACAATCAAAACTCAGGTGCTTAAAAAGGTTTACATTTCTTAAAATATAAACCCACGTATATGTATATGTAAACACACATGCACTTTTAATAATTTTCATGCTTTTTTAAAATTATGTATCCATACCCTTTGCACATCTTCCTACAGGGAAGGGAAACACTGAATCTTGGTTTCTTTATGTAGAAAAATTTCACCTTTTTTTCCAAAAGAAGTTTCTTGTGGATAAAGAGTGCAAAGCCGGGCTCTGTTTTACAGCATAGCAGAATTTGGAGAGTAATATTTCTCTCAGGGCTCCTTTCTTTTCAGACCTTATTTAGGCCTCTTTTCTTTTCCTACAGCATTTCTCTAAAGTGCCAAACTGTACAAGCTATCAAGAAAAAAAATAAAAACTACTCAGTCATTATTCATGAACCTCTGAAGGGCAACTAGAAGTGAGAATGTGCCTGTTCTTACAACTGCTCTTAGGTAGTTGTTTCCCACAATTTTATGCAGCTTTTATGCTGATACAGGGTAGATCTCTTTCTAAATCTAACAGCTTACTTTAGAAAAGTTTTGTTTTTACAGAGATTTCAACAGCTGTATTACAAATAGGTAGCAAAAAAACTTACATGTGTCAGAACAGTTACATTGACCACTTTGAGCATCTCTCTTTTAAGATGCATTTTCATTAGCATTTTGCAGCTGGCCTACATAAAAGAATTGTTTTACTTGGAAATGCCTTCATCAGTTTATCCTTTCATTAGGTTAGATCTATGTTTTAAAAGAGGTTTCTTTTCTTTGTTCGAACTGGACATCAAGAAAGTTTTAGATCACTTGAAAAACAAAGAAAATAAAGTAAGTCACAAACTCAACTGAGGCATCATGCATACTGATGCTTGCTTCTGTGGCAACTCTAACAAAAATTCTCAGCTTACCAGTTCAAGAAGAAAAAAAGCTATGAATGGGTGATTCACAAGGAAAACATTTGTTTTCACTGTAACAAATGAGAGGATTTCAGGTAGCAGTGCTTTCTTATATCAAAATATATTGCAGCCCAGAGAAGGAGTAATTTTCTCCATAAACAGCTAAATAGGCATTGTTAGGTAAGTTCTCAGCTGCATTTACTCATTCTCTATACTGTGTCTGACTCTGGGAGTCACCATTTCAAAGGCATCTTTTCTTTGGAAATTTCCATGAGAAATCAGTTGTGGCCAGCTATTTTATTTTTTACAAGTTTTGGCTGAAATTAGAAAAATGGGCCTGATAAAATGGTACTAAGAGGGGAACACCAGCCCTAAGATACACATTCTGAAGGCCTCAAATGTAACACCATGCTGCAATGACAACCAATATCAATATAAGCTGATTCAATCTTTCAGCACACATACACAAAAAAAAATTTATTCTTGTGATACAACACGTGAGAGGGATTCTTTCCAATTCTCCCTGGAATACTGCAGAGCACAGATCTGGCAGTGCAGGCCAGTCAGGGAAGCTACAGCTTTCAGCTGTCAGCACTGTGTATATAGAAGTTATAGCTGTATGATCTGCATGTAACATCCCATAATCTCTCCGTGTAGGTAAATTCTATAAAGCCTCTCCTCCACAGGCCTCCACTCTTCCTTTCTCAAGTCACTACAAGGCAGACAGCAAGAACCACATGCAGGCAAAGCCAGCACAAGGTCCAGCCTGGCTGCAGTGAGAGCTGAACCCAATTTTTTGCACAGCAAACAGGAGCCATAAGCTGCCAGCAAAGCTGGAGGTAGGAGTCGAGTTCAACAACAAAGCTGTTTGCAGTACCAGAAGAATGATCTAGTGACTTTCCTGTGAGTCCTTTCAATGTCCTACATACAAGAACCAACTCTTACAGATTAGAACAATGTAACTATTTCATTCAAATGTTTTTATGCTTAATTTGTGATTAAATTTGTATGCATCTCCACTGCTACAACTAAAATTAAAACAATGCAAAATCCAAACAATACTGCACATCTAAAGGTCAGTGTCCTTAGCAGCCAATCAAGAAAGCATGGAAATATAAAAACGTCTGCCAAATAGCTGAATGAAAACTTTATATTTGTTTGAGTGAAATCAAAACTCAATTTGGAACAAAATGTAAATGTTCGGCTTTGTGTACAAAAGTTGGAGCCCTCACATCTCACAAGAGACCTAAGCCATATGTACTTAATCATTTATGGATCTTGACTAAGCTTATAAGCATATATCTGAAGAAACATTTCAAGACTGGCTATATGATATTTTAAGACACACAAAGCATAGAGCAAGCAACACAGGACCAGTTATCGGGTGAACATGCAAGGACCAGAACAATGGATAAAAGCCTTCCTATACGTAAGACCCCTAAAGTGCTTTTTGGCATCAAATAACAGACTGAGTCCTGAGTTCTGATCCAGAGATCTATTGATTATATTGCTAAGTATTACAACCCACCTAAATCACACACAGTCATTCTGTAGAGGCTGACTTCTCAACCATAAAGTTGCAGCTTCAATTTTAAAAATTAAAAAACTCATCGAGGTATCTCAGCCTCTTTTTTAGAAAAGATAACCCAAAGGAATTTTTATTCTAAATCTGAAAGACATCAAAGGTGACAACATATACTGAAATTATTTTAAAGTCAGTAAAACATCATTCTGTGACTAAACATATTGTTCTTCAGTCTGAAGCCATTTTTCATAACTTTTCAGGGGGGGAAAATGTGTGCAAGAGTCCTTATTGCAGGCCTTCAAGTTTAGCTATCCTTCAGTTTGCTGCTATAACATTGTACATGCATGCATTCATGTTACAGGGCTGCAGAAATTACATGTCTATGTCAACAGATGTGTTTCTTGGAAGAAAGCAACAGAAATCAAGTTTATTCAAATGTTTGCCAGCTACCATATGCTGCAATACTACTTTAAATGCAACATAAGGCTTTGGGAACATACTTTTACTGCTATCTACACTTTGTTATTTACTTTCCATTTAGACTAAATACCAGAGACGGGGCACACTAAGGGGCGCAGTGTCCTCTTTGTAAAAACATTTTACCCGTTGTAGTATTTAGAAAGAAAAAAAAATATACAGAGTGCTGCATTACTCTTGACCACTTTCAGCGGCTGCACTTTCATAGGGAGGCTCCAGGAAAGATATTTTTACATATGGCATTAATTCTGGGAACTTTTAATAATGGCCAAATATAATTAAAAATTATGCAAAAATTCCTGCCATGAAGAGAGCAGTACAGTAACGACTCTGTTTGAAGAAAAAGCAATCGTTTGCTCATATTCTGAGTCCATAAAAAAACAAAACATACATGGTACGTTTTTAATATTTGAACTACATCAGGCCCAATTCTGCTCCTATGCGAAGGGAGTGGCAAAACTCCAGAATGCAGCAGGATTGAGCCCCTGATGTTGTCACAAGCATTCAAATAAACAAACAGGTCTGTAACACATTCTAAGCTTCCACTGTGTTCCTTTAAATGAATCCAGACAGAAAAAGAAAAGCACATTTCATTGCATTTCGGCAATACAAGGATAACAACAATGTACAACCTTCTATTATATAGAATTCACCCTCTTCAAGTATGATCACCCAAATGTCTAAAGAGAAACAGTTTAAAAGAGTCATGAAAACCTTTGTGCACAAATTTGTAGACAGCTCTACCAAATCTGGTTTTTTATCTTCCTGAGCTCCTAACATGAATTTTTCTCTGGACTTTCATAAAGTGCAAGATACAGGGATGTTTTCACATGACCCAAACGTGGGCATCTCCCACAGCCAGCTAAATCCCCTAGGCTCTTTTACAGACAATAGAAAGAGCTGTCAATGTTCTGAATCATCCTCAGGGGAACATAAGCTAAGTCTCTGCTCTCAATCTCTTCAACAACTCTAAAAGAAACTGCAAAATTTGTAACTCACTCAAGTTATTCAGCATTAACAGCAAAATGGCATAAGGATGGCATCCAGTTTTTAACCAGTGGGAGAAATTTTGCTTTGTCCACATCTTCATTTTCTGCTATCTGTGATTTCATCAATAATATAACTGATAAACTAAAAGCTGAATGCATCTCTCAGATCTTAACTAACTCTGAAAGCTTGGGCCAAAATCCAGCAAGGCCCTTAAGCACTTGCATAATTGTAAGCATATTGACATCTTGGGTTTGAACTTAAAAGCATGTCAAAGCCCATCACTGGACCACTGCCAGAGAACTCAGCACCTTCCTAAAAGAAGTCCCTGAAGTTCAATTTTTAATTGGGGCAATATCTGTGAAATATTTCCCCTCCTGGGCTATGTATTTTAAATGTGTCTTAAATGGCTGTAGGAAGATTCCCAACTCCACTACACTTTTACTGTTGAGTTTATGTCAAGTCCACCTTTTTGAACACTATTCCACAGAAAAGCCAGGTCTGTTGTTTTATGACACAGCTGTATATACTTGACAGTATGTCCAGGCAGCTTCTCCTGCTCTGGAAAGGAGCCAAACACCACACACAACAGCTCAGGAGTTAATGATACATGTGCACCAGGATAAAGTTATCGATCCAGCTCTGGTGAAGCCTGTCTCATCAGTGACATGGGATACACTCCTAGGACATGAAGAGGAACTCCACTGATAAAAGTGAATCTCAGAATTCCTTATGCTCATGTTTATAGTGTTTTACACTAAGATTAAGACTTCTAAGACATACAAAAAAGTGATTTGTGTGCCAAAACGGTCCAAGGCCAGCTGCTACCCTCTCCAAGAATGACTGAATAAATACATAGAAATACTTATGCCACAAATTTGATAGTGTTTGATACACTTTGAAAGCAGTGGATCTTTAACAAGATAAAGCCCTTGACCTACTCAGAAGTCTTGCAGATCTTCATTAACAATCACATGGTCGACATTTACTGAGGTAATGTATGGAAAAACTACTTAAAACAGTAGACACTGTTTTAGAACAGAACTACACAATTTGTCTCTGTAGCTAAGAAATTGGATCTAATTTTGTTCCAACCACCTGCAACATTTTAAATGTTTTTCCTATCAGATTATTAGAAGAACCCCACATGTTTGGTTGCCTCAACATTTTATTCAAGTCAGTTCTGAGTTATGACATACGCAGCAAAGGCTGGAATATTCTTTGGTGTGTGACATATGTGCCACAAACACTCTTTGACTGTTACTGTTAGTTGATGCTTGTAGAGAAAAGCACTGGGTGATACACAGCAGTAAATTACTTCCATAACTGTTAGTTTGTGGGATGGCATAACCTAGAAGTCAAATCACAGCCAAACAGATGGAGAATGTGTATGCCACAAAACTGTATCACTTCACATTACATTTATATCCAGAAATGGTGTTTTCAAAACAATCTGCTTCTCTTGCTTCTGCCAGATATGGCATAGTTTAAGACACTATTTCTCTTGAGTATTTTCCTTACCCCCCCCCCACTCCATGCACAGAGATGCTTTATTTTTGTTGTTTTGTTTCCTCCCCTCTTTCCTTTCTTTCTAATAAACACAGTATTTTACTCTACAAGGCATGAATCTTGTCGATTTACTGGCTAACATCCATTCACATGTACATCAGAAGCCCACCGGGGAGTGTCAACTCCACAGAACTTTCCAAAGCTAGATTCAAAATGTGGACCTCTTACTTAGCTGACAGCTGTGTAAAATCATATGCAGCCAGACAACTCCCCAGTGACCACACAGGTGCATGTGCTGAACAAGGCAAGTTATTCTAAGACTAAGATTAGTTTATACTTGAAAAGTTATCTTCAGAAAAAGTTTTTCTCATGGCATAATGTGATTCTGAGACCAAAAACCACCACACCCTTTTTAGAGGAGGGGAACATATTAGCTCAGCTAGGTAGAGAGGCTGCAGGAAATCTGTGAAAGCAGCCAAATTTCAGAGGTTTTCTGGGAAGATATGACAATCATTTGGCCTCAACACAGCAAGCGAGCATTAACCAGGAATACTACAGCTCATTAATGTCTATTTTTTCTTTTATTGATAACTATAAAATCAAACACGTGTTTTAAGTAAAAAACTGCCTATAGACAAGGCATGTAAATTGCAGATTTCCACCTCAATTGTGCTCAACAGCATGCATGTAATTTCAGGACAGCTTGACTTGGCTCAATTGGCTCTGTGCCACCAGTTTCTCACTCCACCCACCACCAGGAAGGAGCCCTGAGGGACAGGACTGAAGCTGTTACCAGGATTCAGCCTAGAAACTTGCCCTAATGATGTGGAGTCAAACTGGTCTCAGATCAGGCAACACAGAAAAGTAGCACTGAACAATCTCCTTCTGAACTTATACTTTACACCTCCTCACCAGACTGAAGGCTCAAAAACTTCACCCATGAAGAACAAGCAGTAACTGCTTGTAATTTCAAGTCTTTGCAGTAATATTCCATGGATTCTCACCTATAAGCATTTATTCTCTTCAAACTTAGGAACTTTAACCTAACTGCCCATTCCTCTTACTCCTCTCCAGCAGTGACATCCCATGATTCAGAACTGAGCTACTTTTCAATCCTTGGAAAAATCTCACCATTGGTTTAAGCTACTTTTATAAAATCTGAGTGGACAACTGGCACAACTTCACACAGTGTCAACACAGCAATTTTATCTGTTGTGGGGAGTGTTGGAAATACCTGATTCATCAGTTTAAGCACAGGAAAAAAAAGTTTTGGTCCCCTCAGAGTTGTTGTTCTGTATCACCCACCTATGCTGCCACATAAAAAAGCCAACTGTTACTCTTCCAGGTGCAGCACTGACAGCAGAGATCATCTGACACATTCATTGACAGAAATTTCATGTGCTAAGCACATCCTCTACATGGAAGCCAAAATCAGATTATTAATGTCTATTCTGTCCCAGGTTCACAGAGATGTAACACAACCTATTATATGAATAGAATGTATGAATTTCCAACTACACAGACTTATTGCTCTGACAAATGAAAATATTTTATTTGCATTTTTATAAAACTCAACAGGATTATACCTAAACATTGTCCACTGTACTGCTCACAAACAAAATGCTAAATTGGTTTAATAACCAGTTTAAAAAATGTATGTGGAAAAAAAAAATCCACATACCATATAAGGCAGTTGGTAACACTGTGTTTTCATTTGAAGATTATCACTATGGATATGCAACTAAAAAGCTAAATTAAAAACAATAAATCTGTACAAAGTGGAAAAGAGAAGTGAATAAACTCTGCAAAAGAAAACATAACAAAAACAGAGGCAAAATGCTACTTAGCACGTATATCAAATTCAAAGACCTTTTCTGATGACTTAGAAACTGAAGTTTGAGCAAAAGCACACAAACACTTTCATTTGCCACCTCTTCCACTAGAGTGTTTTCATCACAAAAAAAGTAAACAGTTATGTCTGTGTTTCATCCTGGCCTCTATCCTTATGAAGTTCACATACTTCTAAAAATGCTTATAATTTATTTTCTGCCTTGTGACCAACAAAAACAAACACAACCAATTCAGCTATAGAACACAATAGGTAATGGCCCAACAGCCCTACTGCTAGAGGTGTTGGAACATAATTATTCCCACTGATTTAGGGCACGTACCTCTCTCACACTGGGGTCCAGTAAAGCCATACGTGCAAGCACATCGGTTTGGAGCTACGCATCTCCCTCCATTTAGACATCCATTTTCACAGACAGCTGTATCAAAGGGAAGGCAAGAGTAATCTTTACTGAGCTGTTTTCAGAAAGAAATGAAGGTATGTACTTGGCCAATTTAGGTAAACTGGTAAAAATGGTAAACATACCAAACTCCTTTCCTAGAATCTACTTTACGACCTTTTACTTCTTCCTGGCCTCATCAGTACCATAATCTCATCTTTTCAAGGGAGCATAACACAAATACAGGAACAACCAGGAATAACCAAATACAGGAACAGCTTTTCTGACCTCTCAGAGCTTTTCTCTTTGGGATAGCTGGACAATCCCATAACTTCAAAATAGTATCTCTTTCAAACTTGTAACAAACAAACACTGATAGATTGTAGAGAGAAGATGCAGATGAATATTTCATCTCTAAATCCTCAAATGTATTTGTTCCTTCTGTAATAATCCAGTATTAAAAGGCTGTTTGCTGGTGTTAAATAAATAATGCTATTAACTAGGATAGCAAAATTTAATCAGTATCTATTCCATGTTAATTCAAGACACTCTCCCTCTGTATCATGTTGTCACTAACTTCAGAAGTCAATTTTTTAACAATAAACTCCAAAAGCAATTCTTCTCAGAAATAATCAGAAAATACAACATGCACATGAAAAAGAAGATTTTAAATACAATTTGATGTTCATTGAGTAATGTTATTCTTTGTTCCGTTTCACATTCACTTCAGTAGAAAGAAGATTTCCATTTATCCTCTTTTATCCGCCTGATATTTCACAGTGAAGGCAGGAATACAATTCTTAATCCTTTCACCATGTGATCCTCCTCCAGATTATTAGGGTAAATTCCTGGTCCCACTGAAGTTCATGTAAAGTGTGCCATTGATTTTGACAGAGCACAAAAGGTTTTCATTAAATGAGCTGAACACATTTTCTGTGTCAGACCAGTATTTCACTAGATAGCAACGTGACAGCCTCGGTTAAAAGCAGTGTCTACATCCTTATTTGAGTTACTTCACAGCATTCCAGCCAAGAAGAACAAGAGAGCACCAGAGTCAGTTTGGGAGAGATTTCAAGCAGCAGATCCAGGAATGCTTTTGACTAAGGACTGACTGTATATCAATTCTCATAAGAAAACATCAAAATTTCTCAAGCATACTAGCTAATTCTGATGCAAACACTGAAATGAAAACGAGACTTTTTATTAAAAATCCTAATTTTGTCTAGAAAATGAAAACTGAATCCCATTTAAAATTTAGATATATGACCCACTGCTCTAGTGGGTGAGAAGTCCTGGAGGTTATAGGAATTATGGCAGTGTGAGAACTACAGGATCAAGTTATATCCAATTATTATGAAGTCACATGATGTTTATTTTCATAGTCTTGATCAGTAAGAATTCACTCAGCATTCATTACAAAGTCATGTATTTTTCTGTAAAATTTCACTGTATCTGATCAAAAATAAGCTCAACAGCAGCTGAAGTTTAGTGCTAAAGAGTGTCCAACCCACACGTCACAGAATCACTTAACAGCATCTACATTCCTAGGAGTGTACTTACGCTGTCCACAGTGAGTTCCCGTGTATCCCTTCTGACAGAGGCAATGGTCATCACTGCAGCTACCTCCGTTCATGCACCGGATGTTACAGTGTTGGACTTGAAAGGAAAAAAGATTTTCCTCAGTTAAATCAAACCAGTCAGAAACACTTTACTGTTTGCTAAAGGTAAACATTTACTTTTACGGTTTGTTTTTCGGGATTGATTCTGTGAACCAGAAAGTTTTAGAAGTCAACAATGCACATTTTAGGACAGATACAGAAAATGGCACTACAGAACACAATATAGATTTAGAGTTCCTAAGGAATATAGGACATGGTGCATGATGCACCCTCTCATTCAAATGAAGTCAAAGGCATTTCATATGAGCATAAATCCTCAACATTTCTTTCCTAGTTTGCAATTATGAGAAAAAGCCTTCAATAAGAGAAAAGTACTAAGCTTCTGGCAGACAGCACCGTTAGAAAGGGAGTCTTATCATCTGGGAAGTGGGGGAGGGAAGTATTGAAGGGAAGCATGTAAGGAAGCTCCTGAAGACAGCCCTGTTCTGCTAACACATGCAACACAACAAGCTGACCTGGCCAAGTAGGATTTCTCGCATAAAAAGGAGAAATAACAGAGTTATTTCTTTCTGTATGCCAACTGTGGGCTCACCCCACCAGTAGAGCTGCTGTGCTTGGGAGCTGCAGAGCTCACAGACAGCCCTTCCCCAGAGCAAACAACCTTCCCCTCCCTAGGGCAGAGGCAGGGGAGCAGCAGCACTCTCTCCTCAGCTGCAGCCCCACCACTTATAATGCTTTACAGGCAGCTTAAGCCCCATGCCAGTAAAACATAATGTCTCTGAGTAATTTTTCTAGTAATAAGGGCAAATATATCTCTTAACTAGATGTTGGGAGCAACTAAAAGTATGTCAGGCTCTTCATAAGGCATACAGAAGTGGGCAGGTCTCCCAACAAAGCGAAGTCCTTCCTGCTGTCCAACACAGCTGTGAACTGGGGCCTGCACTCCAGTAAGCAGCTGGGAAATGGTTTTCCTCTTAACAGGAACCACATGAAAGGCTCCTCCCCAGATAGGATTACAGTCTGATCAGCAGTTCAGTAGATTGTTGATGGAGCACTGGATACCTACACCATGCTGTCTGAAATGCTCAGGACTGAAAAATGGAAATTGCACATCCCGTCAGAGCCTACAGCTAACAGGTGCCATGCCAAACACCAAATTTTTCATCTCACACAAAACCCTTAGGCATCATTTGGCTTTTAACAGTTCAGAAGTATGTGAATATAATTTTTTTTTTCAAGTAGAAATAATAATTTTAACTGTACTGCTTTCTATAACAGTATGATTCCACAAAACAGAAGTAAAATATACAACTGGAGAAAGAATTTAAAGTAAGGTTACTAGTGTTTTAAATGCTAGCTTAATTCTTCAATTATAAAAGCAAAAACTGTGTGTTACATTTCTTATGTGTCTAATAGTTATTATACATCTTTGTTCTGCTTTGGATGTACTTCAGGATTTCAAGCAACAAAAATGTACCAACATTCCTCAATAAAAAGTAAAATTGTCTGCAAATACAGAGTGAATATCTGGTGAAGATTTTTGACAATGTCCTAAGTAGGTCAGAAAAAGGTGTATAGTTACTTTAAAATGTGTAGTTCAACTAGCTTTATACAATCTTAGAAAAACAGAGGGGATTACAAAAAGCATAGGAAATGATATCATCTGTCAAGCAGGGAAGGAACTTAAAAACCACAAACTGATTTCAATTAGAGCAAGCTATGCCAAGAGCTAATTTCCATTCCCACATGAAGACCAAAGCCATTTAAGTAGTTTGAACTACATTTGAGATTAAAAGGTTAACAGTAGCTTAAATTATGATTTTCATATTATCTGTTCATGTATAAATAAAGTATATTTCCTTGTTTTGGGGTACACAAACAAAGTTTCCATAACTTGTCTTACTGCTTCTTAAAATAACTTTTCCAAGGTAAAATACTTCTTCCTCCTTTTAAAATTAAAATCGTTATGGGAGACTGCTGAGACACCCAGTCATCCTTACTTAAACAAGCCATTTAAATCAGTGAGCTTTCTCGCCTGTTACCAGGCAAGAGGATCACTGACATACAGTCAGTAAACTAATTACTTGTTTTCTGCCCTCTTTTGTGGGAATGTTGGAAAGAGTACTTCCAAAATCATACAGACTACTCTGTAATATTATCCTTCCAAAAGTTTACAGAAAAACATTTAAAGGCTGTCTGGAGCTCAGATGAAGATGTTAAAAATGCATTTTTGAAAACTAGCATATTAATGCAGGTCCAGGTTCTCTTTTCTCAGCTATATCAACAATTCCATTAATGTCAGTGGAGATATTCCGGTAAGTGAAACAACCTGTTCCAAGATATCACACTGACAGAGACTCAAAGAAAAAGCACAGGAATTACTAAAAGGCTGGTAAATCAATGCACATAGCTTTGCCTTATCTTGGCATGCACAGGAAATGTTAACATTAATAAATGGTTGCTTTTAATCAATTATTGTTCTTTTTCACATCCAATTTGTAAACAGTCTGCACTGGAAATGTCTGAAGTCAAAACAGGAATAACTGCAGGAACACAACTTTATAAATCTGCAAAAGAGCCAGCAAGACCGTACATATCCACACAGGCTTTGCGTGTGGGCGAAAGTTGTGTTTTTTATCAAAGTGCTGCCCTCTTAAGCATAACAATTCCCAACTTTTAAATAAATACCCAGCAAAACTGAGTAAAGACTTCATCACACCCAGAGCACTACCACAAGCACAACCGCTCATGAAATGTGCAGGAGCTCACCAAGCAGACGAAAGGTAGCACACGTGCTGTCTACTCTGCGATCCCACACTAAGAAACGTGAGGTGGGAGGGTCTGCAGCCCTCAGGTGGGACACCCGCGGCGCCGCTGGCCCGGCACCCGAGCGGCAGCGCAGCCAGCGGGCACCGCGGGAGAGGCCGGCTCTCGCCTCTGTGCCACTGCCGAGGAAACGCTCCCAGCCCCGGCCGTGCATGACGCAGGGCTTTGCCTGCCAGGAGCTGTAAACAAGGAATGACGGCCGCATCGCATCCCAGATGCTCAGCGTGCTTTCTCTGTCAAGTGACTGACTCAGGAGAGAGATGGCAGCTAGCGCCAAGGCGGGACACGAGCCTGCTGCCCCACAGCCCAGCACAAGGCACAGACACAATCCACAGTACCCTCGAAAACTCTGGGAACATTCGAAATTCAAGACCTTACAACACCACCTCTGACAGTAGCAGAGTATAAGGCATGGGGCTGAGCTCCAGGTTTTACTGCCATTGAGCAGACACCTCCCACAGCACCCGAGGAGTGGGGTCCCAGGGCACGGAGCCAAGGCCCAGGCTCAGCCCCACACCACGGGCACTCTCTGAGGAAGACTCCGGGCAGGAAGTCTCTGAGGAGGAGCTCAGTCCTCGGCTGTGCCTCTGATGCTGCTGGCAGGGGAGCAGAGCAGGCCCTGCTCTGGACATGGACACTCCATGTCTCCACAGCCATCACCCCGAGCACCCACCACAGCTGCCTCTGTCACAGCTCTCTTCTTTCTGGGACAGCCCCATCAGCAAATGCCTTCCCTGTTTCAGCCAGCCAAAACCATTCTGACTACAGAAGCAAAACCAGGGCCTCAGCTCAGAGACAGACCTGACCCATAACCCTGAGGGCAGCCTGACACCCTCCTCCTCGTTTGCCCCCTGCTCCCACAGGGGCAGAGCAGCAGCTCTAACACGTGGCAGGATCACAGAGCATGAATGCAGCAATAAGAAGGGCCAGGCTGCAGCAGCGACGGACACGGACGCAGCAGCCACAGCCCGGGTGCTGTGGCAGCAGCAGGGAAGCAGCTGCCAGCGCAGAGCTGGCAGAGCACGGAGCACAGGACATCTCCCACAGCACAGAGTGTTGCACATCCACACACAGGTGCACCTGCAGTGTCAGAGCACCCACACATCACAGCCAGCAGCAGGGAGGCCTCCACACTTGGCACTCTTATCTCCAAGCCTGCTATAAGCACGCCCAAAAATTCTCTAATTACACAGAAATAACCACTATTCAGCCAGTAAGTTTACTGATGTCACTAAAATCCCTGCCGAGAAAACCACTGGTTGATCTTTTCAACCACAAATCAGATTCCTAAAGCTGACTCTTAACCAGAAAAGTCCCAGCAACTGACCTGCATGAGAATCAAACTTGGAAGCTTTGTTTTGCTCTCGAATCCACATGCTTTCCAGTCCACATTAAGTATTTTATTTTGACAGACAACCAGAGTATAAGAGTCACTGCCAATTCAGTTTCTGTCTATGGATCTACCTGCTAGAAAATCCATGCCCACTACTGATTGTTTAAGTACTAAAGACACACATAGCTTAAAATATCCAAAGGACATCTCATGTATCAGAAGCTATACACTTAATTCTGAGAAATCATGGCATTTTCACTCATATTTGCTATTTTTATTTTGTATGTGACAAACATGTACCATTTATATTTGATTTTTAATTATTTAATTAATTTTTTCTTATTTTAAAAACATAATTAAAATAAGGTTTAATGAATGCATATTCTGACAAAATATTAACTGTTACCAAAGGTCCTTGACAGTAACCATTTGATGTCAAACAGTACTTTTTATGTTTACTTTGTTTTCTAATTGCAGATCTAAGTCATTGTGTCCTGTTGTGTAAATACATATTCATGGGTTTTGTCTACAGTGCCAACAGCACAAATGATTTACATAAAGTATGTTCTGTAAGTACTAATGATGTGGTAAATCATAAAAATATTACACATGAGTGAGTGCACAGAAGCAGTGGAGTCTCTTTTCTCTACAACTTACCAGACATTTGTGCTTTTAGAATTGGTATGTTTTAATAAATAACGGGGATGAAACCACATACACAGAATGTATCTTACATTACTGCAGAAACTGAACAACTCCAATGAAGGCTAAAACTATGGAGATCAATGGTAGAATATTTCAGAAAAAGAACTACAAGAAGAATCAAAAACTTTAGCCTATTTTTCTTTTGAGTCTTGACTCATAAAAGACTCAAGTGGAGCCAAAGAAAAAAAATTAGGTAAGGCCCACTTGTTTCTGCCAAAGGTGCCAAAGCATGAAACAGATACAGAGATGTATGTCCCCTTCTGTGCCCCAAAGGGTACTTGGGAGAAGGTCATGCCTTCCTTCACTGGCTTACAGGACTAAGCATAAGCACCTGGTAAAACAGTAGCTGCAAAGCCAGGCAGGAGCACACCACCACACACATTTGTGCAGCACTTTGCACCCTTCCCTCCCTCCAGTACTCTATGGGAACTCCAGAGCTCCACATCTTCCTCATGCTGCCCTCTCCCTAACATACATCAGAGAAGCATGAGATGGGATGAACTACAAAGAACAATGTTTACCATTTTAGTACATGCCATTCCATAACATTCTGCAATTGTTAATGCTTTTCCACTGTTATTGCATAAAAAGGATGCTAAAACCACAAACTGAAATGGTCAGTTATGTGGGAAACTCTTATCAACCAGGAAAGCAAAAAAATGGCAAAGTAAAAAATAAGAAGCAAAGGAGACCACACACTGAGTCTCAAAAGATATTTAGTACTAGAAGGATAACCACTTTGCATAATATTAGAGAACTCTGCTGAGTGCATTCCCCACTGACTTCTGTTAATATGTTGTTCAGATAGTTACAGGCATTTGTGAGAACCAGTCTCCCCCAAAATTCTTTCCAGAAACTTCATGTCATAAAAAAATCTAGATCATGTACATTCTAAGAAACAGAACTATGTTCAAATGAGAATACAGAGTACTAAGCAGTTGGCATTTCAGATATGAATCCTACTCTATCTCAAACACTCAGCTCATGTTTAGCCATTGAGTTCTCTTTTCATTGAATGAATTCAATTTTACTCATTTTTCCCTGGCTCTGAGAAACCTTCCTTGAAATCTTGAAATACAAACATTTCTAGGAAAAGTCATCTGTCTGAAAAGTTTCATTTTCAAAGAATCTTTGTTTTTCTGATGAAAAGCTGTTCCACTTAAAAACTTGAGCAACTCTGTACCTCTAGTACCTACAGAAGTGTCACCTGAAGAAAGCAGTATTAGATTCAGAAGATATGTACTGAGCCTGGCAAGGAAATGCTCTAAAGCTTGGAGGCCTAGGTATTAGTATACAGCATACATAGTGTCTGGTTTATAATCTTTGAAATCTAAAGGAAATTCCAAAGCATGTCAAGATCAGCCAATTGTCAAGAGTTGTCTCTCTATCATTACAACTTTTGTCATATACATGCTCATGTCTACCAGTGAACAGAGATAAGGTATTTTCCAGAAAACAAGGAGAACTAGAATTAGTGTTACAAAGTGGCAAATCAAAATAGCTTCTAATAAGACTGATTTGGGTTTGATTTGGCAAAAAAGAGAAGTGTCTCCAAAAGCCCATCTCTGAGTCATTCTTCAGTTTCAGCATAGAAAGCTACACTTCCCTTCCTGTGGTAAAAGTATGTCTGGTGACTCAGAGGTTATTTGTCTTAAATACTGACCACTGAACTATTTTACATACCTTAGTAGCTTCACAATTTTACATATCTTAGTAGCTTCACAGATTCAAAAGAGTAATATCAGACACACAGAAGAAATACTTACTTGATTTTGAACCACAGGAGGGGGCTATCTGACCATTTGGGCATGTGCACATGTTTGGTCTAGAGCAAAATCCATCTCCACAGGAATGTCTGCAGATTGCTATTAAGAAAACATAAATGCCTTTAAAATATGTCTCAAAAACCTCAAACACATAAAAAAACACCTGATAGAAAATTCAGTACCATAACATAAATACCCACAAACTCATTAAACCACATACAACAGATCCCAAAACAGTTCCTCCTGTTCATCTGCATCTTTACAGGGAGCAGCTAAGACCTAGACCTTCACCATCTGCTATGAAAAGCTCTGGGAACATGCCACAGGCCACACTAGATATGGGGAGATTTCCCTGGAAAAGTGAAACTGTTGTCCATTTTACCTTCTCAGAGGAAGGATGGCACTGAGGCAGCAACATAATGCTTCCTTTATTTCTGCACCACACACAGACAAGAGCAGTAATTCCCATCTGACAGCATGCTGCTGCAGGATCTCTGGAGAGAGTCTTATCAGCCTTGGGCAAAGTGCCTTTAGGAATTATTTCTGGTACATTGTTCTACTACACATGAATATGCATACAGCACTATGATGTATGCATATATTTATATCCCTATATCCCTATATTTATATCCCTATATATTTCAGGAATATGGTCCAAAGAAGTGGAGAAAATGCATTTGCTGGGCTGATGCTGTTGCCTCCTTCCATTAACTTAAACAGATTAACATAGTCCACTCATTCCCAAGAGTTCACACACCCCTTGAAACCCTTTACTACAGACTTAAACAGAACATGTGGAGGAGATTAATCTTTTGTTAAATGTTGGTATCACATCATTGTGTTGTAGCCCATGAAACTTTGTATATTAGCTTAATATAGTTTAAATGGTAAAGCAATCGTGTACAGCTGCCTTTGAAAACATACAGAAATACATTTCAATTCTGGTATACAATTAAAACCACCCTGAGACACAGAAGGACAAAGACAAACATCAGTCATAACACATAACTAGATTAACTTACGGACTATGCATTGGTTTCCACCAGGTAACGTTTTCCATCCAGGGCAGCAGTAGGCATTGTAACGTGATCCACACACATTTGGTCTGGAAAAAAATAAAAAGGATAAGGATGAATACTTATTGTTTACTCAGAAATATGTTTTAGAAGTAGAGAATAAAATGGAAAAGGTAAATCACTGCAATATACATTTCAATAATTAAATTTAGAAGTGTTGTATGTTTTTGGCCTGTAGTTGTTGGGGTTTTTAGGTAACATACACTTCTATACATTAAAGATTACATTACAAGCACAAAATCGAATCAGTAACATCTGAACAACAGGAATAGAATGGGGAAACCTTGTCTCACAACACTCCATATCTGAAGAAGTAACCATCCAGGTTTTTTGAGCAAAACTCAAATAAAAAATGAGCATCCAGCATCATTAATAACCACAAACTAAATCTAGTGCTCTTTGAGTGGGAATTTTTAATCTTCCTGTTGCTTCCTTTTCTTTACTCTAAAGCACTATTACTGTAGCCTATTTTTTTCCATGAACAAAACTATGTATGTGTGAGTGAAACATGCCAACAAGAACATTAGCCAAATAAATGAGTCAAAATACGTTAATTCTTCATTAGGAAAAATTGCTTACTACCAAAACTAATCAAGGATGTGGGTGTATGTAGTGGTAAGGTCCTGAAATGAGTATGAGGGGCCTACTGCCCTCCTCAAATGATGTATCCACAGGAATTTTTCTTTCCAACCTATTCCTCTCATCCATATTAACCCTCTCAAATCACTTTGTTACTAGAGTTTATGACAACTGAAAGTTGACAGGACATGACACTATTCCTATCATGATTTTATTGATAAAAATAGAAAAGTTGAAATTATTCTATGTCCCTCATACATAGAAGGACAATAGATTTTTTTTAATCTATCTCGTCCTATTTATTTGATGCCTCTATCCATGCAAATAAAGCTAGTAAGAATACTTTCAAAAATGGGAACATGTGCCTTCTTTTGTTTTACACTTAATAATCTTAGCAGAGGAAAATTTTACAATCTCTGTTAATATTGTGAGCAATTACTCAATAGATTAATGCAGCTAGAACCAGCTAGAAACTTCCTAGGAACTGCTATACTAAAATATTGTATACAGATTAAAGACAGATTTAAATGTTTACTGTTTTAAGAAGTGTTCTCTATTATTATTTTGTCCTTGGTCTTTCAGAAAGTTCTTCATTGCTAGTATTGCAATGTCTAAGTAAACAATAGTTACTTCATATGGTGAGGCCACTTAAGACAATCAATCTCAATATATACAAACATTTCTTTATGCACGTTTTCCAACTAAAAAAAAGTTACATACTCTATTTATTTAGGGATATGCAGTACTAATGCAATTTCAAGTATTCTGATTATACCAATTTCAGTGACACCTATTCTTTCCAACCATGGCCAGAAACTACTTAAGTCAAAGCAAGCACTACCATTACCTTCCACTGGTTCTGGATAATTACAAAGTAATAACTGAGATGAATGTGAGCAATACAATTGGACTTGTTGCAGGGTCCTTTTTCCTTCCTGCAACTGGTGTTACAGACTCAAAGTCTTATTCATTTAATTACAATGTATTCAGTTTTAGTAATGTCAGCTACTTCCCTGCAGGGCTATAACCATGTAACTTTCCTAGAGTTCCCTGTTCATCAATGCCAAATGTTGCTCCAGAATCATCTGCCAAGTAAGACTGGCAAGCAGACAAGTGAGATTGCTTTTTACCTTCCCCAGTCAGAAGAAATAATGGAACTTATTAAGACAGCTAGAATGGGTTTGTTGCTACCTGTTAGAACCTATGGGCATAAACCACCCATTTCCGCTTCCAGCTGCTGAGGCTTTATAGAAGGCTGACCATAAAGTGATGTTTATGTTGTCTGTCAAATTTCAGTCCCAGCAAGTATGTGTGGCTTTGGGGACCATCTGATCCATGTTATGAGAAAGAAGCAGATTTCTGTGTCACAGAGAAAGCTGGTTTTAAAAATCTTTTTCCAAAATGGGACTCTGGAAAACCTAGATGTGCCAGCAACCATGAAGTCAGAGACCCTGAGAGCCTTGAAGCTGTCCACAGGGTAGGCTAAGCCATACAACCAGGAGCCTCCAACCCCTGTGCAGTGTGCTTAGGTTTGAAAGAAAAAAAAAGTCATCAAACTGTACTTCCATGGAACAGTTTGAGCCTGACAAGTGCATTTTCCAGTGGAACACTTTTTCATCAGAAAGCTGCTGTCTAGCTTATAAAAGAAACCTATATTAAAGTCTGAATGTTGCTTCTTTGAGACAGAGGGAGTGTTCTTAAATTGTGCATATTTGTAAAATGACTTTGAAAATAATTAATTTTGAAGGTTAAATTAATTGATATTTATGAGGTGATCAGACACTATAGCAATAAATCCCCATAAATAAAGTATTCAAGGCAATAATAAATAATTTACCTCATGTAAAATCATGGAATCCATCAATCAAATTGTAAAGGCTCTATCATGGCATTTACTTTGAACAGTTACCCACTGTGTGTTAAATAGAGCATATTTTCCTGCTGATACTATAAGCTATGAATACTAAAGAAGTGTTTTATATTCTTATAAAACTATTTTCCTGAACAGCACTAGAAGAAGAATTCAGTTACAAAATTTGATTTGTAATGATAAAATAAGCAAAAACATATCTATATACCCTGAAACTACCTACAGCACCTTCCTTTCACTCCAAAGCCCAGAGAAGGAATAGAGAATCTCAGAACAAAGCTGTTACCATTGAAATTTAAAAAAAAAAAAAAAAAAAAAAAAAAAAAAGGTCCTCTGTTTTATTTTAGAGACACTGAATGAACTTGTGAAGTATAAAAGTATTTCTGTAATGGCATGGTGCTGAGAGACAGGATGGCTGATGCCCAGATTTTCATCAAAGATGTCCAAATTAAACAAGATATTATGTCTTTGATTAATGATATGCAAGTAGAAATTCAGTAGCAAAGTGAGCTGAATTATCAAAAGACATTAGACAATCAACTAGAAAAATCTTGGAACAGCAGAGAGAAAAAGGTTTATCTGGAAGCTCTGATAACTAACACTTGAGAATGATAGGTTTGCACAGATATTGACAGCACCTGCATGCACCAAACTAGAAGATATTCTTTCCAGAAACAGCCACAGGGGCCCTACCCCCGTTCCAAGTAAAGCTGTGCGAAGGGGGAATGAGCGGGCATCGGCTCCTTGAGATGCATCACCGCCTCCGGCTGGCACAGCCTCTCAAATAAAAGATCTCCTTTCTCCACAGGGCAATACGGATGTCACCCACGGAAAGGACAGACTGGATCTGTCCCTCCCGTGCTTCCAGAGCCCTGGCTCAGCAGGCATGTGTGGCTGCCCGGCTGCCCCCACCCGCAGCCATTACCCAGGCACTGCGGGTGGATTGGCGAGTGGGAACACAGAGGTAAAATAATGAGAAGCAAACCATGCTAAGCTTGGCAGAGTCTTCTTATCAGCTATAACCAGGCAGCAAGGGTACATGACAGTCAGAGAAATGAGGGAGGCTTTCAAAAACCCTGTGTGAAGCCGGCAGCAGCGAACACCCAGGCCGGGAATGGCAGGGCCAGCTCTGGCATTGGGACTGTCCTCCCCAGGGTCCCGGCAGAGGCACCGTCGGAGCCCCGTGCTGCAGCCTGCCAGGGGGAGGACTCGTTCCCTACATCCCCAATCTGCCCTGCCTGTGACCCCTCGAGGAAATTACAGCCCTCTCCGGAAGAAAGCATTGCCCATCTGCAACTCCCATGGGAGGAAGAGTTTCTGGCACTGCTGTGAGCGAGGCTTCAGGCAGAAATTTTGTCAGCAGCACTGCCATGCACCGGCCAACGCTGGCGTAATCCGCGCTGAATCAAACCCAAAGCACGGGTCTCAAATAAATTAGACAGAGACCAGACAGAGTGGGAGAGAGCAGCTGAGAGAGCAAGAGAAACAGCTGACCACCAGTTAGAGAGCTGGGATGCAGGGATACTGGGAAGGGTTTCTCATGGCTCCCTCAACTCGTTTTTCCTCTCCCTAGGAAAACTCATGGGGATTCTTCCTTGCAAGAGAACGTTTCATGAACAACTTCTATTAACTATTTGGCTGCAGTGGTTAGCATATGACCCAGTTTTCTGGCAGAAAAATACAATTTAAAGCAATATCATCAGCCAGCAGTTGTTTTTAGAGAATGCTTTGCCTATTTTCCTTCTTATGTGGGTAACTCTGGTAGCTGCTAAAATTGTACCCAGAACTATTTGCTGATCATTTCCACATAAAATTGGAGTGATGTTTCCATGCTTGCACTGGGCAATTAAAAAGAATTACAAACTGCACCTGAAAAAATGAGAGGCTGGTCTTAAAAATCTGCTTGTTAAGGCTACAGAATGTGATGATGATTAGCTTTTACTAGTAGATTTCAAGAGACACAAAATCAGATCTATACTTTTTGCTGTAAACCAGCTTTATGTACCTACTAAACTTCCCAGTGTCTCTAAATACTAAATGCACAGACTGCAGCAGCTCGGCTGATTCCACTGGAGTTTTACTCAGCTTTCTCACAGAATCAAGAACTTCCATCGCCAGATATAGTCCAAACTTTAGTGGATGCAGCAGATTTAAGTTCACCCTGCTCTGAGTGGGGGTTGAACCACATGGCCTTCCAAGATCCCTCCTCACTTAAATGACACAAGCCAAGTATGCATAAATTAGAGGTCGGTATCTAAAGCACCTCCTTTAGCTGTGCTGGCACCTACCCCCTCCTCCAAGGAGCAGCGAGCAAAGCAGGACTGGGAAGGGAAGATCTGGTTCCTGAAGCTATTTATTTCAATCATATAAAAGGAAACCCTACAAAACTATGCTATACTCTTGAACAAACACAAAATTTAACTTCTATCATACTATAAAGAATAAGCATGCACTTTTAAGCAAAATATGGTTTTTACATACAAAAGATTGCATCTGATGTACTCATTTTTACACTGCAATAAGCAAGCCTGTGCCGTGCAGAGAGCCTAATATGATAACTATTTCTCACTCTGACAGTAAGGATACCGCTGTCCCAGAATCCTGGCTCAGTTCAACTAAAAAAATAACACACTGAGCAGCTCTACGGGTATCTTTGGCTCTGGCCAGAAGTTCAAAATGACATGCAAGTTTCCTGCAGCAACACTGAACACTTTTCTAACCCTAACCTCCATCACACTGTGACAGCTAAATACAGCAATCCAACAACAGCATTGACATTAAGAGAATTCTTCCGCAATTGCTCTGAAAATCCAACCCTGTCTTTTGCAGGGACACGCTCATCTAACCTGACAGCCAGGCATTGTTCTCATTCATAGCCAGGGACAGACGCGTTTCTGGCATGTATTCCTTCATTGTTCCACTTGAGAATGTCAATGGGTCCAGTTCAAAACCCATCTACATGGCTGTATAAGACACGTAAAGTACATCACCACAAGAAACTATCTGCCAGGCCACACAAGTGAGCGGATAAAGAGGAAGGATCCATCAGGTACTTCCTTAAAGCACACACGAAAAAAAACTAACTAAAAAGATATATTCAGAGGACAAGAAGTCCTTTCTATCTGGTAGCACTAAAAACATCCCATGGGAAATGGATGTAACTGTGGGCTAAGGCAACACTTAGCAGTCCAGATGTCACTTCCAGGACAGGAGGGGGAAAGGGAGAAATCATTTCACACCTCCAGGTCTACACCCCACACTCACCATGTACCCACTAATGGTTACTGAGGGGGCAAACCTCTAAGAGTTTCCCAAGGGAAAGCACCCAGGGAGCTCAGGATTTCCACCAGCCCGTGCCCAGGCTGAGCAGCAGCACAAGGGCTGGTGTGGGGCACGCTGGCCAGACAAACCCAAGGCAAGCCAGCCCCTTGTGAGGCTTCCCTGGAGGCTGCAGGTTGTGCTGGTACCACCCACCATCCCCCATGGAGGACACCCAATCCTTTAGGGTGTCTCCTATACCTGACACTTGCATCAATACTGTCAGAGAACGCCCTTAGGTGTTAAGCAATGCTATTAATTTGTGTAGTAAGTGCTATCCCTTAGGCTACTGAAGATTTATTTTAGGTAAGTTATCAGTATTTCTTCTCCTTTCACTACACACTATTCTACCCTTTGTCTCTCTCCTTGCTGGGACAGTGACTTCACATTTTCAAAAGGCCAATTACCTGCACATCTGCCATAAGGAAATAGGAAAACCCTGTTTTAGTTACATTGTCCCTAGCAGACACTGGTAATTTACTCTGTACACAAGGAAGAGAAAAAAGATGGAATATTAGTGGGAAAAACAAAGAAGAAAAGAGAGAGGAAAATAATGTTCCTGAAAGGAAACAAATTTTAGTTTGAAACCTCAGCTGAACATCACTGGATATTCTGATGTCCTCCAGCAAAATATGAGAGAGAGGGAAGCTTGAAAAAGAGGATGAAAATGATTATGACCGTAGACAAAAGAACTGTGGCTTTCATTTGGTATTTCTGAGGCTATAATGGTCATGAATCATTTCATAAAATGAGAAGTAGAAAGGAAAACAACAGATTCTCCAGCAAGTCAACATCAAAATTATTTTTCCAGATAAAAGCTAGACCTCCTTCATACTTCAGTGAAGATCTATAAGCAAAACCAGAAGGCAGAGGTTTTAATTTAACAGGCTATATTTTACATCCCAATGTATCTTCCAAAGAAGAGCCCGACTTTACTGAACTGTCACAAAAACCCCAAATGATTGTCCTCATGCCTCTATCTGCACACCAGCCTTAGCATGAATGAGGCTGTTCAGTAGGTCTGAAGTACTTTTAAAAAGATTAAACAAATAAAACTAGGTGGGAAAGTCAGAATGGATGAGAAAACAACCATAGGAGAAATGTAAGATTGAAAAGCTACAAATGTATTTCCCAGCACAGTGCAATGGTTAATCAGAAACACTCCAGGCCACAATTGCTCCATTCTGCAAATATATTTACTGAGTCTGGGGAGCAAGACCAAAGTGACAGACATGCCTCTATATCCTCTTCATCTTTAGGGTTGAGCAGGGAGATGAAGAAGGAGATGGGAGTCACTCTCATTGCAAAACAAAAAAGTTAATGATTAATTTCTTAATTTCTTACCATTTTCATATGTGAACATTCAAAGATCTCAAGGTCTTAAAATCTTATTTAAATAGAGATGGCCTCCTGTTACCCAGTGTCTACCACATTTTTACCAAGAAGAAATTTTCCTAGTGATCTACATAGCTAAATATCTGGGGTCTTTCATTTTGGGTAATACTATTCTAACAATCACAGGTTGCTCAGTCCATGAACATATTGAAAGAAATATATTGACCCTTGTCAAAAACTGTATTGAAGCCCATACACTAAACATTCAAGTTTGCAGCATGGAAAAGGAATGACAAAGACTGTCCTAAGTGAGCAGCAATGCTGAGAAACACACCACAGGAAAGGAAAATAAACATACAGGGAAACAGAAGCTGTGATCTTATTTGATAAGGACAACTGTAAGTGAAGCTGACAGAAGGACTGTTCCTGCCAAGCTCTGACCCAGAGATCCTCCCTTTGCTCCCATATCAACTGAGAGCAGCCCTATGCTTACTTCAAGTCTGCATCCTCAAGACCAGCACAGCCCCAAAGGTTCAGACACCAGTGTGAAGCTGCACATAGAGCCGAACTTATCGAGTGACCAAGGGAAACAGACCCAGGTGATACAGAATCTGAGAACAACTTGTGGAACCACTACTGAACACAAAATGTATCCTGTGCTGGCTCACAGCAGGGGAGAAGTCTACTTTTATAAAACTTAAGTAGGCTCTTGACTGAGGAAAAGTGCAGCTATTGCTAGCCAGAGTTTCTTCTGTCTCCTCGAAACAACTCTCTCAGGAAACCTGCACTGCAAACTGCACATTACTGCACCCTGCTCCAACAGGACACACTTCCTGCAGGTGCTGTTCTTTCCCCAACTCTTTATGCCTCCAGTTGCTAAAGACAGTACACCCCTGTCAATAAAAGTTCAATTAAACACTAATAAACTGAGATCAGAAAGCCACCACCACACATAAGATTAGACAACTGCATACCAAATCCACAGAAGAAAAGTATTACTTGGAACACAAAGAAATAAACAAAGTACTATCCATGACATCTCTTGTGTCTGAGTAAGGGCTATGGGATTAATCTGTTTCTAACCTGCCAAGCAATTATGTCATAGCAACAATCAGCCTTAAAGGACCCCTCAGGATGTACCTTCTTGCAGTGGTTTTATGGACACAAAGTGACAACCCTGATGTGAAATACACAAAGCCCACCACAGGCCAGCTGTAACGGGTCCTGCAGCATCTGGGGCAGTGTAGCAGGCCAGCATGATACAGCCAAGAGCTAAGCAGACAGAAATGAATAAATAGATAAATGAGGGGAAGAAAGGAAAAGAATTACATCCAATCTTGCCTTCCTGATGTTCAACATGTCATCTTGGCAGAGTGATGCTGGGTGACAGGAAACCTGCTTCATCTTAGTCTCCCAGGCTGATTTAACAACATTTCCAAAACAATCTTGTTTCATACAGTACATCAAGAATGCTGCTACACTGTTGATTGTAGCCTTTTTCCTCTGCTTGCTCTATTTATGACCCACTACCATCAAATGGAAGAAAGTAATTATCTAATGTATTTTAGGAGAAGCACATGGCACTTCAAAACCATTTGTGTCCCACTACAATATAATATGAGAAAGTTCACAGAGAGGAAGACTGGCTAAGCTGTCAGAAACAGAATCACATGTGCCTCAGAGCCTCCCACTGAAAGGGAAACTACAGTAGTATTCACCAAGAGTTTTAACCACAGGTTGCACTGGCATGCCCAAAATGAATAAAGTCCTAATTCTGCCTTACAAACTACACAGGCCTAGAAGTCTCTCCCCAAAACTGATAAACCAGAATTCGGATTAAGGCTGTGCCTTCTAAAGAGATGGTGTCCCAATAACACAATTCGGATATCTAAATGGAGACTACAAGGACTACAAAGCCCTGAAGATTATTTACTTTTTACTGTTTTTCTCCTGCTCCACAAAGTCACACGTACATCAAATCACATCACACCAAAACAGAGGAAACACAAATATTAGGCACAGTGCCAATATCTATGAACTCATTTCACCCCAGAACTAGATTTCCAAGGATCATGTAATAACAAAAGAACAGTACCACAACCATTGGCAAATATATTCAGAGAGGTGCAGAATATTAACACTACGTGTAGTTGCCAAAGACTTCAGTTTCCACACAAGGACATGCAGGAATTGAAGGTCTTCATCCTCCATGTAAGCTTTACCCCACAGGCGCAGAGGACTGGAAGGAGGCCAGCCATGCCACCTGGAAGCCAGGTGAGTGCTCCAGCACATGGGGTATTATAGCAACTTGCATGTATTTTTAATTAAGTCTTTTATTTCCAAGTATTCAGGCTGCCTCCCACTTGCAGAGTGGCATTGACAAGGTGCGGCACCAGCAGCTGCCTAGAGGTGTGTAGGCCACAAGTGGCAAGAAAAATCTTTGAGGTTTTTCAGTATAAACAAGTATTTATCAGTACAGAAAGTCTGCTTTCCTTCAGAAGGCTTTTAGTGGTAAAGATTGGTTTAAAACGAAAACCAGAAGCCCTAATTATATAGCTGAGCACTAGAATTAAGTTATAGATTAATAAGATTATTCTATTTCAGGGAGCACTGATGTATAAAAATGGTCAACTCCAACCAAGTTTACTTAGGGAAGTGTATCAGTAAACCTGTGGTCTTCATTTGAGATACCCAAAAGAAACTGGTCCAAAAAGCTCAATCCCCTGTTGAATACCTTTAATCCAAGACTTTTATGAATCCTTTTGGAGCCAGCTATTCTGTTCTCCATTATTCGCTATCATTTCAACTTAATAAAAACAAAGAAATTAAATAATTCTTGCACAAATACATTTAATTAGTCTCCTAACTAGAAACATGTCAGGATTCAGCTATCTTGAAGAAATTTCAGTTCTTTCAAAATTCCTGCTATTTGTTAAGCAAATAATTGCTTTCTTTGGTCATTATATCATTATACAGAGAAGAGACTGATAAACAAGACAAACATTACTTAAAATGTTATTAAGAACTGAGTGATACTCATTAGTGTTTGAAGTCTTCTAGCATCATCAGAAAATGAGGAATCTTAATTAATTCTAAGATCTTCAGGTACAATAGTTCTTGTAATCAGACAAATACTACACGAAACACCAATAAATTATTTTTTGCTTTATATTTAAATGATTGAAACACATAGGAATGGTTGTCTTCAAGTATATATTGTTTAGAAAGTACTTCCTGTTCATGGCCAGTTTTGTAGAGTTTATTCCTTACAGAAGCTGACACTGCATTCTTGGGTGCTTAAGGGGTAGCAGGATAATAGTTTGATGCCTTATAGCTCAATACAGTAACATCTGTGATAAGTTCTGGGGATCTGGAGAAGTGTCTCACTAGCAGCTTATCATTTTAACTTACTGAATCACAATGGATTCCAGCAACACTTCCATGACCACAGAGTCTAGTTATATTTTTCAATAATTACTTTCTTTATTCTGATTACTTTCTGATCATTTGGAGGCATCAGGCACCAGCACATAAATATACATTGAACTAGGCCAAACACAGATGGCATTAAAAGGACTTTACCTTTAATGCCTCCAAAGCAGGATTGATTCAAACTATATAAGCAGCAAGTGCAACGTCTTAAAATGAGAACCTAAGAGGCACTTCCAAGTAATTTATAATTATTAAAATTAAAATATGCTTCTAGAATTACATTATACATTTGGACAGCTCATTGCCATAAACAATGAGGCAAAGGTCACACAGATGAAAGCAAACATCTCCTGCCAACAGCTTGCAGTAAAAAATGTTTAGTAGGAAAAATCATGAGAACTGAAACAGATCTTAAGCTTCTTCATTTTAACATGCAAGACCAGTATTCACACACAGATTAACCTCAATACTTTCAAATGCTATAAGACTTCCAATAGTCATTATAATCAAACACAAAAAATGACTGAAGAGTAAAAGAGTTTTCTTTAAAAATGTATCTCCATGTGCCTTACAGAGCAAGAGTTCATTTCAAAATGAAAAGAAAGTCTTAGTCAACTGTAATAACATGAAAATAAAGTTTCCCAGCATCTGTTATGACTTGTATTACAATTAAGAGATTCCCAAATGTATTTGTACTGATGAACAAGTTAAAAAATACTATGTCTTCTTGTAAAATCATATTTTTAGTGGTTTAGTCCTCCAGTTACAATGAATAATGTATATACAGTTCCTATACATTCAAAATATGTTTTCCATCTGTCCTTCTAAATTTGTTCCAACCTTGTCTGTTAGAATGACAATTCTTTTTATTCACATTGTACAGTATAGTACCACACCTAAGTAACTGCTCACAACTTCTTAAGTGGAAATATCCAGCAGGATTCACCCAACAATGATCAAAATTACTGTCCTCCAAGCAATTAGGGAACTCTATATTCTGCCTCAAATCAGGGTTACAAAAGAAGGTCTAACAAGAAGCCAAACTAATAATTTGTTTTGTCTTTTTCTCAGTTCATCTGGCAAATTATTACTTCCTTGTTAAGAATCTGCTTCCCAGGGGCATTCATTCACATTGGTAATATTCCAAAAACTGACCAAGATACAGAATAACTAAAATTTATGTTGGCACTATCTCTAGTTTTGCAGATTACTAAGCAGATATATAACTCATAGATAACATAAGATAAAAGGAAGAATTATTGCAAAGGATATAAAAGATGGCAGGCTTCTGTTAAGTATAAGAATCAATTCTTAAGATTAAATACTTACCCTAACCCATTTTAGATTCCAAAAATAATTAACACTTGAAATATCATCCCTGGATGCACTATGTCTAAACAGCATAGTTTAAAGTGACAGTTACACACACCAAAGAAATTTTATCCTCAGCTAACATGCCTCTTAACTTCCACCAAGTCAGCACAGTGTGCTAGATGGCATATTCTGTGCCACAGAGCAAAAAATTGTGTTTATCAGTTTGATATTATCTCAGAATCCTATAACAAGGTTATTAAAACACCCTAAAGAATACAGGCACTTTCTAATAAATGTTTTTTCTTATCATCTTTTATTGCTTGCAATTAGTCCCTCAAACTTTACTGTACATCTTTCTCACCTCCTAAATTTTGTCACATCTACTTTGGATCTGCTTTGTCCAAATATTTCTTTTGTGACAAGGTATAAAGAAATGAAAGTCTGATCCTACAAAATCAGATCCATGAAAAATAATGCTGACAGCATGCATCCATTTTTGCAGCATGCAAACCTAAAAATATAAACCTTTTTCAATCAGGCAAGCATTAAAAAAGCCAAGACTGTAAATCCAAATGTAGGTAAAAAGTACTATAGAACTATGAGGAAGTTAGTAAGAAATTAAAGCATATTCATCAAGGCCTCTAACAATAAAGTTGTAATAGCTCCTTTTTGAGAAAATGGGGGCAAAATAAGCAAATAGCTTGCATCCCTTACAGAAGCCTAACTATTTTAAATACGATTTTTGTTACACTTCTCTTCTGTCTCACAACACAAAAAAAATGGCTATGTGCTGAAAAGGCACATTGGATCACCTGAGAAAGGAAACTTCTTTTTTATTACTTCATTACAAACTTTTCACCTTTAGTGAACTAGATTTTCAACTGCACATGCATGCAATGCCTTTCAGCTGACTTCACAACTATTTTAGCATTGGAAAGGTGTTCCATTAGAATGGGGAAAAGTTTGCCTGACAGAGATTTAGCCTTTAAAAAATCCTCTCTCCTAAGCACGTACCACAATGTTTCTTAAGAAATTAAACTCCTGTATGCTTGGGCTCACTCATACTAGTACTAGATAGTTAGATAGTCTATATGTGAGCAAGATGGCTATCACAAAAGGCTCAAGGTGAAGATGAGAGAGGACAGCTGATAAAACGGGCATGCTGTGGGCTCCAGGCATCACCGTTATTCTGCTTTTATGCAAAGCAGAAGGGCGGGATGCAGGAGGAATGCACAAGCCCGCAGTGTGCCTTTATCTAAGGCCTTCCTAGAAGATAAATTAGCAATCGCCGCGCTGCTGCGGCTCATCCTCACGAAGCATCGCCCACCCAGAGGTGAAGTACGGCTGCAGGTCGCCGAGGACCCAGCAGCCTGTCCGGCGGGGGGGCTGGGAGGGTGGCGGGGCTCCGCGCCCCGAGCCCTGGCGCTGCCCTGCGGTGCTGCAGGCGGCGTCCGGCGGCCCCCAGCCCAAACCGCTCCTCGTATGGGCAGCCCCAAAGGGGCTCGGGGAGCTCTCGCACACCAGGAGCTCCCACCGTCAAGAGGTTCTGGCTATGGATACACACACGAACACACACACACACACACGCAGGCAGATGTGTGCCGGCTGCCCGGCCCGCGCCGCGGCACCCCGGGAGGGGCCGGGGCCGGCCCCGCACCTACCCTTTGAGCGCGTCGTGCCCGCCGCCGTGCCCTCTCCTCTTGGCCCGGCTGGACCGGCTCTCCTTGGCGCTCACCCCCTCGGTGTGCCCGGCGGCGGCGGCACCAGCCTGGGACACCCACAGCACGGCAACTCCCAGGGCGATCCCCAGCAGCCGCCCCCGCCACATCGCGTCCCCCGAGCCCCCGGGCTGCGAGCGGCCGCTGCCTCCTCTCCGCCGCCGAAGACTGCCGGTCCCCGCCGCCCTGTCTCCGACCAGCCTCTGCAATGCGAGCTGCGAGAGGAGAAATGAGGAGGAAGGGGAGTCAGGGACCAAGGAGAAAGCGGCCGCGGCCACCCCGCGCCCCCCGCCGCCTGCCCCCGCGCCCCGGCGCCGTCGGCCCCCGGCCAGCCCGGCGCTATCGCGCCCGGGAGAGGCGGCGGCCGCGGGGGACGGCGAGGGGCTGCCCGGCGCCGCGCGGGCTCTGCCTCCCCTTCAGCAGCATCCGCGGGGCTCCCGCACCCGCCGCGGACAGACCGCGGCCGCCGCCACCGCTCCCGAAGCCGCTCCGGGGCTGGAAGCGTCCCCTGGGCACGAACCCTCCCGGCTCCCGAGCCGGGCACCGCTAGAGCCGCAGCGGCCGGAGCGCCGCGGGCAGGAGCCCCGCGCCCAGCCCGCCCGCCCCGGGAGAAGCCGCTGCGAGGGGCGCGCACCCGCTGGAGCCGCCGCCGCCGCCTGCCGTTCCCGCTGCTGTTCCAGCTGCGGCCGCTGCACCCGCCGCTAATCCAGCTGCGGTTCCAGCTGCCCCCTCCCTCCTCCTCCTCCTTTTTCCCCTCCTCTCCCCCCCTCCCTCCTCTTCAAGTATCGCCCGCCCAACCCTTTCTCGCGAGAGAGAGGGGAATAAAAATGTTCCCCCCACCCCCGAGCCGCCGACCCGGGGGCTCTCGGCGGTGCCCGGGCAGCTCCTGGCTAGCTGTGCCGTGGGTCACCTGCGGCCGGCCCGGGGCTGGCGGGATGCTCGGCCCCGAGAGGCTCCCCGGGAGCCGCGGGAAGGGTGCAGCGCTGCCCGGGAGGACGCGGCGCTGCCGCTCCCTCCGCTTCGGAGGCAGCTGCAGCCAGGCAGCGCTGCCAGCTCGGGTTACCCCGCTCACACGGCGGCAGAGGCATCAGCGCCTGGCGTAGCCTTAGTGCTGAGCCAAGTGTGTCAGACAGGAGTGGGGGGAACCGAAGGTAGTGCACGCCTCTGCCTCCATCTAAATGCATATAGATCTGTATATGTAGAGATATGTACTCCCTAGAGGTGCAGCATTTTGCATCTACAGCTTATGAAAAATAACATAAAGGTATCTGTTTCCCTTATAAGGAAAAATAGCATGGATGGTGGCTTTACCGGAGAAGCTGCTGCAGAATGAATAATGCGCTTTCTAGCAACTAACATGGCACAGACACCAAGGCACCGAACTACTCCTAAATCTCCACAGCCAGCTCCAGAACAAATGCCTGTCTCAAGGAAAGAAATCCCTGCAGTTTTTATTTATGGTTTAAATCAAAAAGAGCAAACCTGAACTACCAACACCTGAAAGGTAGAAAAGTTTTATACTGAAATAATTGAGCAGGGAACACAACACAGTTAACAGAGTTCAAGCCCAGATTCTATATGCTCCTATCAAGTAACCCTCTGTACCAGGATTATCCCATTTCAACATAGACAGGAAATATAAAAACCAAACCAAACCAAACAAACAAACAAACATATTAGACTGAAAGTAAATTATACAGTCTGCTGCTGCTGCTCACATATAAATACTTTGGCAGAAATGTTGGATTTCCTAAATTTGAGGTATTTTCCCTTTCTGTTAGTTTCAGGTAGGTACTGATAGTTAGTGGTTCTGTATTATTGCATTGATGTTGCAAATCCTCAGCTGCACTGCAGTTTATTTGCTTATTTTATAAGCAAGCAGCTGACCAGGCACAGCAACTGCCAAACCACCCTACTCAAAGATAAATGCATGGTGTATTCTGCCACTAAAAGAGAATCAGAAAAAAAGGAAGTAGTGCGTGAGATTTCCTAGTACCAACCTGTTTACAGTTGAATTGTAATGGTGACACAAGGTATGACAGATGCTAGTTGAAATATACAGTTTGAATCGGTTTACAGTAGTTTATATATTACATATATAAATATCCATTTTCCTTCTAAACATACATAGAAGTATTTAAACTATGTACTAACCACAATAGCTGCTTTCTAATAATTTTGGCTGATTTTTATCATCAAGAGAAGCGTTAGATTCTTCAAATTACAAAACAGTCATTTGATATTGACCATTTCAATGCCACTGTTTAACAGTGTAGTGTTAAGACTTTCAGATGGAGAGTATAAGGTAAAATGTAGATAGGAATTCGATTTCTCAAAGTTTTTGTTTGTCTGACACATACAAGCATACAAAATTAAGATTTTTTTTTTTATGGCTATGCTTGTTGAAGAGACAATGTAGCATTGCCTGAAGTATTTTGTATTTCTTTTGCAGTGTCAAATTAAATTTTGCTCAAAACCAAAAAGGGCTGAGGATAAAGGTGGTAGTAATTATCCCTTGTATTAAGAAATTCAGGACAAGCAGTACATTGATATACAGTTCTATTCCTTCACTATCATCTATGCATACAGCAAAATCTAAGCATTTACTTAGTTAATATAGAGGTTAAACTGAACCTGCAAAAATGTCACTAGATATTTACTAATTATGTTCATAATGTGAAGATAGAATTTACCAGTAAACAAAAGTGAGTTATGAAAGGAATTCTTGGTTGCTATTTACTCCAACATTCTTCTGGTTTCGACATTTTCTGTTTCAACCACTTTAATTTTGTGGTTGAGCTACTAGAAAAATATCTAGTCTGTGTCACAGGCTAATGGGGTGACTCTCTCATATCTTCTAGCACATTTTATGATGTATTTTTTGGTATCTTGCATGGTTGCAGAAATGTGGATTACACTATATGAAGTAATGTTACATGATATGTGGGCTGGAAGTTCATTAATCTAGTGAAACATGCAGCACATCATCAACTTCTGGTGTGTCATTTTAAATAATATGCTTATACATTAGAAGTATTTACACTGTTGACAACTATAAAATGGTGCCCACCTGGGTTCTCAAACCACTAGAAAAATACACTGTCACAAGCCAAAGACTTAACTTCTGCTCTCTGCTGCTGAACAGAGCAGACCCTGCTAATAAGGGTCATCCACACTCTTTCCCCCAGCCACTTGAGTTTCTGCAAACATTTGCACTCTGAAAGAACATCTAGACAAACAGATTTCTATATGGTCTCCAAAACACTTGTCAGCCACTTGAAGTTTCACTTAAGGAAAAAAAAAAAAAAAAGCAACTAAGGAGCAATTCTGATGATCCAGTTGATCACCTTTTCCTGTGACAAACAGAAAGATGAACTCTCAGATTAACCAAAATCGAGAAACTCTGTGATATTTGATCAAACCATGGAATCAAATCCAAAAATAAGACACCAAGAACAAGACATATAACATCATTGCTACATGCACAGCAGAATTTTCCATAACATTTAAGCAACTTTTTTTCCACAATGGTCATTCTTCCAGGTGATTTTGAGGATCTTATAGGTGTATTTTGCAGGGTCTAGGTGGCATGGATTGTGGTGGCAGGGCCCAAAATCTGGACAGGATAATTACAGGTAGATTGATTATAAGTAGGAATGATAAAAAAGACAAAAAGCATGCTTTACAGTTGGCTATCACCTGGGAAACAATGACCCTAAATATTTACATAACTTTACACACACTTTATATCAAGTCCAGTATATTCCTCTAGTGAGACATCCTACTTGCTAACTAACCATGCCTTATTGTACCTCCCTGTGCTTATCACCATCATGTACATGAATCATTTTACACAGTGCCCAAATTATTAACATGTAACTGATCCTCAGAGACATACTTACTTGTCCTGCTGTTTGGTTTACATAAAAAACACTGAACTGAGATTTTCAGTGCTGGTGTTCTTCGTGCTCAGCAGCAGAGATGCAAAGTACTGGTCTCCCTCCTTGCTGGCCTTTGGCTGGCCAGTCCTCTTCATCTTACTCAAACACTCCTTCCTCTCCTCCTGAAGGATGGTTAGCAGAATACTCATATTTCAGGCAAACTGTTGCAAATAAAAAAAATCTTATCACTAGAAGTACTATGATAAGTTGGGAGCTCATTTCAAAAAGCTTTTCTTTATTTCAATTTCTATGAATTTTTGCAATAATTGCTTTTTTTTTAATCTGTGAATTTACTCTAACCCAAGTGAGCAAAAAAAGTATGTCCATCTTACATATTTCTTTATTAAGAAGGCCTTTATTATGCCAATAAAAACAAATAGTGTGGGAAAGTTTTAGTGTGTGTATTTTTTTAAGTACATTAGAAGCACAAACAGTAATTACATCCAGACAACCAATTAATTGGTTTAAATCTAAAAAAAATAAAAAAATTAGGTAACTCAAATAAAATACATCAATTTTCCTTAATGCTGTTTGGTCAGACAAGCTGTGTTAAGTAGCTATGGAATCCATTATTAATAGATTAGGGGACCTATTTCACCCAAGACTTTTACTTCATTTTTACAAATGGCTTAATTGAAGTTTTTGTCTGTCAGCAGAGTTTACAGTGATGGAGAAGGAAATCCAACCTACATTAACATATAATTCCATAATTTGTGATACTGTGCAAAGTGTTGTTGTAATATTTCTGTAATATAAGAACTATGAGAGGAAATGAAAGAAGCTCTTTCTTGGCTTAGACATTAGGGGAGCCTATGCACTTCTGCAGAAATTACAATATTTTATCTCAGTTCATCCTAAGTGAGCATAAACCTATTACATTTTATTACAATCAGAACACATCTCTCCTATTTATGCCTCTGTGGAACAGTTTAACACAGATAACAGTTTAACAGATCTTATGTTGTCCTAAACAAAATAACATCTTTAATTTACAAGAAGGCAAATTTTTATATCACCCCTCCAAAACCCATGCATTTCTCTTTACTAAGATCTGAATGAAACAGATGCTCTTTCTCCTCCAAAGCACCTGGATTCCCCAGTGTCAGTGACAAAGAAAGTACAAGGAAACTCAAGAGAGACCCTAATTCAGACATTCCCTTCTCAATATTTTTTTTTAGGAAGGTTCTCTACTCCATTCATAGTTAGTTTTGTTTGTAAAGCTAGATCTCATTTTAAATCAATACTCACCCAGTAGGGTGAAACTTATCCTATGTCTCCATTTGCTGAAGGCAGATCCATTATCAAAGTTATTCTTTAGGGGGTCCTAAAGGAAAGAATTAAACCAGAAGAAATCTGAAGACTTCCATTCTATCTTCCAGGTAGGGGAAGCACAACTGTATTTTTGTAAGGCTAGTGTTGAATAAAAATATAACTAAAATACAGTGGAATTTTATTTTTAATCCCAATCTAATATGCATAAAGTGATGTATTTTTTATATGTGTACTGCTAGAAAATCTATCTTAACAATAGCAATTGCTTCTTTGATTTAAAAATAAGAATTTTAATCCTGCCCTAGTGCAAGAATAGTAAATATATATACTACTACTTTCTGTCAGCTAATAACCCTGTCAAATTTAATGGGAATTTTGTCACAGTAACAGTTGCAAGCCAAGCTTCCTCAGTCTTACATTTGTCCCCAATGACCTCTTAAATCCCACCTGTAAATTCAGAAGCAAAGTGAAACAGCTTTCATGGCTTAGCATAAAATGCCAACTGTTGGGTGACTTTTCAGACTAAAACACTGAGCAAAATGGATGTAGCTTTTTATCCAAATTAATACATTCCAAGTGGGTGGAAATCAGTAACCAAGAGCCTCTTCTTTAGACTCTGATTTATGCAGAACTCCCTACTGACTCCAACAAAGACAGCTGAATCAGGCCCTACATTCCTTCAAACACTGTCAGCAAGGGATTGGGTGTCTCTGCCTCTGTTTTCCATCCTAGTGTTCCTCTGGCTATGTGATGTCTCAGTTGATAGGGAGTTGCCCCATGATGCAGTTAAAATAATAAAATAGGTAATAGGAGACCAGGGATTAGACTCTAAACCCACCACATTCCATTTGCAAGGCCCTTCCTTTGAGAAATAACACTATGAGAGCATTGCATACAGCTCTGATAGAATCAATGATGAGTTTAAATAGGAAGGGACTTGTGAAAGTCCTTCAGTCCAGTTCCCTGTTCAGAGCAGGACCAACTTACGAATGGGCTGCTCAGGCTCTATCCAGATAAGTTCTGAATATCTCCAAGGATAGACACCCAACTTTTCTGGAGTAACCTACTCCATTGTTTCACAATCCTTGCTGTGACAAATTTTTCTTAACACTTAGTAGGAATTTCCCTTCCCCAGAATTTGTGCCTGCTCTTCATCCTACCACTGCTCACCACCCACCAGAGCCAGCCTCTATACCCTCTATACCCTGAAGACAGCAAGAAGATCCTCTCCAACCTATGCTTAAGTTTGGATAAGCCCTCTGCTCATAGAGCATTGCTTTAGCCCCTCACCACATTGGTGTCCTCTGCCAGGCTTGCTCCAGGTGCCAGTGGCTTTTGTGTTTAGTGGAGAGTGTGGTTTTTCTGGGCCAGGGTGCCCCGAGTTGGATACAGTAGTGCAGATGCAGTTTCTGAAGTACCAAGAGAGGTAAAGAATCCCTTCCCTGCACTCCCAGAGCACGGCCCATGTGCAGTTGGCCGCCTCCGCTGCGAGAGTGCCGCTGACTCACGGAGGACAGGGATGAGTCTCTGGCCAGTAAAGAGTTCAGAACAGCTCTGATCTGCACTTTCCTTTATTCAGTAACTTTCAAAAGGCTGACTTCATTTCCTCAGGTTTTCTAGATACCAGTAAACTGAGACAACCTCATCTAGAGTCTGTGATTTCCTACCGGGTATAAAATCATTTGGGGATTTCCCTCCCACTTTGTCTCTTGAAAGTATTAAAATTTACTTACTGAGGATCACTGGGGCATTATTTTATCAGGTTCACAAGGTTCAGCAGCCAGCCTTCATTGCCTCAAAATGTCCATCTGATGCAAGGTCTTTATACATCACACTGGATAGAACATGATCCATTTATTAATACATACATCTTTAATATACTGCATTGTACACTTCCAGTACAGTTTCTTGGATAAATTCAGCCCACAGAAATCAATAGGAAACTTCCTATTAACTCAGAGTTTCCTTTTTAGCCCCTTCTCATTTATGCATTGGCTCAACTCATGGCAAACTGATTGATTTGCAGTATATAGATGCTCTATATACTTATTTTTTAGGATAAAATCAGGTTGCCTTTACTTATAAGGAAACACAAAATAAAAATTGCAGTTAATTAAAAAATACATTCATTTTACCAGTAGCCAAATTAAGTAAAAGATGCTATTTGAGGAAGTTGCAATAGATTCCACATACTGTGGTTCAAAGTGGGAATGAGAAGGGACAGGAAGAAAGCTCTGTATGCTTTTTGGAGATTGAAAACCTTTTTTTCTCTCCTACAGAAAATTAAGATACAGGGATAGAGTTAAAATCTATTCCTTAGAACACTTGAAATGAGAATAACCTTTACTAGTTTCTAGTACAAATTATTCCAATTATGTTTAAATGAGGAAAGAAATTCCAACAATAAAAAATCTTTTCAGCTTTTTTTAAAATACAGAATTACTGCCTCTAGAATGTCCCTAATGGTTTACAAATTATCAACACCAGGTCCACCCAAAATTGCTCTTACTGTGATGAATGGGGTGGAGTTCAGAAGAGATTGAGCTGCTACATTTCTTTTTTAAAGAGTCAGGTTTTGACACTTTACAAATTTGAAATAAAGATGTTGAACACTTTTTCTAGCTTCACGAACTCCTTTCAATACCAAGAAAAATACCACATAACTTCAGACAAATAAGAATAGAGGTCAAACAGGCACAGAGACAGCAGAGGAAATGTCACTTGAAACACATGAGGGAGAGCCAAGGAAAAATACTTGACAGGAGCTTGGGAGAAAGGACATCTATATCTATCTATAGATATATGGATATGTATCAAGGCTGACTTTTCTGACTGCTGTTCATCAGTAAAAGGAAGGAAGTGTCATTTTATGGCTGAAAAGTGGATGATGTAAATAAGGAGATTCATGGTGCCTTTTCAAGATAAGGAAATCTTTCAGAGGCTCCAGTCCGGATGCATTTTATGATAAACTATTGGGAAAACTGAGTTTCCCTGCACTGCAATGATCTGGAGAAGCTTCCCTTGGCACTACAAGGGTAGTCCAAGCCCAAGCTATTTTTTTTTCCTCTCCACTTATTTCAGTGGAGTTCAGAGCATGCCCTGACTTCAGTGTGATGAATGCAATTCCATCAGTTAAGCTAAGCTAGAGCAGTGACATTTCTGAAAAGAGCCTATTACTTGGATTTGAAAGCTTTACGGAGAACTGGAAACAATTCCTCCCATACAGTAGGCTACAAAGTCTTTCCCTCTGTTCAAAGTATGCAATCCTCTGCATTCATTGGTCTGTACATGAGACTCTTTACCTGCTTGGGGTTTTGTCACAAACAGTGACCTAACAACAAAAATCCTCTGCAAGTCTTGCTGACTAAATATTCAGTCCTGCACAGTGAAAATACAAAGCAAAATTCCAGAAGTGTTCTCTAAACCAAGAAATAACTGCTTTTTGAATTTAGTCAAACTTGTAAAACATAAGTCTTCAGAATTCACATATGTATCATGCTCTAATACATATGTTCAAGAGTGTCAAATTCAGAGCTAAATGTCTTATAAAAACAACTGTACCATTATATCAGTTCAGCAGATCACTGATATGTATGTGCCAACAATAGTCATTCCCCATGGAATCCTGAAGAAGTTGTTTCTTCTCAGGCAGCTCAGCATTTGAAATCTAACTATTATTTTCTGTGTTTTTCTTTTTGATTGGTTTCCACCTTTCCCCTATCACAAACATTTTAAGGGCAGTTGACTCAGGCAACCCTGGTGGCTACTTACCCTGCTTTGACAGGTTTGTTTCACAAGCTGTCCTTCCCCTTCCTGCAGTCAAAAACTATATAATACCATTTGCAAGTAAAAAATAAAGAAAAGGAAAGAATAAAGTTTAAATATTTTAAATTGAGTATTACCAATTACGCTATTGGCTACACTCATAATATGGGAAATGTTAGTCCTGTGCTTATCCAAATCCCATGCTGGATAAGAGAGGTCTTCTAAAACATTTGGAACTAAATTCTGTTTACTGTGAAGGACCAGAGTAGAAAGAAAACATGAGGAATTACTTCCATTCAGGAAGAATGCAGGTGGGATGTAGCCCAGGAAGATGCTGCAGAGTACAACAGAGTGTTAATCTGCAAATCCCAACTATAAACCCACTGGAATCTGCACTGTTCAGCCCTGCTCCTGAACTACCAGCAGACAGCCGTGTGTCAAGAACATCTGACAGCTACCAGGTGTAGAAATTGCTGTTCTTCAGATGATCAGCAAAATATATTCCAGTTACCAGCACTTCTGCAAGAAAGCATTCAGCAGACGGTGTGGTGATTTAATTTATAAGGTTGTTCATGCTCCAGAAGCTCTCAGAAAGCCCAAGTAAGACTGGCCTATTGCAGTGTATGAGTAAGAAAGCAAGCTCCAGACAACTGACCACTGCCTTTGACACCAGGTCTAGGCAAGGTGCTGCAGCATTGGAAAGACATTTGGACAGCAAGGCAGAAAAACGTTCAGCAAGTAGCCCATCTCTTGGGTTACTCCAGAACTTCATTTGCCATAAGATCTTACAGCTTTTGGATAGGGCCTCTTACACAGCCATTTTAAGACCTGTTTTTCTCGTCAACAGCCTCATTCTTATCAAACTACAAAAAGGGAAGAGAATAATTATAAGGGTGGCAGAACATGTCTCATTATTAGGGATTTTAGCAAGTATACTCAGAGATTTGTGGAGGTGACTGAGCACTGGAAGAGGCTGTGCCATAGAGGTTGTGGAGTCTCCATCATTGGAGATATTCCAAATCCTGGGCATCTGGCTCTAGGTGATTCAAAGGAATCTATTCAATCACTCCTCTCTGATACTTCTACGGGGCACAGTGTTTCAATAGATTTTCTGTTTCAGAAACCCACAGTCACTGAGTTTGAATTCATACTGGCCCATTTCCCTGTTCTCCTAAGCACAAGAACCCTGAAGTCCTACTTTGACTCACGTTGTTAGGCTGTGTTAAGCTCTTAAATAACTACATCTGCTCCTTGGAGGAAGGTACTGGAGCATATGCCTGGAATTGCAAGGTTATGGGACTACTACACAGACTGGATGCAGAGAGCTAACAAATGGAACCCACAAAGAATAACAGCAATACCACGAAGGAGGCAGGGAAACGTGTGTCAGCTCAGCCCCAGTGCTTGCACTGCAGTGCTGGAGCAGCAGTGCTGGGTTGGGCCCACCTGCAGAACTGCCAGGTGTCACACAGGGTGCCAAGCAGCAGCAGACCCTGCCCTGCTCAGGCCCACACAGCCCCAAGGCTGGGCCTGCCAGCTCACTGAGTAAAGCAACTGCTGCACCAGCTGCCTGCCTGGGTGCTTTTTACAGCTATACAGGTGATTTTATTTCAACATTTCATGTCTTACCTGCTTCACACATGTGTACATGGGAATGATTTTGATTTAGTTTGACTGTTGACACTGCTGTTCAAGAGAAGAGTTAAGAACAAGTTAAACTCCCTGGCTGATGAATTGGTCACAGCTTCCCACAGGGACTGCTCAGACATCCGCAATGATAAATAGAGTCAAAACCTCCACTGGCTCAGCTCATGTTTATTAGAACTATCTGCTAATGACCTAAAGGGAACAATCTTGAGAAGTGTAGGAAATAGTTTCCCCAGCTATTGGTTATTGTAGCATGCATCGCTGACACACGCAAATAATCTCTTGTAGGAGCACTGCAGGAAGACAGGAGTTACGTTTTATGAAGGATTTTACTTTTCACATTTGGTTTTCTTCCAGTTTGGAAGGAAACGGAGATACTTACGTTTTCCACAAAAGAAAAATCACGTGGGGAAAAAAGGCCGGATTTGGATCTCCTAAACTGTTTTGTTTCAATTTTGAGTTTTTAGAGCTGCAAAAGTTTACAAACCAAGACTCATTTTAAAACAAAAGGTTCCAGTCAAAGAGTGTTAAAATGTTTTCATTCTTGGAATGTTTCCATTTTTCTCCCATTACTAATTTGAAGACAAACACAATTCTGTGAAGTATTTTAGAAGAACTGTATTTTTTCAAATGGAAAATTGTCAGCATTTTCTTTATTGATCCTATACTCCTTTTATTCCCCTTTATTTTCTTCAAAATATTAGTCCAACGCATTCTAGAAGAAAATGGAAATGTTTCTAGTGGGAAGTTTGAAAAGAGCAACTAACTTCTGAAAAGTGAATCCTCTATCTACATTTTTTATGCCCTCTGCCTAAGCAGAAACAGATGATAAGTCTCTTACTAGTTACCCTATCTTCTCCAAGGACATTAGCAAGTCATTTATGTTTAAAATACAATTCCAGGAAACAAAGAAAAAGACAAGAACTTACCCATTAACTATGGCTAAATGTAGCTTGTGCTGCACACCTGGATTACAACATGAGTAACTTGAGCAATGAACCAAGGAAATACGGGAAAAGAAAGTTTCCATTCTGATCCTGTAGGTTCTTGCCTGCTTTCCACCTCGTGAAAGCTGCATAGTACACAAAATGGCCAACTGGCAAGTTTAAAGGAGGAACCCAGTCATCTGACAGGCTCCTTATGTCCCACAGCTTCCACAGGCCCAAACACTGTTAGACACGCACCAAAACCTGGCACGTGCCACAGAACACACACAGAGCAGCACTGCAGTTAGGAATGGGTTCTGCTGGTGTTTCTACAGCCCTGGCTGCAGTTTAAGTCCTATGACATTGACACCAACATCCCCTGTGAACCCCTTTGAGGGCACAGAAAATAAACATTTACTACATAGCTTTGAGATTTTTCTGCATGTACAGATTTTAAAGCTGAGGATACAGTTTGGCCTTCAATTAAAGTCAACATATACAGAAAATTTCACTTAGAGAACTTCATTGGCAAGAACCCCAGTCCCTGAGAGGCTTCTCTATAGAAAAAGAAGAGGAGCAGAAGGAAGGAGACGTTACCAGAAGACTTTTGGTTTTTACAGAATACTAACCCTGTCCTTAAGCGTATGGTGATGAAGTGTTACATAAACGTACGTGTGGTGCGAGACCACTAGAGGGGAGTAAAGTAACTTACAAGTGACTGTTTCCTCTACTCAGTTTTGCTGTACAAATTGCATTTGCACATGGTAATTAACAGCTATAGTAAAGCCAGAGTATTAAAGAATTGGATTTGCTTAACATTCTAAGCAAAGTTGATTAGATAATTACAGTATTTCTGTACCATTGTCCCCTCTCACTAGGCTGCAGGCTGACAGGGAACATTCGTCATCTGGATGAAGCCAGAACACCAGGGATGGCATTCAGCCAGAACATTTGGCAATAGACATGTATTTCTTTACTTGTATTCAGATTTATAAAGAAGCAATGCTACATGATGGAAACAGACTCATTTTACCAAGTGTGAAAAAGGCATTGGGCTCAAAAGCTTGCTTGGTAGGTAAGTGTGTACAAGAAGGAAATGAAGGACCTTGGTTCTCACACAGATCACCATCAAAGTCTACACAAGAGTGAAATATTTGCCCAAGCAACCAGAACAGAGAGGAGCATGATTAATTTGGAAGTGCAAAATACTCTGCATCAGAATGCTGGGGGAAATCTCACTACAGCTGCAAGTAATGTGCTCCTGTATCACTGCCAGGTTGCCATCGTCTCCATTGTAAGCCATCCACACTGTGGGAGACAGGACTGCACAGTGAATCTGCACAAAAGAGAAAAATAAATTTCAATGGGAAATCTTAGCAACTCTAACAGAACAAAGGGAAACATGAGAACAGAGTTCCAACAGCAGAAGAATAGCTTTGACAGGAAATTTTAAGGATGAATGACTGAAATATATATGTATCTGACTGTGTATCTCAATACTTCTGAGAAGTGTACCCAGCTTGAGATTTTATGGGAAAGTGGACATGATACAGCAGTAAATAGAGCTTCAAACCTCAGAGGAAAGTTCCAACTACAAAGTAAAGTAAGAGGTAGGGGGCAAACAAGATATGAAATTGCAAAGGTGGTAAGTAAAGCCTGGGAAAGCAAGCAAGCCAGAGATCTCCTTAGTTGCATATCCACAGGTTATACTTAGGGAACTTGAATTTAATCATAGCAGTCTTGAAAGGCTTCCACAATCTGATAGAGTATTTTGCAAAGATTGTAGTAATTCTGCAGAACGGACAACTGGCTGAACCAGACTGAAAACTGTCAAGTATGGCAGGACCAAGACTGTTTGGTCTAATTTTTTTCTATTTATCATTTGAAAGATAAATCAGCCAAAGAAAATATAGGGAACAAAAATACAGCAAAAAGAAGAATACCACTGCTTTTTGCTACATTGGGGGTGTTGTTAAAGAAAGTTTAAGATAAATAGTGCCAAACTGCAATGTTACTAGAATAAAATTTGATCTGGCTCCTACAGCATAAACACAGTATTGAAAAAGGAATCACCTGAATCAAAAAGAAATAACAGCAGGTAATTTGTTCTTGAATAAAGCAGGTAAGTTCTTTCAGCCATATAACCTAGTGGGTAACAACACATGACAGGCTAATTTTAAGAGATTCATTTAGTGACTCTACTACAATCTTGGCTCAACTACCCAAGTCCAAGCATACATATTGCAAAATTGCATCCCCCTTTCTGACTGGTGTCAGCTGTCCAATTTCAGGAGTTGCCACCCCCTATGCTACTCTGTTAATTGCTTCATTCTTTCTTCTTTCCTACTGACATTGGAAGGAGGACGGCTGAGGAATACTTTTGACTACGAGCTGTTGATTCTTGGGCTAAAGATCATCTTGCACCTTTAAACTTTACTCACCAGGGAATGATTGCTGCTATTTCAATGCAGATCTTCCCTCTTGGCCTCTACTGCTGATTTTCATTAAATTTTAAAACTTAAAATCTCCTTAGCAGCTCTGGAGCTCTCTGGAGCTGTCACTGCAACAAGACACACAGTAAACATTAGGTGAGCAAGGATTTAACTTCCTTCACATTCTCACACACATTTCAGTTTTGGTCCCTGAATTTGCCCAATATGACACAACTGAAACAGCAAGACAAGAGCAGTCAGTCAAGGGGAAGGTCCCTCCTCATCAGTGTGGCCCCAGCTTCTAAACAAAATACGTAGGATCATTAAATGCTTCACTCTGCATTGAAATCACTGAGCTTTTAAACACAGCAAATTTGTTAAAAGCTGTGGAAATTCACAGCAAGAGTTATGCACACAACACTGAACAACGCAACAGAAATAAAATGTCTTGCAAAAAGTTACATTTTAGAATTTTAAAAGCAGTTTGCACATTGTCACTAACTGTGGCATTTGGGGAACAACTACAGAGAAGCTTTTGAACCCACCTCAGATGGAATATTTGGAAAAGTTCCATTTGGTCCACAGCAATGAGATGATGGGCCCTCAGCTGCTGTCTGAATGGCCAGGGATGTCCTGCCTAGCTGGATGTTTACTTTTACAGATCAAATCTGTAAGCTGGGTCGACTTCTGAACTTGCCCAATGATTAAATCAATCTGATGTATTGGCTTAAACACTTAAAACATCTTCCACAGGACTAAATATGCTTCTTTTTTACCTTGTGGAATTTGGGCAAATGTTTAAGCTAACCAGAAACAGCCACTCATTGGGAAAAAAAAAAGGAAAAAAAGCCTCTACTTGGGTCTCAGCGAACAACTAGTAAAAACTTTCCTTTGCAGACAAGGCCACAGCTATTTCCTCAGCTAAGAGCTCGGAATGTGGCCCTTGAACTTAACCACGGCCCGTGTTTGTTTAGGCACCAGTGGTCTCTCATGGCCTCAGTTTGCTCCCACTGATGATGACAAACCCCACCTCACTAAAGAGGAAGTGGGGTTGGATTTATGGGCAACATGAAAGCCACCAAGAAATTCAGAAGTCTCTCATTAGAGCGCCTGTGAGAGTCTCAAGTCACAACCCAGGCCTGCGTACCAAGAGCTGAAATGCATTCTGCCTGGCCAGTTGTCCTGGAATATAAATATGCAGGACATTTTTGTAAAGGAAGTTAAGCACATTTGTCTTTCGATTCTGTACTATTTTCCTCTTAAAACTCAAAAGATTGTCAAACTGAACTGTGATGTTCAACTCCAAAAGACCAAATAAGCAACCTTCACAAATAAGCAGTTAAATGTTACATATGAAAGGCATATAGAACATCCTTGAGAGAACAGTCAGACTTTCTTCTTCTAATGTCACAGAACAATAGCAAGCAAAACCTTTTTGCTTAGAACTCCCATATTACTGGGGCTATGAATTGCTGGCCCATAACTATTAATTGCAGTAAATGTGATTTAATCACCCCCTGTTTAACCAGCAGCAAAATCCTCTGCTTGTCACAGGATCACTGGAATTGCCATCCCAAGGAAAGGAAAAAGTCTAGGAAAAAAGATACATTTTGCAATTATCTTTAAAATGTGAGCAGGCCTTTAAAATAGGAGATTTCTAAGCAATAGGAGGGCAAAGTACTACATCTTCAGTTTACCCTGATAACATATACTAATTAACTAACACCTACAGAGTATGGTCATTCTATCTTAAGATACCTTTCTTACACCCAGTATGAGCTATTTTTTGCTGTATCAAAGGGAAGAATAATTGAAATGTGATTTGTTATGATAATTTAATGAAAAAATGCAAGCATATTTGCTTTTGTTGTGGGAACACAAACAGAGGGTTACAGGAGGTCCTTCCAAATGGAAAAGTCAATTAAGAGAGTAACTTCAAACATCTCTCATTACGCTCTGAAGGAATTTTGATAACCATTTTAAAAATGACCACAAGTTACAGTAGCTTGGTTTTAGATAAACACTGCACACTAAATTGAATATGAAAATAGATTCTATTTAATAAATTTGTATCTAGTGCACTATAAACATTTATGAAAGTGTTATTGCAAGGGTAAAGAAAAGTCTGCAGTAATATTTCAAGTAACTTAATAAAATTTGTTCATGTAACATTGATCACAAAATGGACACAGTAGAAAAGATTTTCCTCAATCATCACACTTTATTTAAACATAAAGTTAATTTTTTCCTTCAAACGAGGACTGCTGGTATTGGTTCAAGTTAGAGAGTGGGCTAATTAAAAAACATTATCGTGCTGGGACTGGGGATCCCACACCATTTTTCTCCAAGCATTTGTTGCACCATTTTCCTACATTTGAATCTGATGTTGCTTTGAGTTGAGGGACAGCTGAATTTGATTTGTCAAGAGTTGAGGAATGAAGTGTGCTCTGGGTTTGTTATCTGCTGGTCTCTACTGTAAACTTTTGTGCTGCTTTTTGTACTCAGAATCTTGCCATTGGCACTAGGAATGTCTCTCCGAGAAGTAACACTTTCATCCGCAGGAGAAAATGACCTGATGTGAGGAAACTCTTCACAGTACACAGTCTGTGCTTGAACATTAGTATTGGCTTTTTGCTGAGGATACAAGAGAGGCATTTCACCACAATCCAGATGCAAGCTTCCATTCCCAGAACTCCATTCACTACTGCTTCCTTCATCTCTTTCTGGAGTGTCTTTAAAATCAAATGCCTGACTTCTCTTAGACTTAGTTTTCCATTTTCCACATGGCTGGATACATTTATCCTCTTTCAAGCCTGTTCTTCCATTCTTGCTCTTAAGCGTATGATGAGTTGGCCCAGAGCTGCTGTGGCCATTTGTAACCCTGGGTACTTGCATATTTTGTAGTGCTCCATGACCAGGAGAGGGAGGAACATCACCATTACTCGCAGCACACAAAAGTCCTTTGTCTATATTTGCAACGGGGCTATATTTTTCTCTTCTTCCATCTTCATTTGGGTAACATTCTGGTAGAACACCTCTAGATGCACCATCCAGATTTTGAGAATTATTCCTGTTCCGAATATCTGAAGTCACTGTTTCACAAAGCACATGGTGAGTTTTGATCGGCGTTGCATCAAACTGCTGTCTCAAGTCACGTGGAACACACTTCTGGACAACTTTATCAGTGGCTTTTTCAGTACTGCTTTCACTACATGATTTGCTTTCCATGTGGTGTGACCTAGTCCGAAGCACACAATCTCTTTTGGAGCGCTCACCTCCAGGATCAGAACTTAAACGCAGAGCTAGGAGAGGAGGGAAAGAGATAGATAATCAAAGATAATGTGAATACTGGAAGAAAAGCACTTTCATTACTACATGCATTAAATCAGTATGCTCAAGAAGAGAAGGACCAAGAATCCAGCTCACCTGGGCAGGCAGACTTGCGCTGGGGAATGCTCCGAAGAGGCGTTTCCAGTCCTTTAGCCATTGTAGCAAGTTTACTGGCAGCATCCATTATTTTCTTTTCAGCTCTGTCAAGAATTGCAGAACATGGGGGAAAAAAAAAATAAAACCAAAAACAAGTTTAAGATTAATTCAACTCTACATTTTGCTTCAAGGCAATGTTACTGAGAGTCAGAGAATACTGAAAGGACAGTGTGCCAGGCAGCTCAGCAGTGACCTGGCGCTAACACGCGCACGCTGGCAAGACTTCAGGCCAGGCACTGTTTTCTCCAAGGTGGACAAACACCAGACTAAGATCTACACACCTCTTGCACAGCCAACAGCCATTTCCAAACATACTTGAACTTACCCTTCATGTTTGCCATTATCAGTGAGCAGCTGTTGAAGGCATGTCAAGTAGTATTTGCGCATTTTCCGTGCTGTCTCTTGGCGCTCTCTTAGAACCTCCACTTTAATCATTTCAGCAGCTCGTTCCTTACTTTCACGGATATAACAAAGCATATCACCTACAAACACACTTCATTAGTACCAGTTTTCCCCCAGAGTGGGGAAAAAGCCAACACCACAAACTGGGATTGTCTAGCAGACCTGGAACAAGTCACCAAGGACATGGAATTACCTGCCAACATTCCACCAAATCCTCGTGCCAGTTGTTGCCTACTGGATGAATGCCAGGACAAACCACAGCAGGTCAGTATGAAGCATCAGAAAGGAATTCAGTTGTCTGATTCTGCATCTTAAGCAGGCACAGGGATTTGGGAGGAATGTTGGCTGGGAAAATACAGGTCTAGCAACATTTCAATGGCCATGCAGAAATTTGGGGACCTGCTGCACTCAGGTAAGACCTGGTGCTACACTTAATCCTTTCTCCTCAGCCAGAAGGTTGCTCACTAGGCCAGAAGGCAGGATACAGCACAAGAGAAAAGCAGATTTTCTCTCAGGACAAGCTGCAGTCTTGGTAGTTTTTTTTTCTTTTCTGGAAAAACAAGATCAGTTCTCAAAACACACTTTCCCACTTTAAAAGACATACTACAGTACAACAAAGCAAGGATGGTAAAACAAGGCTTTGCCCATCACAATTACATGCTGAATTTAGGGTGACAATTCCGTTTCTCACAGTCACTCTAGTAAGATGGAAAAATTTACTTCTCATGTGATTTGGTTGTCAGATTCCTGTCCATGCTGGCTGAAGGAAGAAGCAACAAAGTAATTTATTTTCCTCCACTAATTCTTTAACTAAGACTTTAGTACTTACACTTAATCTTGCTCAAAGCTTTAATGTAGTGAGCACGCATTTCTTCCAGACCTTTCACAGAGTCAGAGGATGCACAAGGTTTTGAGATGCCTTCCCTTGACAGTGACCTGAAATGCATACACATCACACTGCACGAAAAAAGCAACTTATATCTTCCCAAAATAAGAAATCATCTTGTTCAGTTCTTTAAATACCTTGGTGGTGATCCCTGGTCTTTCAGTTTAGTCTTCATCTCAGAGTTTTGAGCAATTAGAGCTCCTGGAACCATCTCATTTTCTATTTAAAAAAAAAGATGAACCATAATTCACTGCATTTCTCTAAATTCAAGTTCAAGAGATGCTTATGTAATAACTGCTGCCTCTGGCACAAGATCTCAATGTCACAAAGCATCATTAGTTGCAGTACAGCTGTTGCAGTAACAAGCAGATAGGAATCTATCCCAACACACTTCAGTGAAGTCTGAATATAAAAATCATCTTATACAGTAATTAAATAAGCTTAAAGCCTTCATATGCCATTACTAACACTAAACTGAGATATCAAGTGTACTTGGAGAGAAAGCACAGGACAAAAAAAAAAAAACAAGGGTGGTTTTGACAAACATTGAAAAAGAATTATTAATTTGTGTGTTAGTAATTGTCCCTTTGAGATATAAAGATAGAAGATAAAACTTGGTAGGTTTTGTTGGTTTATTGTGGTGAGAACTTCTTTTGTTTGTTTTGAGGTTAATAACCAAAACCCCAGTATCCACTGAAAATTAAAAGATCCTACAGATGAGAGAATCAAAGTTGTCTTTAGGTGACTAACAATCCTAACCTTGGATTTGCTCTGACTTAGCTTCATATTCCTTCACAGCAAGCTGAAGATGTTTGTGGGCCATCTCCAGCTCTCTTTTCAAGTCCTGGCACACAGCCTCTCTTTTTTCAAGCTCCTGGCAGCAACATTTGCAGCACACATCTTCCTGAGACCCAAGGTTCCTTTTTGTACATTTCTGACTTGCAACAGTAATTGCTAAAAGTTATACATCAACATGGGACCAAAAAAAAGAATGAAGCCCAACCTATTTTCAGTGTTCTACTTAGTCCTCTTCTCACTGGAAAGTGTGTACTATTTTAGCCCAATTAAACTAGTTATAAGAGACTGGTACCCTGTTCCAGAAGGTGCAGCAGCATCTACCAACGCATACAGTTCTCACAACCTCAATGCACTTGCATCAGTGATGATCTGAGTTCTTCAGTCAGCAAAAAGACTTGCAGGTTAAATGCTTTTATAATATTTTAGATTTTTTTTTTTTTAATAACAACAGCCAAGCAGGGTCTTTTGAAGTCAGCTGAAGGAAGCTGTCCCAGCTGGAAAGCCTCACACATGTCTGAGCCTGGTTAAGGGATACACAAAGACTGGGCTCCTTCCAGGCCAGCGAGGGCTGCTCCCCACAGCCAGGCCAGGGCGCTCTAGAGACAGGAGCACTGCAGTGCTGGTATTGTTCTGTGTTAATACTCCGTATGTTGGTGTTGAAGAAATTCAAGCCACACTACAGGCACGGAGCCAAAAATTCTTGGGTTTTGTTGCTTTATGTTTTTCAGTTGCGTAAGAACTCAAACTAAACAGAAAGCCCCAGGGACATCTGTCCCTCCCATGAAGTTTTTCCCATCTACACTGTCTCCAGTTTTGCCATAGTACACGTGACAGCCTTGGGAAGAGCTACAATACCGAAGTACATACTAGGCACAGGGAGTGGGGGGAAAGGGAAGAAGGGGAAAAGCAAAAAAAGAGAGAAACACCACACAGGGATTCCCACTTTTTTCAACTACATTCTTGACCAAAAGAACCAGAGACTACCACCATGCCAGGTCAAGCAAGTTCTTGACACAATAGTATCTTTTACATGAATGCAGAATTCCTTGTCTTGTGTAATACCAAGAGCAAGCAGTATAATTCAATCTTTGAAGCTCCAATCTAGTATTACCCATTTACAAAACATAGTTTAGACCATACCCTGCATATCATGGCCAACACTGCCTTGCATGTGAACTGTTATATACTCCAAAGGTTTTGCTGCTAACAATCCCGAAAGAATGCACACACCTCTAGCAGATGAGACAGTTATTTCTTTCTTCCTGAAGAATGGATATAAAAAGCAGGAAGCTACTAGCATTTGATAAAATGAAACCTCAAAGTCTAGCTTTAAACCAGTAAACTGGAGACCAGTACCATTTGTTGCAGTTTGTGACTTTAACTTAGGTTATGCAATATTAAACAACCTTACAGTCAGAAGAACTGTATCTTCCTCTATCACCCAAATATTTATTAATTAGCTAACTTTATATTGGGGTCATCAAAAGGACATTGAATATTAAAGACGGCTACTAACAAGCTTCATTTGATGACTTGCAATCTGCCAGATTAAGATCAAACCCAATACCTTTGTCTGTTCCAGCTTCCTGCAAGGGTGTCTGTCTTCTCAGTCTCCTTTGTGCTTCTGCTTGGTGTCCAACATTGCACACATGGGGTCTTGCTGCATCTCCAGTGTTTCCTGCACCATGTTGTGGGTAAGGGCATGATTCTTTATTTGCATTACTCACTAGCTCTTCATATTTCTGCAATTGAAAAACACTTTCTGAAAACACAACACAGCAGAAAAAGCGTTCCACACCACAACCAACCCTGGTCACCAAGCAGCTTTAGTAATTTTAATACAGGTACTTTAAACCTGCAGTAGAACCACAGATTACAAGTCAAATCGTGAAGAAAACATCTATTCTATGATATAGAAGTTTTATTTAGCATAAATCATTGCAACAGCAGTGCCTAAATATCTTGAGTATTATTTGGAAATGTCAGTAGCCCTTAATATTGCAGAACTATACCCTGCCTTTGAACAGCTGAAGAGAACTCACTTTTAAAAGAGAAAATACATTACTAGGAAATTAAGAAGACTTCACTAGATACAGTAGTTCAAGTCAACCAGTGTTTTGAAATTCAAAGGCATATTAAACAGTTTACCAAGAGACATTTCATTTCCACTGCAGAAGGTGCATAAGGCACAGGAAAAATTATTCTCTTTATCATTGTGGATATGACTTGTGACATGAAAACCTTTAAGGCCCACTTGCTGAACAGAAATATATTGACGTTAAAGAAATGGTAACATCCCATCTTCTCTTGAAATACCAGACATTTTCTTTGTCCTACTCTCAGATAATTCTCCAGCTACAAACTGCTGGGTAGCAATGGCATTTCCGGTGGCATGCTCCCCACAACAAAAAACTTATTACAAGCATAAGTACTGCAAGGAGAGGAGTTTGCTAAAACAACAGAAACAAGGGCTTTGGGACAAAATTTGACTTAGCCCCAAACTCCTCTAGAAAAGGGTAAGACATCTTTCCTCATCTGGGCAAGCACACTGAAAAAGATTTCCCAGAGGCACAATAAAATAGGCAAGACTCTTATTCCCAAGACAGAACTGACTGACAAACTGACCTACTGCAGGCAATTTGAAAAAAGGATTTACTGTTTTCATCTTTATTTGTATGGGGGGGGGGGGGGGAAGTGTAACATGATCCATAATCACCATCCAATCACCACTGCAAACTGGATTTTGCAGCTATGCAAAAATCTGAGATGGGCTCTGTCATTACAGCCCATCGAAGAGGAAACCTTCAACAGGCTCCCAACCATAAGCAGGTTGATATATCTCCTTAATTTACAAGTCTTTGCATAAATTACATTCCTAGCCTGACTTTCTCTTCTTTAAAGATTGAAGATGTCAAAGCTACATCCTTTCCCTTTGCACTCATTAATGGTAGATTTAGCCTCCTTTTAGTTTTAGAGTACACTTATCAATGAACACAAATGTTGAATTTTCTAATTCTCACAATTACATGGCTATTTCATGGGAGAAAGCCTGACTGAGAACAGCTCTGACTGACTTCTCAAATCCCTTTTCTGATTGGCAGTTATAAATCACAGAAATATTACCTTTTTCCATTCTTGCTCTTTCTTTTCCAGAATTGTGCAGACTGTGGTTCTATAGGCCGTTTGTAAACAAGCCTTCAGTTTGTCTTTGCCTTGACTGGTTAATTGAACATGAGAGTCAAAACACTTGTCCTTCCAAGAATGTTTACTCTGTGTGCACTTGACCAGGTCTTCATGAATTTCACTCAACAAATACTCCAGCTCAACCACAGTCTTCTCCTCATACCGATTCACTTCATCCTGCAGTCTCTTGGCTTCCTGAGCCTCCCATTCTCGCTGCTTTTGGTCTAGTAGCATCTTGATTTCTGCTTCTTTCTGAATGGAGAGATCATTCTTCTGCTTTGCAAGGTCCGCTTTTGCTGTTGCAAGGACCTCTTTAATTCTGTTTCTGTGATCATCCAAGAATGATTGGTAGTCTCTCTCATTTTGCTCTTGTATCTGCAGAATTTCTTCTTGCTTTTCTTTGTTCCACTGCACACGGGCTTTTGCTAGTTCTGCTTTGACAGCTGCAGGGATTTCCTCTTTCTTTAGCTCCAATTCCCTCCTCAGAGAAATTATCTTTTCTTCAAGTTCTTTAACTCTTAGTCCAGATGTCTCTGTATTTTCATATTCTTTCTTCCATTTCTCCTCAGCAGCTGAGAGAACCAGGGCTAACTGGCAAATAAACAACACAGTCATTAGAAATATATACACACATTCACAGATACACAAATGCAACTCTGAATCATTAAAGATCTATTAGAGATATTTTCAATTTATTTAATAAAAATTAAACCTATATAGGGAAAAAAATGGGTGTGGAGCAGAGTACACAACAAACATCTTTCCTTAGTGACTTCCTGTGCCTATGTCTACATTCATTCCTCACTAATAGATGGGATTTGGAAGACTTTGTTTATCAACACAATTATAGTAGTATTTTGGGCTACCTGCTTTGCTGTAGTCTTTTGGTGTTCCTTTTCCCATTTTTCTTGTTCTATCTTTAGATTTAGGTTGTACTCTTGTAGCCACTTGGCATGAGCTTGGGCTAAAGCTGCATCTACCTTTAAACAGATGAAAAATTTGCTTCAGCAGGTAGGTAGGTACACTGAATACATTTTTATGATTACTTTCATGTAACAGTGCAAGAACAGACTTCAGCTGGATTTCTATGTTTAGAAAATAAAAGAATCACACCAACAGCACTTCATGCATTTCTTGATGCAAAAATTATGCCAAAATTAAAAATACTAAATTTATTTTTAACAAAATGGTATAAAATCTAAGTCAGTGCTGCTCAGTTCTGTTCAAAACTCCTGCAAAACTTGTTTAACAGTGTGAAAAACAAAACACATGCTACAGTTTTTTCAGAACTTTTTTAAGAACTCTATTTCTTATCAATATCAATACTAAATATCAATACTAAACTTAAGAGGAAGTTAGTGGAGGAGTCCATTTTTTTTTTTTTAGGTGACTTAAGTGGACACAGCAGCTTCAGAGACTCCAGGCAGACAGAACAATTATTTGTTACCTGGCTGGCAAGATTTTTACAGTATTTTTTTTCCAGTTCTAATTCAAATTCTTTTAAGGCCTCTTCAGAGGCTGTATTTTCTTTCAGAGCCTTCTGGATCTGCAGCCTCTGGTCTTCAACAGTCCCTTCTAACTCTTTAGTTGGAACTTCATCCACAACTTGGTCAGTTTGGCAGCTGCAGTCATTACATTCAACTACAGTTCTTCTCACTTCTTCCAGCCTACTTTGCCATTCTCTTTCTAATTTGGCAAAGACTTGTTCTTTATTCTAAGGAAAAAAATATTTTTTAAGAAAATCTCCCCAGTGTCTAAATAAACAGATTTCACTGGTGTTTAGCAAATGAAACACTGTTCACACCAATGATCCTACTTAAAAGAACAAAACCACGAACAGAGAGGAGAGAGTCTCGTGACTCATCAGAGCTTTCTCCTATGGGATAGGATACACAAAGCATTTCTACAGGATACCTGAGTGAAACAACAGAAAGCATAACCTTCACTCAAGCACCAGGGTGAAAAGCTCCAGCATATTACCAGCTGTGACATCCAGGGTACTCTGTTCATTACTTTGCAAGATCTAGGTTTTGAGAAACATGTCATGCCTAATGACTCCTTAACAGACACTTCCAATGGCAGAATAATAGCACATAAATCTAAAGTTCTGTTTCTGAAAATAGACAGCAAAACAACAACAACAAAAAATTGAAATTCCCTGATCTAAGTTCCACACCTCTTTTCCCTCCTTTTCCCAGTGAACTTTGGCTAATGCAACTTCCTCTTGAACCTGCTGGTTTTTTTCTTCCAGCCACTGTTTCTTTGCTGCTGTCATGGACCTGATGTGTTCCTCTTCAAGCTCAGTCCTCAGAAGTTTAAGGGAGACTTCTTTTTCCTCTAGTAGCTGTTTTTTGAGCTAGACCAAAAAAAAAAAAAAATGAAATATTCTCCAAGGCACAGCTGCTCAGGTACAAAACTATGAGAAAGCATGAGACACATTATTAACTCTCTAGAGGCTGTGCACTAATCTTACTGATGACACTTAGACAAGAGATTTAACTCTCAAAACGGGTGTTTTAGGATATTATATCAGAGGTTATTATAGGCTATTGCTGTTAAGTAAGTTTTTGTATCAAGCATCTTTACTCCCCTCATACTTTGAGCTGCACCTCTTTACTGTACTTGCTTACCCAGACAGTTGATCTACTTCAGTCATTGCACACTGATATCTTCAGAAAAGCAAAGTTTTTAATCAAATCAGTCTGAATTCATTACTACTTAAAAAACCACAGTGTTTTTTAGGTCAGTTCTATATAGGGAGAAGTAAACTTGTATCATCATTTAGGGTTTTTTGAAAATGTCTTATGAATGTAAAAGCTCATACTGCTGACTAAGCATCTTCAGAAGTCAGAATATTATATCATTTCACTATATAATTATATAATTTCATATAATTATATAATTTATATAATTTCACTACATGAAAACAAACAGCTATTGGAGTTCCTTGTACAGTATTTCAAGGCTCAGAACACAACACCAGCCTAATTAAAAAAAAAACAGTAAGTCATCTGTGAACTTTCTGATACAGCTGCATCTCTTCCAAGTAGGTTCTGCAAATATTTACAAAATTAAATACACTTATTTACATATATATCACGTGTATATATATATATACAAATATTACATCTTGAAAACAGTGTGAAATTATATGTTTTATAGGCATTTCCATTTGTACCTTCTCTTCCTTCAGCTGCTGCTCTTGTTGAAATTTCTGTCTTAAGGTATTTTCCAAGGTGTCCTTCTCCCGACAAACTCCAATGTAACATTCTTTCACTACAGTAATCTCTTTGTTCAGCTCCTCTATATTATCCCTTCAAAGGACAAATTACTTATCATCAATTGGCCTCAGAGGACAGCAAACCAGCTTTAAAATAAGTAACTAGCAGTGAAGGTCAGACAGGAAACATGAAAGTTTTGGTAAAAATGGAAATAATGCTAAGTCTTACCTCAACTGTGAGATTGTCTCTTCAGAAGTTTGAAGAAGCAGCTGCTTTTCCACAGCAAACCTCTCCATCAGCTCCTTCTCAAAATGTGCTTTGGTGTCCTCATGATGTTGCTGGTAAGTTCTTTCACACCTACAATTCCAAGAAAGGAAAAATAACCACCTGATTTCAATTACCTAGGTTCAAGTTTTCTGTAAGAAAATACCTTTCTAACATTGACCTCCTCTTGTACCTGATAGCTGGAACAAGATTATGTGTGCAGGATGAAAATCCACAAATTAACCTAAACTAAGTTAACAGACTTACCTATCAATGGCTTCTTGCTTATCATGATCAAAATCCTGAACCATCTTTCTCATCTGACAACAGAGATCTTGATTTAAGCTTTTCAGTTTTTCCTCATTTTCCTTCAGTTCTTCAATAGTTGAAGTATGGGCCTGGACAAACAAGGGTCAAGTAATATGGGGTTCTTTTCTAATCACAGGTTTTTAGTACAGGGTGGGGTTTTTATGTGATTTTTTTTCTGTAGTAGTGTAAGCAGCATCTCTGTCTTACCTCAACTTCCTGTAGCAAAGCTTCATTAGCCTTTTTGAGCCTCAGCACTTCTTCATTTAGATTATCAGAAGCATCCTTCAAATTTGTGACAGGCTAAAAATTAATAAAATTAGCATGGTATCTTTCAAGATATAAATGATTTAGCAGTTAATGCTTAAAGAAGTTAAGAGTTGTCAAATAAAAATTGTACCCAAAAAATAGAAAACACAGGAAATTATTGGACTGCAAGATCACTGCCATTCTAGATGAATTCTTAAAACTTAGTATCATGAAGCTTTGGAGAAGCACACACTCAGTGTTGTGTTTGCAAGCTGAATGACAACAGCCATCCAACAGAGAGCACACTTCCCACATACATGTATTCCTATCCCACATCCAGGTCTCCATCTACAGATACTGCAAGTCTGATCAATCTATAGAAGGAAAGCAATAATGGGGTGAGGAGAGATGCAGTATCAAGGAGATTCCTTATTGATTAAATTACACTGTGAAGGCCCTCTGAAGGCAATCTGTTAAATGTTTTGATTGTATAATGTAATCTAATCTATCAGCCCTCTTGCAGGAATTACAAGGTCCTTTTGGCTAAAGCAAACCATCTTTTTCCAATGCAATTTACTTTTAACATAAGTAGGGCAGACACTAGCCACTCTCAAGCATATAAGTCATCATTTTAGGACTCACTTAATAATGCATTCACTACCTAGGTTCTGCTATTCACTTGTTTTCTTTTTAACCAAAGTTGCAAACCCAGAGTTGCTATGAATACTCAGCTATGCATATTTTTTTGACCTATTTTCATAAGAAGCTTTTGTTTCGTTCACCAAAAACCAGGAATATTTGACTTTTAAAGAAGTGTAAAAGAACAAACCTCTGAATTTCTTGATGCTTTTTCTGCTTTCAACTGCTTGCATTCCTCTAGTGTCTTCTGGCAATCTTTGAGACTATTTTGTAGTTGAGTGATCTGGTTTCTCTTTGTTTTATTACTACTCAATAAACGTTCCAGCTCAGCTTTTAATTCTACAATAATTTCATCTTTAGAGAGTTCTTTATCCATGTCTCTGTTCTGTATTGCACTATCAGGAAAGACATAACCAGTTCAGTATTTAAAAGACAAAACACACTTAGCTGAAAGGCAGTGGTAGCAAAGAGAAGAGTAACTAATACTACCAGAAATACCAGGATGTCTAAGATGTAATAGCAAAAAGCATAAGAGGACATGAATATCAAAGCTTTCTCATCAAGTTGCAATTAATTTACAGAGAACTTGTTAATTCAGCTGTCTCCTCAAAAGATTCATTCTCACATGATGTGAAGAGTTTTGAAACAACTCAAGTGGTTGATGTAAAAGACAGCTTTAGCTTTAAGCAACTATGTGGAGTCTTTGAGGAAGAAAAGTATCCATTAATATAATTCAACAATTAAAGGAACAGCAATGTAGTTCCTATGAAATCTGAAGGCTTATTAAATAGCAATTAGTCAACCAATTTATGGCACTAGTACAGTTTTTCTGTTTCTCAGATGACCTGGCAATACAAGCAGTATTTCAAACATCTATCAAAAATCTATGTGTTGATCCAGTAGAACCCTCTTTTTACACATAACTTGCATAATTTTTTGACAATTTAAAATTTTTCTTTCAACAAGAATCACTCAATACCTGCAGAATTTTGGCTTCTTCCCTGTGATTTTTTTAATTCCCAGTTCTACATAGGAATCACCCAGACTCATATGTCGCTCTCCACCTGCATCATTCAAAAATACTCCAAGCTTGGCAGCAGATTCATACAAAGCTATTTCTTCTTTCAGTTCCATTAATTCTTCCTGAAAGGAAGAGACAAAAAAAAAAAAAATTACACTGACCAGAGAGACTCCAAGCCAACATATCAGATCCACGATAACTCTTCCAAAGAAAATAAGCACATGGAGCTCTTCCTTCTAAATACAGTTATATTTAGCTGCATGTAGTTGAATTGTCTAGCATTAACTTACTTCTACTTTCATTTTTCATTTCTGATACCTCTAGCAAAGCATATATCAAAACTATAAATTTGTTAAAATATAGAAATATTCCCTATTGTTCTTGTAGTCCATCTATGAAGTATTATTTCTTTTGCATTCCTGCTGTCCTTGTATAGCAAAATGGATGACAACAGAAAAGTACATACCTGGAGAAACAGCTATTACTCTAGTACTTAGTAGGATTCATAATTTCCAAGATAACAGATTTAAATCAAATATATGAACTCAGCTGGAAACACAGACTTCCACTCATGCTTTACAGAGGACTTTCTAGCATTCCTTTTTGCTGACAAAAGATAAATTTCAGAACATGGTATCTCCTCATTAAGTTATGGGACTCCCAGCACACAGAATTTACATTCATTTTTTTCCAAAAGTAGTTTGGACAGAAGTATGAGATCAGATTTGTGCCAATACAATTGCTCAACTGTTTTAATTGGTGGAGAGGAAGGAAGTCCATCATGCAACACAGGGAGAGGAAGTAGTCAAAGATTACGTGCTTGTTTTCCCAAAAAATTTGAAGTGTTTCAACCAACAACTTCTTAGTTATAATGCCTCTCCCCCCACATCAAATGCAAACATTTTATTCAAACATAAAATATTCAATAAAATTAACCTGCAAAGCCTTGTTCATGTTGTTGCTTATAATGTGTGCAGACTGAGCTTGCTGCAATTGAAGCCGTAACTGATTTGTCTCCTGCATTGAGCCTATTGTAGGAAAGAAAAGGGAGAAAAAGAGCAAGTCATAAATATGCAAGAAAGCCTATGCAATCTGAAGAAAGATATCTGTTAAAAATAGCAATGTTGATTCTGGCAATAGACATTACTGTTTCTATTTCCTTGAGCTTGCTAACAGCTACTAAATACATTACTATCCAAAGACTTCAATGTGTGAAGGTAGGCAAAAGACAAACACACAAACTGTAAAACATTGCACAATCTATTTCTGTGATACAGGTTTCCAAGAATCAGCCTCCAGCTCCTAAAACAATTCTTCTCACTAGGACTTGAATTTAGAATGGCAATTCAAGTCAAGCACCTTAACACAAAATTAAATACCTTGCATCCAAACGCTGTTGTTTAGTATGAAACAAGGTTTACACATATGCAGCACAAAATACATATGAAAACACTTTAATCACTGTTCTTTGGGGTTTGGAGATGGTGTTTGCTTTCATTTCTATTTGGTTTTTACATCTTAGTATAGACTTAAAGTTAAGTTTGACAAATCCATTGCATAGGAAACAGTCTAGAACACAATTAGCTTGATGTTGATTCCCCTTCCATAGAAACATTGATATGCAATTTCATATTTAGAAAAAATGAAGATATTTCTGCAAGGAAAGGTAATAGTATGAGTAAAAGGCTGACCTGTTTGCAGTAAATTTGCACATTGCTTTTGGCTTTCTTCTAGGCTTCTTGTCAGTCGATTTATTATTTCAGTTTTTTCACATTTGGTTTCTTCCAGCAATTTTTCAAGTTGCTTAACATGCTCTCCTAGATTTTTGCAAAGCTCTTTCTAGAAAGAGAGTATTTTTACTTGTTTGACAAACATTTAACCATCTAGAACTGTTTCAGATACAGACAAATTCAATATATACAAGATAAAGGAGAAAAATAATCAATCTGGTACCTAAAGGGGTAGAGGACAGTTAAATCAATCACAGATCAAACACTATCATTGGCTGACAAGTGACCTCTTACAGAATCAAAGTTCAGTTTTCACTGGGAGGCAGTAATTCTACTCATATGTAAACAAACATGGATGAGAATCATTTCATATTTCCTAGAGCAGTTACTTTTCAGCACATCAGATTATCTCCTGTAATTAATCACATACACTTGTCCTATTGCAGAAAAAAAAAAAAAAAAAATCAAGCCTTCACATGATATCAAGCCAGTCAGTTTATTTTAACTGAGCTTAAGCCAAGCTAGCAAGTGCCAATACTTGCAGGTAAAAGAGGAACTGTAGTTTCTTTTTCACAGAATATACAAAGTAGACATTTATATGGCATTATTTAGTGACCTACACAAACCCAGGAAGCATAGTGCTTTGTATTTACACCTTTTGACTTTTCTATCTTCTCTAAAAAAACAGATCTCCCCCTTTCAATATCTCAAAAATGCTACCATATATTTTGCAATAGAGACAAAGTTGTATAAGCTTTGTTGTGGTACTAACAGACAAAAATTTAGCAGTGCATTTGGTTTAGAAGCAAGTACCAGTTGCTTTTCCAAGTATACAACCCATCTATTTCTATATGTTGAGACAAGAATTAGAGAAATTTAATTTTATTTTCTTTATGTGAAAATTTATTAAGACCTACCTGGAATACATTGATTGAATATTTCTAATAGTGGAATGGATTCTTATGACATATCAAGTAGAATAAATTCAGTAAGCTCTACAACCATGTAACACAATCTATATCAAACTCCAACTTAAAGACAGCCTTTTACCACTCCTCTACTTTTAAATCCTTACTTCTAAAATAAAGTCTCTGTTGAGTGGTCAGTCATCCTTCAGCATTTTGAGACCAAATCTTGGCAACAGACTGTTCAATAAAAAGTTTTTCTTGTTTTTTTCTTGCAAGAATATTACATTATTTCTTAATTAGTCCTTTTCTTTCCCAGAGTTATTTGAAGAACTCTTTCAAAAAAAGATTGTGCACAGAAGGAAAGCTCAGGAGAGCAACTAAAACAATGAATTCCTGCCTCCTCTGCATCTGCTGTGTAAAAACTCACAATCTGAACTTGCAACTGCCTGCAGATGTTTATGAAAACATACCACATAGGCCTCATAATGCTGAGACCTTGCATTTTCCTAGCAGCTTCCAGAAGGAGTTATTAGAACTGTAGGTCAAGAAATGCAGTTTGGGAAACATGGGGAGCTCTACAATGTCTCCGGTACAGTACTCAGCATCCTAAAACAATTTCTCACCTGCTCTCGGAGTGCAGATTGTGTAGTATCAAGTTTCTGCTCTAATGACAATACTTGCTGCTCATACTTCTGCTTGAGTGCAGAAATAATGGCCTCATGTTGTTCTCTGGCTCGCTGGAGGGCATCTGATCTCTGAAGTTCTAACAGCTGCTTTTGCATGCTTTCCATGGCCACCTCTGCCACTTTGGATTGCTTCAGCATCTGTAGGAACAGTATTACAGTAGCTCCTAGTTACATACATTTCACTGTTGCTCCAATATTCTGTACATCAGTTCATTTTTTTTGTGCAAGAGCTGCCACAAGTCCTCAGACAATGCCCATGTTTCCATACACAGTATTTTCAAACAGTGAATCCTATCCATCCACCATGTATTTAGCTTTTGCAACGGTCATGACCAGCATTTCAAGAGAATAGCACTTCTGTTTAATGCAAATGCACCACACATTTAACTGTAGAAGTCTTCCACAATAAACAGTCTAAAAATATTTGCAGTACCTGCTCCTCATTGGTAGTAAGAGTCTGAATTTGAGTTTCAAGGGCCTTGATTTGGCCTTCAAGATGCATTTCCCGTTCCTTTCCATTCTGATAGAGTTTCTGAGACTCGTGAAGACTAAGAGCCAAACCATCCTTTTCATCTGAAGAAAGAGACATAATTGTGTGAGAACCATGGCCAGCCACCCAAGAGCTTCACGCAACACGACTGTTGAGTACCTGCTCTACAAAACCATTCACTCTGCCTTGTACTGCAGATAACAACAGAAGACTGAACAAAAACATTCAGTCTCCATCCAGCAACAACTGTCTCCTCCTGGCAGCAGGGAGCACTCCAATACACTGTTTCCAGTAGAGTCCTGAAGGCACAAGCCCCATCCTGGCAGCAGGAGGACTTCACATCCTCCCTTACACCGTTTAAAGGGAGAGTCCTCTGAAGAAACAGCCAAGACACAGCCAAATGGTTGACAGTTGAACTTTTCTCTTTCCATTGCTTCTTTTGCATTCTAAAAACTAAAGTCTTAATTCTCTACATTTAGTACTTCTTTTTTTGTCTATTCCTGTAAGAAATGGGAAACTAAGACAATCAGATTTTTTAATTTTTGAAAGAGATTTTCTCTACATACAGTCTATGAAATGGCCTGTTAAACCAGACACCACCAAAATTTATTTTTTTTTCATAGATGGCCACTTCTCCTATTGGGGTTTGGGTGTTTTGGTGTTGACTTTTTTTTTCCACCCCTCTGACTTTGAAAAGACTACTTTGGCAGACTTCTCACTTTTCTGTACATTTGTGATGCCTGACACACGGGGACTCTGGAAAACAACAGTGGTCTTGAAAATACAGTAAAAGTTAAGACAGTTATGCAGTCAGGCACCAATCCAGAGATTTTTACTTAGAACAAAGTTTGGGGAAAGAGGTATGAGGCACATATAGTCCCAAATCAAGTTTATAAGTATGATAAATACCTTCAAGGATACTTTCTAAATCAATCTCAGAATTTAAAAGTTGCTAAATATGAATAAAATCTAAGAATTAGCACAAAACATTTTACCTTTGACCATTGAAAGCTGATGATTCAAATACCTAATCTGCTGTGCACTCTTTTCTAGCTTTTCATTAAGTTCTTCCAGTTGTCTTTCCCTTGCTTTATTTAGAACTTGAAGTTGAAGAATCTGCATATTTTCTGAAGAATCTGCCAAATTTCAAACAACATGCAGACAAGTCAGCATAGATACCAAGGAAGTCATCGCTGTAATTCCTGCTCCAAAATATTTTTTTTTATACTGCTAAGTTCATTGCTGGTGCACAAATCTTTCTTTAATCCACATTTGATTTGCATCACACAAATTGCTCTGGCAGCAATGGCTGAAGGATTGTGCAAACTACAATTCCAGCCTAACAGCAAGCCCAGATAAAAGTTCACATGCTGTGAACTCACAGACTTGTGGCCACTACAAGTTTACAACATGTCTAACAAAGTAGTTGTGTCATTTGAAGTGTACCTAACAGAAAACCCCAATGTGCCATCACTCACTGGACCTTAGGAAGTGTACTCCGAGTCGTTATTTTTCCAGTATTATGGAAGGAGACAAAGTGTCAACAAGGTCTGACATCAAGCCATCAGAAATAATTTTTCAGTTTCATCAATCAAAACTACATTTTAAATGCCCAAAACTCATATACCCTGAGCAAAAAGAGATCATTTCTAGATATAAAAGATTCTATACTTCAGCATACTTTTTGTTGTCCTCTTACTGAAGTCATCATGTTTCTATCACTGATTTCCAGTAAACTTTTTACACAAGTTTATTTCAAGTCTAAGCACCAAACACTTACTTTCATCATTGCCCAAGAATTCATGTTGCAAACCTTCAAACACTTCATTTCTTCTGTTTCCTTCTTGGATTCCTGGAATATTTTGATGAATGCCATTTTGGTATGGTTTATAAGTCACTTTGTAAGATTCTGGTGATTGGCCATTGACAACATCAGATGCAACAAATTGCTGTTGTGACAATATATACATAAGAGGAAATGCATTAAAACTACAACTGTAGCTTTGCTCCGTGAAAACATTTTTCATTATACAGGTTGACATTAAGAAGAGTTCTAGTAGCTCTTAATTTTCAGGCTCCAATCCAGCACATAATTTAAGCATGATAGAATTCTTCATGAAAGCTTCCACCTTAGAAAAGTAGTGAAGTGTTAAACAGGGTAAGCACACACTTAAGTGAATCACATTCATTCTACCTCACGGAATTCCACCAAGGCAACAGGAGAAAGAACAAAAATCATAACATGAACATATGAAAATTCAGTTATTAATGTCTCCTTTTTTTAATTAGGCTACAGAAGCCTCCCATCACTGTTTGAACTGACTGTAAGAGACTGAAGGCATTTAGAAATATTACTACCAATAGCTAAAGTCCTGTAAAAATTTTCCAAGAGATAGAAAAATGTGTCAGCTTCTAAAATACCTTAAGATGTTCCTTTGGATCATCTGAAAAATTTAATATTTTATTTTGCCGATCATTAAATTCTGGTTTATGGCCATTTGTATAAGGCCTGAAGTTTTCAGGAAGATGATACACATGGTTCTCTTGGTAGCAACTTGGGGAGTTAAACCCATCTCTACCAGGATATACATCATCTGGATCATCTTGGCCATCCTGGCCACAGTAATCTTCTTTAACATCATATAAATGTTTCTTCTCTTCATCATTATGTAGGCCATTCCAATTCTTCCCATGTTTTTCAACATGATCAGTTTGCTGGTCACACAAGAATTGTTGAGGGTACAGATTTTGTCCTTGTTCATAGCCCTATGAATGGATATGAGGTTTAGAATTGCTCTCTCAAAACTCAGATTTCACCCCACCCTCCTTCTGCTATGGTTACCAGCCCTCAAGTTAGAAATACTTCAAATGAATACCAAAACACATCACCTACACGTATTTCTCTAATTAATTTGAACAATATTTAGCATGTTATTATGAACAAGCAGTAATTACATCCCTGCTCATACAAGCTTACATTTGGAGGATCACTGATCAATGGATGATCATTCCACCTTCCATCAAGCTTCCCACGCTCATGTGACCTAGAGAGACACAAGCAGCTTAACTATGTACTAATAACTTCAGGGAAAAAACAAACCTTTTCTTAAATTAAGGCACATCTAGTTTACTGCAAATTGCACTACAGCTCCCCTTTTACTTGGATTATTTTCACACACCTCATCAATTCAGACTTTGCTCTATTCTGAAAGCACAACACAAATAATAAAAAGATGGTGCCAAATGCCTTACTGCTCCTCAGTCTCCTGAATGCTGCAGTCTGAGTAACTGGAGAGTTGGTCCCCACTGTCCTCCAGCATATCATGGGGAAGGTCTGTCAACAATTGTTGCAACTGAAATAGAACAAACAATAGTCATTATATGCTCTTCAGGAAAATTAATACAAGTTCTGCCCAAAAATATTGGCAAAGTAGGCCACTTGCAGAAAATCCTAGTTTTCTTCCTCCAAGGAAGAATTCACAAAGAGACTTTTACCACAGAATGCTTACTAGACTAGAGTACCAACCAAAGCATTTTTCTGCCAAACTCTTGTTAAGAAAAGTGCTGCACCAGAAAGAGGGAAGGGATATGCTATCTAGTAGACATGTCCCAAGACACACTAATTCCAAAGAATCATCTGCAAACTGATGATGCCAGGATTTCTCCTCTCTAAACTCCAGGCTAGGGAGGTAGTGGAGATTCAAAACATGCTCTTTCTGAAAGTCTGGATGGAAATCCAGATAAGAACTTGCCAGCCAGTATCACTACATTCAAGAAGTCATCACTGCAATGATTACTGCTCTGCTCTGGACCAAGCAACTGGACACAGACAGAGAAAAAGACCACAACTAAAACAGACCCGAACTTCACTTCTTATGCTTTTCAAGAGTGGCACAGTCTGTACCCTCTTTTGCTCTTACCAGACTACATAAACCTTTTAGTTTCTTTTTATGCACTTAAAAGGTAGGAAGAAGCTAAATTCACAAGCCTTCAGTTTAAAATACTTCATTCTTTTTCACCTCTTGTTCTCTTGCATAATCTTCTTGGTCATAGTCTTCATCTTCATGCTGAGTTTGTAGAGCTCCACTATCAAAGTCAAGGGACATTGTTTTCTAATATTGATTTTGCGTATCCAGCAAAACCTACCACAGGACAGGAAAACATCACACGTGAGTAAAAGACACGAGGAATCAAAAAGCACCACCCTCATCACCTGAATTACTTAACATGAAAATATAATTCTTGAAACAGCCATTGCATATTACTTATTTGTTTCTCCTATATCCAAGTCTACTCACTTCCAAGAATTTAGTATTTAAAAAAAGTATTTGGGTTTGTCATAGGCTGACATAATATAATTTCTGAAGATCACTTACAACCACACATTATTTTCTGCGAGTTCCAGTACTGTACAGTATACATATGATGTGATACATGATGATAGTTATGTCCACTTTTGCATCTTGCTCTGTAGTTTTCTAGAGAATAACTACATTTTGTATTAAAAACTGAAAGTATGCTGTTCCTCGGGCATTTGGACAACAGCCCCAAAAGGAAGAATTTGAAAAGTATCACAGAAATCTAAAAAGCACCGCGAGTTCCAGATTTCACTGCTTAAGAAGACTCTTGACTCCCAAGGGCGCGTGTACACTGAGCAGCGTGCTCGCAAAAGCTACTGTGTATAAGTGCTGGTCGATGTTTGGTTACAAGGTAAGTTACTCCCTGTTGAAGGGACACTTGTTTGGGCACACAGGTGTAGCACATACTGAAGTCTTCACTTGATATAACGTAACATTACAAGAGCATTATTTCCAAGTTAAAAGTCACTTCATCACGTTTAAAGGACCTTCTTGCCCACTGCTGTTCAAGGCAACTTTCCAACAGAGCTGGCAGGAGGCCTCACAACGCAGCCCCTGGCTCTGTGCACCCCCCGTGACCCCTCTCACAGGAGGCTCCCGCGTCCCCCACGCCGCACCAGCTGAGCGCGACCACCGGCCCTGCCCCCCTTCCTTAGGGCCCTCACCAGCACCGGGAGCGAAGGCAGCCGGTCGAGAGTGCACAGCCGCCAGAGGCGCGACCAGCCCCGGAGAGCCGGACCTGGGCGGGCCGGGGGCAGCGCCAGGGGCGTGGGGCGAGCTCGGCCGCCGCCACCTCAGTCCTCTCAGCGGGCGGCGCGGGGCCGGCGGGGGCGATGCTGCCGTTATTCAGTGCACCTCCCGCGGGGCCCCCAGGGCCGCAGACGGCGGCAAAGCGCGGCCCGAACAGCGAAACCCACCTGAGGCGCCGTGGCCACCCGCCCTCCACAGCCACCGCCGGGACGGGCCCGCCGCTCTTCCGTATCGCTCCCGGCCCGCGCCCTCCGCGCTGATTGACAGCCCCGGGCACCAACCGGCGGCCAGAACCGCCCTGAGCGGCAGTGACTGACAGCCCCAGGCACCAATCGGCGGCCAGAGCCCGCCCAGCCGCGCAGAGGGCAGCCCCGCCCTCGCTGATTGTTTGAAAGCAGGCGCGCATGGTCGCGGGAACGCGCCTGGCGAGCTGATTGGCCGAGCAGGCGACCAATGGCAGTGTGAGTTTTGTGGAGGGGCGGGGTCTCCGCCGGCGGGCAGCGGCGCCATCTCGCAGCGGGACGTGGCGGTCGCCTGGCAACGCGCGGGCGCGGGGTGACGTCACGGGGCCGCGAGCTGCGCCTCGCGGCGGTGTCACGTAGCGCTGAGGGGATGCGCGGTCACCTCTCCTGTCCGAGCCCCTTCCCCAGGCAGCCTTCGCGTGGGTGCTCGGGAACCCGCTCTGCCTCCACAGCTCATTCTCTTTAAAAAATTAACACCTCTCCAGAAGGAGCAGATTTATTGCGCAGAGTCGCGGGCTGGAAGCAATTCTGACAGACAGTTGGTTCTGTTTGTAACAACCCCACCTGGTGCCTCGCCCTCAGCCCGGACCGCGGGAAAGGAGCCCGGGGCAGAGACGTTTGGGTCATTTGCTAGAGGATTTTTATTGATGGGAGCAAACAGTTCATGTGTGCCAGTGAATCCTATAGAAGTTTGAAAAGGAACGAACATGCTGTGTCTAGTAAATGTGTGACATTATAGGCAAAATCAGCCATTTTCCCAGAAGATTCTAGTAACCATTCAAAGAGAGATTAACCAATACTCATCATTTTCACAGGCATTAAATGACTCAAACAAGAACAAAAAGGGTTTAAATGTGTCTGACAATTCATATTGAGTTTCTCAAGAATAATATTTTGGAAACTTTGCAAAATTCAGGCAACTATTTTTCTTCTTACCATGATTATTTCTAGGACTTCCACAGAGGAGCTGACAGTGTATTTTACATGAGACAGCTGGGCCACAGAGCAGCATTAATAGCTTAAATGAAGGCATGTAAATGCTAGAAACCGAAAACTGAGAATGAATGTAGTTTATTCTAGGAAAATGCGTGGATGCGTTGTGTTTGATTTTGATCTGTAATTAGTTGGATTATCTGCTTTCTCTCACATCAAAAGATTTTTGCATACTTCTTTATTGCACTAGCAGCCAATTATCTCCTTTCCCTTCTTTTTTACTTCACAGTTCTGCTTCAGACACTTAAAAAATATGCAGGAGCATCAGAACAAGGATTCAGGTCTTTTAAATGTTTTACATTGGTGATATTCAAAGAGAGAGACAAGCATTGCATTATACTGTGATCCAAACATCACACTGGCTCTGGCTGTTCTTATTCAGTGGTTAAGTGAAAACTGATGAAGTGAAAAAAGTCCCCGAGTCAGCATCTTGACTGGCAAAGTCAAGAAACTTTGATCTCATACTATCACAGCTCCAAATGCTCTTATTGAAGTCCTGAGTAACTTTGATTTGTACTAAAAATAGAGGTGAAGTTCTGCACATTTTCCTTCTATGACCTGTCATAAAACTCAGCTTTGATGCCAAAATCAAAACAGGTCTTTCTCTCCACTTGACATGCCACAGAAGTAGCTGGGTTTGCTTCATTGCTTGCTCCATAGTCATATCAAGCTCATTCTGAAGTTTGACAAGATGTGAGAATAGAAAGGATATTATGCAGGGGATTGATATCCCAGTTACAGTTTCTTGCCATGGCACAAAGCTCCAGCATGAGCTCTTGCTGGAGGCGTTCACAGTTGAGCACCTTGCAGAGGACAGAATGGGCAAAAGTTTGGGCTGCTAGCCCTGAAAGCTCAGAGCATTAAAAATGCCAGACTATTAGCAAGGAAATCAACTACTAACATTTTAAAGCTTCTCACTGCTTCATTATATGTAATTGAGTAGCTTAATCATATTATTATCAAAGAATTAAATGTATCCTTATAGCTATTAGCTGAGGATAAAAATAAAGATGTTTTCTAGTAGGCTCTAAGTGTGGCTCTTTACATTATATTTTCCCCTCCAAGGAAACTTGTCTTCCATAATTTTGTGAGACCTCTCCTCTTGTTTTCTACAGGAAAGAGCTCATACTACAGTGTTCCATTTACCACGAACACTGGCAAACAAACGGAATGTATTTTTTTATGGTCAAGATTTCCAGCAACTGCTGAACTCCACAACAATTTTCTGCCTTAGGAACTCAGCTGGTGGGCTGGGAGACAGAGAGGATTATGTCTGTTCATGCCAGAGGACACTGCTTGTCTTAAATGCACCATTTCCCTCAGGCATCACCTGGACTACAAGTTCATTCCCCAAATCTCCCCTGCCTTTCTTCAGTCACTTACTAAATCACCATTTCTTCAACAGGAAGCCAAATAAGTCACTGTTCACTCTGAATATAGGATTGTTCGTGTTTAGAGTATTTATTGTGGCAAAACAATTAATAGATTTCTTTTAAAATATTTTTCCATGTTTAGGAACAAATGGACTCTATGTGAAGAGGGGAAAACTATCCTGTTTTGGAAAGAACACTGACTAAGGACACATGCAAAGTTCAAACATCTTTTAAATAGTTTTCTCCCAAAATGTATCATTAGTTTTGTTCAGCTTTTCTAGTTTGTAAACAACTATGTAATCAATTAAAATATATTTAGCCTACCTTTAAAAAGATGTTTCCAGTATTAAGTGATAATAATAGTAAAATCATATGCAAGACAAAAATATTAAGATCTAGCATGCTTGTCCCTTAACAAGTTCTATTCCAAAATTATATTACATATATTAATTTCAACTTTGTAAATGTTGGTAATCTCAAATCTTTGAGTAGTCAGACAGTGACAAAAATTATTAAGAAACTGGACAACCTTTCTGTATTGTGAATGTCATTCATTTCAAACATTACTTGCTAGTAAAGTGCTGTTACAAGCAAAATGAAATTGTTAGTGTCTATCGAAAGATGACATTTTAGTAATATTCAAATTGTACTTGTTTTTGGCAAATAGTTAAAAGCATAGACATGTTTATTTAACCACCCAAAACTAATTCAGTATAAATAATATTGGTTTCAATAATTCTATGCTAAAAGGCACATACTAATGTTCCAGCAGTTCTTTCAAGTGAGCTTTTGTATGTAGAGTTTTAATTGTGCTTTTAAAGAGTTATTGATTCAGTATGACCTTGAAAGTGACATTTGTGCATGTCTAAAATACCTTCTCACAAATTAATCTCACACTCTGAAGGTGTAATTTTGTTAAGATTAAGATTATATGTATCTATATAACTATGCTTGTTGATCTCTATAGATCTACATAGATATACACATATACATATATTCATACATACACACACAAAAGGGCTTCTTCTGGAACAGCAGCAGAAAGTGCAGTCTATACTTTTTTGACTTGTCTTCATAATAGAAAGTTCAGGTATGAATTGTCTCAGGATTTGTGAGACCCAAGGGATTATTTGTGATACTGCATATGTCCCATATTACTCTCTTTCCTTACAGGCTGCTTCAAGCTCACTTCACTTCCAGAAGAGATGATTGGTAAATTATTTTCCATGTGATACTGAATAAGATGACCCACGCTATCAAATATATGGTCTTTGGTTCTCACCTAGCGGAAGAAGCAAAAGAATGTATTTAAGGTTAGATTGTGCTTATCACCAGTTGGATGTGAGCCTAACACATTAAAATCAAAAGGCACTTAAGCCACTGAACTCACTTAAGCAGAATCATTAGGCTGCAGACAGCAATTCAGATCTATCCTTTGACCCACCATTAGCTCACAAGAAAAGCAGTGGAAAAGTAAATAGACTTTATGTCAAACTGGGCTGATTCTGCACAGGGGAATGAAATAACCTTTTTTTTTTTTTCCTCCACAGAAGATATTTTTCCCTAAAACCCATTGAGGATTACTTTTTTGATTTACTCTCTCCTCAGCAACATCACTCAAGACTGCTCTTCTGAGCAGAAGAAAATAGAATTGAAGTGACAACAAACCTTTTCTGTATCCAAAAATTCATAATTAAGGATGTGTTAAGTGCATACACTAATTAGCAGCACCTGGACTAATAGTATTTAAGTTCCTCACTGCTACTTCCATGGTACTTCAGTGCTTCTAAGTTGTTGAACTTTCAAACCTACTGCAGCCACTGGCTATATTTAAATTAACCTGGATGAAATCAAATCACTTCCACTTTATGGAATGCACTCATGCATTTTGATTAAAATATCTGAGCAGCAGTGAAATTTCATTATATGAAATATTCATACCTTGCCCTCAGGATCCACCAAGAGTAGATGCTTTGCCTGCCCTCCCTGAAGTCCACTGAGGACATACTGACCAGGTGACGTTGTGCTTTCTCGTACCAGAAAATCCCCGTCGTTGACTAAGAGGCTCTCTGCTGCTTTCCTGTTCAATTTGCCATGGTAACAATCTTCATTCTTTAGCTGTTGCTTTATTTGTGGCAGAACATAGAGACCAGCTGTGTTGCTTGTGGCACTCTGCTGAACAGGTTCCGGTAACTCTAAAATTAAATGAAAGGGAATGTATTGGACAATTCACCTAAAACTTCATCCTAAAAGGATGCAAGCCAATATTTTTATTAGCTTTTAAAAAAATCAAATTATTCAGTCTTGAAGCAAACCAACCTTACAGACTCTAAGAATATGCACACATGAATGCTCACGACCCTCCAGTGTATTAGGCAAAATTATCACACCACCTCTTCCCCTACCTTAGATGGGAAAGCCTTTGGTCGCTAGGCAACAAGGATTAGAAAGAAGAATTTTTCTGATGCCATACTGGTTTGGGGTTATATTTATTTGTATGAAAAAGTCAAATTTTCCCTGTAAAAACAAGATTTTTTTTTGCTTTTTAGCTTTTAATTTTTTTCCCCCTCAAGATCTTGTTTTTCCTTCTTCCTTAACAAGCTCTGAAGAGATTGTCACAGATCATTGGGAGAGTCATGTTGAGTGGCTCCAGCTATGTGCAGGAATGTAACACAACATAGCCAATGTAGCCAGAAGGGAAGGATTACAGCATGATGCATTTGCTGTTAAAAAACGAACAATTACCAAATGTACTAAAAAACTGGGTGGTTTGGGATATAGCCAGTCAGACTGCAAATGATTCACAGGCAGGGTTCTTCTGAGGAAAATAAGAGGATACCACTTCTTCAATGGAATTGCGCAACCTAAGGCTCCTCAGGATATAGGCAGTTCCTTTTAGAGCATGATACAGTCCCAAGTTGGAAATGTCTCAATAGTCACAGATTTCTTTATTGTGTTTCCTTTATTGTCCAGTCCTTTTTCCACTTTCTTGTGTGGAGCCAACTCTGACAGAGAAAACACTCAGTGGGAAACCATAAAAGGCAAAGCTAATAAAGTATATTCAATAATGAGGACAATCAGTAGCAACTATATAATCATTTAATGGATATCCACCACTTTGAGTCCATAAATCGAGTTCAGACATACATTTAATTTATACCACAGGATCAAACAGTTTGATTTAGAAATTATTGGATGAGATTCAATGTCACTTATGAAAGAACTGAGAAAAGACAGTCACAATAATCCCACTTTAACCTTGCATGCTACTGCCTGTGAAGCAAAGGCATCTGAGGTCATTTCCACCTTAGAGTGGTTAAGACCTTGAACATACAGGAGAAGCCTCTTCCTTGAGTCAATGTGCAGTCACCCAAGCTCCTATCATCCTAAAGATGTGCTTTTTAATACCTGTGCCACTCTATATTCATTGTCATCACTGAACTACAGAAGACGAAAGGTTATTCTGCTTGTTTACCATCACTATTTCTGCTCTTTAATCCCTTTTCTCTTGGATCTAACAAGGAAAAAGAACAACCAGGATAGATTTGTTCCCCCCATCTTTTCTATATTTCTTATGGGAAACCTAAATCTTTCTCCATGCAGAGAAATGAGAAGCCCCCCTCCTTCCAGTGCTTAGACAGGTATGGCATTGCAATGGGAACCTACTGGCCTGGCGCAGAGGGCTCCCAGGGAGGATCTGTGCTGTTGCTGGACCTCGGGCTGCACAGGCTGCAGAATGCAGGGACTGGGTGTTGATGTAACATGGATCATCAAAGAGATCTGCTTTGTAGGCAGGTTTCAATGAGGTTGCCTCTTTTATTGTCTTCTGTGATCTCTCATCACAATTACCTGCAATTAGTATATAGTATGCACAGATTTCCTTCTTTTTTTTTTTTTTTAATTCAGCTTTAACTGTAAAAGCTGAAATAAGAATGATGTTCTTCTTTATAGCCCACTAAAGTAATTCAGAAGGAAAATAAAAAAGCAAATGAACTTATTTTTCTGTATGTCTAGAAGGCACCAGGTCCAAAATTAATTGGAATGAAGTTTTCAGAAATGTTCTGCACTGGTCCAGTTCTGCTTCAATCAATGTCAGCAGTGAACCCTCCACAGACTGGAAAGAAATTAATACATATGCCTCTACAGAAACACAAACCATACATGGTATTTGTTGCTAAACCCTTTCCTTCCCCTCTGCACCACAAAAAGAGCTTGTGGGAAGCTGAGCAATTCTCTCTCTTGCTATTCTGGTGGAGAAGGGAGAGATGGAGGAGATTGGTGCTTTGAGGCTCTGCCTGGAGAGCCCAAGCCACATCTGTCAGGTTAGGATCCAAGCCTAGGAACAGGCTAACAGAATATCCCCTGCAGGGTATGAAAATAATAGCACTTCAGCTAGCCAAATAGCAGGCATATTTTTGCTCTTCAACAAACGTTTTATTCATAGATCTATTCATTCATTCTTTTATTTGTTCACCCTCTCTTTGTAGAAACCATTTGATTCTCCTTTCCTTGAATTGGAAATAACACAAGAAACTGAAGTATCCCCTACAGACAGTGTAATGGATCACTTCAGAGCCGTGCAGGTGGGAATTCAGAAAGGACCTCATTGTGCAGTGAAACAGAGGAGCTGAGGAAATGTGCTCAGGGCATCAGCTGTGGCAAAGGAAGTCCAGAAAGCGATGGAGGCTGATGATCTCCTGGGGTCCCTGAGAGCAGACTTTCCTAAAGGCAAATTGATCCTGGGCACAAAGCTGCCTAAGGCAGGGGAAGGGCACAGTCACACTGAGAAGCCAGGGATGCTGGAAGCAAGGGCCAGGCTCTGTTGGAAAAACCCGATCCTGATACTTTGGATCTCATTGAGCATTTGTAGGAGACGGGATATATTCAGAGACTGATAAGTAATGAAGTATCTTCCTTTTTCAAATGGTATGAAGAAAGGGAATAAAACAACAAAGAGCATGAAAGAGAATTAAAAAAACAAAGAGCTACTGTACAGTATCATGAGAAGTAAAATGAGTAAGTCTGCCAGCAGACATGAAGATAGATTAGTGGCCTTTAGAAAAGCTGTAAGGCTTTTTTGTCTGCCCTTCATCTAGGGAACTAAAAATGACCTACTAAGTAGAACACTTTTCACCATTGTATTGAAAGCCAAGGGGCAGCTCTTCCAGGCAGCCTGCCCTGGTTAATTCTGCATATGCATGAGAAGGAAAAGACAGTACATACCCACAGTTTTATTTTCTTCTGGACAATTTTCATATACATTGATGAAGGTTGGGCTGCCTGTCTGTAGAAAAAAGTTAAAATCAGTCACATAAAAAAAAAAGTCAGGTAACTTCAAAATATCCATGCATTAGTTAACAGACATACAGGTAATTAATCATGTTCTTCACCAAAAAAATCCCATCTCCTCAAATAATATTTCACACTGATACTCTTCTTTCTTTAGAAGTCACATCTGGACTCCAACCTCACATAACTGCCCAGTTATGTATCTAATGTTTAGTATATATACAGTATAACTCCTAGGTAAGAAAGCTCAGATTTTCTAATAGGTGTCCCTCATCATAAAATCAACTACAGGAATCATGGTTTGAAAGTGAAATGGTTACTAAATTGTCTGAGCAGTACTGAAAGAAAAAGGAAAACCAAAAACTAACACCCCATGGGAAAAAGCCATTTGCATTTACATTCAGGGTAACTCCTTGCAGCAACACTGGTGAGCATCAGGTGCAAACTCTGGATATAGTAAAACATTTTTAGATTTAGAGAACTGTTGGGGAGGTGAGGACCTGATATGCAGAGTATGGTTCATGTCAGCAAAAAATGGATGGAGCAGTAACACAGGAACATGTAGCAGCCCAGGAGCAGTTACCACCAAACACAAATAACACTTGGGAGCAGCAAGTTTTTAGACAGAACCAACTGGATTCCAGCAGGCACATCTGAGTGTGCTCCCTCTGAGCAAAGTGGTGATGCCTTCTTTCCTATGTGGGGAAAGGATGCTGCTCCCAAGACCTCACACAGCAGACTCTGAAATCTGTGCAGCCAGTCTGAACTTGGCTTGTTGTACTCCCTGATTGGTTTTTATTTCCCACTATGCTAGACAAGAGCCACAGATATCTTTTGCTGATTTAACAGAGCTTCTTGAAACAATCCAAGAGTAATGAACATTGTATATATATTGCAATCAGTCAATGTTGTATGTATAAGTTGTAGAGCATAATGGACAGGATGAAATATTTATTAGATCACAGAATAGGGAGCCAGGAGGTCCCAGATTTTGCAGATGTTCTCTCCAACAAGCCATTTAAATTGGTATCTATTTTCTTCTCAGAGCTAATGAGTGAACAAGGGAATATTACTTGGTCTCCTGAAAGTACTCTGAGGACAAACCAGTTAATATTCAGAAAGTGCTTTGGGATTCAATTATGTACTAAGCATCATTAAATCTAGCCTAAAAAAACCTTTTCCCAGGGTAATCAGGACCTGGTTCTGATGTTAATGCCATGCTTTAACACCACAGAAACATTTTATTATTCACTCCCATAATAGGCAGCAAATATTTATCCCAGCAGATGCTGTACTTACCGAGCAATACTGCTTTTTGCACTGGACAGGACACTTAACCCTCTGGTCTGTCTGCACTTTCATTCGCATGTCTAACACTCCACCGGTGGGAGGCTCCTTCCCTGGAATTTCGTTGTAATATTCATGATGATCCTCCCTCTCCTGTGAATTCCCAGCTGATCCATTAGCATTTGCTGCTTCACTGAAAAAAATATGGGGGGGGGGGGAAATGAAGCTTCCGATGTAATCAATTGCTCTAGTGTAGGCAAACATCCCCAGTGTCTGCACAACGCACAATACACAGATCCGCCATATGGAGGCTGTAAAGTGCTTCGGGCTGGAACTTTCAGAGCTGTTTATTTTTCCAGATACTTCTTCCTGAATTAAAAATAGTCATGACAGTTTGGAGTAAAGGGAGGTACAGTCATTTAATTAGCACCAGACAGCCCAGATATATTTTCAAGTCAAAGAAAAGGTAAGAGGAATCTACCGAAACTTTAAGAATTCCAATGCATTGTTCATTAAGTTATCCAAAATGTTGACCATTAAACTAATACTTATGGCTTCCTGACTGAACTCTATAAATCTAGAGATTGCTGGGGGACGGCCAGACTTCAAGAGAAAAATTAAAACCTCATGGCATTTAGTCAGACAAGCCTGCAACTGTTTTAGAAAATCAAGTATTGCTACTAAAAAAAAAAAAAAAGAAAAAAAAAAAAAAAAGTAGCTGTTCTCAGAGGCATTTACCATGATTTTAATAACCACAATCAATATTCTTGTTCAGCTGAATGACATGAAGAAGAGCACACAATGGTTTTCTTGAGCTAAACCAGAATGATGGTAGTTTAAATGCACAGCTGATACACTGCAAAACAACTAGGTGCTTCCTGTACTGTCTCCGGTCCCAAAATAAAAAAAACTCATCTCAAATCTTACTTCTCTGATTAACAAGAGTATAATTGGATAAAAGGCCATGAGCAGGAAAGAGATAAAGTTCAAGTAGTTGATTATGTGATATGCAGTGCAAGTATTTGATTATGTGATTCATAGTAGTTTGGAAGGGAGTGACTCATTCACACAGCAATATCCGACTCCTCTGCCTGAGGACCATTCTCGGAGGCTGGCTGTGGGTAATGATCAAGGAGGAAATCTAATTACCCTCTTCCATTTCTCCCTGCTCCTATGCTGCTTGTGACATAACCTAGCAGGATTTCTTAGGGAAAAAAGGCTTTTCTTAGGAAAGAAAGGTTATTTTCCCCAGGAAAAAACAGACCAGTTTTAGCAGTGGAATGGCAAGAACCACCATATACATTGAAATAAATATAAACTGGAGTTGCATTTTTGCAATAAAACCAGCTCTGCTCTGATGTATTAGGCCCTGTTCCAGTGACACTGCCTGCTCAGGACTCCTGTTCTCAGGGTGCAGGTAAGCAGTGCCACAGCTTTACCTACTCATGGGAAGTAGCAGGCAATCAAATTTGGTGTTACAGTAAAAAGAAGCCTGAGAAAAATAGGCATGGCTAATCTGTGAGGAGAGCCATAAATTAGAGCAAGAATTGTGTCCCCAGTGCAATGGAAGAAGGGTAATTGAAATGGGGAATGGTGGTCCAGAAAGTAATCTAGGCCTTGTATTTTGGGCAATGTGCAGAGGACAGGGCTTCACACTTTAAAATGCCAGGTGGTGGCTGTGTTTATTTCAGTTCATGAGGCTATGTAAGTCATGCCAGGTGAAAACTGAGGCTGCTGCCAGGACATGAGCAGAATGGCAGAAAGGTGAATTAAAATGGCTTTTTTTCCCACCACACACTTTCCACAGCTGCAGCAAGCTTAAACTTGGCACAGGTCAGGACTGAGCTCAGTCTCTGCGTGTGTGTCTGCTATTTATAGATCTGAACTTACTTGGGCAGAGTAATTTGAACATTTGTTCAACTTGCATGACTTAAAATAAGGCTGCTTTATCTAAGGAACAATACAGCTTAATTCTGTGTTCTGCACCTGTACAAATGTCACAAAAATCAATGGAGTTCACTGGAATAAGCTAATTTTGGTATCTTATATGCTGCACATATAGGCATACATTTGAATTATCTTATGTCCAGAAAGCATATTCAAAGCATCTTACTTATGGATCACTCTTTGTAGTGTATTGTTTTCCTGAAAAGTGCTAAAGAGAAGGAAACTGCCAGTTAAGTGACTGAGAATGTGCTGACCTTTCATTAGATGTAACCAGGCTAGATGGGTTCTTCAGGTACTGTCTGAACCGGAGCTCAAACGCCTGCCCTATGGTGTTGATCACCTCCTGTGCCATCCCATTGGGACATTCCAGGATGTGGCATGCTGAAAAGAGACACCTTACTTTAATTAAGTAAATGCAGTTTATACCAGAAAGTAGAGACTCAAGCTACATTGCTTGTAGCAGAAAAGCAAAGCTCCTACCCCTTCATGGAGCCAGCAGCTAGTACAGCTTTAGTCTGACCTGCAGATTCCCACTACATTGCACAAAGAATATGACATTTAAGGCCACAGCCTGCATACAATTACCCCCATACATACAGCAAAGACAGAAATTGTGCAGACTATTGAGCTGAGTTCAGTAGCTTCCTTATTTTAAAACTCAAACAATTCCTTGTTACATACAAATAAAGCAATCATATAAACACATATAACACTTGGAAACTTTCAATACCTCTCTGATTAACAGGGTCTTTTGCTACATATGCCACGTAGTCTGTTGTATCCTACAGGAAAGAATACAACAAATGTCTTGAACATTTTAATTATGAACAACCCTACCACCACAGCACAGCAATTGCATATAGACAGATACATTTTTAGCTTTGAAATGCACTTTTCTTTCAGGGAAAAACAACCAGAGGCACTAGCAAAGTGAGTCAAGAAAAATATCAGTGACACACTGGTGGCTATCAACACAGTAATTGTCCCATGTTCTTTTTCTTCTAAAAAATGCACTAGACCGTTTGTCATTCTTTGGGTCTTCAATAAACCGTGTATTCAATTCCAGCTCTGCAACAGGAGTAGAAACACAACTGGTGCCTCATCAGCCAGCAGTGCTGCTCCTTCCACTGCTCCCATGGAGCTCACAGCCTTTCCCATGCAACACATCAGGGCTGTGCGACTGCTGCTCACAGCTTTTGGCTGGGACAGTCCTTACCAGAATCAGGGGAAGATAAAAGAATGCCAACATACTACAAAGGACAAGTTTCCAGCGTTCCCAATTTGTAGCAATAAGATTGAGTTTTGAAGGCATCTTAGAGAAAAGTTAAACTTTAAAATTACGCAGAATAAAATGGGTACCTGATCCCAATAGCTCCTGCCCAATTTTAGCCTGGCTACAATCAGGTTAAATTACCCTGGATCTCAAAGCTGCTGCTGAGATCAGACAACCTCAGTATAATCAGTTTTCTGTTTCTGATTCTTTTCTAGCCAGCACTGAAATAATCCTCTTTTTCTAGTCAAATTGAAAAGGGAACTGGATTTAAAAAATTAACATTTCTAATGATACCGCAAATGCAGAGAGTGGCTTGATAATTCAGTGTTATAATCAAATTGGTGAGGTAATGAATAACATTCCTTTAATTATTAAAGATGCATTTTGTTATTTTGGATCTTTAAGGTGGGACAGGGAAAATGCAATTCACAGCTTAAAGGCATGGTTCTCTTGAGGGAAGATGCAATAAGCTGGCAGGAAACAAGGCCCCATTTGCAATATGCACAAGAACAATCATTTAATAATTCACAATGAATGACACAAGAGGCAGGTCTTGGGGCCAGCAGAACTTGTCCTAGATATTTTTTTTTTTTAATCTCTAAAGTTAATATCATTGAAACAAAGCAAGCTAAATATTTCTTATGTGTCTA